>NC_081162.1:9127499-9774165 GCF_012432095.1 Onychostoma macrolepis | reverse complement strand
GAGGAGAGAGAGTCATAGAGCCAATCAAGTGGATGGGGATTATTAGGAGGCCATGCTTGACACCGGGGTTACACCCCTACTCTTTATGAGAAGTTCCATGGGATTTTTAATGACCACAGAGAGTCAGGACCTCGGTTTAACCTCTCATCCGAAAGACGGTGCTTGTTAACAGTATAGTGTCCCCGTCACTATACTGGGGCATTAGGACCCACACAGACCCTGCTGGTCTCACTAACACCTCTTCCAACAGCAACCTAGTTTTCCCAGGAGGTCTCCCATCCAGGTACTGACCAGGATCAACCCTGCTTAGCTTCAGCAGGCAACCAGTCTTGGGCTTACAGGGTGATATGGCTGTGCATTGACTATTATAGCGAATTAGTTTGAATCTGGCATTTGACATTTCTTGATCTCATGCCCTGTCTTAAAAGGCACACTTATGTCTGTGAAGTATATATAAGTATATTTTATTATAATGCTGAAAGGTGCGCATAAACATTTTGCATTGTCACAAATGTAATTTAATTTAATAAGTTAATTAAAAAATATACATTCTAATGAATACATTTTTAAAAAGTTGATGTTCATGTTGTTTGCTGGTCTGTGGCAGATCTTTGTTTGAATATACTTGTGTGTCTGGTTTCAGTGCAGATGGACGTGTTTCTCCTTCATTTAGAGCCTCTTTTCTCTCTAAATTAATGTAATGGCCTGAAGGAGCAGAGTGACAAGTGCAGGCCACCCATGTTTAGAGTGGACTCTGCTTTATCTCCAACCGTGGGAGGAATTCCCCTCTGTGTGTGTGTGTGTGTGTGTGTGTGTGTGTGGAGTTGGGGTGAGGTTAAGGTCAGGTGAAGCACATTCCTCTGAGAGAGTGAAGGAGGAAGAAGAAGAGGACAGCAGGGAAGTAAACAGAACATTTGAGAGACGGGACTGTTTATGCGCAGAGAGAAAAAGCAGAAGCTTGTATGTTCACTTCTAATCCAACCCTTAACCTGCAACGAGGTGATACTGCAGTGTGTTAATAACAGGATGTTATTGCGGCATTGTCATTTTCTAGCCTTAAACACGCAACCTCATGTTCTGATTCTTTGTTTTTACTTCTTCTTTTTTCTAAAACAAATGATGGGAGGAGCTGCAAAATGTGTAGAATTTGTGGTGTTTAACTTTTAAGTGTGTTTTCTTTTAGATAAGGTGTGTGAACAGTTTGTAAATTCCCCTGTCAGTGGATTTTGTGTGACAGTGATCTGTAGGTTCATTTTTGGAAAGGTTGTTCCTCTGGTTGAGTTTCTTAGGGTAATTTTGCCATGTTCTAACATGAAGTAAAAGCACATTCCCCACATATTCTCCCATCTGACAGAGGATGAATGTTACACCAGACTGTTCATATTCACTGAACACCTTCTTTGGGTTCATCTCCATTACCATTCAGGCATTGGAGTACAGGACACCCCCACAGTCCCTGCTACGCTGGACGCCCTGACCCCACATGGCATTTAAAATCAATTATATACGGTTAAATTTGCTAAAGCGGTTACTAGAAGCAAGATCCAAAAAGCATACAGTGCATTTACACAGGTATTTATTATGCTGTTGAAAGGCAATATTCATATATTTACACTAACTCACAGTTGTTGGAAACAAATGTATCACATGCTTAATTAATAATTGTTCAGAATAACCACATCGTTTTTCACAAATAAAACATGTTCTGGCCTTTTGTAAGATGTCTCCTTTGCTCACGAGGGTGTTTTTTTTAAATCAAAAATACAGTAAAATCAGTAATATTGTAAAGTATTTTTACAATTTAAAATAACCATTTCTATTTTATTATATTTTAAAATGCAACTTATTCCTATGATGAATTTTTAGCATTGTTACTCCAGTCTTCAGTGTCACATGATCATTCACAAATCATTCTAATATGCTGATTTGATGCTGAAGAAGCATTTATTAACAATGTTAAAAAAAGTTGTGCTGCTTAGAATTTTTGTGGAAAAGGTGTTGCATTTTTTCCAAGAATTTTTTGATCAATAAATTCAACAGTATTTATTTGAAATGGAAATCTTTTAATCAATTTAATACTGTATAAAAGTATTACAAATTCTTACTGACCACAAACTTCATTTCTTGTTTATTTATTTGGTAACACTTTACAATAAGGTGTCATTTGTTAACATTAGTTAATGTATTAACTAACATGAACAAACAATGAACAATGCATTTATTACAGTATTTATTAATCTTTGTTAATGGTAGTTAATGAAAATACAGTTATTTATTGTTTATTCATGTTAGTTCACAGTGCATTAACTAATGTTAACAAGCACAACTTGTGATTTTAATAATGCATTAGTAAATGCTGAAATGAACATTAACTAGATTAATAAATACTCGGGCAGTCGTGGCTCTAAGCGGTCAGAGAGTCGGACTCGTAACCCAAAGGTCGCGGGTTCGAGTCTCAGGTCTGGCAGGGATTGTAGGTGGGGGGAGTAAATGTCGAGTGCTCTCTCCACATTCAATACCACTTGAGCAAGGCACCAAATCCCCAAATGCTCCCCGGGCGCCGAGTGTGTATTCACGGTGTGTGTGCACTTTGGATGGGATAAATGCAGAGCACAAATTCCGAGTATGGGTTACCATACTTAGCCTCACGTCACTTTCACTTTCCAGAAGTAATGTTCATTCTTAGTTCATATTTACTAATGTTGTTAACTAATGAACCTTATTGTAAAGTGTTACCATTAATTTATTAGAAAAACAGAAGTACACTGTAAAAAAAAAAATTCCGTAAAAAAACGGATAATGTACTGGCAGAAAATTACCAGGCCATTTTCTGTTAAATTTACGGACATTTCCTTCCACATTAAAAAGGAAAATTTTGTAGATTTACATTTTCTTCTGTACCATAAACGGACAATCCGTTTTGCAGAAATTTCTAAAAAATTATAGCATAGGCCTATCTTTAGTAGCAAATAAATCCAACACAATATATACAAATTGAACATGGTTTATTTTTACCTCATGTAAACATTCTTAAAAGTGCCTTCAGTAGCTTTTATTTGCCTTTAACAGGTGAAGACAAACATATTATTACATCAATTAATTTAACAATGTGTTTGTTTTAAACGGCACCAGGCAGAAAAAAGAAAACATGAGCAGTTACTTGTACAATATTGGTGTTGCACCAAATAGTGGTCGCAAAGATAAACTTCACTGTGAAACAGTCAATATTCAAAACATTTTCAGATACATGGGAAAAAATTAATACAAAGACAGGGCTGTCATTAATAACAATTGCTACAGACTTCTAGTCAATAGTCAAGTGAAATGTTATTTAAAAGGACAGTTCACATCAAAAATGTGAATTCTGTCATCTACAACTGACATGGTACTGCAAAAAAACAAACAAAAAAACACTTTCTTGTACATCATTTGAAAATAAAGAACAAAGATTCATGCACTCATGCCTAACATTTCAATGTGAAACTAAGAGAACTATACAATCTAAATTAAGAGCAGGGCTCCAAGTGTTTGTGTGCTTTTAGTATCTCTTGCCATGTGCCAGCTTGGGGAAACTACTACATTTTTTTTTTTCCTTTTGCTGCATGTTCAGTCCATGTTGAGATTTGAAAAAAGCTCAAATTGTACATGGATTCTCGAAGTTGTTCATACATGAGTCTTGGAAGCATAGGTTCCCTTCATCTGAACCGTCGACCCTCGTTCAGGATTTCTTCACCGGAAGACTGGAAATGACAAGAAATTAAATGAATGAAAATGAAGTATAGAGTAACGTGCAGAACAGGTTGAGATTGAATTATCAAGTTCCAGTTCAAACATTGTTTATAAAATGCTAAACTTGCATTTACAGTGGTCTCCAATTGTATCCGTCATGTGATCTTGTCAACAATGTTTTATGATATACTTAAAGGGTTACTCCACCCCAAAATGAAAATTCTGTCATTAATCACTTTTCCCCCATGTCGTTCCAAACCCGTAAAAGCTTTGTTCGTTTTCAGAACACAATTTAAGATATTTTGGCCCAGAAAAGTATGAAAAGCATCGTCAAAATATTGCATCTGCCATCAGTGGTTCAATCTGAACTTTATGAAGTGATGAGAATACTTTTTGTACACAAAGAAAATAAAAATAACGACTTTATTCAACAATTCGTTGCATCTGCATCACAGTAGCGCCATTTTGGAGAATACCCGCTGAACGCAAACTGCATACGCTGTTCTGTGTCAGCCGCACCACACAGATACGCTGTTTTTGTTAAATAACGACTTGAATAAAGTTCTTTTTATTTTCTTTGCGTACAAAAAGTATTCTCATCACTTCATAAAGTTCAGATTGAACCACTGATGGCAGATGGACTGTTTTAATGATGTCCTTATACTACGTTTCTGTGCCTTAAACGTATAAGGACCCTTGCTGTCTGTGGTGAGCCAGAAAGCTCTCAGACTTCATAAAAAAAAATAACGTAATTTGTGTTGCAAAGATGAAGGAAGGTCTTATGGGTTTGGAACGGCATGAGGGCGAGTAATTAATGACAGAATTTTCATTTTTGAGTGAACTAACCCCTTCGATTATTTTCAACTAAACAGCAAAACCACAAAATGCTTTATACACAGTTTCATTACATATGTTCCTTACATTTGTATGAATTCCAACGTAGGTGCCATCTCCTCTGGATGTTTTATATTTAAAATAAAATGAAGAGAATGTGTAGCTCAGCCACAATGGGGGAGGACATGATAAGTTCTTGAATGACAGCAATCTGGAATCACCAATAACAATAAAAAAAATAAAGAAAATTATAAACAACACATTGTAAATTCAGAAAGCCACTCCAAACATTGATTAAATCTTTCCTACACAAAGAACTTCAATAACAAAGTCAACTGAATAAACGACTCAATTACTAATTTTTGTCAGTACTGAACATCCTTAAAGTAGGGGTGTAACGATACACCAATGCCACGGTTCGGTTCATATCACGGTTTTGGAGCCACGGTTCGGTTCGGTTCGGTTCTGTTTGCTGTGGGGGCAGGGTTCATGGCAGGGCACCAGGAATAATAACACTAGATTCACTTTAACTTAATAAAAACAACAACAACAATAATTTAACTTATTAACTTTATACATTGGCTTCACGTTTTCTTTAGAGCAGTTAGCACACCTGAGTTAACTAAAATTAAATAAATGCCTCCGCTGACTAGTCAGAAATAAACTGCACACCTGAGTCAACTATAATTAAATAAATGCCTCCACTAGTCAGAAATAAACTGGTCTAATAAAATAAAATGTATAATACATCTAAAATGTTAAATTAAAGTTTTTCTTCAAAAATACCATCATGTCCACATTCTCAGGTGAGAGGCTTGCTCTCTGTGCTGTAACAATGTCCCCTGCTGTAGAGAACACCCGCTTACTGGGGACTGATGTTGCAGGGACTCCAACCTGGCTAAATGGGGAAACTGGCTCTCTTTGTCCTTCCACCATGCAAGTGGATTTGACTCCACTTGAAGAGTCGGCACTTCCTTGTAACACTGCACCTCCTCTTTCACCATTTGAGACAGAGACTTGGATGCAGGTGTGCTCGTCTCCACTGGAAATAACTTTCCAAACAGTTCCGCGATTGGTGCTCTTTTGGCTGGAGGATCACAATCACTGCTGGATGCCACTTCTGACTGCTCCTCTGAGGCTTGGGCCTAACAAGGACAAAGCCACAAAATAGTTTTAAGTTACTATTGCTAATTGCAATTCATATCTGACAAATAAAACTACCAAAAACATAGTGATGCTCATCATTTCTGATGATCTAAGTTTCTGTTTAGATTTTAGAGTTTCAAAAATTATATATGTAAAGTGCTTTTCACAGGACATATTCACTACTAGTAAGATATGTTGAAGGTCTGTGGTATTTACAAAACAATGACATTTATAAAATGTATTAATTTAACTTAATCAAATTATTAAATTAACTCATTTTGGAATTAAAACAATTAAACAAAAATACCTGTGAGGGATGGCATTCCAGAATCTTCTCTATCAGGCTGTTGAAGACGATGCTGCGTGTGGTCTCTTCAAGAAACGGCAGAGATTTAAAACGTGGGTCAAGTGCAGTATTCATATGAAGAAACTGCACAAGTGTTGAGTCAGAGTCTGGGTATCTGTTGGTGAAGTCGGACACAATGGCAGATTTGACATCTTTCACAACTGCTGTATCTGTGCAACTCACGTTCATAGATTCCAGGATGGTGTGTTTCAGTGGCATTATCATTGAAACGGTTGGCAGCTGTTCAGTGCTCAACAGAGCTGTTACCGTTTTCAGTGGTTTGAGAACCTGAACAATGTTCTCAGCTACTTTTACATCTTCATCAGACAGAGTAACAATGTCCTTAATGTTCCTCTTAATATTCTTGTCTGTAAGTGCTGAGAAAACAGCAGCCTGCTGTTCAAGGTAGCGCTCAAGCATGTCATAGCTTGAGTTCCACCTGGTGGGGACATCCTGGATCAGCTTGTGTGTAGGCAGTTGGAGCATCTCTTGTTTGTCCTTGAGCACTGCTGCAGCAGTAGTGCTTCGATGGAAAAAAGTGACAACTTTTCTCACTCTGCCTAAAAGCCATGACATCTGGTTAACGCCCATCCCCCGTTGTGAAGCCAGGTTAACAGTGTGTGCAAAACATCGAATGTTTGGTGAAAATCCGCCGCTTTAACTGCATTCACTATATTTTTGGCGTTGTCTGTTGTGACGGAACAGTCGCGTTTTCTCTGTCAATTTTCCACTCAGCTACAGCTCCCTGTAGTATTTCCGACAGATGATCACTTGTATGGCTTTCATAGACCGCGCGTGTCTGGAGAACGGGATTTGCAATTACCCAGTTGTCGGTAATATAGTGCTCGTGATGAAGGACTGAGTTGCACGGGAGGTCCACCCATCTGTAGTTAAAGCAATGAATTTTGCATTGCTCAGGTCCTCCACCAGTTTGGCTCTCACTTTGTTGTAAAGTTGAGGCAAAACATTCTGACTAAAATGCGGTCGGCTCGGTAGTTGATATCTGGGCTCTAACACACGTAGCAAATGCGTGAATCCGTCGTTCTCAACAACTGAAAATGGGCGCATATCCAGCGCCATGAAAACACCAATCGCCTTGGTAATTGCTTGAGCACGGTCTGAGTCGGCCTGTAGCTTAATTCTAAAGGCAGTAGGAAGAGTTTCCTGTTTTTGAGGTCTCTTACGTGTGCTGCTGATATCAATGTCGGGATGATGTCTCCGGAGATGCGCTTGCATGTTAGAAGTGTTTCCCGTCGTATGAGCAACTTTTGTGAAACACTTACGACAGACGACACGCGTTTTGTCTATGACACGATTTCCATTGTTGTAGTCCACTGGAAAACCAAAATTTGCCCACACAGGAGACGTAAATGTGACCGGTGGGTCTTCAACCTCAATATGCCGCGGAGTTGCCATCCTGAAGTGCGTAGCGTATGTAAACTCCCGTGCGTGATCGATCACCCAAATCACGTGGTGACATGCACTTTATTTAGCAAATAATATTAAAATAATATTTATTAAAACTACAGCTCTTATTAGTTGTTAAAAGTGTACATAATTACTATTTAATCAAATGTCAAGGAAGAAAAAAATAGTTTTGTGACAAAATGAAGTGAAAGTTGGGCCGGGGCAGCAGGGGGCAGCGCGTTCGGTTCGACATGCGAGTATCACGGTTCGAACCGTGGCTGTGGTATCGCGGTTTTTCGGTTCGGTTTGAATATTGTTACACCCCTACCTTAAAGGTAAATAAAAATGGAAGCATATGGGTAGCAAAATTCAATTTGAAATATGCAAAATGGCAATGCATTGCAATACATAAAATGGCAATGTAGTTCTGTATTTTTATTTACATTTTTCCATATATGCGTCCAAATTTTAGTGTAAAATGAAAATTCAGTTATATAAATTTACATTTGCCCTTTTCTACACTACTTTTAATACGCAAATTAAAAACATATTTTAATACTTTATAAGTTAATTATTCACAACATTAAATTAATTAAAACAAAAATTATTACCCAAATTGATTAGATGTGTTTAACATGTCCAAGCAAAAACTGTAGCAAAATTATCATTTAAATGCTGTTTTTCCTAAATGCATTTAGACTTAGGGGTAGGACACTTGGGATTGCATTTCCATCATAATACCGCATGATAATTGTAGCAAAATGCAGTGAGAATTTGAGGATGCATTCTGAGCCAAAGGTGCAGCAAAAGGGTAGCAAAATGCTGATTTAAATGTCTTTTATTTTTCTTAAATGCATTGACACTTACATATAAGACATTTCAATAACATTTTCATTTAATACCCCGCAATGAATAAGTCAATGTGGAAAGCGTTTGGTTGACAGTGAATATTGACCTATTGTGCATCCTGTTGCTGAGCCCCACCTAACGATTGACAGGTCAGGGGCGCGTTGCATTTTCAAATGCATTTCAAATCCACATTGACTTTAAATTCATAGCGAGGCATTAAATGAAAATGCAATTGAAACGTCTTATATGTAAGCGTCAATGCATTTAAGAAATATAAAAAGACATTTAAATCACCATTTTGCTACCCTTTTGCTGCACCCTTGGCTCAGAATGCATCCTCAAATTCTCACTGCATTTTTCTACAATTATCATGTGGTATTATGATGAAAATGCAATCCCAAGTGTCCTTAAGTCTAAATGCATTTAGGAAAAACAGCAATTAAATGATAATTTTACTACAGTCTTGGCTTGGACATATTAAAAATATCTAATCAATTTGTGTAATACATTTTCATTTTGCAACTTATAAAGCGTTAAAATATGATTTTATTTTGCATATTAAAACTAGTGTAGGAAATGGCAAACGTAAATTATATAATTGAATTTTCATTTTGCACTAAATATTGCACATATGTATGGGAAAATGTCAATTTAAATACAGAAATGCATTGCCATTTTACATATTGCATTGCCATTTTGCATTTCAAACTGAATTTTGCTCCCCATATGCTTCCATAAATAAAAACTGTAGTGTTAATAAATAAAACAGAATACAAACCCTTGATAAGAATGTAGGGGGTACTTGGGATGCACAATACAGCAGCAATTTCACGAGTTCACACTTACATATAATAAACTGGGTAAAGGTTTATGCGTATTTGGCGTGCTGTCCAGGGAGAGGGCTCCGAGCTCGGTACTTACCCCCGAGCCCAGGGTACTCCCCCTGTACGGAGAGAGGGGTCCGAGCTCTGCATTTAGCCCGGACCCAGAGCGTTCCCCCCATGCTGGGGTAGGAACAGGCTGAAGGTAAGGAGTCGGGGTGGTGGAGGGATGCTGAAAGACTAGAACTGATGGAGGTAAGACTGCTTTGATTATTTATAGGGGTTCTCTCTTGAGCTGATTGGACAGATGGTGTGATTGCTGATGATGAAGTGGCTGCGTTAATTATCTGCGCGTGCTCCTCCCGAAACTTGTTAATAAAACATCACTACGACCTGTCATTAGAAAAGAAAACAGAAGAAACAATTAATGTCATGAACTGCTGTCCCTTTAAAACATGACTCACATCGACGCACATCTGACACATCCCAACTTTACATCAGTCAAGACATTTTAACACAATCTTTACCAGTTTAATGATGACTGAAAGACATCAGGCCCGGGATTATCAGACAGTAAAAGGCGAGTGCAGTCATTTACAGTGTTAACACTGCAAAACAAACGCTCTCCTTGCCATCTTCGCGCTCTAGCAAACTGGATGCTCAGACTTGCCATACATTCCTCGTAGCCATGAGAGGTGTGTCCATGTAGATGAGTGAATAAATCTGCATCTCAAGTGGCGTGTGGCCTTAACTTAACGTCGGTCGGCGTGTGGCGTTATTTTAACGCGTGGTGGCGTCTGCCGTTAACTTGTCGCATGATGGTATGGCAAGCCAAAAGGGTCAGATTTACGCTATAGATAAATCGCGTTAACATACAAACGCCGTCAAATACGGCGTTTTAAGCAGTATTTGCGGCGCAAAATATGCCGTTGTGATTACAAACGCCGTAAAAACCACGCGAAAATACGTCAATGGCGCCGTATCTGCCAGCGTTTTAGTGCACATGAAAAGCGCCGCTTTTTACAACGTTCATATTACCATATGACGCAGTAAAAAACGCCGTTTTAGTTGCACAGAGCGCTCGTCACTTATGGCGTTTTGCTTATAGTATAATGAGCCACGCCCATTGATTTCCACAGCCAGTAATATTGAACAGTTCTCACCCAATCAATGATGCACAGAACCAGACCAGAACAATTCAGCACAGATCATTTGTGGTAATCCAATTCGCAAACTGTAGTTAGTAACAAGGGCGTAGTTACTACCCCCCCCCCTTTTTAATATGTATAGTATAGCGCTTTAATTTAATATTAATCGAATTGGAGGCAGGATGATTCTGAAAGAATACTCTGCTGCTGCTGTAGTAACGAAACTAGTGCGCATCTGATTGACACATAAACTGCACCCTCTTATACCAGTGGTGTTTTTTATTTCTTGGATATTTCAGCTAACAGCTTGATTTGTACATTCAGTTGAACAACATTAATTTAAAGTTAAAGACTGTCCTGCGACTCAGGATGCTGTTCCAAATCCTGCTGCACCACAGAGTTCCATTTACATAGTTTACCAAAAAAAAAAAAAAAAAAAAAACCACATTATATTTGTCCCAAATTATTGTTAATGTTCATGACTTTATCCTAGGCTGAAAGATTGTGTATCTTTCCGCACAAAGTTTGTCTTTCTGTCCATATGCTTTATATAGGGAGCTAATAATAGCCATAGATCGCGCTTTCTCTTTCCGTTTGCTCCGTTTTGAAAAACAAACACCGTACTTCAAACTCATCGATGCAACTTTGTTCATTCCTGAAGTGGGATTTTATATGAGCTGTTTGACTGCTGTCTTGAATTGGGTGCAATACCTGTAAGTTGTACCTGTGAGCGCTGTGCTTCTCGTCCAGTGTGTGACTATTCTGCGCATGTATTAAATGCACGTCCTTGAGAGCGTGCAGTTTTCTAATGCATTTACTTTAACTTGTTAGGTAATATCAATGATATGAGGTTTCTGCTTATTTAATGGCAAATAACTCATGCAAATTGGATTACCACAAATGATCTGTGCTGAATTGTTCTGGTCTGGTTCTGTGCATCATTGATTGGGTGAGAACTGTTCAATATTACTGGCTGTGGAAATCAATGGGCGTGGCTCATTATACTATAAGCAAAACGCCATAAGTGACAAGCGCTCTGTGCAACTAAAACGGCGTTTTTTACTGCGTCATATGGTAATATGAACGTTGTAAAAAGCTGCGCTTTTCATGTGCACTAAAACGCCGGCAGATACGGCGCCATTGACGTATTTTCGCACGGTTTTTACGGCGTCTGTAATCACAACGGCATATTTTGCGCCGCAAATACTGTTTAAAACGACGTATTTACATTTACATTTACATTTAGTCATTTTGCAGACGCTTTTATCCAAAGCGACTTACAATTTGGGGAACACATGAAGCGATTCATCTTGAAGAGGCAATCCGACAAAGGAAGTGCTTGTAACACCAAGTCTCAGGCATTGTTTAAATAAGTACAAGCTAGCAAGGGAAGGAATAAGTAAGGAGAAAGATTTTTTTTATTTTATTTTTTTTATGTGTAGGTTGAAGTCAAGTAGTGTCGAAAGAGATGAGTTTTCAGCTGTTGCTTGAAGATTGACAGGGATCCAGTACTCCGAATATGGGTGGGAAGATCATTCCACCAGCCAGGAATGGTGAACGAGAATGTTCTGGAGAGTGATTTTGAGCCTCTTTGTGATGGTACCACGAGGCGTCGCTCACTAGCAGATCTCAGACTTCTGGAGGGATGTAGATTCTTAATAGTGAGTGCATGTAGGCGGTGCTGAGCCTGTGGTTGTTCTATGAGCAAGCATCAGTGTCTTGAACTTGATGCGAGCTGCGATTGGTAGCCAATGCAATGAGATAAAGAGAGGTGTAACATGGGCTCTTTTGGGTTCCTTGAAGACCAGTCGTGCCGCATTCTGAATCATTTGTAGAGGTTTGACTGTGTTTGATGGAAGTCCAGCCAGAAGAGCATTGCAGTAGTCCAGCCTAGAAATGACAAGGGCCTGGACAAGAAGTTGTGCAGCATGCTCCGTCAGAAAGGGCCTGATCTTTCTGATGTTGTGTAGTGCAAACCTGCAAGATCGAGCAGTCTTTGCAATGTGGTCTTTGAAGGTCAGCTGGTCATCAAAGATTACACCAAGATTTCTGACCGAAGTTGATGGGGTAATTGTTGATGAACCTAACTGGATCGTGATGTCATGCTGTAGAGTTGGAGTGGCAGGAAAGACAAGAAGCTCAGTCTTTGCCAGGTTGAGCTGGAGGTGATGTTCTTTCATCCATGCCGAGATGTCTGCCAGGCAACCTGAGATCCTTGCAGCTACCGTTGGATCATCTGGTTGAAAAGAGATAGAGCTGTGTGTCATCAGCATAGCAGTGGTAGGAGAATCCATGTGCCTGTATGATGGGACCCAGTGATGTAGTGTATGTGGAGAAGAGGAGGGTCCAAGAACCGATCCCTGAGGAACCCCAGTGACCAGTGTATGTGCTTTGGATACCTCCCTCCCAGGCCACCCTGAAAGACCTACCAGTGAGATAGGATTCAAACCAGCGAAGTGGAATTCCAGCGATGCCCAGTGATGAGAGAGTGGAGAGGAGTATCTGATGATTGACAGTGTCAAACGCGGCAGATAGATCCAGCAGAATGAGGACTGATGATTTGGAATGGGCTTTTGCAATTCGCAGGGCTTCAGTGACCGAGAGAAGTGCAGTCTCAGTTGAATGGCCACCCTGAAACCTGACTGTTTAGCGTCCAGTTTGTTGTTCTGTGAAAGAAACAATGAGACCTGGTTGAAGACAACACGTTCAAGTGTTTTCGCTATGAATGGAAGGAGAGAGACAGGTCTATAGTTTTCTATAAGAGAAGTGTTTAATGTAGGTTTTTTGAGCAGTGGGGTTACCCGAGCCTGCTTGAACGCAGTGGGGAAGATGCCTGTGAGGAGGGATGTGTTGATGATGTGTGTGAGTGTCGGTAAGAGCGTGGGAGAGATTGCTTGCAGAAGGTGCGAGGGATTGGGTCAAGAGGACATGTTGTAGGATGGTTGGAGAGGAGAAGTTTGGATACTTCAGCCTCCGTCAGGGGACAGAAGGAGAAAATGGGAGGTTTAGCAGTGGATGTGGTTGGTTGGGGTCCTGTGTGCGTGGAGGTGAGAACTGATCACTGATCGATCTAGTTTTGTCTGTAAAAAGTAGCAAAGTCATCAGCTGTAATAGAAGTGGTGGGAGGTGGTGGAGGGGACAGAGGAGAGAATTAAATGTTCTGAAGAGATTACGCATGTCTGGAGCGCTGTTGATCTTGTTGTGGAAATGTGAGGATTTGGCAGTGTGGACATCAGCAGAGAAAGATGAGAGCAGAGACTGATACCTACTCAGGTCCGACGGGTTGTTTGATTTGTGCCATTTTCTCTCTGCCGCTCTGAGTTTAGTCCGATGTTCACGAAGAACATCAGATAACCAGGGGTTAGAAGGGGCAGTCCGTGCTGACCTAGAGGAGAGAGGACAAATGTCGTCTAGACAAGAAGTTAAGGTAGAGCATAAAGTTTCAGTAGCTGCGTTTACATCCAGAGATGAGAAATGGGTAGGTGAGGGAAGGGAGGAGGATACTACAGAGGAAAGATGGGAAGGAGAAAGGGAGCGCAGGTTTCGTCTAAAAGTAACCGGTAGGGGGTTGGTGGCACACGGTAGCAAAATGTAGTGTAAATGTAATGAAGAAATGGTCCGAGATATGTAGCGGTTGTACCAGAATGTTATCTGCAGTACAATTGCGTGTGTAAATTAAATCAAGTTGGTTGCCTGATTTGTGCATGCTAGTAGTGGTAAGGCGATTGAGATCAAATGAAGCTAGGAGCGAGTGGAAGTCTGTAGCATAAGGCTTGTCTAGGTGAATGTTGAAATCACCAAAGACTAAGAGTGGAATGCCATCCTCCACAAAAGAGGACAACAACCCGTCCAGCTCCTCTAGGAAGGTGGCTAGAATTTGTCCAGGGGGACGGTAGATTACCACAATCTGGAGTTTTATCGGAGCTGATACAGTAATGGCATGACATTCAAATGAGTTGTAATTGCAAAGGGTAGAGTGGGTTGAGTATTTCCAATTGTGTGAAACGAGCAGGCCAGTACCCCCACCCCGACCAACTTGACGCGAAGTATGAGAGAAAGAGAAATTAGTAGAGAGAGCAGCTGGGGTTGCTGAGTCTTCTGGACGAATCCAGGTCTCAGTCAAGCCCAAGATGCTGAGAGTGGATTTTAAAGAAAAGGCAGAAATGAAGTCAGCTTTGTTGACGGCTGACTGACAATTCCAGAGACCCACTGAGAAAGCCAGAGGTGTAGTGGAAGATGTAGAGATAGGGCGTAGGTTAGCAGGATTACGTTGCCGTCTGCGAGTGATGTTAGAGCGTGGCTGAGAGAGAACCGGAATGTTTTGGAGACACATGATAGAGGTAGAAAGAAAGAGGATAGGAGAGCAGAGTGTGAGGAAGGAAAAAAGATACTTAAGTGTGTAGCTCGGTGTCGTTGCTCGGTTAAAGTCGCACAGGAAAAAGTCGCAGGTCTTTACACTCCTCGGTCTTCACACGAGGAGGAGGAGGCTGAACACGACGGCTAGACGCTTCCGCGTCAGCGCACACACCTCAAACAAATACACAGTCTAGAGTGAAAAAAAGCTGTGGTCGCTTTTAATTAGCACAACCACCAGCCAATCACAGGGCAATGGCTCAAATCGAAACTAACACTTTGCACTTAAGTGCAGGAAAGGAGTTTAAGCTAAAGGGCAGTTATTATAATGATCAGTAAGTGCAATCAAAAATATAAACCACAACGAAAAAGCGGAATAGAAATAGGTAGGAAATGAACTATTCTTTCCTAGCAGCAAGGAATTAATTTAAACAACAGAGCTAAGAATGAGTATTAAAACACTTATGCACTGCCGTCTGTCTCTTCTGGTGACTAATCGCCTTCTCGATTCTCCAACACTCACACACATCATCAACACATCCCTCCTCACAGGCTTCCCCACTGCGTTCAAGCAGGCTCGGGTAACCCCACTGCTCAAAAAACCTACATTAAACACTTCTCTTATAGAAAACTATAGACCTGTCTCTCTCCTTCCATTCATAGCGAAAACACTTGAACGTGTTGTTTGACGGCGTTTGTATGTTAACGCGATTTATCTATAGCGTAAATCTGACCCTTTTGGCTTGCCATATGATGGCGCTTATTTAACGCCTGGCGGCGTTATGAAAACGGCGTTTTAATATTGATACGGCGGTGAAAAGCACGCGAATTCTGAACCATTTGGCTTTCCATACCAGTAACGTTACCGAACAAACTTCTCGTGTGTGTGTGTGCGTGTAACAAACAAGACAATAAAATGTCTAAACCTACCTCGTTTGGCAGAAAAGTTGCGTTATCCTTGAATAATTCCGCGATGTCAGATCTTCACCTAGTCCTATAATCTCTTTTAAAGAATAATAATAAAAAAAAAGTAATGGTATCTTCTTTTCTTGAAAATTGCTCTGCCAGCTTCTGTTGAAGGCACACAGCGCAAACACAGTTGTACGACACTTCAGATTTAACTTCATCACAGCTGCTTAACATCACCTCAGTAACGTTAACATGCCGGATGCTTTACGGCACGCGCAGTAACAAATACCGCATCAACAACAATTAAAAGTTAATAAACTTCTTTATAAAACTGAAAGTGAGCACACTGTAAAAAGTAACTTACCTCCACGTCGAGTGAGATGTGACGGTGTGCTGACATTCATTTGGCAAACAAGGAAGACAGCAACTAAGTTAACGTTACAGTTTGTTACATTTAACAAAATATAATTTACCACGGAAGTGTAAAAACGGTTCCTCAAACCCGAAATCCGACTTTAAAATGAAATTTTTACCGAGACTATCTCTGTGAATAATGGCATCTGCTCAAGCACTGTTTTCGCGCCGATAATCGACTGAGTTTCTTGTTCCCACAATGCAAAGCGTAATTACAAAAATACGAAAAACACCTTTAAAAACCAAATATGGAAAATTCCTTCAAATTATTATGGTATATTGTACTGTATTTTTACGGATTTTTTTTACAGTGTAGTTGAACTACTGTAAATGTTTTATGGACATTTACTGTAGCATTATGGTAGGCTAAAATGCTATTTCTAGCCGTTAGGTGTGTTTATTTCACGATGAACTGACTTCAAGAAATCCTGCAGACCAGATCATAAAAATGTTTTTCTTCAAATCTTGAGTATTACTAATTTGGTATTCACAGCTCAGTTTGCAGCGGTCTGAAGTGAGAGTTGACGATTTGAGGCAACAATGGTGATGCAGCAAACCTGACATTACATGTAAATAAGAAGCAAAATAATTCAGTGACTACAAATGGGCCAACATTTTATAGTGAGATAAGTAAAAGTTTTAAATTGTAAAAGTTAAGTTACCCATATCTGATGAATCATCCGATCACATTTATTCCTCCCTAAATCTGCGGGTGAAGTGTTGGTAACCAATAAACCTTAAAATATGTGATTAGATTATTGATGTCTAGTGCTCTGTTCTTTGTCAGTTCACAGTTTCTGATGATTATCTAGATATTTCATAATAGAGAAAGTTGTTTGGGGTTACTAGATGTTATCTGAGAGGTGAGTTGGCTATCTTTTTGCTGTGGTTAAGGTTGTTCTTTAACTAGAAAGGCTAATCCGTGATTCACTCTTTTCCCCTCAGGTCTAGTGATTGGGTGGAGGGTGCGGGAAGTGTTTATGTCAGTCTTCACCCGCAGGCCAAGGAAAAGATAGAGACAGAGAGAAGCTAGAAAAAAAAAAAACCCTGTAAATGTGCAGACGTGCTATTGCTCAACACCAGCAACACAGCAGCAAACACAAACTGACTGCTTAGATGCTGCTTCATGCTGCAGGCGGATGCAGACTTGCACAAACCTGCAATAGGATCCATTCTGTTAACACACACGTTCACCAAGAAGGAAATGAACATTTAAGGACACACACAGACTCCATTTCTCCAAATACATTTGCATCCACACACTCTCCATCTTATCACTTAAACAGCATGTGTTTCTGATCAAAAGTGTGGAGTTGCAGTTTCAGTGAGGCCGTTGTTAATTAAAGGCTGTGTAACTGTATCGGGTGTGTGCTGCTTACTCAGGGACAGAGTGTAGGGGACTTTCAGACAACTCCATAAACAATGTGTGCTTGCTGAGAGATCTCGCTCCTAATTTTAGCGTGAAGCGGTTCGGTGGTGTTTTGTTTATGTCGGGTGAGTCAGACGAGACTTTAATGCTTCAGTAAGTCAGCACAGTCAGTCTCACACTGTTCTCACTCTCATGTGAAGTTGGTCACTAGATAAGGAGGTGAAAAAAAACAGTAACAAAAGTTGGGCAATCTTGAATGCAATTTACAGAGATCCTACAAATGTTATTGAACATTCAAACACACACACACACACACACACACACACACACTTCAAAGAGTGTTTTCTTAATTTTTTTGTCTGTCTGTTTTCCAGTCAATCGACATAAACTTCCTGAAAATATAATTACATTTAAATTTTACATGGTATAAGACCACAATGGCCACTTCTTTTAAAGGAGTAGTTCATCCAAAAATGAAAATTTGCTGAAAATGTACTTACCCTCAGGCACTCCAAGATGTAGATGAATTTGTTTCTTCATTGAACATATTTGGAGAAATGTAGCATTTCATCACTTGCTCACCAATGGATTCTCTGCAGTGAATGGGTGCCGTCAGAATGAGAGTCCAAACAGCTGATAAAAACAGCACAATAATCCACAAGTAATCCACATGACTCCAGCCAATCAATTAATGCCAAAATGCTGTTTGTAATAAACAAATCTGATGTTTTTAACTTCAAACTGTTGCTTCCAGCTAAAATATGTGTCCATAATATAATAGAGAGATAAGCACAAATAAAGCACTGTTTGTAAGTGACAACCATCCAAAAACATTTCTAAACCGTTCTGTTGGTGGATTTTGATGTGAGAGGACAAAAGTGGATGGACTTCTTCACTGCATTATGGATTATGGCTTGAACCAATGGTTTAAATTTAAAATTCAGTAATAATTGAACTGATTCTTTAAAAAAAATGTTTATTGATGTACTGGAGTCATGTGGATTACTTGTGGGTTATTGTGTTATATGTTTTTATCAGCTGTTTGGACTATTATTTCCGATGGCACCCGGAGGATCCACTGGTGGGATGTAATGCTAAATTTCTCCAATTCTCTTCCAGTGAAGAAACAAACTCATCTATATTTTGGATAGGCTGAGAATGAGTATATTTTCAGCAAATTTTTATTTTTGGGTGAACTATTCCTGTTCATTTAAACCTTTCAAATAATATTAATAGGCCTAATAATAATAATAATAATAAAATCTTTCACAGTTTTGCTTAAAGAAAAGCACTTGTTTTACTGGAAAATAAGTCTTTTTCGTATAAAAATAATGTTTACAGTAAGGTAAAACTGGTTAATGTTCATTGTAATCCATGTACTTTAATGATTAATTAATGGTCTGACACAAGCTAACAGTACAGTAGATATGCTCAGTTCTCTTTCTGTTTTAGCGGAACATCCAAATTTGAGTATTAGTTTCCTAAATTGTGGGTTATTATTAAATAACCACCATAAAATGTACTTAACATGCCCAATTTCCAACATGCACAGTTTGCAATTGGCACTGTCCATTTGGACAATGTGAAGCAAGATTGTAATACGCAGGCCCACTTTTTATGTTTTTTTTTGTGTGTGTGTTTTTCAAGGTGATTATAGTTTGTGTGTAAAACAGCACTTAATGTTCATGTGATTGTCCCATTGCAACTTTGTATGGATAGACTGTGTCCAAACCATGTGAATAACAGACCGCTTTGAGATGAAGCCTAAGCTTTCATAAATAGTTATTGTGAGAATTAGCTGCAAAAGCCATATATTAATATATACTGATTGGAACTGATTGGATTTTGAAAAGTGGTCGTACTTTATTTGTTTGGAAAAATAAGAATGAATATATCTAAGCATTTGCGAACATTTAGCAAAAATGACAGACATTTAAAACTCTTGCAAAACTGCAATGACACTGAAACTAATTTCCTGCATTTAAAAAAACAAACAAACAAAAAAAAACTATATATATATATATATATATATATATATATATATATATATATATATATATATATATATACATACACACACAGACACAATTTTATTTATTTATTAATTTCATTCTTTTTGAGTAATTAACCAGAATAATGGATTAACTCATTTACATTAGGATTTATATAGCTAGTCTTGTCCTTTGGCATGTTGTTTGTCAAAGTTATCTAATGAATGCATTTTGTTTTTAAGTCCAGTAGTAGGTATTTCATACAACTTTCTTGTACATTATACTGGTCAATTGTGTTGTGTATTTGGACACTGGTGTGGGACTCAAGGAACAGCAAATAGCCACTTTGAGGAGTAATAGCTATAAAAAAAGGACAATATTAGAAACCAACAATAACAAAAATAAATAAAATACCACCACTTTTCAAAATCTAGTCAATCAGACTTGATTTTATATATCAGGTATTGATTGGATTTTAAAAAGTGGTCGCATTTTATTTATTTGTTTGGAATAATGAGCACCAATAAATCGAAGTATTTGCAAACATTTTGCAAAAATTACAGACATTGAAATGTCTTGCCAAACTGCAATGACACTGAAAATGATTTCCTGAATGTGTTTTTCTGAAAACCAGAATACTTCTCTGCGGATGACTGGAATGTTCAAATGGACAAAGAAGACAGATTTTTGAGTTCTCTTCCCCTGTTTGACCAGTTCAGATCATTCTGCACTTCTGTGATAATATTTTTACGCAATTACATATATACAGGCCTCTGGGTAACCGATTGAGGAAGAGCATAATAGCAGCACGACATGTGCTAGCAATAAAGTTTGCCAGCATAGTGACGCGTATGGCCTCTCTGCCTTTGAACTTCTGCCCTGTTTGAGTTGGAGAGCATTTTTTAATTTATTTTCCTATTCTTTTACCCTCTGTTCTCTGCCAGTCACTCCATTTTCAAGATTCATTTTCATAGCTATTTATTATCCCTCCAAAAAAAAAAAGAAAAGAAAGAAAGAGAGAGAGGGAGGGTGGAAAGAGAAGAAAAGAGAGTTAAAATGCCATCAGAAAAGGAGGGGAGGAGATTTTGTACCGCTTCCCAAGTTTTATGTTCAGCAGAATTAAAGTTGACTGTTTAAATGCAACTAGCCGCGAGCGTCTCCTTTCTAAGACTTTGTGTTAATGAATTTAGCATGCTAGTTTTGGCAGCGCACTGTAGTATATATGGTATGGTTCTTTTTGGCTGATAAAGGACTGAGACTTGGGTTTTCAAAGACATCTCTCTAATCCATCTCTCTTTCACTCTCTCGCCCAACAAGACTTGTTTTCACTGGAAAAACAGTTTTTTTAAAAAACTACAAGTGAATGAATTACCAAACAAGATGAATATTTCCCTGAATCATTTAGAATTTTCCTTGAATTGGTCTAATAATTACCTCAATGCTTTCCATTTCCATTCTATCTTTGAGTGTAATCTTGGCCAAAAATGTAATATTTGATACTTAATCTGACAGCTGCCTGTAAACACTCTCAAACAGATCAATAAAAGAGTGTGTGTGTGTGTGTGTGTGTGAGAGAGAGAGAGAGAGAGAGAGGTGGTAAAAGAGAAACCAGACTGATGTGAAAGTGTCATCTGTTCTCAAACAGACACGTGCGTCATTAAACTTATCTTCAATATTTATGACGCATCTGTATCTCTCATCCAAAGTCGCTTTCCGCTGTTGTGACATCAATCGGAACTTACACACACTGTTAGTCACAGCGCCTTGTGTGTGTATTAAGAGAGTTTGAGTGACAGATTTACTCTCTGCAGTGTCAGCAGTCTATGTTAACCATTAATTATCAAGAGAACATTATAATTATCTCTGCCCTGCATATGGAGTTCAGCGTCTTCACCAACAGTCTTTCTCAAATACAAAGCCCCCTGGATTGTACCCTGTCTCAAACAATTGCTAAACCACATGCAGATAATTTTCATTATGCATGTCAGAGCAGTATTGTGTTTGATTGAGGTCTGTGTTTTGCTCAAGGAACTTGCATGTGGATTCATCTGATGTCTTTTGAGATGCAGCGTCTGCTTTGTTTACTGACTGTCAGACATTATTTAGGATGGTTAAGCTGTTAATTATCTATTTAGCAGAGACATTAGTTACACAGACATTGATTTATCCTATCCAACCAGATGAATGTTTTATTGCTCAAAGGTTGCTCTTTCGTAACTCAGGAAACTTAACTGAGCCTTCTGTTATGTTTTAAATGGTTTGCGCCAGATGTTTTTCCTTAAGGCAAATAAAAATAGACCCAAATTAGATAATTGTTCATGTACAATGTAGTGTATAGGGCTATTAAATTAATATATATAGCATAGCTCAGATCATTTGGTCTTGGCACAATTTTATGAGAAATGTTTAAGCATGTATTGAGATCTCTGCATTTTGTACACTTTTTGTTGTACTTACACTGTAAAACAAATTCCGTAAAATCACGGTAAAAAAAACGGCAGCTGTGGTTGCCGGAATTCTACCGTAAAAAATACGGTAGCAACATTTGAGGTTTTACGGTTTTAACTTAAATTTACAGTTAAATATCGTAATTTAATTAACTTATATAATGTTAATATACTAACCTATTGAAGTACTGGGATCTGTTTTGTACCTTTGTAATGCACTGATAACCACCAAATGCAGGTGGTCATGAGAAAGCCACATGATGAACCTAAGCCCATCACAGGCAGCTTTTAAATAATAACATATATAGAAGGTGCACAGTGTCATTCACACAAACAATAAACAGCATCATGGTGAGACTCATTAAACTGAAATATGCAATAAACATTAATTTAACAACATTAGATGTAACATACAACCCTAATAAACATAACTGATAAGAAAAAACTTAGAAGAAACATAGTTATTTCAAAGAAAAAAACATCTAATTTGAAATGCAACGCAGGGAATTCTGGGAACGTCAAATTAAGTTTTTTCCCTGTAAATTTTACATTCTTTTTCACTTCCAAAAACGGTATTTATCACTGTAAAATTGTCTGAAATGTCTATTACAATTTTTCACCGTATATATTAGGGGAACTTTCCGTTAACCATTTAACAGATTTTTACTGTAGCATTTTCACAGTTTGTTACCGTTAAAATCACGGTCATTTTACAGTGTACTGTAGAAATAATACTTCAAAGAACATATTATATATATATATATATATATATATATATATATATATATATATATATATATATATATATACAGTATATATATATATATATATATATATATACAGTGGGGCAAAAAGTATTTAGTCAGCCACCAATTGTGCAAGTTCTCCCACTTAAAAAAATGAGAGAGGCCTGCAATTTTCATCATAGGTATACCTCAACTATGAGAGAAAAAAAATCCAGAAAATTATATTGTAGGATTTTTAAAGAATTAATTGGTAAATTCCTCGGTAAAATAAGTATTTGGTCACCTACAAACAAGCAAGATTTCTGGCTCTCACAGACCTGTAACTTCTTTAAGAGGCTCCTCTGTCCTCCACTCGTTACCTGTATTAATGGCATCTGTTTGAACTCGTTATCAGTATAAAAGAGACCTGTCCACAACCTCAAACAGTCCAACTCCAAACTCCACCATGGCCATGACCAAAGAGCTGTCAAAGGACACAAGAAACAAAATTGTAGACCTGCACCAGGCTGGGAAGACTGAATCTGCAATAGGTAAGCAGCTTGGTGTGAAGAAATCAACTGTGGGAGCAATTATTAGAAAATGGAAGACATACAAGACCACTGATAATCTCCCTCGATCTGGGGCTCCACACAAGATCTCATCCCGTGGGGTCAAAATGATCACAAGAACTGTGAGCAAAAATCCCAGAACCAAACGGGGGACCTAGTGAATGACCTGCAGAGAGCTGGGACCAAAGTAACAAAGGCTACCATCAGTAACACACTGCGCCGCCAGGGACTCAAATCCTGCAGTGCCAGACGTGTCCCCCTGCTTAAGCCAGCACATGTCCGGCCCGTCTGAAGTTTGCTAGAGAGCATTTGGATGATCCAGAAGAGGATTGGGAGAATGTCATATGGTCAGATGAAACCAAAATATAACTTTTTGGTAAAAACTCAAAGAATGCTGAGTTGCATCCAAAGAACACCACACCTACTGTGAAGCATGGGGGTGGAAACATCATGCTTTGGGGCTGTTTTCTGCAAAGGGACCAGGACGACTGATCCGTGTAAATGAAAGAATGAATGGGGCCATGTATCGTGAGATTTTGAGTGAAAACCTCCTTCCATCAGCAAGGGCATTGAAGATGAAACGTGGCTGGGTCTTTCAGCATGACAATGATCTCAAACACACCGCCCGGGCAACGAAGGAGTGGCTTCGTAAGAAGCATTTCAAGGTCCTGGAGTGGCCTAGCCAGTCTCCAGATCTCAACCCCATCGAAAATCTTTGGAGGGAGTTGAAAGTCCGTGTTGCCCAGCGACAGCCCCAAAACATTACTGCTCTAGAGGAGATCTGCACGGAGGAATGGGCCAAAATACCAGCAACAGTGTGTGAAAACCTTGTGAAGACTTACAGAAAACGTTTGACCTCTGTCATTGCCAACAAAGGGTATATAACAAAGTATTGAGATGAAATTTTGTTATTGACCAAATACTTATTTTCCACCATAATTTTCAAATAAATTCTTTAAAAATCCTACAATGTGATTTTTCTGGATTTCTTTCCTCATTTTGTCTCTCATAGTTGAGGTATACCTATGATGAAAATTACAGGCCTCTCTCATCTTTTTAAGTGGGAGAACTTGCACAATTGGTGGCTGACTAAATACTTTTTTGCCCCACTGTATATATTAATGGTGTCAAAATTAGCACGTTAATGCAGGCGATTAATTTTTTCAGTTTAACGTGTTAAAAATATTTATCGCAATTAATGCATGGGCGGGGCTATGTTTGGTCACCCCACTCACAACTGCTAAAGAATTGTGTTTATTCAGACGCAGAACGTCTTTATGAGCACATCAATGTGCTATTGAGATGTTGTCAGGCCATATGTCAGTAAAAATGGATCTTCCTGTCCTGTCAGCTGTAATACTGTTCTCTTAGCTCATGCTCGTGCATGCATAAATGTGCCGGCACGCGCTGTGTTAGGCTAGGCTATATTAAAGCGCTGTATCATATTCAAACCCAAATGAAAGTACGAGTGTGCAATGTCGTAGTTTTGTTGTCAGTTAAGTCATGAAGTCACAAAAAAGGCGATTAAAGCTGCCTTAAAACTGTGCATACAAGTATTTATTTTTTATGAGTCACATGTAAAGCAGCGTCAGATCTGCATCAAGTTCAGCAGTGGCAGTTTTTGAAAGTAGCAGCCAAAATAACCTAATAACCAGTGATGTCTGTTAATCAAAGAACAAAAGAAAAATGAGGAAATCAGTAATTTCTGTAGTTTTAATCTTTATCTCTATTTAATTTAGAATTTAGTGTTTGATAACTTTTTATAAATTAGGCTATATTTTCCCATAATTTATTTAAGTGAAGATTGTTTTAAGTTCACTTAAATTAGAAGTTTTTTAAAGTCTAATAAATCTTAAATTGATAGCTCTGAATTATACTGTAATGTTGAATGGCTAGTTGATGGTTAAATAGTAGGAAAAAAATTCATAGAGACATCAGTTTTTGTCAGTGATACTTGCCTTCAGTCATAATGAAAGATGGCATTAAACAAATATAAAAAATATACTGTCTTTATGTTGTTTCTACATTAACTTGAAGATTTAATGTGAAATTATTGCAATATAAAGGTACTTTAATGTTAGGTGGGATTAATCGTGATTAATTGCGATTAATTTCAGAAAAATGTGCTATTAATTAGTACATTTTTTTAATTGATTGACAGCACTAATATATATATATATATATATATATATTTGAACATAAGATTTTTGGAAACTTATCTGCATGTTATTAGCATTTAAACAAAAATGCATTATAGTTTAATTGTATATTAAATATAAAATTATATTATATATTGTATTATATATATTACTTTTATTGTCTTTGAAATGTGGTTAAATTGTACTGCCAAATGTTCTAACACGCATTTATGGTAAACTAAAATTTTCTGTCTTAATATATTTGTAATAACACATTTATAATGATGAAGTTGCAATTTAGTACATTTAAAATATATTTAAATGTAATATCAAATAACAGTGCAGTTAAAATTTAAAATCTGAGAGTGTCATTATAATAAGTGTACTTCTTTAAAGCATTTTTATTTAGTAATTGAAAAGTGTATCTTGACATTAATTTGACATTATTACAAAGGGCAATTTTTAAAAGTGTACTTAAGCGTGTTAAAAAGTGCTAAACTCAATCATAAAACTCGACAAAGTCGACAGCCAGAACAATTAAATGCACTTCTTTTTCACAATGGTTATCGAGATCTTTTTCTCAGAAGAAGCAGGAGCCTTTGCTTTCCATTTAATCTCATTGATGTCTAGGAGGGAAACAAGTCTTATTTCCAATATGAACGGTTGATTTCTAGCCTCTTCAACCTAGCAATCCTTAAATAATTAGGTTTTACCATATACATAAAAACAGCCCCAACAACAGTGATTTGCTGGAGATCTCATGTCTTTATCTTCAGTCACCTCAGTGTGTTGTTTTCACATTCTGATGTGTGATAGCAGAGTTTCTTTGCCTAAGACAACACATTTGCACCAGATTTCAGTATTTATGAAAGCCACGCATGCTGGGTGGGTATTTGCGAGGCCCTCCTTAAAGACGGCCTCTGCTGTTCTCTAAATGCAGGATCAACTTTGTCTGCGCTGGAGATGTTTTCTCTTGAAGCCTGAGACCGTCTGCTTTTCTCCTTTGCATGCTCTACTCTGTCATCTGGATCCAGAGCAGGCATTTTTGTGGACGGTGGCATGAGATCCGCTGGTTCTATCCAAAGCGCTCCAAACCCTAAGTGGTAGCATTTATCTCCCGAGGTGGTCCTGCTCTGGTGCGCTCCAGAGTTTTGTGGCCTCCTTAAGCATGATGGAGGTGTTTTATTGAACCTTTCATGGACGTGCATGAAATCAAATAGTGGGTCGATAGTTTGTTTCCTTCCTGTGTATGCAATGTTTTAAGCAACCAACATTAATGTGTTTCTTGCTCTTTGTATTTCCAGCCTGGGTGTGTATGTTTGTGTTGACTGTTGGGTTAATTTCACGAGGCGGATCAGATGAAATTACCACCACACAAGTTCAGACATGGTGAAGCGTGTTGGAGATCGTTAACTCCAAAACTGGAAAGAGGCTCAGAAATTAAAATACAAGTGAAATACTTTACATTCTCAGTTGCAGCTGTTTAAAATATGAAATTGTTAGGAAATAGATCCATGTGTTGTTGTTTGTTGACGGATTTATTCAAGATCTTCCTCGGGCCTTTCTGGATGAGCAGTTTCTCTGATTTATCCAACACTAAATCACCACTTGATAACTGATAAATATCATAACAGAATGAGAGACAGATATGCTTTGACTTGGAAAACCAAAGTCCGTGAGTGTGTTTTCTGTTCTTTTTACGGTGAACGCCTTTCAGATGGTGTTTATCTGATTGGATACACCACGTCTTCTCAGTAACCTCAGGCTGAGGTGTGCATATCTCAAGTTTTATTTATAGGGGAAGCACAAAGTTACAGTTATCTTTGAGTATGTGCATGTCACAACCCTTGTGATTTATTGATTTGACTACTGTAGAATACAATTGCATAATATTACAATACATTTCATGGTCGATTGCAAGTATCTGCACTTTCCTTCACGCTCCTGATCAAATACAAAGCCTGAATGGTCGGTTTTAATTGCCCAGTGGTGATTTAACCCAATATACGATCTCATTCACCATGACCAACCTGTTTTTTTTTTCGTTTTTTTTCAGTGTATTATGTTTTAAACAAATCACATTCTGTCTGAGGCAGATCATAATTCAAAGTAAGCCAACATTTCCCCTGGCCACCGTCTGTTCAGTCTATATGTACAGAAAGAGTTGTGAGCGCTCATAAATCCTCACTCTGCAGTCAATAAGTCAAAGTTTGGAAAAATGGACATTTAGCCGACTAAGTCCAAATAAAGCAATCTGAAATGAAACTAATCTTTTCAATCCCTCAAAGAAAAACAGTGCACAGGCTGTATGTTAGTGTGCACTATGTGTTTGGTGGATGGGTAGGGACTGGGCCGCTCGCCTAAGAAAATCTCTTGTCAGGGAAGATTGAACTGTGGCTCATGTGTGTGGAACGGCGGAGCATTAGTTTAAGGTCGGGGTGTCGATGTGAGGCCAAGTACTACTTGGGGCAGACATTAGGCAGAGACATATGTCATACTTCTATATGTACAGGACATAATACCGCAAATCTCTAGATGCTCGGATTACTGTAACTTACGATATAGCAAAAATAGCTCCATTGAAATTGCTACCTGCAGCGATCATTTAAATCTCGCGCTCACTGTATTCTTAGGGATTGTTCTATTCTGTGATCTGGTCTGCACTGCATTTTCACAGTTTTCCAGTTCAATTTTGGGTTTCTTTCAGTGTTGACTCTTTGTGGTCAGCATTATGTCATGTCTACAATGAAAGTGGCCTACTGTACTTCAGTGATTCTCAACCTTTTTGACCTTACTGTCCAAGATGATATTCCACAATTTACATCCAAGTCCCTCATATGGCAAAGTCATTTGTGACCCTGGACCACAAAACCAGTCTTAAGTCGCTGGGGTATATTTGTAGCAGTAACCAAAAATACATTGTATGGGTCAAAATTATCAATTTTTCTTTTATGCCAAAAATCATTAGGATATTAAGTAAAGATCATGTTCCATGAAGATATTTTGTAAATTTCTTACCGTGAATGTATCAAAACTTAATTTTTGATTAGTAATATGCATTGCTAAGGACTTAATTTGGACAACTTTAAAGGCGTTTTTCTCAGTATTTTGATTTTTTTGCACCCTCAGATTCCAGATTTTCAAATAGTTGTATCTCAGACAAATATTGTCCTATCCTAACAAACCATAAATCAATGGAAAGCTTATTTATGCAGCTTTTAGATGATGTATAAATCTCAATTTCGAAAAATTGACACTTAAGACTTGTTGTTTTGTCGTCCAGGGTCACATTTGGTTGCTACTTTAGCAAAGCAGCTAAAGCATTTCCAGTCATGCCAAGGCAGTTCCTATATACTTGATGAGAATGAAATATAAAAGATTTATGCTTATTATGTCAGAAATGCTTTTTTATTATTATTTAGGAGCAATATTTGTCCTCTAGATTTGATTTTCAGGGTTATTTTATAATTGATTTTTTTAAAACATATAAAAAACTAATTTTCACTCATTTACATTAAATAAATGACAAATTTCAACTAAATGGATTTATTTAAATAAATTATCAAGCTAAATACATATGCCTGTTACGTATAAAACCAAATCAAGTTTATTTAGCAACAATCTGGAAAATGTCAGAGTTTAAAGACCTGTGAATTAACAAGACATGATTTGCGAGAAATAATTTATTTTAATAATTCAAAGTCTAAATTTCATATAATTGGGCGCCAATTTGACTGTAATGAAAAAAGAACCGGTTTTCACTCAGAAATTGCTAGTAAATTATACCATTAATTACAAAGAATCGACAAGTAACTCATTGAATTAAACAAGAAATGCTGAAGTATAGAAAGACTGAGGTAATATTTTCTCATAAAACATGGTCCAGTAATCTTTGTTGTATTTACAACAAAAAATCATTTTTCTCATGTGAGTGTCCATCATAAACATACAGTATTTATCAAAAGTACTTTCCGTTCTTTTAGCAGCTGGTTGTATTTGCTGAATTTCCTGCCTGTTTCCTTCGACTTCCATTTCTTTCTTTCTATCTTTTTTTCCCCCAGAGGTTATGAGAGAGCATTGTTGTTGACATTTTGAAGAATGTGTTTTGGAAAACTGGCTGAAACGATCCTGGCAGCTATTGTTGCTTCCACTTATTCTCTGCCGTAATGGACATGTAGGTGTACGACAAGTTAGCACAGGTATGCAGTGTGTGTGTTTGTGTATGAGGGTGTGCGTTCACATATTTGGGTGTGAATGTGTGTGTGTTGGCAGTACAGTCTGCGTTAATGGTTTTATAGAGGGAGACATACAATTGTTTGGGTGGGGAAGGTGCCTGTACAGAACAGGTTTATTAATGACTAATGACTTTAATGTGTGTCTTTGCTGTCACCATACCTTACCTCTACCAGACGTTCTTTCTCATATGTGTCATACACTCACAATGTAGATCGATAACTCACACTGTGACTCATTCAAGTTGTGAACAAATTATTCATTTTATCTTCGATCACAGACATTGGGAAGTCTGTCATTTGGTGTTAAAAACATTCTACTACCTGAAACTTTGAGCATGCTCACACAAGCCATCATGATTTTGAGGTTTCTAAATCCGGTTGCCAGACTAATCCTGTTTTCGAATGCACCTTTGACAATCCAGTTTACTGTTTATCAGGGTCTGCGAGCTGATCTCATAATCTGACGTGTGTTTTCCGCAAACACGGGCTGATTAAATTATTTTAAGTCTGTGAAATTAGTTCTGATATATAATCTGAACAAACTACCATCAGATATCATTACAGAAAAGTTTACATTTGTTTTCAATCCATATATACTGAACTCAATTGTTTCAAGACGGAAAATTCTCTTTAATATAAGCCTTCAGTTATTAAGGGGTTTTTCAAACCAGCTATATATTCCCATTTATGCTGTGTCTGAGTAAAATATTAAGTGTGAACATGTCTAAAATTACGTAATGTACAAAACAAATTGTTTGCACTTTCAATAACAAGGAAGAAGAAATCATCACTTTCCACAATATGTAGATTAGATTTTAATTTTTTTTACTGTTAAAATCTATGGCTGTGAATATATTTAAATATTTACAATAATTACAGTTATTCTTATCAGTGAGCAATAATATAAAATTTGGTAAATGAATTTTAAAATGACCCTCATTTACCCATGAGAAAAAACAAACCGATCACAGCTAACAAAATTCTTTATTATTTATGAAGTATATATTTATTTGTTTATTTATTTGTTTATAAAATAATTGTTTATTTCTTGTTGGATGCTTATTTATTTATATATTTATTTATTTATGGTCACATATTTATTTACTTAACTTTTTATCAGTTGTTTGCTTATTTATTTATTTTCACTCATTTATTTATTTGACCTTTTTGACAGTTTATTTATTTATTATCACATGTTTATTCATTTATCTTTTTTGTCAGTTGCTTATTTATTTATTTATTTCCATCCATCCATCCTCCCTGTATGTTTCTTTGTGAGACTACAACAGTAAACATTAGTATTATTAGCTGCTCTCACACAGACACACACATTCAGGCAGTCATTACTGCTGAGGTCTCAGTTTCACAAACACAAATAGCGCACTATTCATAACACTAATAATGTGGCTGCAGACGCCACCATGACCGAAATACATCAGCTCTTCTCGTCTCTCTTCTCTATCACCAAAAACTCTGTAATATCAAACTTAAGATCATGTGATTCAAAAAAACGAACCTGCAGGAACTCAAAACAGGCTTAATTCATCCATCAGCGTTATCTGCGTTTATGACTTTTTTTCATCATGGAGTTGGTGAAAAGTTGCACTTTGAAACGGCTGTTCTTTGAAGTGCTGGATGGGGGAATGAACCTTTGGGGCAGCGCTGAAAGCCGTCGAGAGGGTAGAAAAGGTTTTCAGAGAGGTGGATGACGGCGCTTTGATGTGGTGCGCTGACGATAGCCTGTTTAATGTGACCTGTCCAAACTTTAGGATGAACTTTTCCTGACATGTCAAAAAAGAGCCGAGGGGCACCTCTGTGAAGATCCCGCAGAGCACCAACACTCAAACCTGCCCCAGCCTGGTCTAGTTTGAGCAGCTCTGACTTTCCATTGAGAATCAAGTGCAGTGTATTTCCATGTCAGACCAAAATATGAACCCTCGCCACTTTGAGAGTTTACAAACTGTCAAAATAAACACTTTAAGTTCCATCCAGCTGCAATTTATTTATTTTGCTCGAGTTACAGGACTGCATTCCCGCACTCGTGAGGTATTCTCAGGTGCTGGTGTTTAAATCCCAGCTGCGGCTTACATAAGTTGCTCCCGCTGGTTTAGAGAGGCTAAATAAAACCCAGTGCCTCCATCACTACAGGAAACAAGTGTGGTGGCATTCTCCTACAAGAAAGCTGAGGACTGAGTGAAAGATAAAACCAAACACTGAGACGGCACGGTAATGAATTCAGGGTCTCGTTAAGGGTCTCAAACTCAATTTCTCCCAGTCAGCTGAAAGCTGGGGTCTTATCGCTCTGATTACTGCAAATCTGACTGAGAGACGCCTATAATAACTGCCACATTGTTTGGCTGTGCTGACTGAGAAGGATATACAGAGGAAAAGCGGTGAAAAACTGAGGGAAACAAACTCAGATCTGGAGATCTTGTCTGTTGCTGTTGCACAAAGCCGTATTGTAAACTGAGCCAGGAACTGTACTGTACAGCACGAACTGACTAAATGCTGGGTGTTAAAGTATAAAAGTCCTTTTATAGAAAACACGTGATGAATAATAATGCTTTGATGACTAAACCAACATGAATTAGGCCTTATTTACTCTCTTAATGCACATTCAATGGTCTTATCGGGAATTGTTGCATGTTATTCCAAAGAAAAAGCTGTTTATCTTTGTAATCTTCCATCTGAACCAGCTGTACAGGCTATTAGATAATGCTATAATAGCCAAATAGCTTTTGTAGCAAAGAGCTGTTCGCCTCCATTCTGGCATGTAACAGACTTTTTTAAATCCAATCAATGGATGAATGTCCTGTCATTTTTTTTTTCTTGTTCAATAGTCTGTTTCACTAGATAAATTGGTTGCAATGGCAATTCATGCTGACTTTAAAGTGCCTCAGATAATGCAAGCAAAAAACAGAATAAAGCATGCAAGCAAATGATCTTTCTTACATGTAAAATCAGACGACATAAATAATGGTAATATATATGAAGTATAGGAGGAAACTAAAATATGAATCATCACAAATCAAAATGTCTCATGCAGTTTTAAAGGGCTCTCATTCTTGACACACATTTTCAGTTTTATTTATGACCACACACTCTCACTGTTGAACAATATTTGCATTGTAGCGCTTATTCACTTCTTCCTGCCCTCAGGACGTGGCATTTGAGGCTCAATAACAGATTTGTTTGAACGTTTCTTTCTTATTTATTTATATCGACTTTTTCTGCGTTTTTCTGCACTGGGTGTTTATTTTGTGGTTGGAAAATCTCATTCTGTCCCTGGAAAGCCATAGCTATTGTGATGCTAATTTTTGCCTTAAACCCTGAGGCTTGTCAGAAAGCCATCACCATTGTCTCTGCCTTTAACTATAAAGAGAGATGATATGAATTATGTTAACCTATTATCAAACAAAACATGTTAAAAGCTGGAACAAGAACTCAGAAATACCGGGAATTCATAAATCAAGCGAGTATTGTTATATGCTTTGAATACGTGGACAGTTAGCCAGTATATTTTGGCTGGCAGGACCAGCAAATGATCCCTTCATGTCTTATCTGTCTCTCTAATAGCTCTTGTTCATTGTAAGGTTGGAAGGATTTGGCACAAGAGACCTTTTCAACACCTTCACACACTCGGCCGTGTCCCAGATGCACCTCAGGCTTTATGAGATGCTCTGTAGTGCTCATGTGTTCCTTCAAAAGAGGAGAAAAAGGTTTTCATTCTTCTTGATTATCTTGAGCAGGAGTCTTCAACCTCTAGGGGTTCCTTTGTTGTAGAGCAGGGATAGGCAACTTCGATCCTGGAGTGCCGATATCCTGCAAAGTTTAGCTCCAACCCTAATCAAACACACCTGAACAAGCTAATCAAGGTCTTCAGGATCACTAGGGCTACAGGCAGGTGAGGGTTTTTTTAAGGGTTGGAACTAAACTCTGCAGGACATCGGCACTCCAGGACAGACGTTGCCGATCCCTGTTGTAGAGGGTCTGCCATGCAGTTATTGTTTGACCCCAAACTTCAAGGTGGCCAAATGTCCTCTTTTGTCATTTTAAATGTCCAAGTTTTGGCTGTATTGTTTTCATGCTTCCTGATGGTAATGCCTAAAATGTAGTTTGACTGTTATTGTTTGTAATAGCCCAATTGAAGCGTGCAAGAAGGTGGGAACTTCGGAACAGTCAAAGCAATGTATAATGTATGAAGTCTGTAGAGAGCATGTCGATAGAAAAAACAAAGCCAAAACCTGGATGTTTTATGCAGTTTATAAATCCTGGCCAGGGCATGTCCAGGTCACCCTACCAAACGTAAAATAAAAATATGCATAAAATAAAAATACTTAATATAATGTAAGTTCAACCAAAGCTAAATTTCAAGAAAAATTAAACTGTAACACACAAATCAAATTTAGGACTCAGCACATCAATAATGATTATTTAATTGCTTAGAAATGGGAGCATTTCCCATACTTCCCAGTATTGTATGCAACATGTTAAAAACAATACATTGCATGCTCTTCTCACAGTAAGCTGCCTCTCATTCTTCTAAAACATGCACCTTTTCATTGGCAGCACATGCAGGAGGTGTTCCTCTTTTTCAAAGGGAGAACTTTAAAGAACATGAAAAAGTTACAAATGTCATGGCAGGTTAGAGAGTCACAGATTCTGAAAACAAAAATAGGTCCCCAGTGAACAGAAAAGCCAAAGGTGGCCAAGAAATGTCATGATCAGTGGTGGGTGGGAACCTCTTGCTGGGTTCGTAACTCATTCTGGATATGCTTTGCATGGTCATGAGTTGTTCTGCTATAATGTGCTACTGGTGTGGATTGACAACAGTCCAGACATATGGCATGTTTTAGAGTGGAATAGAGTACAATGCCAGCTGGCTGAATCTACTGGATGCTGTCTGTGTCTCTGTGTGTGTGTGTGTGTGTCTGTCTCTGTCTGTGTGTGTGTGTGTGTGTGTGTGTGTGTGTGTGTGTGTGTGCACATGCTCAATGTCCGACTTCGACTGACATGAATCTGGAACCTCAGCTGTCATTAAAGTCAGCATGAAACGGAAATTGTGATCATCTTTTTTTCCCTACTGTGACGTATATTCAAATAAAACAGCTTCTTGAAAGTAGTGAAAAAATGTAGGGCTGGACTTGATTTTGGATTGTTAAATTGTTGTTGTTTGCAAACTGCTGCGTTCTCATGTGAGTGACAGGTTGCTGGAAGGGAAGTCTGATTGTCCCACCTTTGCACTCGCGTAAACATCATCAGAGAAGAGATGTGGTTGCAAGGATAAGTTAATGATTACGAGGGCACATGAATGTAAAAATGATGAGCAGATAAATCATTTATATTAAACACTTCAGTAATAAGTTGTTTGCTTTTATGGTGCAGACTAGAGGCAAGACACTGCAGGGATATTTCCACCTCTGCAGCTTTAAACAGGTGAACAGTTTGCAGTGCATTTCTAAAGCCTGCTCTTTTTGCAAAACACATAATCATGTTGAATGTTCTTGCATGATACAAATTTATGTAACTATGTCAAAAGAGCTGCTAGAGCTTTTCTCAGAACTAAATAATTGAGGTTATGGTTATTTTAGTGGTTGTACACTACTTTTCAAATGTTTGTGTTCAGTTTTTTTTATCTAAGAATCCTGAATGAAAATGTATCATAGTTTCCAGAAAAATATTAGGCTGCACAACCAATTTCAACCTTAATAATTTTACAGTATTACTGCTTTTACTGTATTTTTAATCGAATAAATGCAGCCTTGGTGAACATAAGAGACTTCTTTCAAAGAAGACCAGAGACTGTCAAAATATTTTTTGTATTAATTTTGAACACTACTACTGTATATCAGTTCTTCCTTATTGAAGGTTTTGCTTGAAAGTGTGCATGGGACACTTGGATAGTTTGTTATGCATTGAAATTCATACATTTAAAGCATGGATAAAAAGTCCTAATACTTTTTAGAGCCATAGTGTTCTGTAAGCAGAGATGGACGGTAGGTGTGGGGTGAGGCTTCATGTGTGGTCTGAGTGTGTACAGGTTGCGTGTGTGTGTCAGGTTCACTGCCTCTGTATCCTGCATGGTCAGCAAACCTCATATGAAATGAACACTCAGTGACTTGGGAAGAGGGAATCTTTTTTTCCCCTCTCCTTATAATGCTATTTTCAGCAACCTAATTATGAGATAATTTACAGTTTTCATGCAGGTGTGTTGAATTAAAGCTGAAGAGTGCAATTTTTTGATCAAGTCAATGCTGTAGTGTCAGGCAGTGTTTTGATAGCACAAACCTGTGACAGTGTTCAAACTTTCAGGGCGACTCAACCTCGGCTTATAATTGTTTCTGCATAGTAAACTGGGATAGAAGAAAATATTTTACAGTCCACAGCTTTAAGGTCTACTCTGATACCCACAGGTGTAGATTTCACAGCATGTGCATCATATTGCAATTCACCTACAATGAAAGAAAACCTTTGGTGTGGAAACAATTTTCAATTGCTAGTAAATTTCACATTTAATAACAAAGAAACAGCAAGTGAGACAATGAATTAAATGTGAAACGTTTAAGTAGAAAGACTGAAAGTGTTTTCTTGTAAAATGTATTCCAATAGTCTTTGTTTTATTTACAACAGTGTACTTTTTACCTTGACATTTCATACTACTCGCTCTGCATGTCCTTGATTTTTACTTCCCTACACAAACTTGTTTCTCCTTTTCTTCTTCTTTCGCATTTCCTCTCTCTCTCTCTTTCTGTCTCCACCTCATGGATCTCCGGGAATGGAAACCTCAGAACTGCTGAGTGCTGACAGGAGCAACCAGGTTTGGACTCTATGTGTGTGTGTGTGTGTGTGTAACGGTAACATGCTGAAGGCACACTTGGAATATGCAGCATAGCAAAGCATGTATCACACTCCATCAATGGCCACCCAATACCAGCGGCTTTGACCTGGGGTTGGTTTTTGCAGTTGAAAGGGGGTGTAGGTAATCAACCTGACATATTCAGCAAGTATGCATGAAAGCACACACAGAAGTGAAGTCTTGTCACTGAAGCTTTGACAGGGACTGACAGGACTGTGATTGTGTGTTGTGTTGAGTTTCAGCTCATGAGATCCACATGCATGTCCATGTATTTACTGCCAGCTGCCACCATAACACACATTCCAGCTGCCTGTTCTCAAATACTGAAGCCTGAGGAACGCTAGAGGTGGACACATAAAGCATAACTGTTTACCATTTTAGCCTATTTTACAGTGTCTTTGATACATGTGATTACTATAATAAAAACAGAAAATTATAATTGTTAATTATATGCAACTAACCCTAAACCAAACCCTAATCCTAACTGTAACCTTATAGTAAGTACATGTAGTTTGTTAATATGACTCAGTTCTTAAATGTATAATTACACTGTAACAGGGACACCTTAAAATAGTGTGGAACATTTTTAATAAATACAAAAACCTTTTATGAATTTTGTTCATATGTTTATATAATCTTTGCAGAATCTGTGATATTTAAAAAAAAAAAAAATCAAATGTATATAGAGGGAGCATTTCCAACAATGCATGTCAGTAATTAACAAATCATTACTTTAGACTAGAGAGTTGAAAGAATCAAGAATGTCAGTGACTTACATTTTCCAAATGATACATAGTTCCACACAACTTTAACAAGTTTTAATTTTGGCCCTTGGTTAACCTCAATCACCCAATCTACCGTTATGAGAAAATAGGAGTAAAGCTTTTACACTACATTATTGCAAATTGCTTGTGTGGAATGTGTGACAGACAATTAGCTATGTAGTGCTGTTTTATCGTTTTTCAATATTAAAATGCTTTCTCCTATTCCATCTTAGTATGCCGAACTGCAATTCACTAACAATGAAATTACAAACTTTTTTACAAAAGTTTTTGCATTGTGAAAAAGAGCGATTCGGACTACAGTATATTTGTGTGCGTGTGAGACAAAAGTCAAAGACAGAAGGTGAGTGAGAGTGCATGTGTTTGTGAAAGATTTAAAGGAAACAGGACATATGGGTGTGTGGAGAGAGTGTTTACAAACCCCAGACCTTATCAGTAAGTCATGGGTGGGGGAAACCGAAACTATATCTCACCTTAACCTTGACTGTTCATGAGAGGGAATACCATGCACATACTCTCTATGTCAGAAATAGGAAGAAAGAAAAGGTCCTGATTTTCTCAGAACTAACTTTTAACTAACTGGTGTTTTAGTGGATATGTAAAGTACATATACTAGGCCATCAAACTGACCAAAAGTGCAAGGGCATAGTTCTGATGTTGACATTGGCACATGACAGCAATAATTACACAATTTTGATTATGTAAACCAACAACATTACAACAGTCATTCACTCGTAACTAAAAAAAAAAAAAGTGTCATTCGGGCATTGACATTAACTTTTTAAGTCTATATTGACTTCAATTAATCAATTTTGTAATGTAACTAATGACGACCTTTAACTTATAACAAGAAGGAAGTTTAAGTTCAACAAGTTAAGATCAGCCACATCTCTTATACGTCACCTTCGGAGTACATACTACTTGTAGAGCACTTGCAGGCAGAGTGTGAATTAAACAGTGTATTTCTATAATAAATTAATATTAAAAATTAATTGGGCCAATAATGATTCTGGTAAAAATAAATAAATAATTAAAACATGCCTGGAACACTACTGCTGCTATAGTAAGGAGCACATCTTTCACGCGCAACTGATTGACATGACTGTTTTTTATTTCAGTGTTGTTTTTAATTTTGTGGATATCAGTTTTTCATAGTTTCCACAATAATATTAAGCAGCACAACTATTTTCAACACTGATAATAATAAGAAATGTTTCTTGAGCACCAAATCAGCATATTAGAATGATTTCTGAAAAAATTCCATAAAATTTAGAGTAAAAAAACGGCAGCTGTGGTTACTAGAATTTTACTGTAAAAATACGGTAGCAGCGCTTTAGGTTTTATGGTTTTAACTTAAATTTACAATTAAATACCGTAATTTAATTGTACCCTTGGATCTTGTGTTCTGCAGTGAGGACCATCTTGTCTGTTCAGAAACCGAGGCTCTCGAGCCATATATAGTTCTTAGTTCCCTGATTAGTTAATTAGCTCACCTGTTTCTGTTTCCCCTTGATTACTTTGAGTATTTAAAGCCTGTGTTCTCCCCTGATTCTTTGTCTGCAATTATTTGATCTGTGTGTTTGCTACCCCTCACTCCTGGATTGTTTCTGTTCCTAGTATGGATTATTATTAAAAAGACTCTGTTTGGACTTTACTTCTTCGTCGTGCGCCTCATTAGTTAAGCACACCGTAACAAATTTCATTAACTGATATAATGTTAATCAAAGAACTATTGAAGTACTGAAATCTGTTTTGTACCTTTGTAATATACTGATAACCACCAAAAGCAGGTGGTGATGAGAAAGTCACATGATGAACAAAAGCTTATTACAAGCAGCTTTTAAATATCAACATATATAGAAGATGCACAGTGTCATTCACACAAACTCTAAACACGATCATGGTAACACGCATGAAACTGAAATAATGCAATAAACATTAATTTAACAACATTAGGTGTAACCAGAGGTTGCGTTAGACTTTAATATTATCCGTCATTTTGACGGACAGGGTCGTAAAAATTCCGTCATAATCTATTATTACCCGTCATTTTAATTTTCGTATTTTAATTATAATAACCCATTTAATTGCTTTTATTTTTGTTCACGTTTTCATTTTTAATAATGAACCTAAAGGATGAGCATATTGGCTCATGCATTTATTTATTTATGAAGAGAACAGATGAACAGAGTGACAGCGGAGGACACTTAAAACAACAAAATATGCTAGTGCTGGGTAAACCCCCACATTTCAAATTTGATGTTTGTTTTGTTGTTGTTGTTGAAATAACTATGTTTCTTCTTAGTTTTTTTCTTGTATGTTAACATACTAGGGTTGTATGTTACACCCAGAGGTCGCGTTAACTGAAAATTCTCCGTCATTTTTTTAGTAGTGACGGAAAAATCTGTGAGTAGGCTACAGGATGGGAGGAAATTTTTGCTAATTTTTTTTTATCACTAAACTACTGTCATAAAAAGTTATAGTTTTGTATATACATAACTCCTGAATAAAAATTAAAATGTGTTTGGACTGATTAAAAAAAAGAGTTTTGAACAAATTTGATTGGTTTGTCGATAGTGAGCGCAAATGCAGGTGATAAGCGGTTTTATTAAGCGAGTCATTGAGTCGTTCATTCAAACGATTCGTTCAAACGGCCGATTCATCAAGAATGAGACAGATGTTTGTGCATGGGTCATTGAATCTTTGACTCAACCGATTCGTTCAAAACACTGAATCATTCAAAACACGATTGAGTGTTGCTGTGAGATGCACTATGCTGTGATCTTTGTTTGGATTCATCAGATCTATTTTCGCTGCTAAAATAGACAAAAACAGTCATTATTTCGTCTAAAATGTAAGTGACTTAATATTATTAACTTGTTTGTTGAACTGTCATATGAAATCAGTGTCACATTTCCAATCGTGAGGTGATGGTAAATTAAGTGATGGTCAATTATCAGCTCTCTTGGTCGTCAGGTCGTGTGATGTATGTTGCTGAACTGTATTCAAATGTTATAAATATAAAAACACCACATTTTGAAATTTAACTGCAGTATGTCAATTTAGTTTATTTGTGTGTGCTGCGCTCATAGACTTTAGAAAACGGCGCTCATTTGTTTGATTTCTCCTCGAGAAGCTGCGCAAGCCTCAAAAGTTTAAGGTCCTTGCACCCTGACTGAGTCCGAAACTGTCGTATTCGTTTTTTCATATTCGTCATTTGTATGGGCTCTCAATTGTCAAAAACACCCCTCAAAATATTTGCTACGGATGCGAAAAATCCTGTAAATTTAGCAGTGTTAATAACAGAAAACGGAATGAAAATAAGTAAAAAACAAACAAAAAATACAGTGGCATTCACTATAAACATTTAAACACCCAGACTAAATATTTAAAGCAAAACTGAAACTAGCAGCGTGGTAGTTACAGTGCCCTGAGCAGGAGGCAACACTGGCATTTCTTCTCCTGCTGGAAAGTGGGTTGTTGTCCCCCTCAGTACAGATCACGTTCCGGTAGAATCCCCCTCGATCGCGATCGCGTTATACTGTTTCAGCTATTAAAATAGTTCAGTTTTGTATGTAATGGCGAATTTTCGAAATTTCGTTTCGTTTTTTTATTAAGTTAATTTAGAAAAACGTTTGGAGCATTTTTTTGTTCGTTAGATAAGTTTATTCTTTCTTAAAGTAACGACCAAGCAGCAGCGGCAGACCGGCAGGCTGATCATATGTTTGATCAATTTAGCCTTCTCAAATCATCACGACTTGCCTAAAATACGATCTATAGATATACTAAAACAGTTCAAGCATATAACAATGTTTAAACATTAAACCTAGATAAATGTGCGCCGCATCCAGTCGTTTGTGCGGAGAGTGGAAGCTAAAGTGCAGGACATGGAGGCACCAGCGCAATCAATTGCATTTTTTTCAATGAAAACAACTTACGCCGTAATTTTTGCTCATAAAGGTAAGAGTAATACATCATTCGGAATTGCAAAGGGTCTACTTTTATTTGTGTGCACTCACAATATTAAAAAACTTTTATAAAATAAATAAAACAATGATGCGCCGTCTTGTCTTAAACAGGAGCGCTTCACAAAAATGAACCGAAAGTCAGCGAATACATGCCTCACAGACATGATAAATATATCTATAGAAAGCTTTAAATTACCACTTAACGAAATAAATCAAATCGATAACAAAAACTCTTTCATTATAATCAGTGAAGATGCACTTCTCTCTAAAGGCGCGTCTAATGAGGAGATGGCGAGTCAGGATCATCATCTTCATCTTTGCAACACTGACACAGAAAACACTAGTTTATTAGTAAATAATTCAAATATCTCCTTAATATTTTCCCCTGACACATTCATGGTAATTACGTTTGCTGGGGCTTTGCAGCAAGCTTCAGCGTATTGCATGTATTTGAACGCAGAACAGCTGCGCTGACGGCGCGCGCGCTGCTGCTGCGGGACTAAACACCGTCGAGCCGCTCTTCACAGTCACGGCACGGTCTCGTGTTGTTTCCACCAGCGCGGCAATTTTTTTCATCACTAATTGATGGATGTCTAAAATATAAAAATAAAGAGAAGCCTAAAACAGGCCCGGCCCGCATCTGAACTATGCCGTGAAAATTGGCCCGATCGAAGCCCAGGGAATGCAGGGCTCTAGCGTTCCCCTCGGTAGAAATCACGTTTCCCCCTGACATCGCATCATATTAACTATTTTGGACCAACTGCCCCACGGGCCGGATGAAATCTCCCGGCGGGCCGGATGTGGCCCGTGGGCCGTAGTTTGCCCACCTCTGCTGTAGCTCCTGCCCTCTTTCGTCATTCTGGGCAGCATTGATGCAGGAATATCCTGAACTCTGTGACATCTTGAAGATTCTCCTTCCTTTCGCGTCGACATATTTGTGTGAGGCAGGATTCTCAAAAATGACTGCACTCAAAACGAAATACCGCAATCGTGCACGAATCGAGGATGATTTGAGGCTATGTTTATCAAACATTGAGCCAAGAATTGAAGATCTTTGCAAGGCAAAGCAGGCTCAGGTCTCACATTAACATTAACATCACCTACCTGCAAGCTTCTGTAAAAAATGCAGATGATGCCTACTATTAGGCCTAGTAATAATAACAATAATAAAGCATAAATTAATATCAGAGGTCTGGTGCCAATTCCCAATTATAGCAATAGCCTAGTAATGATAATAGGCCTATACTGATGATGATAATAATAATAACAACAACAACAACAATAAAGCATGTAACCTCATATAATTATATAGCAATAGCCTAGTAATGATGATAGGCCTACTACTACTCATAATAATAATAATAATAATAATGTCTGCAAGCTCACATTAGAAGTCTGGTGCTACTGCCAATTATAACAATAGCCTAGTAATGATAATAGACCTACCTACCGCTACTGATGATAATAATAATAATAATGTGGGCCTAAAAATAATAGCCTAGGGCTATCTATCTATCTATGCAAGGTGGTGTGTGTGTGGAGAACCCTGGTCTAACGTTACTGTGCATTCATCAAATGAAAACAGCATCGATTGGGAGTTAAGAAACGATACTGCACTGTAAAAAATTTCTCCCTATTTCAACTTAAAAACTTAAGTTTTGTGGCTGCTTAAATTTGTAAGTATAAACAAATTACAAATACATGTCATTTCAACTCACTTTGTAAAATTCTGACTGGCGCTGAACTGCTCTCTGTAAGCTGATTGGACTTTTCAGTATTAGTTGTTTCAACTAATCATGTCAAGTTAAAAAAAAAGTAATCACTTGTGAACCTCAACAATGGTGACCATATAAAAAAACAAAAAAACAAAAAAACAAAAAAAACAATCATGCAGCAATGCATGCTGGGATCCATGGATGAGTTTTGTACTATGCTAGTACCCAGCATGCATTGCAGCATGAACTTTCTTTTTTTTCTTGTTTTATAATGGTCACCATTGTTGAGGTTCATAAGTTGATTCTTGATGCCTGTGTGAGTCTAGCTGCTACCATAGATTAAAACTTTTTGTGGACAAACTGTTTAGAAAGTCCTTTATATTAACTGACTGTCACAGAACCGCTGGCTCTTAGAATCACTCTTACTATAATCAATACAACATCCATTTAATCAGAGATTAGACACACAATGAGATCAGTTCGCTAACAGATGATTGTCATTATAAACATATAACAACCAACTACTGATCATTTTCTCTGGGCTTTTGAGTTGTAACAAATATGTTTGAGGAACACATGGTTACAACAGCCAGAGAAAAAGAGGAGGAGAAAAAAAAACTGAAACAGAAGTCAAGGGTCAAGAGCCCAACTAAAGCAGACACTGATCTCTAACATGGTTACTTCAGTTGAAACAATAAATCAACATCTAAACCTTAGTTAATTCTCAATAAGATCTTCTGTAGATGTCTGACAGAAATGAAGTCAGTCTGGTTATTAATAAGTGGAGATCTTGAGAGATTTAATGTATTTTATTTCAGTTGATTTCATCTAAGGCTGTGACTAAAGTTAGTTGTTCTTGTGTTTCTTTTTCTTCGGTGATTATGTTTGTTAACAGCAAGTGTTCATCACTAATGCTCAATTATTACTCAATTAATCACTTAATTGCAATGTATATCTTATTTTAGTGAACTCAACTGAAATTCAGAGTTCAGAGCACTCATAATTGTTAGTTTTAAAAGCTTGAATGGTTTAAGGCAATACGTTTACTCAAACAGTTTGAGTTAACCTAACTTGTCGGGTTTTACAGTGCACAAAAATAAGTCGAGCAAACTTTTAAGTTGGCTCAACTTTTTTTTTTACAGTGTGCCAGTAAGTTAGAACTTAAAATGTTAAGTTCACTGAATTAAATTGGTCTCCTTGAATTTCAATAACATTAAACTGACTTAAAAAATCAAGTTGAATCTAGCATAACTTACAAAAAAAAGTTGAAATTGCTTAACTTATTTTTATGAGTTAAAGTAACTTTAAAACATAAGTTGTCATGACTTTTTCATCATATCATTTTTTACAGTGTGCGTCTTGAGAGATGAGTTTCGTGTGATGCTGTCTGCTTTTACATCTCAGTGGCATTTACAGTGTGGTCTGTATCTGTGTTGTGTTGTCGGCGGCTGCAGTGCTGAAGCGTAAGATTGCAGCTGTAGAGAGCAGCTGTCCCGTGGAGAGATAGAGCCAGTGTGGACATGTATAGTCACTGGGTGTGCTTTGTGCTGAGAAAAAAAAGACAGACAAAATCTCTTCACAGGTCACCTGGGTCAAGAACATTAGCGTGTATACACATGGCTTAGGATACCTGCCCATATGTGAGAAAGTTCATATGAGGGCAAGAAGGTATGAATGAGCTCTCAAACTGATTTATGCTTTGCATGAATGCAGCTGTTTGAATGCTAATTGAGGCTGAGCGAGGGTCAGTACTTCAAAGAAAGGCGCAGGTGATTAGTTAGAGAGCGAGTTTGAATATGTATGCTTGTTAGCATGGATGTGGAGTAGAATGAGTGTCAGGTTGTTTTTATGTTAAGTATTAGCTTGTAATGAAGCCAGTGCTTCTCATTCAAAGTCACTGCCAAATGAATATGGGTGTTTCTTCAACTATACCCTTGTGAGAAAAAGTGTGCTTAATTGTGTTTCTAAACACTCGTGAATACTCTTGTAATTAGTGCACTTTGTAATAATGTCAAAAAAAAAAAGATTTAAAGTACAGTAAGTAAATTAATCTTTTGTTGTGCTTTAAAGAAGTACACTTATTTGAAGTGTTAACATACAGTACTAAACACAGGTACGGTACTTGATTATAATGTGAACTGTATGTGTTACTTGATATTGCATTTAAAAGTTTAAATGTGTAATTGAAAATAGCTACATTTAAATACATGACATGCACGTTTCAACAGAAATGACAAAGTATATTTTAGTTAATAATAAATGCTTGTCAATTCTGCACTACACGCTCAGGCATGTGCAGAAGGGGGGGCTTTGGGGGCTAGAGACCCTGCCCTTTTTCAAAGTTATTCAAAAGTGCCCCTCTCGGACAAATAGAAATGATATTGTGGTAAATAAAACAAACTGCATTTGAATTCTAATTAACATGACGATTTGTACAAAACAGTAACTAATTGCCCAAAAGTCGGAAAATTCCTGTTTATTTTTACATATCTGTCAATCTGGGCGTTGCTATGGGTTTCGTGCGTTTTGCTCGACTGATATTCCACAGTCTGTTCCAGTAGCCCCTCACTGCAGAACAAAGATCCAGGGGGCGGGGTTGGATCCACATCTAGGGGGTGGAGATGGTAGGTTTAGGGTTTAGGGGGGATGGGTAGGTTTAGGGATCAGGGGGTGGAGACGGGTAGGTTTAGGTAAATGTAAGGTGGGAGGAGTTGGATCTAGATCCAACCACACCCCCTGGATCTTGTGTTCTGCAGTGAGGACCATCTCGTCTGTTCAGAAACCGAGGCTCTCGAGCCATATATGGTTCTTTCAGTGAGTGCCTATGGGTCGACGGAAGGAAAAAATAAGCTAAACAATATTTTAAACATTTTTCATCGATATCCAATCGGTATCCAATCTTTTGACCTATAATTTTTTCCCCCTCATATTGCCCCTTTTTTATATTTGAGCCCCTGCCCCTGAGGAACTCTCTGCACGTCCCTGCTTACACTAGATAATTATGAAATTACATATACATATGTAGGCTACTTAAGTCCTACATAATTGGGCGAAAAAGCACAAATTTCAACTAATTGCATGTAATATGAATTTTAACCAATAAATTTTCATTTAATTGTAAATAACATGCAATATTCAGTTAACTCTTTAATACTGTAGCCTATATTATTTTAAAGTATGTTATTACTCTTTTTGCTTAAATTATGCTAAAGGTTCTTTTTCACAAGGGTAGGGCACGTTTGACACTGTGTCAGTCTGTCTTGTGTGTCATGTGTTCCTGCCTCTTGTGTCCATATTTGGTCTTGTTCCTGTCCTTGTTTAGTGTGATTATTAGTTAAGGCGGGCGGGCGGGCGAAGAATGTGGCCGAAGACCATCCGCCATGGCTGCCTGAGCTCCCAGCTCCGCCATGGCCGCCTGAGCTCCCAGCCCTGCCATGGCCTCCGTCTGTCTGTTACGCTCTGGAGGTCCCCGTCCTGTGTTCCTGTCCATGTCTGTCCTGAGGGGCCTCCAGAGTGCCCACCCCCCCTCCCCCCTGGTGGAACCGTTACGGCGTGGGTTGCGCCTTCCGGGAGGGGGGAGTAATGTCAGTCCTCTGTCGTGTGTGTCATGTGTTCCTGCCTCTTGTGTCCAAATTTAGGGCCCGAGCACCGAGGTGCGAGGACCCTCTTGGAATTGCTCCGTTTCTTCTTCTTCTTCTTCTTCTTCTTCTCCAAAGTGAATCACATTTTGGAGGGCCTAAACATGCTCCAAAACTCATGAAACTTTGCACACGGGTCAGAACTGGCGAAAATTTACATCTGATATGGGTTTCAGAAGTGGGTGTGGCAAAATGGCTCGATAGCGCCAACCTATAATATTTCAAAAGAGTGCGCCTCGAGCTACGTTTTATGTACATGCACGAAAATCGGTACACACATGTAACACACCATTACCTACAAAAAAGCCTCTTGGTACAAAATCCAAAACCCAACAGGAAGTACGTTATTTTGAATTTCCTGTTCGATTTTTGTGCAGTTTTGCAATTTCAGGCTTCGTGCTTTGACGAACTCCTCCTACAGTTTTAATCGGATCGTCTTCAAATTTGCTGAGTGTAATCATAAGGCCTTTGCAATGTTAAATTGCGAAGATCTAGAGTTTTCGTCAAGGGGCGTGTCCCTGGGGGCCTGACAAAGTTTGATGTTTCGCCATGAAACAGGAAGTTGCTGTAACTCAGGCAAGCAATGTCCGATCTGCCCCAAACTTCACACGTTTCATAGGAGTTCAGTCCTGAACACATCTGCATGCTCATATTCAGATATAGTCATAGCGCCACCTGCTGGCAACAGGAAGTGACATGTTTAACACTGTAATGGACTCCTAGGTGCATATTAAAAAGTGTCAACAAGTGATAAATATGCTGGCAGCATGCTACAAGCATACTAAAACATGCTAGCAACACTTAGCTAAGTGCTAAAGCATGCTAGTAATGCAGTGAAACAGGAAGTTGCTGTAACTCAGGCAAGCAATGTCCGATCTGCCCCAAACTTCACACGTTTCATAGGAGTTCAGTCCTGAACACATCTGCATGCTCATATTCAGATATAGTCATAGCGCCACCTGCTGGCAACAGGAAGTGACATGTTTAACACTGTAATGGACTCCTAGGTGCATATTAAAAAGTGTCAACAAGTGATAAATATGCTGGCAGCATGCTACAAGCATACTAAAACATGCTAGCAACACTTAGCTAAGGGCTAAAGCATGCTAGTAATGCAGTGAAACAGGAAGTTGCTGTAACTCAGGCATGCAGTGTCCAATCTGCCCCAAATTTTACAAGTTTGATAAGAGGCCTGTCCTGAACACATATACATTCCCGTATTTGGTTATAGTCATAGCGCCACCTGCTGGCAACAGGAAGTGACATGTTTTAGACTGTGATGCACTATTAGCAACACATTAAAATATGCCATTGTGTGCTAAACATGTTAGCAACATGCTCAAACATGTTAGCAACACTTAGCTAAGTGCTAAAGTATGCTACTAACTCCATCAAAAAGGAAGTTGTTGTAACTCAGGCATACAATGTCCAATCTGCCTCCAACTTCACATGTTTGATTACAGTCCTGGCCTGAAGACATCTACATGCTCACATTCGGTTATAGTTATAGTGCCACCTACTGACAACAGGAAGTGACATGTTTTACACAGTGATGCACTTTTAGCAACACTGTAAATTATGCCATTGTGTGCTAAACATGCTAGAATAATGGTCAAACATGCTAGCAACACTTACTAAGTACTAAAGCATGTTATTAATACCATGACACAGGAAGTTGTTGTAACTCATGCATACAATGTCTTATCTGCCCCAAACTTCACACCTTTTATAATAGTCCTGGCCTAAACACATCAAAAGGCCAATATTCAGTTAAAATTATAGCGCCACCTGCTGGTGACAGGAAATGACTTGTTTCACACTAACTTAAACACACAATGTCTGATCTGCCCCAAACTTGACATATTTGATAAGAGTCCTGGCCTTAACACATCTGAAGGCCAATATTCAGTTATAATCATACTGCCACCTTCTGGCAACAGTAAATTACTTGTTTTACACTAACTTAAACATTCAATGTCCGGTCTGCCCCAAACTTCACATGTTTGGTAAGAGTCCTGCCCTGAACACATCTTAAGGCCAATATTCATTTATAGTGATAGTGCCACCTGTTGGCAACAGGAAATGACTTGTTTTAAACTAACTTAAACATGCAATGTTCAATCTGCACCAAACTTCATATGTTTGATAAATGTGCTGGCCTGAAGACATCTACATGTCAATTTCCAGTTATATACATAGCGCCACCAGCTGGCAGCATGAAATTACTTGTTTCACACTAACTTAAACATGCAATGTCCGATCTGTCCCAAACTTCACACGTTTTATAAGAGTAATGGTCTTAACACATCTTAAGACCAATATTCAGTTATAAACATACCGCCACCTGCTGGCAATAGGAAATGACTTGTTTTACACTAACTTAAACATGCAATGTCCAATCTGCACAAAACTTCACAAGTTCGATAAGAGTCCGGGCCTGAACACATCTAAAGGCCAAAATCCCATTATAATCATAGCGCCACCTGCTGGCAACAGGAAATGGCTTGTTTTACACTAACTTAAACATGCAATGTCCAATCTGCACCAAACTTCACATGTTTGGTAAGAGTCATGGCCTGAAGACACCTAAAGGCCAATATTCAGTTATAATCATAGCGCCACCTTTTGGCAATAGGAAATGTCATGCTTTATAGTAACTCAAACATACTACTTTCAATCTGCATCAAACTTCATATGTTTGATAAAAGTGCTGCCCTGAAGACATCTACATGCCAATATTCAGTTATAGACATAGCGCCACCAGCTGGCAGCAGGTTTGGCACATATAAATAACTTTGACATATTCCTCTATGTTTGCCTTTTTAAATGCATATTGCTCACCGTTCCCTCTCTCCCTGAAGCAACCGGTCGGCGGTGAGCCCGGGTGCGAGGGCCCATTCATCGCTGCTTGCAGCTTTAATTGGTCTTGTTCCTGTCCTTGTTTAGTGTGATTATTAGTTAAGTCTTGTCCAGCTGTGTTTTAGTAATTGTCATGTGTATTTAGTTGTCACCATTAAAGACTATTATTTTGAAGTTACTCCTCGTCTCTGTGTTCCTCGTTCCTCCCTGCTGTGTGCACCGTGACACACTGGAGTTAACTCTCTCACTATAGTTTATTAAATTTGTATACTAACAATGCACAACAGTGGCCATATTGTAATAAAGTACATGCATCAAAAATCATACAGTGGATATGCAATATGTGGCCATTTTACCATTTTTGTCTTTTTTTTTTTTTTTTTTGAACCATAATTTTAATGAAGAAAACCCCCACAATTTTCACTGTCAAATTATGTATTGTTTTTAATAATATCCTGTGCTGGAAATTATGTTTTAAGCTTTTTTTCAACATTTGGTAACACTTTACAGTAAGGTTTCATTTGTTAACATTATATTAATAAATGCTGTATAGTTCAGATTAACTAATCTTTAACCCCTTTTCCACCGCAGGAGGAACTAGGAACTTTGGGGCGGTACTCAGTGTGTTTCCACTGCAGGAACCAGGATCTAAATAAAGTTCCGGGTAAAAATTTGTCCCTCAGTCCCTGTTGGCGAGGTAGTACTTTTTCAAAGGTCCGGATATTTCGGGGGAAGGACTTGGGCGCTGAACACGCTGATTGGTTGAGTTCAGCAACACTGTATTTCAACCATCATTTATTTGCATTTATATATATATATATATATATATATATATATATATATATATATATATTACTGTTACTGTGAAAACACCGTCGCTAGAAACCGTCGCTAATGAGGAATCTATGTATATACATCTATGTGCCAGAGCAGGTTGACGCGTCACGCACCGGATGTTGTGACAGTCGGACATTGAGGTTTATCAGAGGTAAAAAATGATATAAATACTGTTCAGTTTCTCGCACAAACCGATTGTTTCATGTCTTAGGACATCAATGTATCGTCACGAATCGCAAGGTTTAATTTGGATTTATCTGTGCATGTTTTTTTTTCTCTCAAAGATTGTGTGCCCATTGACTGGCATTATATGACTGACCGACTGCAATGGTTTGAGTTAAAAATCTTCGTTTGTGTTCCACTGAAGAAACAAAGTCACCTACATCTTGGATGCCCTGGGGGTAAGCAGATAAACATCAAATTTTCATTTTTGGGTGAACTATCCCTTTAATGCATTAACTATATTAACAAATGAAACCTTAATGTAAAATGTTACACATTTTTAAGTGAATAAACTAAGGCTACTTAAATAGGCAGTTAAATATAAATGCCCAAACTTAACAGAATACCCATGAATGAAGAGAAGTCATAAATCAAACTGGAATATCTTGCTCCGGGACCAGCGATGACAGGACAGAACTGTGGCCTCTGGAGCTGCATTGGATTGTACCAACAACATTACTGTGTTTGTACTTGCCTGTTTGGTTGCAAACACTAAAGGGAGTTATTAAAACATAAGCCTGAGTGAAAGACATCATTAAAGAGAGGTTTTTACTAAGCAGCTCAATACACCATTCTCTCTGTACCTTGTAAACACAGCACTGTTGTAACCAGCCCACATGCTCTTTAACCCAGCACTAAAGCTTCAGTTCTTGACACAAGAGCTCAAACTTTGCTCAGACAACACTAATGTGACAGTTTGTCCATGGCCTGTGGTGGAGGAGCATTTTAAGTCTCTGTAAGGGTCAAAGTCTAGACACTGTTGCTGTAAGCGCTGTTACATTTTAAATACTTAATGTTCATTATCTACTGAATGAAACATCATTCATCACGACACGAATGCTTTCATATAAACAGACCAGAAGAGTGTAGATTGAACGCTGAGGCTGTAGACGGAGATGGCATAGAGAGGGCTGGTTGGAGTCTTTCTCTCTAATTAGGCTCGTGTGATAAGAAACAGATGTCTATTAATAAATTGATGGTGTGCTTTGTGTTCCCTCGAATGCCTGTGTTCCAGGAGCGGAGCAAGGACATAAAAGCATTCCTGCCAATTCCTCTGTGGGACGCCGAGCTCAGAACACATATGCATGCACATACTCCACGATCCTGAGTTCAACTAGACCTGTGAACAGCTGTATTTAGCTTATGGTTCTTACATGGAAACAAGCCCAAACAAAAAGCAGGAGCATACTGAATTTCCCCTCAGTCTATATGTTTCTTATATCATGAATAATAAAATACAGTATACATTAAAAAAAATAACTGTTCCTCCAGCTTTAAAAATGGATCACTATGAAGCTTGAATAAATAATGTATAATAAAGATATTCTTAATATCTTAAAGCTAATTAAAATGCTTTCATGCACAGTATAATTATTTATCTTTATATACAGTATTTTTGCATAATTTGATGCAGCCAGTTATTATATAATCTATTTCAATACTTACCAATTTGTGGTTAAACCTTTAAAAACTGGCAATGTATTAAAGCCATATTAATTTGGTGTTGCTGTAAACTATTAATAGGTAAATATTGTAATACATTATAATAGTGATGCTCATTTATAACAACATGTATCATTCATTATTTTGGTGTAAGGTTCTTTTTTTAATCTTTTGTTTTTAATCTCTTAATCAATGTTGAAATTACTTTTTTTTCAGAATTCATTCTTTGATTCTTTCAAAAGAACTCAACTGTCATTTTTGATCAATTTAATGCTTCCTTTTTGAATAATTGTATTGACCACTTTTTAAAAAAAATCTTACTGACCCCAAAATACCTCATGAATACATAAAAACGTGCTTTCCAATGCATTATGGGTATACAAAGTGCAAAGTGCTGTTTTAAACTTGCACTGTAAAGCTAGTGGGATAATCTTTTGCATATTGGTAATCACCATTGTTTCACATACTATTCTGCATTTATGAGTTCAAGAGGTAACATTTGAAGGTTAAAATATTTAGTGAACCAGTGTGGAATGCATCATTCCAGGCCTTGATGCTTCCAGATGTCTCCTGTCTTTTGTTTGGGCTTGTTTACATGTCAGAAGTATTTAGTTTCTTTCCAATCACAACTAATTAAATTGCACTTCCTGTTCCTTCGATCCAGTCAGTTGTGTAGAACAGAACAGCCTCTGCCTGAGGCGCACTGGCTGCTTATTGTTATGGTGCCTTTTCTTTCTTCCCTTGGAGAAAAAGTTAATTGACTCCCTCAACCGGTTTTTATGTTTTCCTCCACATGCCTGGAAAAGTTAAATCCATCTTTTATTTGTGCCTTTCTTTCTTTCTAAATGCCACATACACTTTATATCATCGGTACTCACAGTGTTCAGCTCAGATATACCCATCTAAACATACATGGAATAGAAAAATAAAGAAAAACCAGTATATTCCATACTTGGATTAAAGAGAGAAAGATTAAGCTCCTCAGGCCTTTCTGGGGTTAAAAGGGTATTTGACACCCTGCACACAATGGGAGGAAGTGAAGTTTGTTTTTGCACCTTCCCTCAGCCCAGAATCAAACTACACAAATATACAAGGAACCCAGTCCCTCAGAGCGCTCCCTCTCCCTTTTTTTCTGTGTATGTGTGCATTAGCGGCCTCCTGAGCCCCTTGTGGTTTCCCCCCGATGCCTGCTGGCACATTGACAGAGGTCAGAATAATAAACAGCACGCTGATGGACCTTGACCTGAGAAAGACCACGCTTCCCTAGAGACAGCTGAACCCTGGAAAATGTTTTGTTAGGTAACCTAACATGTGCTTGATGTGGTAATAACCAAATTAACTGATTAAAAGCCAAAAGTATTATTTAACTTGACTTAAGTCGTCCAGATTTGTAGGGCTGAGTAAAAATATACTTTTCCCAATATGATTATTTTATCTTCATTTTGTGTGAATCACAAACAGACAGTATAGCTCAACTGGTCCATTCCCATTCCCGACCAAGTGAACAGGTCCTTGTAATGAATCATTCAATCATTTTTAAATTCATATTTTATAATGTACCATGTTAGGTTCTCTTACCTTTGTATTTTACAGCAGCTGAAAGAGAATTCATATCTTTCACATGTAAGCAAAATGAATGAATGTACTGTATGCCCGATTAATTTCGAAACTGAATCACAAATTGCAATCTAATCGAATCAATACCCAGTTCTACTTATAGTACATTAGATTATATCAGTGAAAGCAATTTGTAAAGGTTAGATCAGCTAGAAAAAACACCAAACAAAACAGAGAAGAGATGGAAAAGTTAGCCTCGTGAGAACAAGATCAAAGAAAAGGGGAAAAATAGAGATGAAATGTAAGACAGAGGAGGCAAAGGACTGAGGTGGCAAAAATCCATCTAGCATCCCACCAGAAAGCTTGAATAATGGAGCAAATGAAAGAAAGAGAATGAAAGGGGGACTCAATTCCAAGCCCACACATAATTGGCCAGCGGAGAGAGCGGTGGAAAGAAAAGAGTGAGTGTGTGAGTGAAGGAGAGAGGCAGGGAATGTCATGCATGAGCTACCTGCCAAGCTTTAGGGGAATGAGCAGTTTAAGTGGCCTATGAGTCCAGCCTGACTGACTTATGTATTGTTGTACGCTTTCATTCTCTAGCACTGCAAGAAGGATTTCAGACAGTCCTGTCGACTTTCCACTGTTTACATTTGCAGTAAGACTCTTATCCCTGTTGTTTTTTCCTGTTGCCTCAATGTTGTCCTGTCTAATAAAGGCAAAGCCCCCAAATAAACAATCTTATTATATATAGTATTAAAATATGAATACAAATGACACATGTTAATAGGTTCTTAGTTTGTGCTGTCATCATGTCTTGCTGTGCAATATTCAAACATCTCTACTCTTCTTTGTTCTGCCTCCAAACTCTAATTTTTGGCAAGAGACCTGTGTCCATTTCATCATTGATGACTGTTTTTGGCAAGGGCCTCAGTTAAAGATTTGTGGCATATATTTAGTGTGAAAATAGATTTAGAGAACAATTCAAAAAAACTACTGATTCATATGGCTTGCTGTTATGGTTGACACTTTTGGCCGGAGTGTGTGGCTTTATGGGAGTCCCCATTAACGGCCGGCTCAACACCCTTCAATCATGCTCAGCTAAGACCACGGGCCTGAAGAAAGCACTGGAGCCATAGAGAACCGCTGAGAGAGTGCTGATAGCTGAACTGAACGGCAGCTACCAGTCGGTCTAGCAGAGAGAGCAAGAGTCGCGGCTCCAGCTGGTGTGTTTTATCCGAGTAATTAGCTGTAATCAGTCCTCTCAGCTCTCTGGGTGTTCCAGAGCCCTGTTTTCACACGCTTGACACACACACATAAGCACAGTAAACAGACAGCTAGCACTGCTACGACATGCAATAGCTTCACAAAATTTCACAATTTTCTACATTGTGCAAGACTTAAGATATCACCTCAATATACAAAAACTATGATAGTTTTTGTAGTTATTTTTCTTGTAATGGCTATGTTTGTACTGTATGAGTACAAAGAGAAAATTAAATCTCAAGCTAAAAAAATACAGCTTTTTGGCAGTATTGCTTGTTACTTTGTGTATTTTTGCTGCAGCAATGAAAATAACAAATCAAGTCAAAGCAGAATGAACACAGCACACATTAGCACCATTTCGTTCCTGAATGAATCACTATTTCTGAACAAAATGATTGACTGAATAATTTGATGATTCACTCATAATGAGTCACTTGTTTCATCCCTGAATGAATCATAATCCATAACTTTTCTCATAACCCAAATTACAAATAAATAAATAAAATTCATAAAAGTGCAAACTGACTTAGGCTGTGTATTCCATGTTATCATAACAAAAGGAAAACTAAATCTGAAGGTAATAAATTATTAGCTAATTTAGAACAACAACATCATTTTGAATGTTCCTGACCATGCCTCGGTTTAAAAAGCTGCCCCATTTTGCTTTCATAATTAACTGATTAATTCCTCTTGCTTGTTTGGAGTCCTTTAAGGAGCTGCTTGTTTATATGTTCCAGTCTTAATATAAAGTTGGTCCTCTCTCTCTTATAAAGTGGTTTGAGTGTGTTTGTGTGTGTGTGTGTGTGTACCTATTTTTCTATTCAGGTGGGGACTTAAACCTGAATACACACAGACTCATGGGGACTCGTGTCACGGTGGGGACCTAAATTGAGGGCAAACAAGCTAATAAATCACACAGAATTACGTTTTTTGAAAGTTTCCTGTAAGGGGTAGGTTTAGGTGTAGGGTTGGTGTAGGGTGATAGAAAATACGGTCTGTACAGTAGAAAAAGCATTACGCCTATGGAGAGTCCCCACAAGGATAGCAAACCAGACGTGTGTGTGTGTGTGTGTGTGTGTGTGTGTGTGCGTGAGTCCGTTGCCTCATATGTTTGGCACATGTTGGCTCAGTGTTCCTTCTGTCTCTCTGTAATGGCTGGTATCCCTCACAGCAGTTACTGGGCCTCCCCTACTGACCTACACACACACACACACACACACACATGTTGGTTTATGTGGTTTAAGGGGACTCTCCATAGGCGTAATGGTTTTTATACTGTACAAACTGTACTGTATGTGCTATTGCCCTACACCAACCCTACACCTAAACCTACCCCTTACACGAAACTGTCTGCATTTTTAGATAAAAAAAAAAAACACCATTTAGTATGTTTTTTAAGCCTTTTGATCTCCGGGGACATAGGCAGTGTCCTCATAAACCACCATCAAATTGTAATACCTCTGTCATACCCATGTTATTATACAAATTTGTGTCCCCGTAAACCACATAAACATGCACACTTCACTATCCTTGTGGGGACATTCATAGGCGTAATGGTTTTTATACTGTGCTTACTGTATGTGCTATTGCCCTACACCAACCCTACACCTAACCTACCCCTTACAGGAGACTTTCTGCATTTTTAGATTTTCAAAAAACTTAATTCTGTGTGATTTATTAGCTTGTTTGCCCGTGGGGACCTCAGTTTAGGTCCCCACCGTGACACGAGTCCCCATGAGTCTGTGTGTATTCAGGTTTAAGTCCCCACCTGAATAGAAAAACAAGTACACACACACACACCCACCCACCAAACCTGATTAGAGGGGTTAAGCTGTATTAGAGCATAATGAAGCGGTCTAACTACCATATTCTCAACTCTTAACAGCTGTAGATGAATCACCAACCTCTGCAGGAACATTTACCCAATTCAACAAATTAAATGAATGTGGTATTCAAACTATTCAAGACTTTAGCAGCACCATATTTGATCTAAACACACACTCGCTATTAAGTATTTCCCAACAATCGACTCTGCTTTAAAATAAATCTGTTGTGCTGTTGTTGCCCATTTGAACGTCTGTCTTCTGTTTCTCAGAAGACTAAAAGTCCACCTGCTTTAGTCTAGTGCACATTATAAACTATAAATCTGATCTGACTTTCCAAAGAGAGCTGTATTTTTACCTGTCATATGTTATTGAGGTTATATTTAGGTTACATTTCTAGAAATGTTACATAATATTCCCAGCATTTATGTCACTTACAGTACTGTTGCCAGGACAGTTCTATGGAAATTGGGCAAACTAGGTTTTCAGAAAACAAGGATATTTGGTGTATCAACACTAATACTTTAAGTTTAATCAGTAATTAACCATCTTTATATAATGCATTGCACAAATTAATGACTTGTTTAGTATCATACATGCCTATCATACAATTACCAGTAATCATCAGTGAGTGACTGATTGTATATCGTCTCTCTTATTCAATAGCTACTTTCATTGTACAAAAAAACAAACAAATCAGTTTGAGTTTAAAGAAAAATAATGTTCCACAAAAATGTTAAGCATCACAACATTATCAACAATGATAATAATAAGAAATCTTTCTTGAGCAGAAAATCATTTTAGAATGTATGACACAGACTAAAGTAATGATGCTGAAATTTCAGCCTTGTTGTTGTTGTTTTTATTGTTTCAAATAAATTTGAAATAAAATGATTGATCAAATAAATGCAGCCTTGATGAGCATAAGACAGTTCTTTCAAAAAATAAAAATACCGACCCCAAACTTCTGAACAGTTGCATACATTTAATCTGAAAAACTTTATCTTATCTAACTCACAACAAAGTTGGTTTTACATTTTTCACAAGCGCTTTGATGTAGTAGAATTATTTGCTATGAGAGAGTGTGCCTGTATCTTGAGTCTAATATGAGAACGCATGTGTCCCTCTCTCCCGAACCTGTGTGAGTGTGCGTGTTTGTGAATGGGCCATGACTCACATGTCAGGGGCCCAGTGTCTGTCTGCTGCCAGCTCTGCATATTTTCAGAGTCAAAATGTGAAAATGTCTGAGACTCAGCCCACCCCTGTGCATATATGTGTGTGTGTGTGTGTGTGTGAGTGATGGGCCTTGCCCAGTATGGTTTAAATAGACACAGGAGACTAGCCAAAGAAGACAACTGAACAAATGTGAAAAGGCGAGGCCCTGTGGCAAGTGACTGGGAGCACTGTTGCCAACTCTTGCGAGACAAATAAGCAACCGCAGCTCCAAAAACAAGCCCAATATTATTTGATTATCATCAATATTATTTATCATCAATTATTTATTACCAATAAATGAGCCTTCAACATATTAAACTGAAAACCAAACTTTTATTTGAAAAATTGCAAAAAACGTGGGAACAAAACTCATCTCCAATCACCTGTGAGCTGAAGAGGATTGGAGAAATGGAAAAGGAGAAAAACACAAGAGCTTCAAGGGGGAGCTCTAACATAGCCACATATTTACAGCCTAATAAAATATATTTGAACCAAATGTATGTACTGTTAGTATAGGCCTTATTGTTTTATTATTATTATTATATCCTGTGATAATTAAACAATACAAAAACATATAAAAGAAAGTCATGCCACTCCTCTAATACATCTACTATCTTCGTTTGGATTACTGCATCACACTTCTTCATGTTGAACATTATTTTACTCCAGTGAGGAGGACAAGGAGGCAGAATGTTTGACAAATTATACAGCATTTTATGTTACAGCCAGTCGGTGCAAAAGAGTGTCAATCAATGCATTGGAGAATACAGTGAACAGAAAGTTGCTTGTCAGATTTTCCTAGAAAGCAACCACAGTTTTTAAAATAAGCCCCAAAAAAAACGCAAGCTGCAACCCGGGACTTTTTCATGTACCAAAAAAAAAAAGGAAAAAAGAAGCCCAAAGTCACGTATTTGAAACTGGGAGCAGTTTCAAATTATAAGGGTCAAGTGAATATATATTTAAACGCAATTAAGCATTATCACAGATTGTTAAAATTGTTTTATTCACTTTCAGTATATAAGAATGTATTATCGTCTGAAATTTAGCTTACATTTTCAATAAATAATTGCAATAAATTACCCTTATAAGTCTTGTTTTCTGAAAAATGTATAAAAATTAAGTGAGTTTTTGCTCAAAACAAGAACAAATATCTGCGAATGTGGTAAGAGAAATAATCTTTTGAATTTATTTTTTGAACCTCTTTTTAATAGATTTTTCAAAAAACAAGACTTAAGCCTGGTTTCACAGAAAAGGCTTAATTTAAGCCAGGATTAGGCCATAGTTCAATTACGATATTTAAATATCTTTTATAAAAGTGCCTTAGAAACATCACTGTTATTTTAAGATCAATCAGTCACTTAAAACAGCCCAGACCTGCATTTTAGGCTTAAGCCTTGTCTGTGAAACTGAGGGTTAATATCATAAGCCATTTTACTTCTAAAGTAATGTATCTTGATTTAAGAATGTCTTTCCTTAATGTCTGTCTAAATGTTCTTTTAGTGCCTGCCAGCACAAAAAAAACCCCATTTCATAACCAATGTAAATTAAGTGCAGGTGCAGAATTTGCTCCAGAAATGCTTCCTGTAAAGCAGTGGTTCTGTTTTGACGTTCATGAGGTAAATTTTCATTTCAGCTCATATCTCTGGGTGCATATGTGCCGTCTGTCTGTTTCCATCGGCAAGCACAATTACCTCTCACATTCTGTTTTGATGGAAAACGTTCTTTCCTTCTCTTTACCATCAGTTACCACTGATTCAACCTCTTCCTTCTCTTCTTGCCCTCTGCCCCTCCTCCCCACTTCCTCTGGTTTGATGTTAGGCGCCCAACATTCCAGCATTCAGACAGGATACCCCACATCCTGAATAAAGAAAGAGTACAGCAACTCAGGATCTGCTTCTAGAATGAGGAAACTTGTTTTAGGTTGGAAAAGAACATACAGGTTTGGGGCTTTCTGAGCATTATATCAAATATGTGTCACACAGTGTATTGATCATGCATGAAAGCTTGTGTCTGCCACTGGCTAAAAAAATTAATAAATGCAACTTTTTAGTCACTTTTTATTTTTTATTTTTATGCCATTTTGGGAGAAAAACTGAATTGCAAGAATTCTGGTTAAAAAAGTTACAATTACCCTTTTTTATTTTTATTCTGTGGCGGAAACAAACAAACAAACAAACAAACAAACAAAAAAACAGGGAAACAGTAACTTCCATAATCATGAACACAACACATTCATTCATTCATTGTTTTTTTGTCAGTTAAAACAATTTTTTCTACTTTTAAATGCCTTTGATATATGGATTTTATTGCATTAACCTTGTCCGAGAGTTTCAATGTAAAATGATAAAATTCCATCATAAAAATTTCATTTATTGTATGTTTAAAATTATGATTAAATAAAGGGTGGGATAATCACTCTCTCATCATTTGTTGTGGTAATATTTTGTCCATCTCCTGTGGAATTACTTCCAATTCGACCATTAATACAACTTTTTTTTAAACTTTAGGTTTAGTGTACTTGGTTACCAAGAGAGAACAGTGTCATGGGTTATTTTGAGGCATGTTCAATAAAGCGGTAATTTTGTCAAACATGGAAAAGTAATATTATTTAATCAATTGTATAAAGGATGCATTTCTATGACTAGCCTTAGTAAACAAAGGAATTGGTCTAAAAATGCTTAAAGAGAGATCACTATAAAGCAGATCTTACTCCAAGAGTGTGTAAGAGTGTGTTTCAAAGGTGTGCTTCATTTGTAAAGCTTGTGACAGTGAGGTCTTATGTGTGGACTCCTGCACACACACAGCTGAATCTAATTCCCTGGTTCCTCTTAAAATGTAGCTGAGCCAAGCCAAGTATGTGTGCGTGTAAGAGAGGTCCAGTCTACTATATCTCCGCACTGATAAACAGATGCACAGCAGGAATTCAGCCTTCTCTCAATTTGTATGTGTCTGTACACTTCAGGCTTTCTCACTTTACACTTTGATCTGTATTTTCTCAGTGTGATGCATGATGAAAATCTGCCTCGTTCCTTTCATCTTGTGCCTTCATCTTTCAATTCCTTGATCTGTGTCAGAGACAGGTTGGGTGGGCTTTTATTTTGTGCATTTGGCAGAAGTGGTTGTTGAAGGAAAGGAAGAGGAAGGGACACTTTATATTGTCAGAACGATACAGAATACTTGAAAGAAGGGTAAAAAAAAAAAAAAAAAAAAAATATATATATATATATATGGATGCTATACAATTCAAAATTTTGCCATTAGTGCATTTTTTAAAGAAATCATTTTATTTAGCAAGCATGCATTAAATTGATCAAAAGTGACAGTAAATACATTTATAATGTTACAAAAGATTTCCATTCAAATGAATGCTGTTCTTTTAAACTTTCTATTCATCAAAGAATCCTAAAAACAAAATGTATCATAGTTTCCACAAAAATATATAAAGCAGCACTACTGTTTTCAATGAGAAATGTTTCTTGAGCACCAAATCAGCAGAAAGATTTCTGAAGGATCGTGTGACAATACTGAATACTGGAGTAATAGCTACTGAAAATTCACAGGAATAAATTACATTTTAAAATATATTCAAATAGAAAACAGTTATTATGAAATGTAATAATATTTCAGTTGAATATTTCAGTTTTTACTGTATTTTTAATCAAATAAATGCAGCATTGGTGAGTATAAGAGACCCAGTTTATTTTAATAATGAATATTCTGTTTGTGAATGATATATTGGTGCATGTTATTCCAAATATAAAAGTCATTATTATCTATTATCATGAAAATATAATGTTGTTTTTACTTTGAATAGCCTACATTGTTGATCTCACATAGATAGGCTATTGTATAACATTAACTATTGTAGCCAAATAGCTATTTTGCCATTGTTTTTAGCAAAATCACAATGCAGTCTGGCTCCAGTGTGAAACACCCTTTTTTAGGTCAAATACTTTGATCCCATCCATTCAATAATAGTGTCAGTTGCGTGACTTTAACATGGTATACTAATATATTCCTGCTAAGGCTGTTCTGTTCCTTTCTAGCATTAAACGGCTGCTTTATGTAGTTTAACCCCTATTTAGAATGAATGGATGAAAATGAAATTTTGCTATAGTAGTTCTCTGGGGGTTCATTTTTCTCGCTCTCTCTTTCTCTCCAGTCTTTCTGGTCTCCTGACAGTCTCCATCATTCATATGCCCCGCTCTGAAAGTAATTCTCAGCTATAAAACTCTGTATGATGTGCTGGAATGAAAGCTGCCTCACTGTACTGCCAACTGTGCCTGAAACCCAGATTAAAATCACTGTTTGACAAATATTTCCATCATAATGTGGCAAAGGAAGCAATAATCTCTTTTCTTTGAAGTCTTGCCATACAAGACTTGGAAAAGGGTTGCTTGGTTGGGTACAGAACTGGCTGAATTCACATATCACTCTCTTAAAGTGCCGAGCGCCTACTCGCATACAGCGCTAATGCCAACCGCTGGGTGTATAAATGTCTCTCAATACTGTACAAATAGTGAAACCGACAGGCAGTGACTGTAAATTTTCTTGCTTCTGTGCCTGAGCCATTCAGACAGAAAGACTCAGCATCATTTCCTCAATCCTGTATCCACTAGTTCAGAGGATGGGAAAAAAGTCATAACTTACTTTCCTTTTGCAAGAACAAAAAAAGTTATACGGTGAGGATCAAAAGTCAGAAAATCTGGGATACTGAAAATGTAAAATGTTATGACATCAAATTCTGAACAATTTCTAGGTCACTGTAAGCATAATGATATAGTAAGCATTGATTGAGTGTGTATAATAAATTCTTTAAAAAAATGTTTCACCCACCAATATTCTCATTTCTTGTTTGTCAAAAGACTTTTGAAAGTCAAGGAGGTGAAGTGTTCAGTTTCTCACGTCTGGTATCCAGCCATGGGTAGTTATGACTAATATAATTGAGTGTGTGTTGGTCCAATTGACCTTCTTGCCAGGATAAGAAGTGGGTTGGTGTGCATTCATTCTCATGCCTCCTGTCAAATACACACACTCACCATGCACTGAGAGACCACATTACTACAACACCTGTACAAACACATAGGAACAGCCAAACTGGCTTCACCACTGTTAAAGAGAAAGTGAGAGAGACACTCAGATACTCCAACATTCAGAATTTCAAACTGAGGGAAAAGTATTTTCAGTAACTGACTTGGAGCATCTGCCATAAATTCAAGATGAGGCAAATGCTACATTTATTTTAAACACTTCAATGTATTGGATTCTGCAACAGTTTAATTTTGTATAAAAGTATTTACAACAGTACGTTATGGTTTAGCACATAATTAGTCTTAAAGGCGACTATAAACCAACTCTAATTTTGATTTCAAGGAGTCAATTTTTTTTTATCTTGCTTATATCATAAAAAAGTGTATTATATTTATATTTATATATTTATAATTACTTATGAAATATTACTGTATAGTGCTGAATTTATTGACAGGCATTTATGTTGAACTAAAATATACTTTAATGTCATTTCTATTGTAACTTCTATGTCTAATATTAATTTATTAGATGCATATGTAATTGAACATTTGTAATGATTTGCAATTTACTATAATCAAGTACTTTACAGTACATGTGCTTTAATATGCTAGCCAACACATCAAAATAAGCATACTTCTTTAAAGCATGACAAAAGATTATTAAACAATGATTTTAAATGTATTTTCAAGTAAATACAAAGTTAATAACAAAGTGCACTTTTTGTGTTAAGAAACATAACCACATCTCTCTTTGAGTACGCTTATATGGCCTTTTATTTAATTAATATTATTTTATTCTGCAGATGCGTTTTTAAATATACTTTTAAGATTTGAAGTACACTACAAGTGCACAAGTACACCATTAAGCACACTTCTTTTTCACAGGGTGTGTTTGTTGTCCTCTGTGAGTTAATGTAAATATATCACCCATCTGCATAAATAACAAAGGTGCTGCAGTATGGAAGTAAATGAAGCTCTTATATTTGTGTAAAGATTGATGCCAGCAGTGTAACTGACAGTGGTTTGGGGGTCTGCGTCATATGTTATGATTCTGAGCGTAAACTCATTTAACAAGCTTTATCATATTGTTTAAACATGTCTGCTTTAATGCTGACATATTACATTGGCTCTTATTTTTCACTCGCGCACCCCTCACAAGGACTCGCTCACAGTGGAAGGCGGCCCGCAGACCATTAGCTTTGAATAACAGTAACCAGTGTGCTTAGATTTGACTCTGTTCCCAAGCTGCAGTAGACTCATAAAGCGCAGCAGCTGTAAATGTACTCATTTGCACTCCTCGTGGCCAGTGTTTACAATGAAGATCTTTTCTGATAACCTGCCCTCGGATAATTTTACTTGTTCTCATTAAACTTTAGGCCATGCTCTCCTTCTCTGTCTAGCTCTGACAGTTTTCCGAAGCGGAGTTCAAGGACTTTTTTTTTTTTATCGTGGGAAGCTCATAAAACAAACTCCAGTAAAGTTACTGTATTAAAATGTTTACGGCGAGTGCTTTTAATTAAAGGACTTTTATTTCCAAAATAGAGATTATTGATGCGTATTGGCCACCGTTGTATGAAGCTGTACTGTTTTTAAATGAATGTAATGTAGCACAGCTCAAAATGTACTTGTAGACTTAAAAAATAATGTAATTTGGGATGCAAATATGGCATTATATCAGTTTTTGGTAATTTAATAACACTGTTAATTGTAATCTTTTACAAATATCAAGATGAATATGCATTTTTCTTATAGGCTACATCACAATATTGTGAAGTCTAAATTCACTTGGATTATCTCAAATAATTGATTTTTTTAGATAATGAATTTATTTATACATTCATTTTTCCAAAATATTGATTTATCTGTAGAGGCCTAATTTTAATATTGGTGCGTTCCTGCCCGAAACATCTGTAAAGCATCACATAACATATAATAAATAGGAGAAGTATCAAATTCGGCTGATTTAAAGTTCATCTCACTCAGGTTTTACGTGAATCGTGTCAAAGGCTCACACACTCACACATTCCTCACCTCTGCTCTGCTCTGCTTTCAATCGCTCTCTATCAGATGAAGTCACAGCTATAAACACCTAACCTGAGGTGATATAAAAAGGTTGTGGTCATGTTAATTTGACCAGAGGTCCTCTGACTCAGCGAAACTACGACTAGAAGCAGGTCTCACTCACCTGTCCAAACAGTCCTTCACATACACACGTAAAGACTACACAAACAGAGCCGTTCTGGTTAAACTGTGTGCCTGTGGCAAGCTGTAGAAGTGTGGACCTCTCGACCTCAGAGCTCCAATACAATCAGCAGTCTCTTCCCATACACAGCTGCTGCTCTCTACCCCCTAAAAGAAGAAAAACACAGCTGAATGAAAGGAGCTGACATGAATTGCCGCTAATTCAGGTGAATGGGCCACTTTTGACATTGAGATGACAATCAATGTCATTTTACCTGAATTCACCCTACAGTGCACAGAAAGTGTGACATGGTGATTATGTACTTATTTACAGTTAAATTAAAATGTATTTTATAAAACGGATAGTTCCGGTCCTTGATTCTGATTGGTTGAGCCAAGTTCGAAGCTGTTGTAAATTACTCTACAAACATACACCTTTGTTTACATTTGTGTGTTGCTCGGCAACCACTTTGTTGGAACCACAACCGTTTCTGAGGAACAGAGGAATAATGTTTTTATTAATATCATTACACTTTATTTGCTCTGTTTTATTTTGTGAAACCTATATGGAATAACCGTTTTATAAAAGCAATAAGCCCCGTGAAGCCGTGGTTAACAGTGAATTTATAACAGCTAAGGGGGGTTATAACAACACCCCTTGCTTGGTTTGTTTGCATTAGGACTTGAGACTTGCTTGAAACTTGAACATGTGTGACTTATCCCCACCTCAGTAATTTCATACTTTGATGTCAAATATACTTTAATGTAATTTCTATCAAAACTTGTATGTTAAACACATTAAATATAATATTAAATAACAAAATACATAAAAAATTGTAATCAAGTGAATTCATAAATAATGACAAAAGATTATTAAACAATGATTTCAAATGTACTTTAAAACTTTTTGACATTTTTGACAATGACATTTTTACAAAAGTATGTAAGTGTGTTAAAAGTGGCTTTTTATTTCATTAATATTATATTATCTGCAAGTACAGTTAAAAAAAACACAGGCAGAAAAGTACAAGGGCAGTAAAATAAAAAAGAACTTGCAGTACAATGTACAGAAGTAGAAAATTTTCTTATTTTCTGTGCTTTAAAGCAGCATTAATTATTCAATAGCATATTCCTGACTCCACAATGGACAGCTGATGCCTGGAATCAAATTACTCAGGCAGATCAATATTATACATTTGAAACAATTCTAATAACATGCACAAATCCACACATGCAGAGACATGCTAGTTAAAAAAAATGAAGGGAAATTCCTTAAATTGGGAAATTCATAATTGTGATAAATATAGACAGTAAATAAGGAGCAAATGGAAGGAATTTAACTCTGGTGTTATGAAACCTCACAATTGGCAAACCTTATGTTCATAAGGCCCGTTCATTTCATATCACTTAAGCTCACTTAAAAATATAGTTTAGTACAGAGATTCATAAGATCTCACACTGTAACCAATGCTAATAGCTAATGACATGCTAGTTCGAAATAAAACTATTTGATAGATAAATGGTGTTCATTTTTACAATTTTGCAGTTTAAAAGATTGGTTTGGCCCACCATCAGTCCTGCTACACTAATAAAACTATTCTGCTCTCACTGTTACACCAAATTTCAACAAATGTATCACAGAACAGACAGTGTATATACAATTAGACTGACAGCGGACCCTTAAAAGAGAGAGAGAGAGAGAGAGAGAGATTGGGTGAAAGCTCTATTTGCTTTGTAGACTCCCACTCAGTTGGGTTCTGAGTATCAGGTGTTGGATCAACAGTAGCAGGCACACTGTGCACCATCACTGCACAGGCTCAATTACTCCCTACAGAATTCCTCAGTGGCATTAGAAAATATTTAGAGAGTGAGAGAGATTTGTGTGCATGCCACAGTGTGAATGAGAGAGACAATATGCCAGAGCATGCATGGACTCGTCATAAAACTCTTGACACATTCATAATTTTACATGTTCCACTTTTGATTTGGCTGTAACTTATAGGTTTTTCAGCAGTGTGTAACCTACAAGCAGTAGTCGTAGTACCATAAATCACAGCAACCCTATCTATCTATCTATCTATCTATCTATCTATCTATCTATCTATCTATCTATCTATCTATCTATCTATCTATCTATCTATCTATCTATCTATCTATCTATCTATCTATCTATCTATCTATCTATCTATCTATCTATCTATCTATCATTGCATCCATCCATCCAGGCAGGCAGGCAATGAAGCTGTGATTGAATTTGCCTCCTGGCTTCAGGTTTTCTGGCAGGTATTGAGTTTAAGGCCAATTGTCCTGTGGCATAAGCCTGCAAAATATTCACCATCTTGTTCAGCTTTGCTTATTTTATTTTCTCAGATGAGTTATGAAAATCATCATGGATTGGTGTAAAGTTTTTGGACTGTGCACCCACACACCTCCCACCAATTTTTTTCTTAAAACTCTCTCACACTGGAAAGCGGGAACAATTTATCCTCTATTTCACATACCGCAGAAAGAAAAAAAGTCTTATCACAAAGCTCTGATTGTTCAGTTTGAATGCTCTCTCCAACAGATGCGTGCACACACACAAACAGGCAGGAAAAATTTACAGTGTTTATTTTCTACTGGCTATATCCCGCTTCATGGGTTTTGTCCCAGCTGCTCAGAGCTTGTTTAAGGGAAATTGTTCGGAGAGCTACGGCAGGAGTTTTATAAATGTGAGAAACAAGGGTTTGTGGCAAGCTGTCAGTCAAAAAGGGGAAAGCTAAAACAAGCCTCTTTTCATGAAACCGTTTCCATGCAGACCTGTAGGTTTGTGGCCTCCATCAAATTAAGAGGAAATGAACCTAACTTCCTGATGAAATTCTAGCTCGTGTACTTATAAGTGATAATAAACTGTTCATGACGATTAGCAGATCTTATGGTTTGTAAGTGATGAGTTCTTGACTGCTATGTCAATGTCTTTAGAGTAGGGAACTCTCCAAGATGTACTGTAAAAAATGAGAAAGTTTCAAATAGTTATTTCATCTCATTTTTAAATTTTTTTCTTTATTTGAGATTCATCGCAATGTCTTAATTTTGTTACCACCTTTTGTTACCAGTTTATGCGCTTCTGTTTTCCTAATTTAGCATGAATATTGTTTTTGGAATAAATTACATTTCTAATTGAATGAAAAGTTTTAATACATACTACATAATATGGTGTAATAAAAATTATATTAAAAGAATAATATTCCAGGTTAAATACAACAGCTATCAGCATCATCTCCAAACTGATTTTGTAGACTTGCAATATACAGTATTTGTTTAATTTATATAAGATGTTTGGCTTTTCCTTCGCTATTTCTACGTCAATTAAGCAGGTAAAAGGTCTGGAGTTGATTTGCATTTGGAAGCTGTTGCTGTGAACTCACATCATGCAGTCAAAGGAGCTCTCCATACAAGTGAAACAGACAATTGTTAAGCTTCAAAAACAAAACAAATCCATCACACTCACAGAAATAAAGGTACAAAAGCTGTCACTGGAGCGGTACCTTTTCAAAAGGTACACTTTTGTACCTATTAGGTTCAAATATGTACACTTTAAGTACTAATATGTACCTTTAAGGTACCAAAATGGACCATTTAGGTACAAACATGTACCTTTTGAAAAGTTACCGCCCCAGTGACAGCTTTTGTACCTTTATTTCTGAGAGTGCAGAGAGATAGAAGGAACATTAGGAGTGGCCAAATCAACAGTGGTACATTCAGAGAAAAAAAGAACACACTGGTGAAATCAGCAACATAAAAAGGCCTGGATGTCAGAGGTGGATGATCGGAGAATCCTCTCCATGGTAAAGAAAAACCCTTTCACAACATCCAGCCAAGAGAAGAACACTCTTCAGGAGGCAGGTGTGTCACTGTCAAAGTCTACAATCAAGAGAAGACTTCACGAGAGCAAATGCAGAGGGTTCACCACAAGATGCAAACAAGGCCTGATTAGACCTTGCCAAAAAACAACTAAAAAAGCCAGACCACTTCTGGAAAAGCATTCTTTGGATGGCTGAAATTAAGATCTACCTGTACCAGAATGACAGGAATAAAAAAGTATGGAGAAGGCTTGGAACGGCTCATGATCCAAAGCATACAACTTCGTCTGTGAAACATGGTGGAGCAGTGTGATGGCATGAGCATGCATGGCTTCCCAGTCTCACTGGGTTACTGGTGTTTAGTGATGACCTGACAGAGGACAGAAGCAGCTGGAAGAATTCAGAAGTGTATAGGGATATTCAGTCAAATGGAGCAAAGTTGACTGGACTGCACTTCATAGTAAAAATGGACGATGACACAAAACATACAGCAAAAGCAACCCAGGAGTTTTTGAAGGTAAAAAGTGGAATATTCTGCAATGGCCAAGTCAATCTCCTGATCTCAACCCGATTGAGCATGCATTTCACTTGCTGAAGACAAAACTAAAGGCAGAAAGACCTTTTGTATAAAAGTTTGTGTATAAAAATGGTTTTAATTCCTAAGCATTTTATGTTACATTTTTGTTCAACCTCTTGAATTAAAGCTTTAAGTCTGCACTTAAAGAGTAGAGTATCGCTGCACGCAAAATGCGTACGCTCTTCTGTGTCAGCTGCGACACAAGGATTCGTTTTCTACGTGGATTTACGCTTTGATTTGAATGCAAACAGCGCATCCCTATGTCGTGGCTCACGCGGAAGAGCGTACACATTTTGCATGCAGCAATACTCTCCAAAATGGCGCTACGGTGACGCTACGATGCCGAATTGTTGAATAAAGTCATTATTTTTGTTTTATTTCCTTACAAAAAGTTTTCTTGTTGTTTCATAACATTACGATTGAACCACTGATGGCAGATGGAGTATTCTGACGATGTTTTTCATACTTTTCTGGACCTTGACAGTGTAATTTACTTGGCAGTCAATGAGACAGTCACAAGCCTCCCGGTTTTCATCTACAATATCTTAAATTGTGTTCCGAAGACGAACGAAGCTTTTACGGGAACGACATGGGGGTAAGTGATTAATGACAAAATTTTCATTTTGGGGTGGAGTATCCCTTTAATATTAAATATAGGCTTGTTTGATGTGAAGGGGTTCATAGGGATCTTAAAAAAAATGTTGATGAAAATTTGTGCTCAGTGTGAATGTTCACTGTTAGCTTCCTGAAGTCTTCTTTGCCTTTGACATTTTAACTCCACTCATTTCAATGAACCATTTAATCATTTGCATGGTTGTGCTCTATTAATTAAATTGTAAAATCTCCCATGAGCAGTTGCATTACTCTATGGGAGAGGTTCTGCAGACACTGTCCCACTGGAGGCATTAATCCAGAGAGCCTGCGGGGTATTTGGTTACTCCTCTGAGGCAGCTGGATCTGGGTGGGGGGCAGCTTGTGGTCTGGTCTGATTCTCTTTGAAAGGGGATAGTGGGTGTTGAACTCTGAGTGGATAAACTGGGATGTGTGGTAGGTTATGCTACGCCGAACAGACGAGCAGGTCTTAGTATGGCTCAGTCAACATCCATTTAACAGACAGACAATCATCAGGGAGCGTAAGAGATGAATATCTGGGGTTAATGGAGTGTCTCAGAGGCCGTGAGGGTTTGAGTGAGTGGCTGCTGAAGGGCTCTAAGCTAGCGGTTAGGTTGGTAAAGTGGCAGTCAGATGATTGTTGGTTCATATCTCAGTCAGGCTTTAACTGGTGCTATAACTGCTGATGAAGGACCAGAGTCAACTGTTGTTGATGTCTGTCAACAAATGTGCACTTCACAAAATTAGTTGCAGATGTGTGTACTGTAAGCGAGCTTTTGGAATCTGACCTTTAAATGTTGAAGCTTTGGGTTATAATACAGAAATGACATGTACATACATCAGAATATAAGTTTCAACTCTGAGAGGCTGGATGTCCTACAGTGGTTGTCAACTGGTTTTGCTTTAGGATCCAGATTTTAAGTGGCAACCCGACACAGTGCCAAAGGTTTTTAATGTAAAAGAGTAAACAACTGTCTTTGGAAGCCTGTTTCTGCCTCAGAGTTGTGACTTTTCACAGTTACATTTTACAATTGCACTTTACATCTAAAATTTGTGACTATATGATTAGTTGCAGCTGTGTTTCTCACAATTGTGCCTTTAGTTCTCACAGGTGCAAACCTGTCACAAGTATGACTTTTTTTTTTTTGTAATTGAGACTTGTGTTTTTGTATACAAGTTATATCACAATTTGGACTTGATTGACAACTTCATTCCTAATACCTTCTACTGTATTTTACAATTGCAGTTATATTATTTATTTCTCATAATTCTCTTTATTTCTTTATATTATAGTGTATATTACAATTGTGATTTTGTATCTCATAATTTGATCTTATATCAATCACAATGTGACTTTATTTTGTCTTTTATACTTCTTTATTTAAACTTATTTTTTTAAATTGGTTATTTATTTCCTTACAAGTATATTAGTAGTAGTAGTAGTACACTGTAAAAAAAAAAGCTGTGGTTGCCAGAATTCTGCTGTAAAAAATACGGAAACAACATTTTAGGTTTTAACTTAAATTTACAGTTAAATACCGTAATTTCATTAACTGATATAGTGTTAATATACCAGCCTATTGAAGTACTGAAATCTGTTTTGTACCTTTGAAATACACTGATAACCACCAAATGCAAGTGATGATGAGAGAGTCACATGATGAACCAAAGCCCACCACAAGCAGCTTTTAAATAATAACATATATAGAAGGTCCACAGTGTCATTCACACAAACAATAAACACTATCATGGTGAGACTCATTAAACTGAAATATGCAATAAACATGAATTTAACAACATTAGATGTAACATACAACCCTAATAAACATATCTGATAAGGAAAAACTAAGAAGATACAGTTATTTCAAAGAAAAAACATCAAATTCAATTGGGAATTCTGGGAACGTAAGTTTTACAGTTTTTCCCTGTACATTTTACAGGAACTTACCGTTAACCATTTAACATGTTTTTACTGTAGCATTTTCACAGTTTTTTACCATTAAAATCACGGTAATTTTTTACAGTGTAGCATTTGACAATGAGGCTGTGTCTCTCATTAAAATCTCCTAAAAATCAAACATGGAAATGTATTAATACTACCATGAAATGCATAGGACTAAAAATAAGCTAAATAGCCTTGTAGGTAGCACTTTATTTTGATAGTCCACATTAGGAATTTTACTAACTAAGCAACTTTACATCTACAGTACATGTCAACTAGCAGTTATTAGAGTTTTAGACTGTCTGTTTAATATCTGCTAACACTTTATTTACTAACACACATTCTACTGACTATAAGTAACTGTGTAAGTACATGTCAACTTATTCTACTAACCACAACCTAACGGCCTTCTAATAGAGTTAGTTGATATGTAGTTGCAAATTAATGATAGTTTGTTGACGCGTATAGTTCCTAAGTTACTTATAGTTATTAGAATGTCTAAAGTATAAAAACTATCGAAATAACATGTAACCAAAATATTACAATTTATTTTGGATATGGTTATTTGCATTTCGCAGATTGCATGGTTTTGGGTTACAACCTACCAATTGAGAACCACTGTTTAAGCAGATGCTTCCAGGTGTTTCACCATGCCCAATAGCACAACCCCTTGCTGAGAGAGAAAACTGATCTAGAAAGAGAAATGACAGCATGCTGATTGGTTCTTTTCGCCAGTCTGGCTCTAGTCCACTTTGCCTGCCTTAGTCCCCAAATCATTCCTAAAGATGACGGGACTCAATCCCTCTGTACAGTATTTGGTCTGGCCACACAGTGGATGTGGAAAATAGCTCTGAGGTGCAGTCTGCCTGGCTTTGCTTGGCTGCTGCACTCCTGTTTTCCTTGGACACTGGTGTTAAAAGATGAGTTGCCTGAGTTGGGGGCAGCAGAAGACCCAGAAGCCTTTGAGGATCGTACAAGGCTCTATAGCCCATGTGTGGAACGTATAAACAGCCCCTTCAGTGTTTACATATGGCACATGACTCTCCCAGCATGCACCTCTTCCTCCCACAGACCGCTCCGATCCAGAAAGGAAGACAAAAAGAAAGGAAAAATAGAGGAGAGAGACAGGACATTCCAGAAGGCAGCAACTGGAGTTCCTGTTATACAGACAAAGCAAGAGAAGCACTGTGTGAGACTGTCAGTTAGAGGACATAGTTGGCTGCTATATTAGGGCTTTCCCAGATTATACAGCCAATCTTCTTGACTGGAGATGGAAAGTATGGAACCAATAATTCTCATATTAACAAAAGAAATGAATGGATCTCCAGCTTCTATAAATATACCCTTAGTGCTTCCAAATACTGAAAATCTTTCCAACAATGTATGGAATTTTCTAATGATTAATAGGGAAAGGTAGAACTAATCAGTGCAGGTTGATACTTTTTTGCTCTAAATGGTCATACTTTATACAATGATTAGTTTCAATTGTAGAATTTGACTTGTCGAGACTGATATGCATTCATTCAGCACACTGATTCACTGAGAAACAAAACAAATAACTGTCTTTACTGAAGAGTCATTGAATCATTCACTCAACTGATTTGCCCAAAATCATTTATCGAGGAACAAAACACCACTACATGGTTTTACTTGTATAATGTGTCTAAAATAAATTACTATTATCTTTGTTTATTGAACTGTTGTACAAAATCAATATGTGGCTGAATGAATCACAGCTGTGAAGTTCAGAACAACAACACTTTTCCTTAGATATAAACTCATTTCATGTCAAAACAGTATTCTATTCATTTTATCACAATTATTTCCCAAGGTCTTAAATGTACAATGTCTTTTGCAGCCAACATACTCAAACCTGCTAACCTATAGCTGCCAGAAGCTATTTTAAAGCCAAATACACCAACTGACACATGACCTATTATCAACAATAACACATGAATTTTTACCGTCTCCAAATAAGTTTTGTGTTATTTCAAATGTCTCTCAGTTGGTCTGCCTCAATCTAAGTATGTAGTTTTTGTCATGTGTGTTTTATTTCAACAGAGCCAATGACAGTTGTGACAGCTGTTTAAAGAAATGGCTGTATGGTGAAATTAGTTTCTAAACGGCAATGAGGTGACTGCTTTTCACTGACAGAATAGAGCGTAATGATGATTCTGTGGACCACACAACACTACACTCACAATAGAATTCAAATGACAGGTTCTAAATAGCACCGGATTCTAAATGGCACTGCACTTTTTAGTGCTAAACAGAACTATAAAGAACATGGTTTAAATTACTACTAAATTATCTATACCTAAAGAAAAAATTTATGATTTTAGTTTATTTATATACTCACATCTCTGTCCAAAAGTTTGTGTCAGTAAGATTTTATTTTTTAATTAATACTATTATTCAGCAAGGACACATTAAATTGATCAGTAAAAACATTTATAATGTTACAAAAGATTTATTTTGCAAATAATATTGTTCTTTTGAACTTTCGATTCTTCAAGGAATCCTAAAAAATGTACCGTGGTTTCCACAAAAATATTAAGCGGCACAAATATCTAGTTCAGTCATGAAACTCTATATGGCACAGACTGATAGGTTCTTAATGCAATCTGCAAACAATGGCATTTATCACAACATAACATGAGCTGATTGGCCTTTGCTGTTTCTGTAGCCAATGAGCTTGCTGCTTAACTTTTAAACAGTTTGGTTCTTTGTTTTGTTGTATGCAAGTCTTGCATCAGAAATCCTCTGAAATTCAGCATCGTAAGATTATTGTATGGTTTCATTATCCCTTACCATATAACATGTTGCATTGTCCATTTCTTAATAAAGCAGCATTATACAAAGTGTTATGCAAGAGTGAGTAGCGTCACACATTAAGAAATAAATCTATCATTTATTTTACAAATGTGGCCCATTAGCTATGCTTAATGTATCCCTAGCAGGTGGTTGCTGGGGTTTTTTTCACCATCAGCTTGCAACATTATATATTTTGTTCTTAACTACACACATAGTGTGTATCACTAACTAGATAAGCTTGAGCCATACTGGCTTAGGCGCACATAGCTTGTTCAGGTCATTAGCTAAATAACCTAAGAGTGTGACAACACATTGCTAAGACACTAGTTAAATAAAATGTGGGCTTTGCCAGACCAGATACACGTTACGTTATGTGGTCAAACGACCATAAACACATAGCATAGTGCTCTAGCATTAAGCCATTTGGTAAAGAAGGCCCAGTCACACATAACATGTGGTTCTAATGGCTCTTCTGAGCAGCAGCTGCTCAAAAAATTTACAAAATATCTTCATGGAACATGATCTTTACTTAATGTCCTAATGATTTTTGGCATAAAAGAAAAATCTATAGTTTTGACCCATACAATGTATTCTTGGCTATTGCTATAAATATACCCCAGCAACTTAAGACTGGTTTTGTGGTCCAGGGTCACAAATTGTCTTGTATTGTCCATTTCTTTTGTCTCCTGCTTTGTTAGCTTTTCTGTTTTTCAGGTTCTAATAGCCTTTTTTCAGAATTTGCCATCTGCATAGAATTCAGATCTTCAAATCACAGAGGGAGGAACAGGATCCTCTAACCCTGATTAGCTGTTCAAACTTCTGACCCCCTATCAGTCTGATCTCAGATCAGATATCCAGAGCTCTGAAAGCTGCAAATAAACAGTTGGGCTGCTTCAGTAGTCCCGTGTAACGAAGCCCCCGTGAGCCATTTGGCTCTCTCTGTACATTCGCTCTGCTCACTGTGGAGTTTAATGGTGTGTGTTTTTAACAGCCTCCATCTTTCAGAGAACATTTGGGGCAAGCGGCTGCAAACCACGCAGTGGGAACTTGGTCAGATTCCAGGGCTTTCATTTACTATTACTGTGCATGTAGGTACTGTATGAGCAGGGCTTGTACATACAAAATGTCTTTGTGAGAGCGCAGATCTGAGATAATCTGTCTCTTATATAGGATTATTGGTAACACTTTCTAAGAAGCCCATATTTATAATACATTATAAGGGTATTCTTAATGCATTATAATGAATGCATAATGCATTATAAAAAACCTTATAATATGTTATATCATCTTATAAATAATCATAACAACAATAATACATTATAATGCGTATGCATTTGTGGTTATAACCTTTAAGATTATGATTATTTATAACACACAATCAACACCATATTAAATCTACTTTTACATTTATAATGAACTATATCTTGACATTGTTTATTTAAGATTTGCACAGTACTTACTACATCTTGTAAGTGGTTAGGTGTGGAGTGTTATTTGAGTGTTCCCTATGAGGCTAATATTAGTTTTGATGTGAGCTAGTTAATAATTTCAACTGAAAAAAAAAGTTTATATGTTAGGTTACATTTTATTTTGATGGTCCCCTTAGTCTATTGACTATAATCAGTCTATTGACTACATGTCAACTAACTATCGTTAGAGTATTACAGAATGTTGACGTACTTGCAAAGTTACTTGTAGTCAGTTTGTCTGTTGGGGAACCATCAAAATAAAGTGTTAGCATTTAGCATTTAGCTACTAATACTCCAATGACTGCTAGTTTACATGTAGTTACAGAGTTACTTATGAACAGCTGTCTACTCTAAAGGGTACCATCAAAATAATCAAACTGATATTACAATAAAAATAGTTTAAAGCAAATGTGTCATTTTGCACATTCATCTGATCTGATATCTGATCTTATGGCTGTTTGAGAGAAAAACTCAGTAGACAGCAAGAAGGCAGAGGCTCACAAAATGGGAGGAGAACCTGGACCAGCACCACTGACAGATGAAGAGGAGATGGTCAAGTATCGGAAGAATTTTAAAATCCAAAAGGAAAAATAATAACTGTTGCTTTTGTATTTGTAGGGAATAAAGATAACCAAATAAATTGTGAATAATTTGTGTTTATTTAACAGCTGTGTGGTGGTTACGGCGTATATCTCATACTACCCTTGCATCTGGCATCCTTCCATTCCATGCAGTAATCTGATTCATTTTCAGAAGGTGAGATGATGGGAATATGTATGTCATCAATGCATCCAACCACACTGGAAATCCTGAAGGAAATTCTAATTATTGGGTTACTTTCAGAGGTTGCAGCAAGATGTTATCAAATGAACGTCATTTATCAGATTAGCATTTAAACCAATTTCTATACCACTGACCTACAGTCCAGTGAAACTCCTCTTTGACGGATTTGTGCCCAGGAAAATATTCTCAGAAAGAGCGTGAGAGCGAGGCACACTTTCCTTATCGCTCTGCATACAGTGGCCTTACTAATGTGCTCTGCATCCCCGATGTTTTAAAGAAAACTAACATTTAAAATGGTACCGCTCAAATAAACAAACGTGTGAATATGTCAAAAAATAAATAAATAATAAAATGAAGTGCATTTTTCTTATTTTGCAAATTATCTGCCAGTGGGGTGAGAAATTAAAAATATTATTTTTTCCATTAGCATTAAGATTTAAAAAAAAAATTCTTACCCTATGGTGGACAGTTTTACATGTTTTAGGTAAAATGCACTTAAATGCACTTGTTTCCCCCAGGAAACAAGACTAAATATCTTATATCATTTTTTATCTATAGAAAATGCATTTTGACTTGAAATAAGACAAAAATAATTTTTTGCAGCGTGAATGAATGAAAGGGGTATTTAAACATCACTTACACTATAAAAATGGGGAGGAGACCGTAAGAAACTCTGGTTAGGTTACTCCCGACCAGGTTAGGTTCACAGAGTAAGTTACCACAGTAACTGACTCTGAGTATAATTTACCTCTCTTTCAGAAATGGGCTTGACTTACCCTGCTTTTCGGGTTTGACAAACCTCCCATTTTGAAACGGAAAACCCAGAGTTTCCCTCATTTCAGGGCTAACATACTCAGAGTTTTCACTTAACCTCCTTCCTGAAACGGGCCCAGACCTATTCCGATGAGTAAACAAACTCATCAACATCTTACATGGCCTAAGGGTGAATTGTGTTCATTTTTTTGTTGAACTATTCCTTTAACATCACACTATGCATGTCAAGCAAGGCCATTTTTCAGATGCATTAGACCCTCCCACGCCTCCTCTGACATGAGTTTAACAGAACACGCAGATCAGCAGAAGAATGTCAAGGTATGCAAAATCCCCTCTGCTATGACTCTAAATTTGACTTATGTCTCTCTCCTCCACTCTCACTCTCTTCTTGCTCTTCTTAAAACAGAAACAGCCAATGGTCTGTCTGTTTGAGCTAGATTAAAAGAAACATATATGTGCTAAAATATCCCATCCATGTAACCCACTCCCCCCCTCCAAAAAAAATAAAAGTATGTGGGCTTTCATATTTCCTTACAGCAGATTCTTGAAAAGACTGTGAATGTAAAGGTTGGGAAATTTTGCAAAATCCAATTTTTGCTAAACTATGTACCCTAAGCAAATCTGTATTACCAATTAAGGCAATGTTACAAACTAAAGCAAAATGATTGGATATCTGAATATAAGGAATGCTGGACTCTACCTCATCCTGAAACATGTATAACAGGAAAAGACAACATGGAGTCTTTTTCTAAATCTGTGCATTGGAACAAAACCAAGAGCAAGCAGAGAGAAAGCTTTCTAAATTTAAGCCACCGTGATGACAGGATGGCTTGAACAGCGACAGCGTCGATCTGTCTCAGCTTAGGCCAGGATCTCCCAGACACATGTGGGTTGCTCATGGGAGTCGACGTGCTTTAGTGTCCCGACAGTGCTGTAAGATGTTCTTATCTTTGCCTTTATTTGTGCTGAAAGACTCATTGTGTGTTTTGAATTGTGGGCCACCCTGATGAATTGTACAAATTCACATACAGTATACAGTTTCATTCACCTTTCAAAAAGAGAAGTGGGACAAAAATGGTTGTGGTGTGTGTCCCATTACACCATAGTGTTTAAAGTGTCAACACCTGAAGTTATGGACCAGTTCACCTGCATGGTCTATAAAGTCTATAAAGACTGAGCCAAAGGAACCTTACTTTTAACCTGTCAATGCCCACTCATTATCTTCGGTAGTGTGTGTTAACGCTCAAATGGGACACAAAAGGTTTCTCAAGAGTCTTTTTTGTTAAATAAGAGATTTAAATACATCCATTACATGCCCTAATCAATTTGATATTCATCATCAGTTCCTAAAACTGATGTTTTATTCAACTGTGCTATTAGAGTACTTCTTTTTATCTAAAAAGAGAGTATACTTCAGTCTATTTTTATGTACTTATCAGAGATATACTTAAATATATAATTAATTTTTTGGCTTATACTGACTAGTACTGTACATTGGTGGAAGTTTTTTTTTTTTTTGCTGTGCTATCAATCCACACAGAAACAGATCAACATTTGGCTGCATTGTTATTCCAACTATAAGTATGATGTTAAAAAGTTAGTTCACCCAAAAATTAAAGCTCTGTCACTCTTTTACTCACTCTCAATTTGTTACAAACATGTATGAGTGTTTTTCTTCTGTATGGCACAAAAGAAGATATTTTGAAGAATGCTGGTAACCAGAGTTGACGGTAGCCATTGACTTCCATAGTACTGAAGAAAAAGAAAAAAAAAATACTATGGAAGTCAATGGGTGCCCATTTGGAACAACCTGAAGATGAGTAATTGATGACTGATTTTTAGTTTTTGGGTGAACTATCCATAAAATTTCACTTTAAAAAGACTATTAAACTGGTGGTATATTAAGACAGGTTTCTGATGGTCTAATGACAAACAGAGAGAGCTTGATAATTAAGCAAACATTCAATTACTACAGTGCTATTTTCTTGCAAGGAATTAAATCAAAAGTTGAAAAAGTTGTTCAAAAGCATACATTTACACACCAACTGACCACCACCTGCAACTTTTAGATGCCATTTTTATTTTTTATCTCAACTGTCACGGAATCAAAGACACATCATAGACAGCGAACATCACATCTGCTACTTTCAAAAATCAATCCTATGAAGATCTCAGCAGACAGGACGTGACATGAGCATAGTATTTAGGCGTATTTGGCGTGTCGAAGACTGACACAGAAGAGAAGAAATTGTTGCATAAAGTTGTTATTTTTGTTCTCTTTGCTCAAAACAGTATTTTTGTAGCTACATAAAATTACAGTTGAACCACTGATGTCACAAGGACTATTTTAACAACGTCCTTACTACCTTTCTGGGCCTTGAATGTGTCAGTTGCGTTGCTGTCTATGCAGGATCAGAAAGCTCTCAGATTTCATCAAAAATATCTTAATTTGTGTTCTGAAGATGAATGAAGGTCTTAAGGGTTTGCAACAACATGAGGGTAAGTAATTAATGACAGAATTTTAATTTTGGGGTGAACTGTCTTTAACTGAACAATAAGCAACATTTTAGAGCAACATTTTAGGAGCAGTTGGGAATGGTTTGGGTTGCTTGTTTGTTCTATTCTCAAACAAACATGCGAGCTCAACAGAAATCAGCCATTTCCTTTAACAGACAGGAAGTGTCATGAATGTGTGAGTGTGATTTATTGCTCACTCACCAGGTAAATTCTGAAATGAGAAATCAAACATTACGAGTGTCACTGTGAGGAAACACAGCGCTCTGTGAAACAGTGCCCCTATGCACACCTTACCTGTAAAAAACTACAAGCCCACCAGTGTTTAACTGTGTGTGCCAGGCCAGAAATGAGGTCAGGTGTGGTTTCGATTCACTAGGAGCAGGTAGTAAGAGGAATGAGCATGAACTGTTTGAACAGGTCCTGTTTGGCTGATCTGGATTGGGTGGTGTTCAGGTCTTGGGTTCAGTGCTGGTAAAAAGCTCAGAAACTCAATCCCACGGATGCAGTTGGGACGATGGCAAACAAACCAACTCTTTATTGCCCTCATTCTGACATGCTGCCAAAACCAACCATTTTCAGGTAGTAATAGTCTTACAGTTATTATACTGGAGTTGGCAAGGCAGATCTTGCCCCAAAAACGTAAAGCTAATTTAATTTTCCAAAAGTTTTTCCCCCCTTCATTTAAAAAGGGAAGTCATAATCGCTCTGAGATCGAATTGAAAGTGTCATTTATTTGATTAGTTCAAAGTGAGCAAGCCTGCCAATGCATTCACAGCCACTGAATAAAATTACTGATTTCAGCAAACCGTGCTCCACAACGGAGTTTTTCAGCCCTCATTACTGCAGAACCCGAAGTACAGTTTGAAATTGACCTCCTCAGTTTTTCAGATGCACCATAAAATAACTGACTGCTTAATATTGTTTGCTTGCCAAGAGTGAAATTACTCTCAGAGAGCCAAAATGGAGCATTTGTTTTTGAAATGATGGAAATAATGGTAATAGGCAAACACCATAAAATAAAACATATTTATAATAAATCAATATTATATATAAATGTATCGCAAAATTGAATAGAAATTATTATATTATATATATATTTTTATAACGATATCGATAATTTAAATAGAAGTGTCACCAACACTTGTAATATCTATCTATCTATCTATCTATCTATCTATCTATCTATCTATCTATCTATCTATCTATCTATCTATCTATCTATCTATCTATCTATCTATCTATCTATCTATCTATCTGTCTGTCTATCTGTCTGTCTGTCTGTCTGTCTGTCTGTGTGTGTGTGTGTGTGTGTGAATTTCATTACTTATTATTATTTATTTCATTACTTATTATTTATTACTGTATATATTAGTTTTAAATATAATATATTGCAAATACTAAACATATATTAATAATATATATATATATATAAAATAGATAATAGATTTAATACATGTAGATAATAAGTGTCACCCACACAAACAAACTGACAAAACATGCATCATTTCATTTTTTTTCCTTAAAAATTAGCACAATACATCAAGTCATTAATTTCTTGATTTCATTTATGTATGCAGCAAAAAAATGTTTTTGAAAACTCTAATATTTTATTTTAATGCTGTAATTTTTGTTTATAGTAAAAGGTGTGTGTACGCCTGCTTAGGAATCACTGCTTTATGTGATGCAGTGTGCACTTGACATCCACATGCTCTAACATGACTGCATCTGTGATCACTTCATTAGGCCTTTATGGTCTTAGCAGACACTGTATCACCAAAGCAACTTGCATAAAAATGCACATATTGCATTCTGTTGCCAGACATATTTTTTCACTTGTCTCATAATGTGTAGGTACACGTTTTACTTATAAAACACGATCAGTGGCAAAAAGTCAGGGAAATAAACAGACATTGCAGAGCTCAACTCAAGGGGCTAATCCTCACCATTGAGCTAAACCTTTTCCCCATCAGCGCTCTCCAAAGAGACATCCGTCTATTTCATTAATACCCCTCATCATGTTCAGACCAGATGTTAAAGCAAAACCAGTCTCTCTCTCTGTGCTATGGTGAGGTATGGAAAGTATTTGCTAGGTTCCTCTGAGGGCTCTGCAGCTGGAACACACAGGGAGGAAGCAAGATAGATAGAGAGATAGCACATAAACGCTGGAGAAGATGAAGCTCAGGAAAGATGTGTGAAAACTGCACTTCATGTCTTCGCTGTAATGAGCCATTAGATAATAGACTGGATGGCAAACATACAAAATCAAACAAAGAGTCTGTCTCAGATGATAATGTTTTGACTCATGATTGACAGGATAATAGCGCTATAATATTAGTCCAGTTTTACATATTTCTGCACCATTTTGTTGTATACAGTAAATATTGCGGAATATTGAACACTATATGCACTCGACAGTTGCAGCTTTCCTTATTTGGCTGAATGTTTGGGTCCTGACAGAAACTGTGGAACTAAAAAACAATGTAGCTTTACACCCTACATTGTGTGTTTATGCTTCAAATATTTGTATGTAAAATATAATTTTGGCACACTGGTGTAAGCTGCAATCAGGTTAGGTAACATAAAGCTTGTAGCAACACAAAGCAAAAAGACATCAAACGCTAAACGGCCACCCTTACAGAAAGAAGTATAATTCAAGTTAAGTATATTTTCCAAGTATATTTTATATGGTAAGCATACTAATATTAATGTACTAATAGTACATTAATATTACACTAATAGTGTAAGTCCACTATTTTAATACTTATTGGGACTAAACTGGCCCACTTTTAGTTTATAAAAGTATACTTTTGAGTGTACTTTAAGTATAATAGTAGTAGTAGAGTTTTTCTTTTTTGTACTGTAAACTGTACTACAATTGAACTTATAGGTATACTGTTAGTTTAATAGCATATATACTTCTAACACACTTTTAATTTATGACAGTACATGTTGAAGTATCTGAAATCAGTTTAGTGAGGTACTTTGTGCGCAATTGCTGCCTGCAAAGTCATTGCCTAATAGGATAGTAAGACAAATCAGCTCCCTAAGCTTCCTGATGAATTATGAATTCAGACATACTCAGTCCTCATCCAAGTTTAGGCAGCTATAAAATAGGTTAATTCGGACACATATCCAGACACAGAGGATCACTTGTTGCCACATACAGGCTTATCTATGCAACCTGCAGAAAGAGTCACTGAAAAATCACCACCACTAATGCACAGACAGTCTGGAACATGCAAAGACAGACGGCAGGGATGAGTGGTACTAACCCATTCAAATTCGAGGATTGGAACTAAGTGTCATAGCTTTTATCTATTTATTTATTTATTTTCTAGTGGAAGACAGTTTTCACCGGTCTATTTCACTGGATTAGCTGGAGTTGTCTGAATGGTGCATTTTTTGCGTGGTTGGAATAGCTGATGGTAGTTGGACTGAGAATTTTTTGGCAAACAGTGCCAAAAAGTCTGGAAATCACTTTAGGGAGTTGAGAGGACTAAACGCATTTACAGGCACACATCTCCAGCTAGTGCCATTCTGCCTGACGGTGTGTGTGTGTGTGTGTGTTTCAAGAATGTGCTGGTATTTAAATGTGACCCACATCGCTCATGGTTGCCCTCATATAATTCAGTGTGCATTGAAACGTTAGACTGATTTCCCCAGGATGGACGTTTACTGTGGTCTTCATGTTTTATTTGGGGAGTGAGTCCTCCTTCCCCTCTCTGAACTTTTATAGCTACCTGTTATGAAAAAGACACAAAGTAAAACAAATCCTGAATAAGGTATGTGTTTCAATGGAGAAGTTTGCTTTCAGCACTGATGGGAAAAGAGATGGTTGTGCCCTCAACCACCCCTTCATCTGTCTCTCTTTTTCTCTCACTCATTCCTCTTTCCTTTCCAAATTCTGGGCTCTTAGCCAGACACCCTAAAAATAAAGACATAAGAAGAATTTAATCCAGGTCAAGAGACTGAATTTTCATTCAGCTAATCCAGCTGGGTAAAGATTAAAGTCCATTTCCAAACAATAACATCTCAGGAGTAAGACAAAAATTCCATTAATCCCACTGACCTGCTGCCTTTTATTTGAGACTGTCCTCAAGTCTCGCTCTCTTCTTCTTGAATGATTCTGAAAATTGATTTTTTGTTTGGTTCATATCACTTTACACAGTAGCTGGGCCACTGCGGAATTCACCATGCCAAATGTAATTTCAGGAAGAGAGAGGTCTGTTTGTGTGGAGAGAGAAGTACAGAGGCACTTCTGTTCTCGGCCTCGGGCGTTCAGTAAAGGGTTTTGAGGGTTTGGGCTCAGGGAATAGCCACTATTCGTTTTCAAAAGATAAACTGTAAAGTGGAAACTGAACATGGGTGATTTGTTTCTATAAGAGCATTAGCATGGCCACAGCCGCTAGGTGCAGACATGTCATCTGGTGTAATATGTGACTGAGTGACACCGTACATGGACTGAAGCTTGTCAACTGCTGTCGGTTAAATATTATAAGTGCAGAAAATGTCATTTAAAGCATATGATGCAAAGTCTAAACAGTCTATCTTCTACCAGTTAGACCGAGTGATCAACTTCAGACAAGATTGAGCTACTTTTTTGTTCCATAAAGTGGTTCAAGTTTTAGATGGATGGTTGGAATCATACTTAGATGCAGCATATATATCCAAATCTGTGTTTGTTATAAAAAAGCTTTTGTAAAAACCACAGCTTGCTTTCCATCCTTAAAGGAATAGTTCACCCAAAAAAAAAAATTTGCTAAAAACTTACTCCTCTCAGGCCACCCAAGATGTAGATGAGTTTGTATCTTCATCTGGATACAAATTTTTCCTATTTGGAAAAAAATTGCATTAGGCATCACTTGCTCACCAATGGAGCCTCTGCAGTGAATGGGTGCCGTCAGAATGAGTGTCCAAACAGCTGATAAAAACATCACAGTAATTCATAAATAATTCACATGACTCCTGTCCATCAATTAACATCAGCTAAACATTGCGTGTTTGTAAGAAACAAATCCATTGCTGGCTCCATCCATATTACAATGTAAAAAGTGATAAGTTGCCTGTCTGCATACGGGAGCCTAAAAAGCCATGAGAAAGGTTACTGAAATACTAACTTGTCAGTGGCATCTAGAGAGGGAATCTATTTATTTGCCTTCACAGCAGGTCAAAGTCAAGATGTTTGGGTGAAATGGTACAACACTGCTCTCTTGTGGACGTTCTCTACTCTAGAATGCTTAAAATACTATAGTCATGAACTGATGCTTGTTTCAAAGGTTAGAACACTAGTGAAGATAACTCTCTGCTGGATTAGCACTGAGCATTGATTTGATGTTGCTGTGAACTCTCAAAATAATTTGTACAACTGCCTTAAATGAGCTGAAATTGTATTTAAAGTGGGCAGCAGGAGAGATCTGACTATGAAGGACACGTCTGTTTTGTGTTTTCCGAAAACGCAGAGGCTTCACTCAAACAAATTGGTTTTGTTGTGGAATGTTCCTCTTGGTGGAGTTCCAGTCTGCACTTGAAGGCTGTTAAAATTTGACTAATCCAGGAGATTATATCTTGGCAAGCAGAAACCCCTCATGTTCTCATGATCAGACACTAACCAAAACAAGATTTCTATTGTGTATAGTGAAAAAATAGCTAACATTAACTTGGCGTATTAAATAGTTATGAACAGCTATGGTGTCCAGGAATACAACATCTCTTAAAGGCTATATGTGGAGAGCTTCTAAAGACTACTGAAAAAGTGCCTAAAATGTGTTAGTTTTATATGTGAAAGACCATTATTATATGAAAGTAAGACATTTATTGTATGAGGACTAAAATGAGTGCTGAAGTTTAAGTTTATTGACTGTTGTTACTGAATGTTATGGAAACAGTTACTGGGAAAAAAGGAAATGTAACATTAATAAACACTGAATGTTGTGTGTATGTATATATATACAGGTGCATCTCAATAAATTAGAATGTCGTGGAAAAGTTCATTTATTTCAGTAATTCAACTCAAATTGTGAAACTCGTGTATTAAATAAATTCAATGCACACAGACTGAAGTAGTTTAAGTCTTTGGTTCTTTTAATTGTGATGATTTTGGCTCACATTTAACAAAAACCCACCAATTCACTATCTTAAAGGTCCCATGGCATGAGAATTTCACTTTATGAAGCCTGCCTATGGTCCCCCAGTGGCTAGAAATGGCGATAGGTGTAAACCGAGCTCTGGGTATCCTGCTTCGCCTTTGAGAAAATGAAAGCTCAGATGGCCCAATCTGAAATCTTCCCTTTATGTCGTCATACGGGGAAAGGTTACCTCCCCTTTCTCTGCTTTGCCCGCCCATGAGAAAATGAGCTACTACCGTGCCAGGCGAGCGCAATATTTTTTTTTCCTCGAGAGACATCATGGCTTGCAAACGAGCGAAGCATGGCAGTTGCTCAGTGTTTGGATGTACAAATGAACACCAAAGTATTTTTTTAGTTCCTTCATCCGAGCCTATGGCTAGCATTAGCTACATGATAATAACTGTAACAGCATACATAAACAAACCAACTAAAGTACCGTATCCAGACACAATATTTTAAACTAACCATTCGGAGACGTCCTGCTGTAGCCGCTGAGTTGCAACTTCTTCATCAGGTGCTTCTCCATCCGGATCAGATTCTGGGTCAAATTGAAAAGCTTGAAGGACTGTGTGTATATGAGCCATTGCGATACATCCACTGTCAACATTAGCGCAGGGTAGTGGAAGCTGGTTAAGGCCACCCACCCACCCTCCACCTTGTCCCGCCTCTCTCCTCCTCATTAGCATTTAAAGCTACAGACACAGAAATGGCACGTCCTACGGAAAGCTCATTGTGGGACTGGCTCGTAGTGGCTGAAATTCTGCACCAAGGCTGAATTTTGGGAAAGAGACTTCAGAAACAGTACTAGGGACCACTTAGACCTATATAAAAACAACCAAAAAGCAGCATGTCATGGGACCTTTAACAAATTAGAATATGGTGACATGCCAGTCAGCTAATCAACTCAAAACACCTGCAAAGGTTTCCTGAGCCTTCGAAATGGTCTCTCAGTTTGGTTCACTAGGCTACACAATCATGGGGAAGACTGCTGATCTGACAGTTGTCCAGAAGACAATCATTGACACCCTTCACAAGGAGGGTAAGCCACAAACATTCATTGCCAAAGAAGCTGGCCGTTCACAGAGTGCTGTATCCAAGCATGTTAACAGAAAGTTGAGTGGAAGAAAAAGTGTGGAAGAAAAAGATGCACAACCAACCGAGAGAACCGCAGCCTTATGAGGATTGTCAAGCAAAATCGATTCAAGAATTTGGGTGAACTTCACAAGGAATGGACTGAGGCTGGGGTCAAGGCATCAAGAGCCACCACACACAGACGTGTCAAGGAATTTGGCTACAGTTGTCGTATTTCTCTTGTTAAGCCACTCCTGAACCACAGACAACATCAGAGACGTCTTACCTGGGCTAAGGAGAAGAAGAACTGGACTGTTGCCCAGTGGTCCAAAGTCCTCTTTTCAGATGAGAGCAAGTTTTGTATTTAATTTGGAAACCAAGGTCCTAGAGTCTGGAGAAAGGGTGGAGAAGCTCATAACCCAAGTAGCTTGAAGTCCAGTGTTAAGTTTCCACAGTCTGTGATGATTTGGGGTGCAATGTCATCTGCTGGTGTTGGTCCATTGTGTTTTTTGGAAACCAAAGTCACTGCACCCGTTTACCAAGAAATTTTGGAGCACTTCATGCTTCCTTCTGCTGACCAGCTTTTTAAAAATGCTGATTTGATTTTCCAGCAGGATTTGGCACCTGCCCACACTGCCAAAAGGACCAAAAGTTGGTTAAATGACCATGGTGTTACTGTGCTTGACTGGCAAACTCACCAGACCTGAACCCCATAGAGAATCTATGGGGCCACTGTCAAAGAAACCTGGGCTTCCATACCACCTCAGCAGTGCCACAAACTGATCACCTCCATGCCACGCCGAATTGAGACATTAAAGTGTGACAAACATGCAAAAATTAAAAATCAGGAAGGGGGCCAACACTTTTTCACACCACTGTATGTTATTAATGACATAGGCCTAAGCATAACTAATGTTTTGAATTAGGCCTACATATGACAGATATTATAAACTGTTTAATTTTCCAACTATTTTGTGATGCTATGTGTTCTAAAATGACTAAAAGTCTAACAGTCGATCTGGTGTCTTTTTTTCACTTTGTAACTGTGTGACAATTTTTTTCATTTCTGAAAACATTAGCTATAAAGATATCATGAATATAATTACATTTTATAGATGCTTTTGTTCAAAGACTGCAAATAATTGTATCAGTTCAAAAATAAATTAGAATAAAGAAGAAGAAGTCTTCCTGTCTTTTTCTTTTTGAAAATTTGATTTGCTCAATAACTAAAAAGGCTGCCTGGAAACTGAAATAAAGAAATTGGGTTTTACTCCACTTTGTCTGATGAATAGGCTATAACAGAAATAATAGGCCTGTCAATAATAATATAAATTTTCCATTCTCAAATTCATATGTGATACAGTTGATATATTAAAGACTATTTTAACTTTCATTTTCAATTAAACCTGTAAACCAAGCGCACGCTAACGTCATCATGTTTCTATAGTGATGACGCTTTGCGTCAAATAGCCCACATTTCGGTTGAAACAATTACTCGCAATCGACTTCAAGTTGCCAGATACCGCTGCATCTATCAGACCGATAACTTGGCACGAACATTAAGATGAAAACAGAGTGACTTGTTTTACGTGCGTTTCACCTGCGCCAGAGGCCCTCAGAAGTGGGCGCGCGTGTGTTTTCCTCAGTATCCCGGCATGCACCGCTTTATTTAGTGTTGTATCTCCGGGAGATGTCAGGCACAGCCCTCTCTCTCTCTCTGCTCCAGCGAGGAGACAAAACCCAGCAAATCTCTCCTCTCAACAGCCCGCAAACAGCAGAACCGACCCCATCTCTACCATCAGACACACACTAATCTCAGCCCGTCTATCCGGTAGGTGTCGGCCGATTGTTTGCGCTTCGCTCCCGGTGTGAAGCGCGCTCAGGGGCAGGTCTCATCTCAGCTGCACCTGCTCCTGCTCGAGCCGCTGACTGAAATAAACAAGCGATGTTTTCAAAGAAAGCCTACTGCACTGTATGGTTTAGAAAACACAGCACTGCCACGCATATTTTAAGTACGCAGTTTAGCACTTGCATTGATGTAGATTGTTATTGTTTACTCCTTGTTGCGTATTTTCGGACGGATGAGATCATTAGCCGGTGGCTGATTATTATGACAGTAACTAGAGACGATTGTGAAGATGGGTGCTATAAAGTGCCATGTATTTGTCATTGAAAACATTTTTGACATTGACACATTCTGGCTGATTGTTTTGGATGTCACGAGAGCTGTGCGAAATTAATTTTAGATCATTTCTGTTTATTTACCATGCTTATAATATTAAATATTTCGAAAATCAACTGCTTTTAAGTCATAATCGATTATTTTTGTGATCTTTTTTTATTGATGCGTTAACATTTAAATGTTTCAAATCAGTTATTTGAAAACCTGCTCATTTTATCTAGCAGATGCATATGCAATATTGTTTTGGACACGTGCTGTCGTTTCTGGATTGTTCACAGGTTCTGAGTAAAAACTCTTGTGTGTCTCTAAGCTTGTAAATATCTTCTGGTGTAATTATATTATTTTTTAGGATGGTGGTTTGTTGATTGTTGCGCTGTCCGCAATGCAGGTGCCGTTTATGATCCTGCTCATCCCCAGCCATTCTCACGTGCATGTGTTGATGTGCACTGACCAATCAGATGCTGCCATGAAAGCCCCACATTTTATTAATCATGATTTTTGTATGGTCTTCATTCATTTTATAAATGGTTTTTTAATAATAGAATCGAAAAGCAGTGACGTTTCTAATAATATCCCATAATCAGTTGCTATTAACCTGCTGCTGTTTTTGTGCCCTGCATAATATGTCATCATACTAGCTTACATCATGCAGGAATATGTAGAGGGTGTGACTACATACTGAAGCACTGGATATTGGATGTTTGTGTGTGTGTTAGATGTGATGTGACTATCGGGACTAGGATATAACAGTGTTTAGAGTCTCCTCTAAAGCTGCAGCTCATTGATTATTAATGCAAGAGAAGGAGAGAGAATTTGGAGGGCAAGAAAGAGAGCTGTTAAGGGAGAGTGTGAGAGATAGTACGGGGGAAAGAACAACAGAGTTGAGTACTAACGTCAGGGGGATTCTTTTGTCTCATGTGGAGCGGGGCGGGGGAGGCCTCACCCTCTGACTGTAGGGACCAGCATCAGTCAGATCAGAGCAAATGTCAGCATCAGCACTCTAAAATGTCTACCAGCCCATAAATGGTTCCTAAAGGAGGGGTGAGGGAGTGAGTCTTCATATATGCCGTGGAATATCACTTCTGAAGGATGGTCAATGCTGCCAGCACCTGTGATTTAACGGTTAATTTACGGTAAGCAGATGGATGCGGGGTACAGATGGTGATGGGGTGCACTTTGTTTCCGATGCCTATTTGATGTCTCATCAGCCTATAAATAAGTGTGTTATGATTTGGTTATTACTAGGGTTATCTTTTGAAATATTGTTTGAACTTACAGACAATTGTGTGCAGTAAATGCCAAATAGGATGGCTGTGTGCTAAGATACCTACAAAAGTACCTATACATGTAAAACACCAACATTTATTTATTTATTGCGTTTCACACAAATTATGAGTACAGGGGTAGATTATAGATGAATAAAGAGTTCTTTTCATGCAGTCCTTTGCACATTACTGTGTTATAACCTCCAAACACTTATAGTGCATAATTTGTAAAATAATTCATTGTCATGTTTGCATTACACATAACCAGCTCCATATGGCTTTTCTGACATATAAACTTGCTAGATAGCTCACCTGGTACTGCACTGCACTTGCTGAGCACTTGATTCATGTTTATTACGTTTGATTTTGTTTATCAGTTTAGTGTAGGTGGTACATTATTGTCAAACACTATCCACCTTATTCTTCAGCGTGGAAGTAAGCTTATGGGCAAGACATCTGGTTCATTAGCCATGGTAGGGAAATAACAACGTGCAGTAAACATGGGTAAAAATGTTTGCACTATACAAACTAGTGTGTACAGTTGAGGTCAAAAGTGTACATCCCCCTTCAGAATCTGCAAAATGTTAATTATTTTACCAAAATAAGAGATTATTCAAAATGCATGTTATTATTTAATTAGTACTGACCTGAATAAGATATTTCACATAAAAGATGTATGTATAGTCCACAAGAGAAAATAATAGTTATATTTATAAAAATGACCCCGTTCAAAAGTTTACAACCCCTTAATTCTTAATGCTGTGTTCTTAACTGAATGATCCACAGCTGTGTTTTTTTTTTTTCATGAGTCCCTTGTTTGTCCTGAACAGTTAAACTGCCTGCTGTTCTTCAGAAAAATCCTTTAGGTCCCACAAATTCTTTGGTTTTCCAGCATTTTTGTGTATTTGAACCCTTTCCAACAATGACTATATGATTTTGAGATCCTTCTTTTCACAGTGAGGACAACTGAGGGACTCATATGCAACTATTACAGAAGGTTCAAATGCTCACTGATGCTCTGGAAAAACAATACATTAAGAGGCAGGGGGTGAACACTTTTGAACAGAATGGAGATGTGTACATTTTTCTTATTTTGCCTAAATATCTTTTTTTTTTTTTTTTTTTCGATTAGTACTGCCCTTCAGAGGCTACAGACAATAGTTACATGTCTCCCAGAAGACAAAATACCCAGATTTTCGAATTCAAAAAGTTTTCACCCCCCGACTATTAATGCGTTTTCCCTTCTCTTATGGGAAAAATAAGGTGGATAGACCATCAACCTTTTTGCGCAACTTACCGGACATTTCATATCCGAGCTGGCGCAATACACACAACAATCAATGTAATAAAACATTGCCAGATACACGTTGATCTGTTCAGATAATACTCTTTTAGTGCCACTCACTGGACATTTCGCTTTCTAAAGTCTTGCAAAACATGTAAGCAATCTAATATCATTTCGCAGAAAGGTCGGCAAAGGCACATTTTTCCAGTGAGCCTGGGTTGAACAAAAGTCCTTCTACATCTGGAATTCAAAGTCTAATTTAAAGCTGAAAATAAGCAGAATGTGAAAAGAAAACAAAGAAATCTTCTATTGTAAAATAAATAACAAATATGTCAGGTGCTGCACTAATTCTAGGCCACTAATCAAAGAAATAAATTTGTGGCATTGATCATGAGTCTCTTCATCTTGTGGAGTTCATGCAGCTCAAGTGCTGTTGTTATTGACGCAAAACCAAATGTTAAAACCTCATTATACAGTATGATGTTGTTATGAAGTCATGGTGGCTGCTGGGAAGCTCTCTTGTTTCAGGAAGTACTCATGTGATTCACTATAGATGACATCACCACTCACAGTTGTACCTTAATATTGGTATTGCTATAGTAGGCATACAAACTCCTTATATGCCTCACTTTTTCATTATTCATAAATTATTCATAGTTTTTGCCTGCTCCACAGAGCCTCGTAGTCTCTCTCTTTCTGTCTTTAAGTAATGGAGGTCATCTGTCAGTGTCCTTTGTTATGTAGCTGCCGTCTTGAGCATAACCAAACACTTTTTTTAATCTTTGTAAGCACAGCAGGTTTGACCGTAGCAAAGTCATTCTCACTGTGTGAAAAGTCTGTGTGCGTTGTGTTGTGAAAAAGAGGTCAGATACGCTATTAATGACACCCAACTGATGTTATAAGTGGATTGTGTTGGAGTCCACACACCAAAATGTTGCATTTAAGGCAGTAGAATTACTAGTCAGATTAAGTTCAAAGAAATATATATCTGTTGTAGGTGCATTTCTTTTTCTTTTTTTAATATGAATAAATTTGATCATAACCCGAAGATATGGGTAATCATTGTTTGAAATTACATCTATGTGACAGTTTTATTTAATGTATATTGTTGAAAAAAAAGTTTTATACTTTATAAATTAGCACTGAAAAGGCATGAACACAGTTATATTTGCAATTCATATTGAATATGCATTTGTAGGAGTTTCCCTTTTGATCTGTAAATTTATGGGAGGAGAGTACTCAAATGAATCACGCAATACGGTTTACTAAGATTTGCGCTCGTCAATTCACTGGTATTTGTGACATTATTTAACAGCCAGAAAAAAGCACGTCTTAAAGCAGGACGGTAATTTGCGCTGCTCTTGGTAGATTGCGCTGATCGTTATGAAATTAGATGTTGCGTCCGAATTGCGCTCTAACGCTAATTTGCCCTGTTTAGTAAATCTGGCCCAAAATAGTAATAGTAATAAATAACAATACAAAAATTCAGGTTCCTGTTGGTTGTGGTTCACACTTATTAAATTCTCACTCTAAATTGAAAGCGAGTCCTTTCTAAATTCCGAATTTTGCATAACCCTGTTTGTTGGTAGTGTGTTTCTTTGTTTCTGTAAATCTTCACATTTGCATCTTTATTGCGTGGTATACTGTATGAATGAGGACAAATGGAGATAGCAAGAAAAAGAGAGAGGACACATGAGGAGGGACGACAGCAAGTGAATTAATAAAAGAGCGGGGCAGAGTCTACTGACTGTCTTCTCTGTGCCGCACCCAGAGTGAGCACAGCCTGGCATTACTCATTCATGCTCATAGGCTTTTCATGAGTTCCACTGACTCGTAGTCTTCCTCAAACATCTCTTACCCTCTTTTTAGCCACACTGTCTGTGTTCAAATTAAATGTATATATATGTGTTTTGTTTTCAGAAACCCACAGTGTTTTTGTTTTGCCTTTTAGACTTTAGAGCGAATACAGTGCGCTGCTTTTTCCATCCTTTTGTTGTGTCTGTCTTGTGGAGGGCTGTGGTTAGTCTTTTCAGAGCGAGAGTGTGTTTAAGGCATCTGCTCCTGTCTTCTGATCAACCACACTACCATTTTTGGCTGCTCCTTTTTCTCGTTTTCAGCTTGATGTTATGAAAAAAACATGACCATACATGTTTTTGCAAGCCTGAAATATAAGTTGCCGTCTAAATCACTGCAGTGTCCAGATGAAATGTCCACCGAGTGTCGCTAAAAGTGATTGATTTTCTCCTATAAAGTCTAAAAGTCTATATAGTGTTTTATGGATTTTTAACACAACCAATAGGAATGCATTTTGTCCTAAAGCTTACTATAATCAATAGATCTTAAATGTAATTTTTTTTTATCTAACTTTCACAATTCAAGACATTATTAATTGATAACATTTATACACCACTACTGCTTGTTTCACTTGGAAACTGCTGCAGTTTCCTCCCACAGTAAAATTTTTCAAATTTTTTTCATCATTAGCAGAATAAATGTTAAGTATGATTAGCAATGCGGACCTTCAACACACCCGTGAGGCGTTCTCTTATCTCTTGTGTTTCTCCTTTTTACTCAGTCTTTCTGAATGGCTGGATTTGTCAGTTTTATTGTGTTGGAATATCATGATAGGAGGAAGTGCACCCAGAGGAGAGAGTCTGCCTAAGTTCTCTGTTAATAATTTAAACTACACAGGGTTTTATAAGGACCCTTTTACTAAATCAAAGCCTTTCTTAAGAAGTCATGGTGGGGACACTTTCTTTTATCTTCTGGTAGAAGCAGAAAAACAAACAAACATGGTGTTAGATTAATACATTAGCCTACAAGTGAGTATATTTGTAGGAAGTACAAACTGGAATATGATATATTAGTCTGGACTAAAGTGTTTTTGAAAGACACTTACTGCCCCTTAATACTTAAAATGGAATTTTCTTTGATTTGGAAATAAGAGACAAGAGTTTGATGTACTTGATCAACTTTCCGAACTCGAAACTTGAAACTCAAAACTGTCTGTCTTAAAATATCCTTTATTTAAACTAAGGTACTCATCAAAATTGCATGAGCAGAGGATTTGCATGAAAGTCTTAAAGTCACAGCAGCAAACATGATTAAACATATTCAAGGCATGTTTTTGATCTACTTCAGCAGTTTTTTGCTACATGAGTACAAGGAAAATGGACATTTAATCTAGTCTTCCATTTATATGCACCATTATATAAAGTAATAAAAACAGTGTTTATGTAATGTATGCTACCATTCACAAGTCTGGGATCGGTATAAGATTTATTGAATAAAGACTCTTATGCTCACTGAGCTCAAGAAACATGTTGTATTATCAGTTTTGAAAATTTTTTTTGTGGAAACCGTGATACATTTTTCAGGATTCTTTGACGCAATAAAGTTAAAAAATAACAGCATTTATTTGTAGATAAATGTTTTGTAATACCGTAAAAGTCTTTGTCACTTTTGAAAAAAAAAAATTAATAATCTGACCCCAAAACTTTTGAACAGTAGTATGCATACTGTATATTTTATATTGCTAATTATACATTTTAATATACGAAAAATGCAGTGTAGAGATTCCTGTGAACACGTTAAGAGTGATGACACAAATAGATTGAGGCAGAACTTGAATCAGAACTGAATTGATTCGTTAAAATGAATCATTTGAACCAAATTCATTGAAATTAAACAAACTTAATCAAATACTGTTTTTACTTTAAATGATGCTATTAAAACATATTTCTATACTTTTGAGACAAGGATCAAATAATCACAGAAAATCAATGGCTAAAAAAGAATCAAAACCATAATGGCTTAAAAAAGCACTGTATCATTGATAATTACAACATTGCTTGAATATTCAATATATCACCCAGACCTACTAAAATTTTAAGTGGATCAGAAAACATCAAGGGAAAAAAAAATCTAATGATGAAATATGTATGATATGACCTCTTTAAGAGTGCTTTGGGATGGGGGATGGTCCCTGAGCAGTGCAGGGTCTGTGGAAACCAGCCCAGCGTTCACCCCCTTAAATCAATACTTCCACAAACAGTATCTACAGACTCTCCATCGCTTCTCTGCCTCATCTGAAACGCATTATGTAATGTCAAACCATTATGCTGTCATTAGATAAATATAGCTATTTGTCTTCTCGGACAGAGGGACGATGATTCTGGGAAGGGGTAGTGATATCCGAAGTAAACAATTTAATTGCAGTAATGTGTTTGTGTGTGTGTAAGTACTGTATGACAGTCTCCTGACCTCACTATGTGGCTGTGACTCCATTGTAAACATCTCATGTGAGTGTAGTTTTATCCAGCACTGACTTCACATGTGCAGTTTTATAGAAGCTTGTCCTGATTACACAAACAGTCACATCTGTATTTCGCCTGTACTTATGTGCCTGAAGAGTGATTTTGGTTTTATGTTGAATTACTTTAAAGATGTATTTTGGCATGTACTCTGGGAATTGCAGAGTAGCAGATATCCTGATGTTGATGTCTCCGAAGAGGTTTAATTAAAGATGCTGTAAGTGATATTTTTTAATGGAATGACACTCAGAAAATGTCCCTATTACAGTACCTGTCAGATCTGAATTAGATGTCCTAAAATATCTTGAAATAATACACTTGTGTATGTGGCAGCACTGAATCTGTAACCTGCAAAAATGTGACTACAGTCAAATTCTTTTTTAGATAAAAAGAAATTTGAGGTGCTTTTTGTGTGTCAAACGTTTTGTGTGTTTCATGCTAGAATAATATTTTACTTCTGTTGTGCTTGATAATGATGGAATTAATATAGACTGTATTAGTTTGTGGTTATTAGATCTTTTTTCTTTGTATCGGTATTATTATACAATAACAATTATATATACACATAAAATTTTCCATCATAATCAGTTATAATGTAGTAGAAAATATCTAGCTTTAGAAAATATCATATTTTATCTCAAAAATTAGTTTGTGGTGTTTTATTTTTGCGTTTTAGTATATAAAATAAGAATATTATTATTTATTTACTTAAATTATTATTTAAATTATTTTTATATTTGTTTAAAAAATAGTATAGAATTTTATAATCAGCCAGCTACACTAAAAACATATTTCATGCAGAAAATAAATTTCATTCAGAAATTGCTAGTAAATGTCACAAATGATTACAAAGAAGAAACAGCAAGTAAAAGTAACGCATTAAATTAACCGAGAAATAGAAAGTATAAAGTCAGAAATAGTCATTTCTTGTAAAATGTCCTCCAGTAACCTTGGAGCTAGGTGTGCAATTGACTAATGTAACTTTTAGTCATAGGGAGTGATAACTGCCAGAAGGCTGAATATTCTATATATCTGACCAGTATTTTCTTTTCTTGTATTTACAGGTCTCCTGGGCTAGTGTGTGTGCAGGTGTGAGTGAGTGAGCTTATTTATACATGTGAGTGTGACCGCGTACCATCGTCAACATGGCCTCGGTGAGTGTGACCTTGGAGAATCAACTGCACAGCGCACAGAAAAACCTGCTGTTCCTGCAACAAGACCATGCCAACACATTGAAAGGCCTGCATGCTGAGATCCGCCGCCTACAACAGCACTGCACAGGTACACACACACACACACATGCCAATACACTGAGCATCATGTAGTGATTGCCACTTACAGCAAAACTGCACTAAGCAAGCATCCATAAACCCATACATTATTCATTTGTAAAATGTCTACACTAAATGAAGCATGAAAAATGGAGTGTCTCATTTATTTAATGGCTCAAATTCTCATTATAATTACTTGCTTATGTAAAATGTTTTTGCTGAGCAATGATGAAACATTATTGCCAGTTTTAGTGCATTTACTATTATTTTGTTTAGGTAATCTAGTATTGTTTTTATTTTATTTTTGTATTTTTGCCACTTTTAATTCAGAGATTCTGGAAATGAGAGGACGAATAGGGGAGGATGGGATTGGGATGCGACTCGAGTCGGATTTGAACTCACCCACACAAGTGCCCTCATGAAGTGGGCGCCAAATCCTGTGCATGACGACTCAGTTTAATGATGTTGACATCTTGAGGTCACTTGTGGTGGCATCATATTAAATGTCTATGTCAAAAATGAACATAAATCTGTGGCACTTTGTCAGAGACACATGCTGCACATAGAGCTTATGCAGTCCAGTCACCAGGTCACTTCTCTGTGCTAATAGAGTAAATGGTGCCACAGGGATTATTGTTTAGGATTGTGAGAATAAAGTTAATCTCATTGTAGATGGCTTGATCCTCATCTAAAGGCCATTTCAAACTGACGTGATGCGAAAAAGCAAGGTGAATCGCCGACGAATGGTGCTTTCACACCGAGTGTGAAACGATTGATCGCCTTTGCTAATTCACGTCTACATGCTAGGTGGCGCCGACCAACAATGCATTTTTCCTCAGATATGTATCTCGTATATGGATTTTGTGGACATTGTCCGCTGTTCAATATACAGCATTAAATTAAGATAAATAAAGTTTGGTTCTGCACCAGAAACACAAACTATCTATAATGCTTACAAGAAAACATCTTAAAATAGTATAAAGTACAATTAGCATCAAGCCAAATATGAAAATTGATGTAATTATTAATGTTTTTGCTTTAAAACCCATTTTAAACCTTTATCGAGTGCTTGTAATAACTTCCGATTGTGATCTATAGTTGATTTTGATTCTGTAATAGGCAGACATGCACTCTTTGTATGTTTAATCATTTTAAAAAATTTGGTGCGATGACGCTTTTGAATCGAAACAATAGATCCCTGTGGGGCTAGTCACATTAGGTGCAATCATTGTTTTTTTCCCCCCGTCACTCCACGATGTAACAGGCCATCCAATTAAATTTGAGCTAAGATCACATGCCCAGAGCAGCTACTGTTGCACAAAAAGGCAAGAGGCACCGAAGAAGAGTATTCTGAGAGAGAAGAGGATGCTGAGTTCTTGTTATCATTGGTATCTAAGAACAGAATTTTTGCGTTCAGTGTGAAAAGGCCTTAACGCTGCTTCACTCCAATCTCCATGGCCATTTTTTTTTTTAAGTAACCATGAAATCGTTGTGCTATTATTGTGTGTGTGATTTATTATTGCACAAAACAAAACATCACAGCCAAACAGCAAAGCAAAACAAAACAAATCACCAAAGCAAAACCACAAAACAAAACAAACAAAAATATCAAAGCAAAACAGCAAAGTAAAAACAAAACCACAAAACAAAACAGCCAAGCAAAAATGCAACGTAAAGGCAAAACAAAACAACTAAACAAAACAGCATGGAATACTGTCTTATTGTTTGCAGTATATTGAAGCACAAAACAAAAAAACTCAGTAAACTACATAATTTGAAGTTTCATGTTGTTTGTATTGTTCCACTGACTCCCACATGCTCTTTTATCCTTGGTTGACTCTCTCTTGTGTTACTTTTTCTCTGTTTTTGCTCTCACTCTCTTGATCTCCTCCTGTTTCAGGTGATGTCTTGTGTCATGTGATCTTCAACTGTTGTCATTTAAGGTAGTGTGATGCTCTGTGCTGCCAGCCTAACATTTGATCTCTCTCTCTCTCTCTCTCTCACACTCCTCCCTTTGTCGTTCTGTCCACTCCTTCTGTCCTCTCTTTTGTTTCACAGATCTGACATATGAGCTGACAATGCGGAGTTCTGATCCAGGCGGTAAGATTTCTCACGCACGCTTTACATGTGGCTGCATTCACACTCAGAACAAAATGCTTATGCAAGGGGGCTGTGTGTGTGTGTCAGGTGTTGCTAGGATGCTGTCAAAGTGCTCGTCATCCACACGTTCACCTGTTAAAAGAAATCTCTTAACAGCCTGGTAGACGCACAGACAGATGGACATGCAGACAGCAGGAGGAAGGCCAAATCCAGAAATGCTGTTCATATTTATTTTTAGTTTCTTGTTTTGTCTGGCAGTCTCTTTATTTATCTGCCACTTTATTGCTCCCTCTTTGTAGCAGGTTGCAAATAAGAGTTTTTTTGTTTCCCGCAAAGAAAGAGAACTGTGTCCCTCTTCGCACATATACCACCATGGACGTGCCTTGTAACCTGGCAACCAGCGACCCACCCAGCAAACACACACACACATAGACACACATGCAGTTTCCAGACAAAACAGTGAAGGCGTTGAGACTTTGAGAGTTTTTTACATGATAAAGACTGTACATGTACATGTACATGTGTAATCTTTATTACACAAGAACAACAAATAAATGCATGAAATATTGATTTTGGAGTTGAAATTATTATTAAATATTATTATCTCACAAAAAAAATAAAATAAATAAAATAACAAAGAACACCATGACGAACACTGTAACAATATTACGATATTTATTTTTATATTAATATGATTAATCTGCTGATTGTATTTCTGCAGTTGACTAGTTAGAATAATGTATTCCAGAGAGCTGTGTATAATGAATTAGTTTCACATTTGTTTAGTGTCTGTATGGTTGGACAGGCTGTTGTTTGTGTTCGCGCTTGTGGCTGATGTGAGCCAGATCCGTGTCTAGCACAGGAAATGAGATTATGAATGACTACACTAATACAGCACTAATGCAAACGGCTAATGCATCATCTGCAACCTGCTGACTACATCCCCACGCTCATGTTCCTAACAATAGCCATGATATTTCAGACCAGCACCGGTGCCATACATCAAAACACTCGGTTTTATGTGCGATGACATTCACAAATGACATGAGAGACTTTGCAAATGATAATCACACGTTCCTCTCATTTCAAAGATTAAGCGTCATTCTTAATCCAGCCATCACATAATAATAGAGATTATTTCTGTTCCAATTTAAAACAGCACTTTATGTCGACTGTAGTAACAGCAGATGGTTCATTCTCATTAAACTACATGTCCGTAACAGATAACTACACCACCGATCGCTGATTAGAGCGACATCTGTTGTCTCTCTACCATGACACATGTGATATTAGCATTGTGAAGAATGAAGTATACTTATCACAGTTTCACATGTAAGTACTCTCATACTGAAGCTGTTGCTTTGACCTCAGATGACTGTGCTGGAGTGTGTTTCGTGGATGTATTATGGCTGTCCAACTGGGTTTGTGTGTGAATTTTGATGGTGACCTCATTATCTGGTGTGGGCAGGGAAAGTGTGAGAGAGTGTGATTCGGTCTTCAACATGAGCTCATTCTGCATGTCTATTTTAATAACTATTAGAGAGATCACATAGAACTGAGACCCTCATCTCAGATGAAGTTTAACTTCAATATGTGAATCTGACATTGAAGGACATTTTATTTTATTTTATTTTATTTTATTTTATTTTATTTTATTTTATTTTATTTATTTATTTGTTTGTTTGTTTTGTTTTGTTGTTAATGCTATTTGTATATGCCATTTTGTCTATTATGTTGTTTCACTTTGGTTGGTTTGCACTAATTTAAATATGCAGCATTTTTCTGATTAATTGGATACAATTTTCTGATTTTTAAAAAAAATTTTTTAAAACATATTTGCTAAATCATTTGATAAATTTCTGATTCTTTTAATTTTACTCCATATACTACTATACTGTTCTTTCTTCCTTTCTTTTATTTTCTTTTCTTTTTCTTTTTTTCTTTTATTGCTTTGGCAGTTGCAAATGTTTACTTTTCGTCTTTTGTCTTGCCAGTGATGCATGATAAATTTAAACTGAGAAAAAGCAAGAAAGTGAGAGAGAGAGAGAAATCTTCCCTTGTGTACCATTGTTTAAGCTGTTGCAAAGCTGAAGGTCAATAAAGAGGGACATTGCTATTCCCCCAACCTTCACATCCATTAGCAGTGTAACAGGAGATAGGATCTCTGTCTATGTGTGTCTGCCCTTCACTCCCCCTCCTTATGAGTGTGTGGAGTCTCTCTCTGAGGTGCCCGTCTCAGCCCCACCCTATTTGGCTGCTAAATGCATGTCTTTAACAATCTTAGACATTTATAAGATTACCAACATAACCCATGTACATTTCTTTAATGATGAGGTGATTTTCAATAAGATGGTTCAGAATTATCCATGCAATTACAATGTACATATCCAGCTAAATTTATGTAGAAATCAATAATATCTATGCTGAGCTAAGCTAACCGAGCTGTTCCCATAATACAACAAATGCTGTTTGTCAAAAGCTTAACATCAGATCTTAAGGGAGGAGTGGATTGTTCCTGTATAGGAAAAGGTTTGATGTTTCATAGCCATTAGTTCTGCAGGGGTAATTGGTTTATTGATGTGTGATTCACAGTTCACTGCTGCCCTCTGCAGGCTAATGTTTTAGCCAGTTTGCAGAAAGTCTTTAAGTAAACATATTATTTCAGACATTGTACTTATCAATAGCTTTATTCCAAAACCTAGTGAAATCCTTCTCTTCCTAGATAGACAGCTGCCTTGTGCCTTCTAAGGAAGCATAATCATCATTACTCACAAGTGATCAATTAAAAAACACTTTGCATAGACATTAACTCATGTGGCACACAAGTAGCACTGGAGACTAGAGAAGAATCTTAAAATGCTGACAACAAATGATGATAATAGTGAAAGGTTCTTCAAGTCCAGTCCTGGAGGGCCAGTGTCCTGTAGACATGAGTACAATCCCAATTTATCGCACCCGTCTGCAACTTTCAAGTAATTCTGAACACTTTATAAGTTTATTCGGATGTGTTTGGTTTGGGTTAGAGCTAAACTCAGCATAGTAATAAAATGTATATTTGTGTGTAGCATCCTTTTTAAATGTTTGGACCTAACATCTTGTTCTCTCTCAGATGATGGTGAGGCTCGTTGCAGAGAGCTGCACCAGCGCTGTGAGGAGCTGGAGGTTCAGCTGAAGGCTAAAGAGCAGGAGAACACGGAGCTCCTGCGGGATCTTGAGCAGAAGAACGCCATGATCTCGGTGTTGGAGAACACCATCCGTGAGCGAGAGAAGAAGTACCTGGATGAGCTAAAGTTGAAGAGCCATAAGTTGGCTGTCCTGTCTGGAGAGCTGGAGCAAAGAGCCAGCACCATTGCCTACCTCACCTCCCAGCTCCACGCTACCAAAAAACGCCTTCTTGCCGGGGGAGCTGCGAGTATAAGCCCCTCTGTCAGCCCTGTCGGCTCTTTCAAACCCGCCCCTCCTCCCGCTTCTGCGGCATCAGGAAATGACAAAGACGTCCGGCAACCCGAGACCCCTCGCAGACGCATGCGCAAAAGTCTTTCGCAGCCGCTGCACTCTGAATATACAGAGCTGTACCGGTTGGGTGCCGCAGATGGCCGCAGGGTTGTACTGAGGGATTCGGTAGATGCCATGCCAGATCCCACTCCGTTTCTGCAAGCCAGAGAGCCCACGGCCCCCGTAGAGTCTCAACCAGTGCTGCGGGAACGCCCTTCTGTAATCCCGCCCATCGCTTCTTCAGCCACACCCCCTGCACCATCAAGCCCCGCCCACATCCCAGTGCCCCCAAGTCCCAGGAATAGTCCAGCACGGGAGGGACCCCATCCCCGTGCTAACGCACATATAGGAGTGGCGCATCGCATTCACCGCTCGCCCTCAGCAGGTGGAGGTGCGGCCCGGCAACAGGCTGAAGTGGAGACCCTCGCCGTGGACCAGGTCAATGGGGAGCAGGTGGTTCGCAAACGCTCAGGTGCAGACAGAACTGTTTAAGACTGACAAATGCGCACATATACACATCCTAAAACAGATAGTATATTAACATAGACGTATTAAGACCAATGCAGTATATGCGGAAATCTTTATGACTGTGAAAACACACAAACATGGATACAGATGCTCAAATCATCAACATATCACCAACAACCTAGTCAATAAACGAATAGAACACAAACACAATACAAATTTAAACAACTAACAAACACAATAGCACAGCACAACCCTGGGAAATGCTGAACAACACACCAGTGAACAAGATTTAGGCAAAGACTGTTTTTGCGAGTGTGAGAGAATATGTATGTGTTTTAAAGGGAAAGATGGAGAGACTACGGATGGCAGCAAGAGCTTCTGTATGTCCTGCTGCTTTTTATGCAACACTGTATAAATGAAAAAAAAAAAAAAGATGTAAAAGACTTTTGTTCATGGTCATTTGAATAACTTCTGTCTCACCTCGGTTGGGAAGGAGAACTGTGAGCATGCCAAATGTTTGTTTTTCTTTCCCATTTGACTTTCAGCACCTTCTTCACGCTTTCTGTTCTTCTCGTCATCGATGTCCCGCTCCGTTTGACTCAAGGTGCAAACACACACTCATATATTGCCAAATCTCTTCATTGCCTGCTGATTTAATGTTCTAATGCATATTCATATCTACTCATATTTATTCATGAGCACTGCAGTAGTACTGGAATCTCCACACTCCTTCAACTCTCCTTCCCCTTTCATTCACATATCTACAGGCTAATGTGAACAATCCTGCTGCTCCTAATTAAATGCCTACAGAAATCAAAGGTCTCAAAGAGGTCACTTCAGTTTATGATCTTGTTTCACTTGCTTTTATTAATAACATTCTACATATAAAAAATAAGTTCACCCAAAAAATGAAGATTCTGTCATTAATTACTCACCCTCATGTGGTTTCAAACCCGTAAGACCTTCGGTTATTTTCTGAATACAAATGAAGATATTTTTGATAAAATCCGAGAGATTTCTGGCACTGCGTAGACAGCAACACAACTGACATGTTCAAGGCCCAGAAAGTGTTAGGTATTCTCGTAGCTTCATAACATTACGGCTATTTTAACAATGACCATACTACCTTTTTGGGCCTTGAACATGTCAGTTGCATTGCGGTCTATGGAGGGTCAGAAAGCTCTCGGATTTCATCAAAAATATCTTCATTTGTGTTCCGAAGATGAACAAAGGTCTTACAGATTTGGAACAACATGAGGGTGAGTAATAAATGACAGAATTTTCATTAACTATGCCTTCAAAGATGTATTACTCATTGTTTAAGATGAAGAAATTATGGACGATGGAGCTACAATAATATACTGGGGAAGAACATTCCTCCTGCTTACTTCTGAACACAGAATTTTGTGATTATTAAGTGGTCTTTGTTAGGGGTATTTTGCATGTGTGGACAATATCATGTCCACATCTGAAAATGCAGTTTAATTCAAGGAGCAAAGTAGTTTCAATTTCTCCCATTCCTGACTAAATCAAAAGACATTTACCCATATTATCACTCACATGGAATGAAAAATGACAAACGTCAAGTATTTTATGAAGTGAATTTATTTTATATTAGCAGTACAAAAATAAACATACATACTGATAAACAAATCTAGGAAGGTGTACAAGCAATAGCAATGGAATCTTATTGGTTTAAGACAATCAGCTGCTTGTTAAAGAGCTCGGGGAAGTGAGGTAGAGAGCGCCCGAGCCCTTTAACAAGATTTGCTCTCGACTCGACACACTTCGTCAAGCTTATTATGGTTTAATGTGATTTTACCATAAGCCTTGTTTTATTTTGAATGTTCGCTGACGTAAATGGCAGGAACAAACAGATTAAATCATTGAGAAGGTTGAAACGGCTCAGTAGAGAACAATCAATGCACGTTTGCATAAGTATCAAGGAAAATATATATATACATGATGCTCTGCAAATCTCTTTAGATAATAAACTGTTAATAATACCTGTTATTCATCATACATTTTAAATAATACAAAATTCCATTATTCAGATAAACTAAATCATGAAAAAAAACTACATTTATAAAAATCATCAATCTGGAAAAAAAAAATGTACAGGCATGTGCTCATCATAACTCTCGCTTCAGAGACAAAAAACATTGGAAACAGTCGCCAATCAAGCAAATGCAACCTTGTTTTTCTGCTGTCAATTTAACACAAAACTTGGGCAGAGATCGTGCACAGAGTGCTGTTTAATAGCATTTAGTCCATGTTCCATATTTTTATTTTGTTAGGTTATTTTTGTATTGAAAGAAGTGACAGATCCAAGATTGACCCGTGCCAAGTGACCCATAAGTGGCCCTTATGACAGAAAGTACCCAAGAAAGAATGACATCACGAGTCCAAAAACTGTCACACAGCTATAAATGGGTCCAGAACTGGCAGCATCTGTGTAATAATCCACATCTGTCTCATTGTGAACATGATCTCCTGAATGCTCACCACCATGTCCTTCGTGCCCATGCCCGTGTCCATGTCCGTGGCCGTACCCGTGGCCATGCCCATATCCTGCACCGTAGCCTCCGTATCCTCCATAGCCTCCATACCCGTGCCCATACCCATATCCAGGTCGGGCCAAGGAGCTCAAACCGTGTCCGACCAGCATTCCCCCTAGAGCTCCGGCAGCAGCAGCCCCTGCTACCTTCCCAGTGCTGTGTCCCGAAGAGCCTCCGGTGTGGGCTGGTGGGGCACGGTAATGTCCACCGCCTCCTCCCCAGCCCGCACGACCGGAGCTGCTGCCGCCCCATCCTCCACCTCGGCCTCCTCCGCGCCCGAAGCCCCCGCCCCGACGCGACTGGACCACAGGAAACATCACCATCAGGAGTAACAGGCAGTTCATCAACGAGAAGATTTTATATTGGGAGAACATGCCGGAAGATGCTGTGAAAACACAAGGTCAGAGGTTGACTGAATCCACGTCTGGTAACAAAGGCTGTGCATGCAAACTCTGTGAAAGCAAAGAGCTAAACATAGTTCAAAAAACCAATCAGTCTTAGACTCGTAGGTCCCAATGAGATCTGTCTGATTAGTGGACACAGAGGACACAGCGTCGGGGGGAAGGATATAGAGAGAGCCAATAATGTCAAGAAAGAGAAATTAGAGAGGTCTTCTTTTCTAAAATGTCTATAGGTTCTTATCTGAAAAAAGTAGCATATTTATCATGTATTCATGTAAGCATAAAAAGAAAGCATAAGCTTAATACATTTGAGAGACAATTCTGTTTTTAAAACAAGGGAAAAATAATCGAAGATGCATTTAAAACAGATCTTTTAAGAATGTTTATGTTAACATTTTTTTTTTCATAGTAAAAAAAGTGTTAAAGACTGCACACAATGTCCTTTGAGAAAGAAAAACAAATTACAAAGTCTTTCTTCAGAGGCCATAAAAATACAAAAGTGCCCATGCAGTGATTAGATGGTTTCAGTGTAACGTCTGTCCGTCCGTCTGTCTGTCTGTCTCTCTGTCTGTCCGTCTGTCTGTCCGTCTGTCTGTCTGTCTGTCCGTCCGTCCGTCCGGCCGTCTGTCTGTCTGACTCTCTGTCTGTCTGTCTGTCTGTCTGTCTCGTCTGTCTGTCTGTTCGTCTGTCTGTCCGCCCGCCTGTCCGCCGTCTGTCTGTCTGACTCTGTCTGTCTGTCTGTCTGACTCTCTGTCTGTCTGTCCGTCCGTCCGTCCGTCCGTCCGTCCGCCGTCTGTCTGTCTGACTCTCTGTCTGTCTGTCTGTCTGTCTCTCTGTCTGTCTGTGTCTGTCTGTCCGTCCGTCTGTCCGGCTGTCTGTCTGTCTGACTCTCTGTCTGTCTGTGTCTGTCTGTCCGTCCGGCTGTCTGTCTGTCTGTGTCCGTCTGTCCGGCTGTCTGTCTGTCTGTCTCTCTGTCTGTCTGTGTCTGTCTGTCCGTCCGTCTGTCCGGCTGTCTGTCTGTCTGACTCTCTGTCTGTCTGTCTGTCTCTCTGTCTGTCTGTGTCTGTCTGTCCGTCCGGCTGTCTGTCTGTCTGACTCTCTGTCTGTCTCTCTGTCTGTCTGTCTGTCTGTCTCTCTGTCTGTCTGTCTGTCGTCTGTCTGTCTGTCTGTTCTGTCTGTCTGTCTGTTCGTCTGTCTGACTTCGTCTGTCTGTCTGTTCGTCTGTCTGTCTGTCTCTGTCTGTCTGTCTGTCTGTCTGTCTGTCTGTCTGTCTGTCTGACTCTCTGTCTGTCTGTCTGTCTCTCTGTCTGTCTGTCTCTCTGTCTGTCTGTCCGTCTGTCTGACTCTCTGTCTGTCTGTCTGTCTCTCCGTCCGGCTGTCTGTCTGTCTAGAACTATTGGTAACACTTTACAATAAGCTTACGTTTGTTAACATTAGTTGACTACATTATAAACTAACAATGATAAATACTTCTAAAGCATTTATTAATCTTAGTTAATGTTGATTCCGACATTTACTAATACATTATTAAAAACAATAGTTGTGACTATTAACATTATTTAATAGACCTGAGCTAACATGGACTAACAATGAACAGTTGCATTTTTATTCATTAATGTTAACAAAGATTAATAAATATTGTAACAATTTATTTCTCATTGTTAATGTTAGTTAATTTAATATAGTTATCAAATAAAACCTTGTTGTAAAGTGTTACTGAACCTATTTCTATATTAAAATATTTTAAAATGTAATTTATTGAAATGTTATATAATTATTTCTGAAGGATCATGTGACACTGAAGACTGAAAATTCAGCTTTGCATAACAGGAATAAATTTCATTTTAAAATATATTCAAGTAGAAAACGGTTTTATTTATTTATTTTTTACAGCTTTAAAACAGATTATAATATTTCACAATATTAAGGTTATGTATTTTTGATCAAATAAATGCAGTCTTGATGAGCAAAAAAAGATTTCTTTCAAAAACATTAAAAAAAATCTTAATTCCAAAATTTTCACTGGTAGTGTAGTGTATACACACACACACACACACACACACACACATATAATTAAAAAAATTGTATGCATGTATTTATAATTTAATTTATTTATATTTTATATATAAATGAAGTTCTGTATAGAGAAGATCTCTATGTATATTATGATCTAGAATTGAGCAGTATACATGATCTTTTCAGAAACTAGGCCGCCAGTCTGGCAGCTTTAGAATGGTAATCTGGTGTAGTTCAGTGTCTGGTTGTCTCAAGAATATTCTCACCCCTGCACCATTCACTCAAATGCAACACAAAGAGGATGCTCATTCTTAAAGTCATTCAATTCTGAGGTAAACTTTACCACAGAAAGATAACCTTAAAATAATGTAAACAGCACTGGAATTTGAATAATAAGCAGATGTTTTATACCGTTATCTTCATATTACATACAAATATTAATTCTTCATCAACAGCCTTAGAAAACAGAAATAAACAGTAATACAACATTATACACCAAAATATCACACATTGGTATGTAATTTTCCCGTATGAAGATACTTTTCTTTAGAGATATTAATAAAATAATAATAATATTAATAAATGACTGATATTAAATATGGTTAAAATAAAGTTTTGTTCCTCCAAAGGAGGATGCATTGACTTACATTGACTTGGTGTGAGGATGAAATGTATTTTGGAAGGTTCAGGATGACTGTCCAAGTGTTGTCCTTCTCTCTTGTCTGCTGCGCTTGAATGGATGAGAGTTTGAGACAGAACTCACACAAGTACACGTACACAGTGGCATTAACCGACCGCTGCTCATTCTCTGATTGGTTGAGTGAATGAACCTACGTCGGCCCTTCTCACCGGCATAGGATCAGAACATCGCTCTAATCCATCAACAGGATTAAGACGGTCTATGGATTTGACAAACGTCTTTAGGCCCAGGGTCATACTGTGGGGTCGGTCATGTGGTGACTGTATCTCTCCATGAGCTCAGAGATGCTGGTTAGATAACCCACAGATGACCTGCAGTCAAATCATGTGGAAGACTGATAGTTCTGACATTCACACAGTGAGTTTCTTTGCTGGTAGGTTGTGCATGAAAAAAATTCTTGGCCAGTGTACAAAAAACAATGGACATTTTTCACGTTTCCGGGGTTCTCAGAAGCAAAAGTTGTTATATAGTTGGGTAAACCTCTGAAGAGATGAATGCAATCCCCCAAAAATGTAGTGTTTCTGAGTTTCCAAAAGAGGAAAAAATTATAGAAATATTAGGAAAAGATGTCAAATTTGCCATCACTCACTCGGCTGTTAAAAATACCCACACAGCAGAGTTAACTAGTTTTCTGAAATTTAATACTAAGGTAATAAAACATAAAATATAGTGTCAAAAGGTAGGCCCTACAGAAAAAAAAAGCTAGATATAGCTAATAACTGTGAAAAGGCTCCACTGTATCCAGAACTGGGAGAATACAAATACAAAACATTTTAATTAGCGATCTCACACACTTTTAGAGTCCTCTGCAAAAACTGATACTACATACATAGTGTGCATAACCTCAATGATGTTATAAACGCATATCTAGCTATATAGGCCTATTTCAATGTTCACCCTAGATGTAATGCATACTAAGTTTGTATTTTACTAGATTTGTAGTACATATTACATGTAGGGCACACTGGATGTAGTTCATACTGTATACTCTGTGGTGTAGACTATGTAGTGGGTTTTGTCATAACATCCTTTGATGACTGGAAAGTTCAAAAGAACAGAATTTCTTTGAATTAGAAATCTTTTACCACTATAAATGCATCACTTTTGATGCATCCTTGCTGAATAAAAGTAATAATTGCTTTCAAAAATATATAAATCTTACTGACCCCAAACAGTAGTGTATAATACTCTTTTTGTTACATGTTTTAATAGTTACATGCACACTGCAAATAATAGTAATTATCCTCTATAATCTTCCATAATCTCTTAATACTGATACGCATGCTCATATTCATACTAGTAACAGACACATTTGATAAGTGTAAAACGTTCTGATGATAACATTTTATTTAAATATAATTATCACCATATTCTCAGTTTTACAATCAGTATCATATAAACACATGCCAGATGAAATATCAGAAGTATGACAACACAGAGGCCAGTCATAGGTGTGAATGAGAGTCTAAATGTAAAAGAAAAATATGAAGCTCTTTCTCAACTACAGCCATGCTGTCCGTCCTCTTCAGGTGCCCAAACATGCATACCAGTCATACAAACTCGCTCACTCAGACATCCCAAACAACATTCAGATATTCAGACGCGGCAGTCCCTTGTGCTGCTTCACTCCGTTTTCAATCATCCTTTAAATTCACAGTCTTTTACTTCGCTTCTCACCATTCTGGAACAAAGAGATTTTTAATCACTGTCTAAAAGAGACGTTGGTCTAATGGAATTGCAATCAGATGGTACAACAGGTTGGCTCAGACCGCATGTATTCTCAATACATCCAACATGTAAAGTGATCAGTCAGTCGTCACCCTTTTTAATGGGTTAAACCAAACAAATAATACTAAAGTTGTAAGAATTTATCTTTGTTACTTTGTGCTTGTCGTTATAATTGCTCTTTCCAGTGATCACTGGATGATGAAATTCCCTGGTTTAGTGGAATGTGCTTTTATATTATTGTACCTGCATGTGATTCCCTACAGCACCAGAGAAAAATATACAAAGAATGTTTATATAACAAGATGTACCATCCATCTTCACTGGTCAGCAAATATCAATGCATATTAGTGGTTAACAATCATTTAGGACAGACGGGACTGATGAAATTTAGTCTGGAAGTCCACTGATTGATAACGAGGGGAGTGTGCTCGTCACATACAGGTGGAGCCTTCTGGTAAACACTGGAGCTGCTTCTCAATGATACACCGCAGATACTTGTACCTGTTCAGAAAGAGATGCATGGATTATTAAAACACAGAAATGAACCGAAAAGGATTTTGACTCACTTTTAATGCATCGCTGATTTGGAGGTCTCTTAAAAGTGAAACTGATATTTTTCCCTGCCTGCTGCCTTTGACGTCACAGCTTAGGATAGTCTCTAGTGAAGGGCTTGTGACTGTGCGTCGTCTTGTGGTGCCATCAACCAATTAGCATTGTCATGACATCATTTTCTGTGGCGCTTGAGTCAGCAGTCACATGGCATTTAGACTCAAAAGACCTGGTAGCAGACCTGAGCACCCATGAGCCGAAATGAGCAGCAATGTCACATTTCCAATCACAGATTTTCTGTATATATGTGACCCTGGACCACAAAACCATTTCCATTGATGTATGGTTTGTTAGGATCGGACAATATTTGGCCGAGATACAACTATTTGAAAATCTGGAATCTGAGGGTGCAAAAAAATCTAAATATTGAGAAAATCGCCTTTAAAGTTGTCCAAATGAATTCTGAGCAATGCATATTACTGATCATAAACGACGTTTTGATATATTTACAGTAGTAAATTTACAAAATATCTTCATGGAATATGATCTTTACTTAATATACTAATGATTTTTGGCATAAAATAAAAATCTATCATTTTGACCCATACAATGTATTTTTGGCTATTGCTACAAATATACCCCAGCGACTTAAGACTGGTTTTGTGGTCCAGGGTCACACACATGAATTAATTTAATATTTAAAACAAGCAGCCTTGTCATAAATACAGGGAAAAAAACAAAAAATGCTTTGAATAGGCTGCAGTTAAGAATCCCTGATATATAGACATTGATATTTTATTGGTATGAAACTTTATGTTTAAATAAAAATCTGGACATTGTATATTAATTTATTGCAACTAAATGAAAATATGCCTTCGATTTGCAAAGTACAGTATTGTGTCATTGTAGCTGAGTCTGCAGATGTTGAAACAGTGGGTCATTACAAGCCATCATTTCTCCTGTCTGCTCATGTAAGGTGGATCATACCTGCTTCTCAGCTTCTGCACCTCCCTGTCCTCCTCTTCCTTCAGTTTGATAATAAAACTCCGCAGGACAGGCATCTCAAATTTGATGTACTGCGCCACCTACAGCAGCAGAGAGCAACTGCAGTCAGTCATGTGAATTTCTTTGTGCGTTTCAGCATTACCAGCCTTATAAAGTTGAATTTCTAAGCAGATCAACCCCACACACACACACACACACACACACTCACTTCATAGGGAATCTCTTCTCCCAGATCCTGCTCCATGAGAAAGATCTTGCAGACGTGCTCACATGGTCCCTGAAGTATTCTCACTACTAACGGGTAATCCGTACGCTTCAGCTGAACACGCTCTGAAACACATATCACATTTTGTACATCTGCAACTAGATTCCAATATTTTCATTTTCATTACACTGTACAAATATATAAGGTGCAAAACTGGTCTCCACCACGATACTAGTGTGTTGTGGACAATTGCCAAACAGATACGCAAAAATCTTAACCACAAAGCAACTTTTTTTGGCAATTTCTCACAACAAATTTAAATGTAAAAAATATCCATTATAAGATTTAAGGTATAATTCATATCTGTAGCACAAACATCAAGTTTAATACTAAAACTAGGTATCAGCAGTTACACTACTTATCAAATGTTTGGAATAATTACATTTTTATGTTTTTGAAAGTCTTTCATGGTCACTAAAGCACATCCTAGCTGATTTTTTCTTACTTAAACTTTTGAATTATAGTATATCATGGTTTCCACAAAATATGAAAAACTGATTAAAAAATTATTAAAGTAAAAAGTACATTAAAATTATTTCTGAATCATGTGACACTAAATACTGGAGTAATGCCTACTGAAAATACAGTTCTTCCATCACAAATAAATTACACTTTCAAAAATATATTTAAATAGAAAGAAATTATTTTAAATTGAAATAATATTTCAAAATATTACGTTCACAATTTTTTTTTCTTAATAAAAACATGCACCCTTGGTGGGCATAACACACTTCTTTCAAAAACATAAAAAAATCTTAATTATATAGTATTTATATAGCAGTATAATAGTGATTATTAGTGTATAATATTGATTGTAGCCTCCAATATAGTATAATTGTCATGTTGTTCTGTGTCCACTAGATGGCGATTCAGTGTTGCACAGTCAAGTTTATTAACTGGAAAATAAAAGCAGACAGCATCTGACCTCCGCTGGCATGAACGAGGTAGAGGGCGAAGTCATCCGGGCTGTTCTCGATCTTAAACTTATTCAGTAACACCCGCAGCACCTGTGGTGTGGTCATGCAGCTGTTGATCCGGACGTTAGTTACAGAACCATACGCAGGAGTGAACACAGCCGTCTAAATCAAAGAGAAAGAGGAACAAGAGATCACATGACTGATGCTTAAACAATCACACACACAACTGATTCTTCTCAAGTTACCTTGTGGTTGTAGAAGTGACCGTTGATGGAAAATCTGTGCCTTCTGATTCGCCGCTGGTCGCTGGGAGACCGTTTCCTGCCCCGTCTCAGTACACCAGCATCACTTTTGGTTCTAAGAAGCTGAGCGGAGACGTCACACGCATCTGCCAGGAGAAAGCAGAAGATGAGGAGGAAGAACAAGTCACAAATTCACATAATGTGTCTTTTTGAAGTCGTACCTTCTTCTTCTTCATGGTCTTGTGTTGTGCCGTTGCTCGAGTAGTCCTCGGGGGGCGTCACTTCCATCTGAGGTGGAGTTTGAGGAGTCTGTTTCTGACCCTCCTGACTGGAAAACAATTACAGAGGAACATAAGAATTCTTCTTCCACAACATAAAATTCACAATCCACAGCACAAAATGTACCTAATATACTATACACCTATTTTATATATATTTTGTAATTTAATTTAGCTCACAAAGGCTGCATTTATTTGATAAAAAATACAATATTGTAATTTATCATATCAGAAATCATTCGAATATGCAGATTTCGTACTCAATACTCAAGAAACATTTCTTTTTTATTAACAAATCAGGATATTTTGATTAAGAGAAAGCTGAAAAACAACAGTTATTTGAAATAGAAATCTGTTGTAACACAATAAATGTCTTTTCTGTCACTTTTGATCAATTTAATGCATCCTTCAAAAACCTAAATGCCAACAGATGTCATTTTAATGTTTAATTAAAAAAGGTCAGTAAAGCAACATTTGATCATGCTGTAAGCCAGAAATATTTTTTTTCTGAGCAACATCAGTCTGTATTCAAAACTGAAATCCTAGAATCAATCAAATGAATCTTATTATTTGTCCAAATGATGCCAAAACAATCAAAAATGAATTCCAGTTGAAATCTTTCTGTCATGCATATGAACACATACTGGACATGAAATCAAATGATTCTGGGAACTGCTTGTTAAGCTAACATAATCAATAACATCTGGCATGCAAGTGCTCAGTTTCTCAGCTCTTTTATTCTGTGTACTGACTCTCAGTAGGTGCTGAAAGCAATATTAGCATTGGAGTGCTCAGATATAAATAGTTCTTTTGAAGTCCCCATTTGGAACCATAAGGCAAAACTAGACGAGATCAAAACTATAAAACATTAGAAATGTGTGAATTATTTATATAACACACGCTCAAAACATTTCAGCTGATGGAATGCCAAAAGCATGGTCATCACAAGGATAGAGTTGCTATGGCAACAAACTCAGGAAACAAAGCAGGCTCTCAGCTGCTATATACTGTAGTGTCAAGGTTACTTGAGTTTAAAGAACTGGGCTTATGAAAGAAATCTTGGTTTCTGTTATGAGGATATGGTTGATAAGCTAAATAAGTACTAATCAAACACTGTTTTGTTTAATAAAGTGACATTTAACGGTTGAAAATTCTGTATTGCAAAAAAAGTATTTAGCAGTTTATATACACTACCTTTCAAACACTTGTGGTCAGATGTTTTCTAAAGAAATTAATAATTTTGTTCTGCAAGAACACATTTAATTGATCAAAAGTGACAGTAAAGACATTTACATTTTTAAACCAAACTTTTTATTCATCAAAGAATGTTAAAAACAAACTGCATCAAAGTTTCCACAAAATATGAGGCAGCACAACTGTTTCCAACATTGATAATATTTAGAAATGTTTCTTGATTTCTGGAGGATCATGTGACACTGAAGACTGGAGTAACGGCTGCTGAAAAATTAAGTTAAAATATATTCAAAGAGAAAACAGTTATTTTAAATTGTAATAATATTTCATAATATTAGGCTACTCCTTTTACATTTTTAATGCAGCCTTGATGAGCATAAAAGACGTCTTTCAAAAACATTATCTTAAAGGGATACGAAAATTTGAAAATTTTGTCATTAATCACTTACCCCCATGTCGTTCCAAACTTGTAAAAGCTTCGTTCGTCTTCAGAACACAATTTAAGATATTTTGGACATTGACTGCCAAACAATTAACACTGTCAAGGCCCAGAAAAGTATGAAAGGCATCTTCAAAATAGTCCATCTGCCATCAGTGGTTCAGTCTGAACTTTATGAAGCGACGAGAGTACTTTTTGTACGCAAAGAAAATAAAAATAATGACTTTATTCAACAATTCGTCTCATCTGCGTCACCGTAGCGCCATTTTGGAGAATACCCGCTGGACGCAAACTGCGTACGCTGTTGTGTGTCAGCCGCACCGCATGGATACGCTGTTTTCATTCAAATCAAAGCGTAAATAAACGTAGAAGACGTATCTGTGCGGCGCAGCTGACACAGAACAGTGTACGCTATTTGCGTCCAGAGGATATTCTCCAAAATGGCGCTATGGTGGAGGAGACGAATTGTTGAATAAAGTCATTATTTTTATTTTCTTTGCGTACAAAAAGTATTCTCGTCGCTTCATAAAGTTCAGATTGAACCACTGATGGCAGATGGACTATTTTGAAGATGTCTTTCATACTTTTCTGGACCTTGTGTTATTTACTTGGCAGTCAATGGGACAGTCACAAACCTCCCGGTTTTCATCCAAAATATCGTAAATTGTGTTCCGAAGACGAAGCTTTTACGGGTTTGGAACGATATGGGGGTAAGTGATTAATGACAAAATTTTCATTTTGGGGTGGGGTAACCCTTTAACAAATCTTACCAATCTCAAACTTTTGAACGGTAGTGTATATTGACATATTAATCAGTCTTATTTTCCAGTAAAAACAAGGTATATTCAGTAACATAAACTGATTTTGTCTGTACTTTTTTTCTCTCTTCATCAGTGTACAGTAGTTCCTCAGTACTGCATGTATAGGAAGTAAATGAGCTCATTTAAATATATTTGTGTGTATGCTTCATTGTCTGACCTCTGGTTGTCAAGGTTACACCCTGAGTGCCAGGAGGTAGAGGAGGGAGGAGGTCTGATTCGCTCGTGGTCATCCTGCATCTGAAGCCTGATTGGTCGACGCAAACCCCATGAGATATTGAGAAGTCCTTCTATGATCAGCTCCTCCTCTTCCTGCAGGCACAATACACACAACACACATATACTTATCCTTGAGTTTGTTACCTGACAATAACAAGTGATGATACATAATGGACCCGAGTATTACTTTTAGAATAAATTAGGTTGATAAATGTAGCATATCTAAATCTGTCAGTAATTTGACACAGCCAGAGCACCTGAGCAAGCTGCATTTACAGACACAAAAGGAGCCCTGCATGAACACCCCCACACAACCCCTCCAGTCACAGACAGTTATTACTCCCCAGACAATAGTGAATAATTGAGAAAGCACAGACGGGGTCAAACGCTTCCCCACCTGCCACACAATGAGTGTAAATCTCTTTCTTACCTCTCTGTGGCGTAACTGCAGGTTCTTTCCTTCATAGTAGAGATTGTAGGTCTTTAAATGAGAGAGAATGCTTCTCCTGAGAAATAACAAAGTTTGTTCAACAATTCATTTAATCTTTGAAAAAAGTAAAGAAAATTCTTTAAAAATTCTATTTTTAAAAATGCATTTAAAAAGTTGTGATTTATTTTCTCATTAATTTATTTGTGTGTGTGTGTGTTTATATATACAAATAATGAGTACAAGATACAAATGAGTGCTTATGTTAATTAATATGCATTGTCCCTTTTAAAATTAAAATAAAGAACAAAAGAATAAAGAATATATATTTATGTACACATAAGTTGATATTAGTATTATTATTATAACTATTATCCACAGAAGAACATATTCTTAATATCCTAAAATTGACCTTATTCACTACCGTTCAAAAGTATGGGCTCAGTAAGATTTTTTTAATGTATTTTTTTTTTTTTACATAAGTTTCTTATGCTCACCAATGCTGCATTTATTTAATAAAAAATACAGTGAAAACTGTAGTGTTGTGAAATATTATTACAATTTAAAACAACGTTTCTGTTTGAATATATTTTAAAATTTATTCCTGTGACGGCAAAGCTGCATTTTCAGCAGCCATCGCTCCAATTACATTTTTAATGAATAAAATAGCAAATGAATAATGAAATGATAGATAGATAGATAGATTAATTTAATATTTATTATAATTTATTTTATTAATTAAATAGTGTTTTAGTATTTATCTTGTTGGAGTATTTTATATCCATGTATTTTATTAGTCTGTAGCTTGTCACTTAATGTAAAGTCAGCCAGTCATGGTGACAAAATAAAAGTTTGATCTTCCTGTCTGGTTATTATTTTATTGTAGTGACAATCTGACTGTACAGTATCGCATTGCGAACAGATTATTACAGAACTGTCAGTGGTAACAGGACAATAAAAAGCAAGCATTTCTATTGTTCAGATTTTTTAACATTCCAGTCATAGGATGATTTTAACGCTCATGAGTTTGGTGTAAGATTTATACTCACTTGCTGATGAATTTGTTCTCTCCAACCCGCACACCGTCATTCCTGTCATCCATTTTATCCCAGCCACGACTGCATGGAAGGACTCTGGAGAGACGGAGACAGAGGAACAGGGAGGAGAACAGAGAAAGAGAGAGAGAATGTTTCTGCTTCTTGTTTTAACATCAAAGAATTAACTCTTCTGTATCTAGGTCAGCGCACGAGGAATGGAAGAAACCAAACAAAGTAAAGTATGCATATCTCACATTGACTAACTCATGTATTTTTGATATCTCTTGATAAGAGACTGATGCTCTGTTCTATATCACACAAACCCATGTGATGCCGACATCTGCAAGTCACAGCTGAAAGTAAACTATTCATGAGGATGTGACCAGAATAGACACAGAGCACATACTGGAATGAAAGAGAGGATTGAAACAGACAAAAACAGTTCATCAACACATTTAAAGACCCCATGAAATCACAGCTCAAGTTTTGGGCCCTTTTGTTTTACCTTTGAGTTCACCTATAGTATAGTAAAAATTCTAAAGTTTGTTATCAGTAAGATGTTTTTTAAAGAAATTAACACTTTAATTTAGCAATGGCACATTAAATTCACCAAAAGTCACAGTAAAAAAAATCCTGCTGTTTTCAACTGTTTTCAACATTGATAATAATAAGAAATTGATAATAATAAAAAATGTTTCTTGAGCAAATCAGCATATTAGAATGATTTCTGAAGGATCATGTGACACTGAATGTAATGATGCTGAAAATTCGGCTTTGCATCACAGGAATACATTACATATTCAAAACAGTTATTTCAAATGGTAATAATATTTCACAAAATTATTGTTTTTACTGTATTTCTGATCAAATAAATGCAGCCTTGGTGAGCTTTCAAACACATTACAACATTTTTAACAGTAGTGTATGCTAATATACACATTTAATTTTGATGTGTTTCTCATTTGGGAAAACAAAAAATACTCATGTTGCACAACACTGATTTTTTTCCCAATCAAATGATCTCTAAATAGAGAATTTCCCGCCTCGCAACAGAGTCTTTAACATTTAAACTGGTAAAAGATGCTCAGTCATAATGATGATCAATATATTTATGTTTTTAGGAATGCCATCGATTGAAATACAATCAGTGCTGTCGGATAATACAGTACTGTCCCTGGTATTTCATTACAGATAAAACTAGAGAAACCAGAGACGGAAGAAACTTTTAATATCACACATCAGTCAATAGAAATGCTCATACATTGATCTAAAAAACATGAGTGATATTCAGTCTAAATCCTTCATCACAGTGTGAGTTATTCAAAGGATAAGTTGCAAAATATGCAACCGACTCTAAAGCTCAATGGCTGACACATATACTCCTGTTTGGAGGTTCCCTTGGCACAATACAAACTGCTCTAGCTCTACTTAAGGCTTCCTTCCTCACCAGCTGGAAAGGCTTTACAGAAGCTTCCGGAGACAGGGACAGGTGCAGGACAACAGGGGTACTGTTACCCCACTGTTACAACTACTCAGCATCCCGGACTCCGTGCTGTTGCTGTTTTATTGTGTCTTCTTTAAAACATTTATACAACTGTCATGCCAACAAAACTAAAATAAATATGTGTCAAACTTTTTTAAAGATACATGTTGACGCTTATGTTAAAGGAACTGAAACTGAGGAAATAGCAGTGGCCATCTGCCTAGTATGTGGTTTAACTTTGTACAAGCATGTTAAAGGAACAGTTTACCCAAAACTCTAAATCTAAATTCACCCTCATCTTGTTTCAAACCTGTTCTGTGAAACATTAAAGAAGATATTTTGAAGAATGCTGGCATTAAAACCATTTCGTTTCCCACTGAAAAATACAATGGAAGTCAATGGGATAAGAAACAGTTTGATTACTAACATTCTTTAAAATATATATATTTTTGTGTGTATCACAGAAGAAAGAAATTAAACGACATAGAAGTTTGGAGCAACATGAGGATGAGTGAATAATGAGAGAATGTTCATTTGTGAATCAACTATCCCTTTAAACACAGAAAAACAACCAACCCAACAGTCATGTGTCCTCTGTATTACATGATGAAATGACATACAAGTTACTTAAAACAACAACCTTCCTGCATTTACTCTTCATCTGAAATACTACAAACCAGCATATTTTAAGATGTCACAATACACTGATTTAAATCCTGACATTTTCAAAAGCTTAAAGAGTAGTACTTCCCATTTACGGTCTCGCTATCTCATAGGATTTCCTGAACTTGATATAAGAAGATTTAACTGAACGCACATTACCTTCTTTCTTTTCCAAACGGCTCTTTTGCAGCTGATCGTCTGGTGGTCTTTAAACGCTAAAGCAGTGTTGAACCCATGTGACACGCAGCTTCGCTCTCCTAAACTCTTCCTCTGATTTGCACAGCGGAAACTGACATGAGGCTTCAGACTTCCCCAATGGTGGTTTCACTGCCTCCTCCTCCTCCCTTTATCTCCCTGTGTCAGTCTCTCTCAAGTTCACCCATGTCTTTACGCACACTGCCGTTTAATCTTACACCAACAAAAGATATATGAACTTTATGAGCACTTAGAATCACTTCAAGAGAACTACTTAGTGCACACATATAACTCAAGAGTCCACACACACACAAAAACACACAAACAGAGCACAGGTGTCCCACTGAGACCCCAAATGGAAGCGGTAATGGCCTCATTCAGTCCCTGACAAAACTCCTACACGATTATACTTTCACAAGATCATTATCCCACGAGCAAACAATAGGGTCTCTCTCTTGTATGGGCTTGTTTTCTTATCAACACCACCATCTCCTGACCCAGAGCGTACAGTTAAGTATGTGTAGCTGTTAGAGCTTGTGTGTGTGTGTGTGTGTGTGTGTGTGTGTGTGGCCCCTCCCACATCTTTCATACACACCACTCGCTGCGCTCAATCAGGAGATGATGAAATATTCAATACCAATCGACCCTGAGCAGCTTATTCTGACATTAATATTTCATATTCCACATATAGTCCTGCCAGAACTACAGAAGAGCTATTAGTCTCTGATACACATCCAAAAGTCATTGCCAGCAGATAATAGGCATCAGATGACAGGCGATGATTAGATTATAGATGCATGATGTATCGGTGCCTAATCTGAATCGGCCAATATTGTACATGCTTATTTCCTCAAAGCTGATAATTAAAAACACTAATAATTTAATAACACTGTTGTAATCTTTAGGAAATCTCAAAATGAATACCCAGTTTTCATACTTCGTTATACTGTGATAAAGTACCTATATTTAGTTGTAGCATTTATTAAATTGATCAAAAGTGACAGTAGACATTTAAAATGTTACAAAAATTTCTATTTCAAAAGGTTATTATTATTATTTTTTTAAACTTTCTACTAATCAAAGAATCCTGATAAAAATATATCATGGTTTGCATAAACAAATTAAGCAGCACAACTATTTTCAACATTGATAATAATCAGAAATGTTTCTTGAGCATCAAATTAGCATATTATAATGATTTCTGAAGGATCATGTGACACTGAAGCTTAGAGTAGCCTACTGGTTACAAAAAAAAAAAAAAAATCAGCTTTATTAATCCTTTATTTTAATGTTTTAAATACTGTTTTTATTGTATTTTTTGTATTCTTACAAACACCAAAACAGTGTAGATTACTACACATACTGCCAAGAAGTCAATCCAAGAAATGGAAAAAGGGAAGTTGAGAGAAAAAAAACAAAAAACATTTCACAATCTTATCTGAACTTTTCCTTTATTCAAGCTCTTAGACGTCGGTTAGGAAAATATAGATAAAGAAAAACCCACCAGTGATCCATGCAACATGACCCCACTTCAGTCTCTGAAATGCAAAAGCCATTTGTTTCATGCTTTTTACTGCAACAGCCATCAAACTACTTGAGCACCACGTTTCAAGAGCCATGTACTTTTCCACACTTATGCAACGGTGCACTCTAGCATTAAATGTGTCAGGGGAGTCCATGAAAAATGAATGAAAAAGAGCATGAGAACTATTTTTACATGGCCTTTTGGGCTCATGTGACTATCCAATCTGCTGGTTCTCTTAAAGATCAACTTTGCATCTATAAAAGTGCCTAATTATGAATAATTACATGTTTGTCAAACACAGACTGTGGCTTGGCACTTGAGTTGTACATGTGTTTCGTGGGACAGACATGGAAGTGGTTGTTTATCCTGCTTCAGCATCTAAAACTAACCAAATTCTGTTGGTGGACATTTTCTTTTTTGCATGTTTGCATGTTACACTTTAAGTAATAAATTCTATCATATTTGTTCATGCTATTGTTTGCAATGACCTGAAAACAACCACGGCCACCTTTCCATCCGTTTTCTTCCTTCCCATGGCTTGGAAATTTCCCCTTGTTGTCCAATTCCAAAGCAACCGCTCATACCCTCGGTCTTTAAGATCCAGGCCAAGATCTCCGCTTGATGTTTCCTGGCCTACATCCATTCCCTCACCTCCCCCAACCAGCATCTCCTCACAAACACTATTGCTCGGCTATTGTTAAATTGCCACGGCAACCTGGAAAACACTTGCGAACCGACAACAAGCTTTGTCCAACAATGCTGAAAGTCACACTTCTGCTCCCTCTTCCTTCTCTTCTTCCTTCCCTTCGCTCATGTGTTTAGCAGCTTGCACTGCTGCAGTTGTTGGAGTGTTTACTGATGGCTGCTGCTGTGAAACCCTCATGAGTTATGAAGTATGACAAAGAAGACAAAACACAGCTACTTCAAAATCTGCTGCATGGAAAATGTGACGCCCACATCTGACTGAGATTCTAACTTGCAACTGAGAGACTAAGGCTAGTCTGGAAATGAGTAACTTATTTGATGAAGATGAAGAGAAGGAATCTAATTTTCCCCCCATGATTTTCCTCATGTTTAAACTCTCTGAAGATGTTTCCCTGATTCACTCATACTCAAACGTGTCACAGGCACCGCCTGAAGGTGTGAGGATCACTGTTAAAGGGATAGTTCACCCAAAAATTAAAAATCTGTTATCATTTAGTCCCCATCATGTAACTTCAAACTTGAAAGATTTGCAAGAACTGCATCATTTATAGGCACTTAAAAGTACTCTTGTGGTTTTATACAACAATTAGTCCCAGACTCCCGGTCCTCAAATCTGATTGGTCCAGCAGCGCTCCAGGACTGCTGATATTTAGTCCAACAGCAGTGAGACATTTCACTATTTGTATCACTCTGCTTGTCCGTGTCCTTGGTGACTCACAAAGTTTGATGCTTTGGCCTATTTTAGAAGTATTTTCATTGGCAACAAAGAAATATATGAAATAACTATCCAAATTCAGTCTGAATCACAAGTTACCACACTCACAATGGTGCTGTTGATATATCAGCTGCATGTTATTACCTGAGGCCATATCACATTATTTAGCCCTACTGGAAAGGTCTATAATGTTTGTTAATGTTTTAGAAAGATCTATTTTATGCTAATCGAGTAAAAATACTGTAAAGACAATAAAAGTGTGAAATAATATTACAATTTAAAATAGCCTGTTTTCTATTTAATGTATTTAAAAGTACAATTTATTCCTGCGATGGCAAAGCTGAATTTTCAGCAGCTGTCACACGATCCTTCAGAAATCATTCTAATATGCTGATTTACTGCTCAGTTAATGGTGAAAATAGTTGTGCTGCTTAAAGGAAGTGTGGAAACTTTTGAGACATGTCTTTACTGTCACTTTTGATCAATTTAATGTGTCTTTGATGAACAAAAGTTGAACAAATGTTAATATGCTTTCACTGTTCATAAAAAAAAAAAAAAGCATGAACTTCTCCTTTTGTGTTCCACAGAAGAAAGAAAGTCACAGCGATTTGGAACAACACCTGCATAAACAGTAACATAATTTACATTTCTGAGTGAACTATTCTGTATAAAACAGACTGGTTATGTAATCTAGACAAATATAATGCCAAACGAGTCATTTGAGCCCGTAGTTTTGCCATTGCTAACACATATATCTCACAGGGGACATAAACAACTCTACATGTTAAACACCGTGGCATATTATTCTCACAGATGCTTTTGTAATCTGAAGCCTGAATATTACATTACATTTCCAGTAGACATTCTTAATGAATTTCAATACACAACTGATCATATTACACGTTATGATACAAAGTTGCAAACACATGCCAGCATAAGCATCCAAGTCTGATCAAGTCGTGAGTAACAAACAACATGTTAGAAAACATGCACACAAACACCCACCCTTCTCTCGTGGATCTCTGCTCTCCAGATGCCCGATGTCACGATGATCAGATCAGATCAGATTCTGAAGGCTTTTCAATCTTATCTGTGCTTTTACGTCTCCAGACGACATTAAACTGAACAAATCTACCATCAGCGATGCTACCAACCGATCCAATGCTTTACTCACTCCAACTCAAACCGAGCTTCTGTGCTCGCATCGGGAACAATCGCAGTTTGAGGGGGGCGTCTGAGGAGGAGGAATACCCCCATCTGCTGTTACAGACCTCAGATAACGCAGCAGCCAATCAGTGCGCGCGCGGACGCCCCTTTGTTCGCGCTGCTCCTTTCGCGCTGGTCGCTGGACAACATATGCGTTCAGCGGGGAATCCCCAAAACAATAGCCCGCTGGAGTATAGGGACATAGTGAATCAAAGCACAGGTTCTCCCGTTTAATCCACATCGGTAACATTTGGGATTCAAATGTACAAAAAGGCACAAACAACTCTAAAAAGAGTTATTTTACAAATATGTGATCTATAGGCTAAATAAACGTAACGTACATGGCTGCTGTAAAAACAGAAGTCACGTGACCAGAGGTGTTTAAATTCAGTTTGTCTCTCTGAAAGATGCTGGCAATGTAGTAAAAGCCTTAATACTGGGGTTGGGTGTCGATTCAGATGTCCCGATTCGATTCGATTCTGATTCGCAAGCTCGCGATTCGATTCTTGATTTGATTCCCGATTTGATTTTTTGTTTTTTACTACATTCAGTGAGTATGGTTTTAATACAAATGCTAGTGATGTTTCTAAAAAACAAACATTAAACATCAGTTTACAAATGGTAAATTTATAAAAAGAAATTAAGAGCCACAGACCTGTATTTTAGGTCCTAAGGTTTATTTAAACAGTAATTGGGCCCTATAAAATGTTTTTCTTAATTTTTATGGTACCGACTGATTCATGGCTTTTGAGAATGGATATATAAGTTAAAAATATAAGCTTTTTAAAATGTAATTATCATGATTATGTTCACAGTGCATAACGATAAAATAACTCATGATCTTAAAAGTGTATTAGTAAACATTAAGGTTAACTAATACTAATAGATGCTGTAAAAGGTTAATTGTTAGTTTATGTAACTAATGTAGTTAACTAATGTTAACAAATGAAACCTTTTTTCTAAAGTGTAACCGTCTAGTGGACAAGTAGGTCTAACACATTATGAATAAGACTGATTCACATTATAAAATTGTAAACATGAGTATGGTTACGTTAAATCAGATTATATATATAGGCAGTTCAATGAGTAAGAACACATGCTCTCTCTGTGGAAAATTTGGGTAAGTGACACTGAGGGTGAGGATTAGATCATCATGGGTCGTCAAGGGTCAGAAAATGAGCAAATCTGAGCTGGGAAAGACTGATATCGTTTTAATCTCTTGTAATCTGCTACCAGCTATGATCTACCCATCTGTCGGGAGCACGGTTAAAGGGTTCATACAGTAAAAGCAGCAAAAGAGTTTAGGAAGCTCAGGATTAAAAAGAACTTCTAGTACGAAGTGAAAAGTACAATATACTTTGTTCATTTCTAAACAGATTTTTAAAAACATTTTTTAGTATTAGAGATTTGTCCTGTAGACATACCGAAAGGTCTATCATATATCATATTATTTGCTAAATAAACAGCGCATCCTCTATTAATAATGTAGGACCCACCATTCAGAATATGGGACCACAAAGAAAAGACTTGCTGTTGTTGACAGCATCTCTTCACTTTCTTCTCTCTGAGCCCCCTATGACTGCATCTATTAATTGAGTCTGGTTGAGTTGTGTGTGCTTAATCATGTTAACTCAGACGGTTACGGTCAACACACACACACGGTTGATGGGGGAAATCAGAGGTGAAGAACTGGCATGTGTAACCTGATACATCTAATGAGTTTACCAGAGAAGACAAAAAAACATTTTAAATGTCACGTAACTAGACCATAATTCTGAAAAAAAGAGCCTTTCATGCTTACCATTCATTTGAAATATGAATGTTTTTTTTTTTTTCCCCTCATACACCTAACTCTGATCCTGAAAACAGTTAAGGATGCAGGAATAGACCATTTGATGTAAATTGATTTGTCTGAATGATCATCATTATAATAATTATTTACAAAATGTTATTAATAATAATAATAATAATTTAATACTTTTTTAATTTTACCTAATATATACTGTTTGTTGCGGGGAACCTTGATGCACATACATACAAACACACATACAAAGAGACAAGAGACAAAAGACGTTATGATTTGCTCAGAAACATCTTATTAAATGTCTTTAGGAACATGGAATAAAACAATTTCTGCTGTTTCTACTAACAGGAGCTGCAATGGCTGGTCCAAGAATATAGCACATTCTGCACTCAATATATATATTCATGTATTTATAATAGTTTCAATGCATTGCACTTTCTAAATTTGTACTAATTTTAACATGAACAGAAGTAATGTTAGAAAAATACAATATGAAAACATCCAAGTTAACAACAAATATATTCAATCAAACTACAGATTAAAAAAAAAAAAAAAAAAAGTAACAAATTGGTGCGCTTTGCAGCATGATGATTTAAGATAAGCATTTTTTCCAACATCTTTTCGTCTGTAAAAACACAAAATGATGTACAAACAAAACAGTAAAACATTAAAAACATATTACAATTCAGAGAAACTAAGTATATTCTTCAGATATACCCCCTTCAAAATAACTGAAGGGTTGTTTTTCTTTGAATCACATGCCACCATGTTATTAAGACCCATCACAACCTTTACATGACAGCCCATACAGAGATTTCGCACAACAGTGTGTGTTTCCAAAATGTTCTCATGTTAAAAACCATATTTAGCATCAATAAATGTTAAAAGTACTAATAATAGTGTAAATTAGTGGCCAAAAATCCTTTTGAAATCACCATTTGCTATATATTCTGACAAATATTTATTAATTTCACTGCCATATAAATGACTGAAACGATTGACAAGACAAATAAACACCACAGGCTGTGAAAGGTCTTCATAAGATGTCATATTCTGTTTCAAATAACATTTCAATAAACTATATAAGGATAAAATTTAAGGAGACGAGACTGACACCACTGCAAGCACTATCGGTGTGAATGGGATGGGATTCAGAGGCAAACTTCACACTTTCTCAGATGCATTTACTTTGGATTCACAGGCAATCATTATACCACACTTCAGAGTGCTGAATGTTTTATAAGAAGGTTATTTTAGGACCAAAAAGTGCTATAGTAATGGATTCTTTACAATATATGTTTTGAACTGTATATCTTATTCTACTGTAGAATTTTTGCTGCAGCACTCTGTTTCAAGTGTTCACTAAACAGTAAGTAAATTAGTATTGCCTTGTATACATACAACACTCAGATCTGGCTTTTAGGTACCAAATACTGTCTCCTCAACACTCTCAAACACACGTGCGATGTGTTCTTTCCTGCTATAATGCACAGAACGTTTTGAAAAAATGTGTAAATAAGGCTGAAAACAAAGTAACAGTTGTAACATTGTGTTACTAAGTGAAATGGTCCTTGCATAATTAGGGTTTTCTGTTAAAAACAAAATCAAAGAAACCAAAATTAGGCTGTATTACAGGTCAGCTAGAAAGAGAGCGAGCGAGAGAGAAACATCTCAAACATGTTAGTTGGAATGATTCACAGAGGAAGCACCAGTTATGTTGTAAATATCAAGACTGGTAATATAAAACTGCAATTTCTCTTTGCACCATGCTGACAGCCTATCAAATCAAACCTTAGAGTGCAGAACTGCATCTCCCATTTCCTGCTTACAGGCAGCAAAGGATTTGCACAAAGATAGTAGACAGTACATATAAATAAATAAATTACAAGTCAACAAAAGAAACTCTGAATCTGAAGTGGACACAGTATGAGCTTCAAATAAAGATACAACCATCAGATGAAGCTGTAAGTGAGATTATCACAGAGGTGAAAGCATAACTGCGCACTATTAAATCAGGAAGGCCAATGAAGTCTCCATTCCATGACACCAGAGTCTCCAATGGTCAAAAATTGGTTACAATGCTGCAACACAAACGGATAGTGTACATTTAAAAATGCTGTGTGTTGTACATGTTACTGTAAAGATTATAGTACGTCTGTAAACCAAAAATGAGAAATGTGAACTTATAGGTCCAACTAAATACTAACGATTAGTAAGTGATTGTGATAATGCAGTACAACAGGATTTATACAGTTGGAGAAACTGTCAATAAATGCCCACTAAATTCCGCCCATCCTCTCTGTGTCCAAAAACAAACCACATCTGCAGTGCTTGTGAGAATCTACATTATAAACCACATTCTCTTGAACAGCAGTGAGGAAGTGCCACCTATAATCACATAAAAGACGCCCAAAGGAGGGCTCAACAGAATCCGACCAAAAGAAAAACGTTTCCCCACATCTTTCGATGGGACTGCCTGAGTGCAACCATTCTCAAGTTTTCCCCTTCCAGTCTTCCTTCTTTTGCAAACCATGCACTGACATACATTCGTTTTTTGTATAATTTTACCTACTGCATAGCTATCCGCCTCCAAAACACGCTACAAATTCAAGGTGGCATTTAATAAGAAACGTTTCTTTCAATATGAGCTATTACAGTGTTAGTTCACCCAAAAATTAATTAATTTTCATTTTTGGGTGAACTAACACTTTAAGCAAAATAGCAGCTAACTAACAACATAAACGAGATGACTAAAACATAAATTTGTACGACTGAATCGTTTTCCTTACATTTAAGGCATTGGGACTTAAATTTTTCATTTCAGTTTAAGTACTTACGGATTTGGAAGCAAGACTCGGACACTGGAAGTTAAATTAGGAACAAGCAAACTACATTTTGTGCGTTAATTCAAGCAGTGCAATTCAAACATAAAGCACAATAACCTTGCATCACTAAGTAAACCTTTAACGATCCTCTTGGTTTAACGGGATCCGGAACTGCGCCATGCATAAAGCGAGACTGAGCATGTTTGTGTTTGTTGTGAATGTGAAGGTGATAGTGGCCGCCATGTGCACGTAGGCACTCAATAGTACTTCATTTAAATTCAAACACATCCAATTATCTACACACTGATGCAGATGGAGAAGTGCAGGCCAAAAAAAGGAACACTGATACTGGAAATTCAGAAAGTGATTTTTCCATCCATCAGTCTCTGTTTTCACGTTCTCCCACACAGAGTGAGATGAACGAGTACAACCTGCATTGCATCCACTCACTGTTGTCATGGAGACACCTTCAGATCAGCTCCAAAGCTGCTGTGCTGTCAAAGTTTTAAGAAACCAACTTTAGTGTTGATGACAAACTCGATCAAAAAGGATACAGAGTTTTTAAAGGATTGTAGGATGAAGATAGTTTATAGCTGGCTTTTTGTTAAAGGACCGGGCTGTGGATTTTGCTGTCTGAGTGGAATGGAGCGTTGTGACTACCATCTGAAAACATACTAGTGCTAAACACTATACCCCACTTTCTCCCAGTTCTGGCTTTGTTGGCATGTCGTCCTCTCTTCTGTTATGGCAACCGTGGGTGAGGATGCTCCATTGGTAGCCAGCGAAAGTGGGGCTGATTGGGAGGTACTGGAAAATGCGATGACGCCGCAGGAAGTCCATACCAAACGGAAGGTCGTAAGACTCCATTCTGTCCCGTTTAGATGCGCTGTTTCCACGATTCATCTTACGGATGCCCCTTTCCTCCGGGGTGCCTGGAATATAATAGAAAGATAAGTTAATTAGAGGGAAGCAGGGAATGCACCAATGTTAAACATGATCAACAAGACAAAACTAAACGTTTATAATGTTTTATAAACATTTTAAATTAGAATTGCACCATTAATAAAATTAAAATAAAACCGAAACTGCAATATGGCTTAGTGTGATTATCAAATCGCCAGAGGCTTTGATTTAATTCAATTATGTGCAGTATAGCGCAGCACTGTGTTTATTTACACATGAGCAGAATATGAGCTGGGGTTTTCAGTTTGTCAGAGAGGCTCGGTTCACTATAAATGCGATTTCGCTTGTAACATGCATTTGAAAACGCAACATGCCACACATCTTCCCACACGTAACGAGAAGCACTAATAAATCAGCTGTAGGTTTTCTGCCAACATAGAAGATTAAAGTTTTATTTAAAATTTTGTTAGTAGTAGTACAGTCATGTTAATACAGAATAATTGTTTGCCAAATTGCCCTATAATTTATATAGTGCTATAGATTCTTAATGTTATAATTTCAACATCAAATGGTGATTGAAAACTTATTACTACATTTACCACCATTTTGTTAATTAAAAAAAGAAAAACAAGAAATTCTTAGAAATTTCAAATTACACATGAACTAGTTTGTTTATTTTGAAGGATGAGAGCTACCTAGTGACGTGGATTTTCGCCAAAGGTTTAACTGGATTGAATAGAAATAGCGGTTTTCTCCTGATCAATCAGACAAACAGTGTTTTATGAGTGTATTATGAGATTTGCACCTACCAGGAATAGTATTATCTAGCACAAACGCCACTGAACCTCCTACAAACATGGCAGTCGTAAGCAGAACATTCAGCACCTGATCTATCTGCACTATACCTGCAAAAGAAGAAAAGAATATGGTTCCACACTGGTCCCTCAGGAAACAAACATCATTCCCCATGTGGTGAGTTTATAAACACGTGTTTGTGTATCTACCAGTGACTAGAGGGTTTTCTTTGAGGTAGCTGGGCAGGACGAGGCCAAAGAAGATGGAGAAGCCAAGGACAAACAGATTGCGGGACGAGTTGAGATCCACAAATTGCAGATTGGAAAGGCCAACAGCAGTGATCATGCCGAATAGAGTGCAGAACAGCGCCCCCAGAACTGGGTCCGGCAATGATGCGAAGAGAGCGCTGAATTTACCCACCATTCCTAGTAGTAGCATCAGTGCCGCACCATACTGAATTACCCGCCTGCTGCCCACCTACACAGAGAGAAGAAACCGACCAATCAGAGAACACTATTGCATAAGTGCTGTTTATAAAATGCTAATGCTGTGATTTTCTTCTTGTACTAATTTTTATGTAGTATTAAGGTTAGGAATTGAAAGCAACGAAGTCAATGGATTATGCCATGGTTAAAGATTCTCAAAATCAGGTCTCAAATTTTCTGTGCAGTTTACGGTCACTGATCTACTAAATTACACTGTAGCATACAGTAACAACGGAGATAAACTGAAATACATGTATACACCATGATTCATAAGTGTGGGGTCAGATTTTTAAATGTTTTTGAAAGTCTCTTATGCTCAGCAAGGCTGCATTTATTTGATAAAACATACAATAAAAATAATAATACTGTGATATTATTACCATGTAAAACAACTCTTTTCTATTGTAATACATTTCAAAATGCAATTATTCTTCCTGTAATGCAAAGCTGAATTTGAAATCAGCCATTACTTCAGTCTTCAGTGTCAAATGACCCTTGAGAAACCATTCTAATATGCTAATTTAGGACTTAAGAAACACTTATTATCAATATTGAAAACAGTTGTGCTGCCTAATATTTTAGTGGAAACAGTCATGTTTTTTTCAGGAATCTTTGACAAATATATTAAAAACTGTATATACATATATTTAAAGTAAATGTTGAACTTTCTAACATTATAAATGTCTTTACTGTCACTTTTGATTAACTTAATGCATCCTTGCAGAATGAATGTATTAATGTAATACAAAGAAGGAAAAATCTTACTGACCCCAAACTTTTGAAGTGTTTGTCCACGAATAAGGTGATATTTATTTTTCTTCCCAAAATTGCTGCAGTAAATGTACAAATTATAACTATGGAACTGTAATACATGAAGTATTAAAATCAAAATAGCCGCCTCATGAGTAGCAGTTGCATGTCTAATAAATAAATAGTTCCTGTGGGAACAGCCCTGAGGGAGTACATAGCCAGCCAGAGCTTATTTTAATGACGCTCACAGGAAACTCAAAAGCTGCCCTCTTCAATATTGAAGGTCTTTTGGTTGCTAATGATCCACTGCAGGCACTGAAGGCCAATCTAACACATGCTGCTATGTGCCACAAGGACTGCTCTCTGCATGTGCTTTTAACAGCAAGCTCCTTGAAGCCAAGCACAGTAAAAACCAGTTTATGAGTCAATATGGTGCTTCTTCATTGTAAGTGACTAAAGAAATACCAAAGAGGCCGAAAAGGAAAATATCATACTTTTGTGATGCCCAGAACTCCAATATTTGGGCTAGACGATGTTGAGCCATTTCCTGTCCCAAAGACGCCATCGAGAACACAGGAAAGTCCCTCCATGAAGATCCCTCTGAGAAAAAGAGATTCCAGTTAGCGCATAAGGATACCAAACATGCTAGATGTTTTATCAGTTTTGATATGTGCAATTGTGTCCTTGTGTTGTACCTGTTAATGGCATGTATAGGTGGAGGCGGGGCACAGGAGAGACGGGCACAGGCATAATAGTCTCCAATAGACTCTATGATACTGGCAACCACAGCACTCATCATCCCAATCACCCCTGCTGCTGTCACTGTGGGCAACCCCCACTGGACTAAAACACATAATCGTTCACACAAAGCATTATGGGTAATCTTATCAGGTTTAGCATACAGAAATTCCTACCACATAAAGGTTTATTGAATACTTTGGTGGGTCAAAAAAAAAAAAAGCTCAGTCGGCTTCAGTGGGCCAAAAACACTCTAAAGTTAAGCTTATTACATTTAATAGAAATGTAACCTTTAATACTTTTCATTTAATTGCAATTAACAAATAAGTCATTACATTCAGTTTGCACTTAAAGATACATTATATTCATAATAAGTACTCTTTTAAAAAGTATGCTAAAATTGTTTTTCATAAAGGTTGGCCTAAAGAGGTACAGAAACATGTGCAGTTCACTAAGTTTTGGAAAAAAGCAAAACACACACACACACACAAAAGCAAGACTCACAGGGGTAGGGTATCTTAAACCAGGGAGCGGCTGCAAGGATGCCCTGTCGGGCGTCTGTTCGGGCATAGAACCCATATTTGTCCTTCTCAGGAGGAAACACGTCAGTCACCGTGAAGATGAAACACAGAAACCATGACACAAGGATCGCCATGATGATCTACAGAGAGACAGAAAGAGAGATAAACCCAGTTACTTAAAAGAAACTCTTCTCATGCTAAATTCTGATGAGTAACCCAGACTGCTGAACACAAAGCCAGACATGTTATCCAACCTCCTTCACTAGCCTTCAAACAAGCAGACGACACTGCAAGCTGAAACTCCCTCACGATTCATCATCAAGGATCAATCTGTGTATTTTGGCTTGCCTCTATCTGCCTCCCACACTCACTTTCATTGCCATGTCATTGTCTGCTGTGCTTCCATTTAAAAACACAGGCCAAAAAGACCTCATCTCTGAAACAGCATGGTAATTACGACTGTCATCAGAGCTAACGGCTGATTACGAGCTGTGCCAAGACTCTGAAAATGCCAGCTCACGCTGCTGGGAGCGAGAGACACCAGACTGCTAATGATCACGATAATTCCTTTATGAGAATGTGGATCATTTTGGAAATGAAAAACGCAACACACTGATTATTGAGATACGGAACACCACATGTCCAACAACTTTACCTGCTGATAGATTTAAAAAGCAACATTTGCAATTTGAAATTAAATCACAGATGATCACTTGAATGTAAAAAAACAGACAAAACAAAACCAGAAATGATCATATTCTGATTTTAGCTGCTGAGGTTCTGTTTTTATAAAAAGAAATTTTTTTTTATAATTGCTATCATATTTTCTATCACAACAATGGCAACAAAATAAGCAAAAAAAAAAAAAAAAAAAACAAGCAAAACAATTTAATGATTAAATTTTTTTAATGGAATGGCACTGAGAAAAACAAAAATAATAAAATAAAATAATAATAAATATTCTTATTTTGTCTCCTATGCAACTAGTGTGTTTTATTATAATTTTTTTTTGTAAGTTTTTTTTTTATTTATTTTTTGGCAATAACATAAGCAAGCAAGTAAATAAGTAAATATATGTTTGAATGGTACGGCATACATGCTTATATACTATATTTATACTACATTTACTATACTTAAAGCTGCAGTCCGTAACTTTTGGCACTCTAGAGGTTAATAAACAGAGCTGCATGCAGCTTGCGGAAAAACATTGGCACTGGAACGCAGGTACTGGGCTACTCTGCCGCGGTTCCTACCAGAACCAGTCTAAAATAGTCCGAATATAAATACATAGTGATTCACGACAAGCCAAAAACACGATTTGGAAAATGGATTCCTGATGTACTCGCTTATTATATAAATTTTATGCATTTTCCCTCAATTCCTGAATGAAATGAACAGACGTGCTTGTCTTGGATTAATTTGGAAACTCACTGGGAACATCTTGAACAGCTGCAGGCGGTAAGATGTCCAACCTTTTTTGGATCTGTAGATGGGAAGCGGCAACTGGATGTTACGTGCATACTGAGAGAACAGCAGCACCAGGAATATGGTTCTGTTTAAAAGAGGGGAAAGAGATTAGATTTTGGGTCCACAGAGCTACAGATCAGTTATATACACAAACACACGTGTGTGTGTGAGAACTGTACTCACAGCATGGCGATGCCCCAGTGTTTGCCTGCCCTCTCTCCAGCCGCCTGGAAGCCCGAGAGCCCAATGAGAGTGACAGTAGGAGTAATGGTGAGCGGGCTGATGTACTTCAACAGGACACCTGGCAAACCCAAGGCCCCTATGATCACCTCGATTAGAGACGAGACTATTATAGCACCCTGGATCTACAGAGACAGAGAGAGTGGGAGACAGAAGTTGTGCTTAAATCTGATCACAAAAATAGACTAAAAGACAAATAAGAAGGGATCTGCAAAAAAAGCAGTTAAAGGTTAAAAGTGATCAAAGGTTGAAACGTGTCATTGACAAAGGCCTCCAGACAGCGTAATGCTCCATTTAATCAAATTTGGCTCCAGTTGCTTTGTCTTCGTCTGCCACAGCAAAATCAATATCAAATCAGTTTAGGCAAGTCTCTTAAAATACAGATAAAGGGAAAGTTCATCCAAAAATGAAAATGTATCATTTATTCACTCTACTGTTGTTCCAAACCCACTTTAGACACATTAGACTTTGGCTAATCTTCAAAACACAAATTAAGATATTTTTAATGAAACCTAAGAGGTTTTGGTTCCTCCACTGAAAGTCCAGGTAACCGAATTTTCATGTCACACACAGTGAGTGTGTGCAATCAATAGTTATTGCTTCAATTTGTACATTATAGTTGTTAAATTTTTAAACATTTTTTACAGTTACATATTCAATATTGTATAGTTACATATAACTAACCATATACTATATATAATATAATTACACATTTCTTTCTTTCCTTCTTTCTGCTATATCTTTACAGTATATTCACTCTGAACATAAATCTGCCCAATTAGTTTTTTCATTGATTTTAGTGCACTAAATACACATTGTTATTTGTATGACATTAAAAGACATGCTAAAACTCATGTAAAGCTATTTTAATCAACATTTAAATTACATTTAAATTACAAATTAGCTCATATTACCGCAGTCACATTTTAAGATTTTAACTATAAAAATTATACATAAAAGTATGTGTATTTAATACATTGCAACGTTAAATTTTAATATAAAGATGATTTGTTAACTAACCCTTTTTATTAACGTTTGCAGTGTTAGTGGTTCTATAGATGTTTTTTTTTAATGCAGAGCCCTTTCTGCGATCTCATTTAGGGTCACACAATTCCATGGGCCAAACCTGTTATAACCGATCTGCCTTAACTTCTCACCTCATTTTATCTCATTAGTTTCACACCATCACTTCCTTTATCAATTTTACATTAATGTTCCTCATTAAATTCGTCAGAGCTCATCTCTTTCATTCTTTGTTTTAACACACCTCTCGTATCCTGGGGTACCAGATGTCTTCTGTGTGTGGCAGCTCTGTGGCATTTAATAAAGGAAAAGCTGCAGAGAAACAGGACAATCAGGTTAGTGGTTTTAAGCGTGACAGAGGATACACGAGCGAGTGTGTGCGACACGTACCTGTTGTGTTACATTTCCACTTATCCAGTGAAAGGATGGCTCTTGCAGGGGCGAGAAAAGCAAAAGCACTAGCCTGGAACAATGGAAGCCTGGAGGAAAAACACACACAAACACACAATAATTCACAAGAACAGTTTGTACTGACACACCCACAACACTCTTGCTCCTTGGAAACATTTATGTGTGGCTGAGGAGAAAAGACAGGTAATGGTCACTAAGAGGAGCTCTAAACCACATTATGAGTCTGTAAATCAAACTGACATGAACACTGACATCTATTTAGTCTCCGGTAATCAGACCACCGACTAAACAATGCAAGACCAGGTCCTCGTTGCAGAATTTTTTATCCAAGAACACTTTGACAAGAAGAGACCACCTGACTGACATGTACTGTAACACCACCCAGTTTACATTTGGTTTAAGGCATTGGTTCTCAGCCTTTTTGACCCCAAAAACCTCTTTGTTCAATCACCCTCCTGTCCAAGCTGATATGGACCTCTGGTACTTCTGTTGTGCAGCAAAAATGCATAAACTCTAAAATATGAGAACAGTTTATTGTTGTGCATTTTATTTTTTGTTATTTTTAATAAAGAGCATGTTAATATAACTAAATGTAAATTATTTTAAGACTTACCCCTGACCTTTGATTTGGCCTGCCATGCCAAAAAATTATATTACAAAAGGACGAATAAATAGATAAACAATTAAATAAATAAATAAATAAATAAAAATACCATTGAAGTATATGTTTTTCTAATTACTATTTTTTGTTTTAACATTTTTTGTGTTTTATTTTTGCATTGAAATGTAAAAAAAGTGAATTTGATAATAAATAAATAATACCATTGAAGTATGTTTATTGCTAATTTATATTTTTGTTTTATTTCTGCACTGAAATGTAAAAAAAGTGAATTAAGAGAAACAAATACATAAACGCATAAATAAATAAATAAATAAACATACCATTGAAGTATGTTTATTGCTAATTTATATTTTTGTTTTATTTCTGCACTGAAATGTAAAAAAGTGAATTAAGAGAAAATAAATAAATAAATAAATGTCATTACAATTTTTGTTTATTATTATTTTTCTGTTATTTAATATATTTTATTATACAGTAATATAGTTGGATATAATGCAACATTTTTATTTGGCCTAAACTTTCAGTAGTTGATTGGGCACTTCTGCTCTAACCACTAGATGTCTCCACACACACTACTCATATGATCACTGATGTGGACTCTTAAGTCTGTTAGTAAAGACTGTTGCTACATGAATAATAATTATAAATAGACCATTGATTATCTTTGCTCAAGAACACTTGATGCTAATTTGCAGAGCAACAAAGAGGGGAGGAGAGTCATCATGACCCAGCAACGACAATGAACAGTAACATCAAAAGAACCATGTTTTACAAAAATACAACAGAAGAGCACAGATTATATTTAAAAGGTTTGCCTTATGCGTGTTTAGATAAAGGTCAGAACATCAGTTCTTCATCCTCTGTTCAGTGGAAAAATTGTTCAGGTAGATGTAACAGGTATCAGGTCATTCATTTCTGTTTTCCATTAGTATAACTGATATAGTTTTTGGTGATCGTCAAACATGCACACAAAAATGCATTAAGCAAAGCTTGCATACAGCGACTAAGCACAATGGTCTAATGGCAACACTCGCCCGATTCTTTCCACTCTTATCTTCTCATTTCCTCTTTTTTTGGGGACTCGCTCAGGTTTCCATGGAGACAGCATGTGTCACGAGCAAGTGACGTCAAAACGGAGGGATCACAGACATCAGACGGACCTCTTATACAAGTGGTCACAAAAGAACATTGAGTGCCAGACACAGAACAGGCAAAGGCTAAATGTCTTTATGACATGAACAGCCTGAAGGATCAGACCTCCACAGGTACTCAGCCTCCCACAATCTACGCCACATAAGACATCACTGCCACTTGCTTCCCTTTTGGGGGTTTAGCGTCATATAAAACTATGTTACGACATTAATTGCATTAAAGCTCAGTGCAGCAGCAAAACATTAACAGTGGAAACTTACGGAGGAAATAACAGTTTCCTGAGTTGCTGTGATTGATGATGTTTTATATGTTTGTATGGGCATAAACAGACCCAAGGACTGTAGATAAGACATTGATGCAATAGTTATTTTATAAGAGACCAGTATGTAGGCGTTTGTTTTATCGAATGCACTTAATCCTTATTCAAAGCAGAGGTGAGGCAACATAAGGGTCATGGAGACACTGGACATCCCAGATTGGTGACTGAGGTTAATGGTTTGCAAATTATATTTAAAAAAAAATAAAAATTTATGTTGAAATTTCAGCCTCACTGCTCCAGACTTCAGAGTCACACGATCCTTCAGAAATCATTCTAATATGCTGATTTACTGCTTAAGAAACAAGTTGATAACATTTGTGCCGCTAAATATTTTTGTGGAACCATGATGCATTATTTTAGAATTCTTTGATGACTAGAAATTTCAAAAGAGCAGCATTTACTTTAATTATTATTTTTTTTTTTTTGGAACAAATGTATTTGCTTATATCATTTTTAGTCAAATTAATACATCATTGTAGAATTTTTATTTTTATTTTGTTTTTTAATTTAAAAATTATTCATTTCTTTACAATTTATTTATTTTTTAATTAGTTTAAGAAAAATAATAAATACCAAAATAGTTAGTGGCTAATATCAAAGATATTTTTTTTCACCATTTATTTATAAGTATCAGGCGATATTGGATATGATGGTGAATTTAAAACTAAAATGACTGATTTGTAGTTTAAGGTTTTTCAGATTCAGGACTCCACCATTGAGTGTCCCGGACACAGTGCACTGTCTGAATTGTAGCACTATAAAGAGCTGAAGGCCTTCATTACTGAGTGATTAAAGAACATGAATCACAAACACAAAGATCCACAGACGACCACAGCTAAAACTGAACTGACCCATTTTCTCCAGACCTCCTTGTTACACGAACAACTGATAGTTAGATTTTGTTCCAACAAAAGCAGCTCTTACACCACAAGAAAGCTGTAATATATTCTCTTCCACTTTCCGATTCTTTTGCTCCCTTTCATAATAAAATGCGGTCAGCCTTGTTTGTCTAAAAGGGTTGAGTGTCCTTAAAACAGAAAAATGTTTTCAAATAAATTTCAAGGCTAATGGTCCATATCAGGAAAGTGGCATTCAAAAAAAAAAAAAAAAAAAAAAATATATATATATATATATATAATAATAATAATAATAATAATAATAATAATAATGTAATTGGAGAAGAGAATGTAGCTAAAAGCACCTTGAATACAAGTGCCTGTGTCTTGCAGCCAGTGGAAAAAAACTTGGGAACGCCCTTCCACAGAACTGAGAGAAATATTTTAATCGACACTAAATCTAGGTTAGTAGATTACTTTCACTTTCAGCAAGAGGAAGGAGAAAGACAGGGAAAAGAAAAGAAAAAGATTAAGAGAGCAAAATAACAGAATGTACTGTAAGGTGGAGGAACAACTGAATAAATAAATAAATAAATAAAATAAAAAAAACATTAATGAATAACAATGTGGTTAAAAAAAAAGAAGAAAACAGATGTTCCTTTAAGCCATTTTTGTGCAAAAACATACATGTATATTGAACGTCACCAAAAAGAGTGAAAAATATCTAGATTTACAATTTACAACCTCCCAGCATCATACTTGTGTAATATTCAAACTAACCTCAAGTACATGCCCAGATATGCCAACACAGCCTACCAATGACTGACGCAAAAAACGTTTACCTTTTGCTGTAATTGCAGCTTTACAATAACTGCAATCTCCAAGATTACCTCTGTGAGGTCATGACGTTCATGCCCTTGTTCTGACTAGCTTACCCAACCCATGAACATGAGTGATGCAGTGTTCAACATGTTCTATACATCATGTGATAATAACTTTCTCACGCTGTGAACAAGCATTTGTTTTTTTATACACAATTTTACTGTAAATATCTCACAATCACTGCATAATTTCAATTACGATGTCAATTACATAGACAAGCCAGCAGTGAGAAAGCTGAGATTCTCCACAGCTGTTTTTACTGTGCTCAGAACGTTCTAGATGTTATCCTCTTCTCTACCATATTTTCTGGAAGTGAAAAAATAGTAGAGTGAAGTAGAAGCAGTACTTGCTTAAGTGCACTTGCCAACTAAGCCTGATCTAACATCCTGAAAGCAATCAATAAAACCACCCGACACAACACAGTGTGCACAATAAAAGTGAACACAACAGATGGGTTTCTGATATATTCTCAATACTTTTATATGTTTGATCAGAATAACGTATTCTGGGGAAAAAAGTTATAAGGTATAAGTAAACTGTTGAGCTTACTTGTAAGTTAATTAAACTCCAATGAGAGTGGAGCATTGCATGGGATTCACCACACAGACTGGATGCGAACCTGTGTCTTGCATTGTCACTATGACACAATGTGTCTGGAACACATTCTAGACCTTGCTTTAAAAAAAATTAAAATAAAAAAACAAAATCACACACTTACCGGCAGCCAAGGGTGGTCTGCAGCAGGGTGGTGATGCCCACACAAAAGAAAATGGTGCCAATCAGCTGACTGGTTGCCCATTGGTCATATCCCACACACATGGCCTCAGAAAGCAGGAAGGGTACAGCGATAGTTCCACTGAAGCAGGTAAGATAGTGCTGAGGAAGAACGGTGTGGAAAGAAAAAATATCAGTAATTTTATCTCTGTTATCTCTGTAAAGGAGAACATCAAATCTCTAGTCTGCTTCAATGTCAAAGGCTGCTTCACTGCTGTAAATTCTAGGGCCATTGCTTCAAGTTGAGTGTCACTGCTTTAAAGTCTAGTTTCACTGCTGAAAGTTGAGGGTGACTGCTTCAAAGTCTACGGCCTCTGCTATAAAGTCCAAGGTTACTGCAATAAAGTTGAGGCTCATTGCTTTAAAATCCAGGATTCATTGCTGTGAAGTTGAGGGTCACTGCTTCAAACTAGATGATCACTACTGTAAAGCTGAGCGTCACTGCTGTAAAGTTGAGTGTTACCGTTTCCAAGTCAGTGTTTACAGCAGTGAAAGTTGAGGGCCAGTGTTTCAAAGTTGAGGGTCACTGCTTCAAAGCTTAGCTTCACTGCTGTTAAGTCTAGACTTCAAAGTCTAGGATTCACTGCTTCAAACTCGATGATCACTGCTGTAAAGTTGAGTGTTACTACTGTAAAGTCGAGGGTCACTGCTGTAAAGATAAGTGTCACTACTTTGTAGTGACACTTTGTCATTGCTGTAAAGTTGAGTGTTATTGCTTCCAAGTCAAGGTTTCACTGCTGTTAAGTTAAGGGCCACTGCTGTAAAGTCTAGATTTTGAAGTCTAGGATTCATTGCTGTGAAGTTGAGGGTCACTGCTTTAAACTCGATGGTCACTGCTGTAAAGCTGAGTGTTACTGCTTCAAAATTAAGGTTTCACTGCTGTAAAGTTAAGGGCCACTGCTTCATACTCGATGTTCAATGCTGTAAAGATAAGTGTGTAACTACCGTAAAGTTGAGGTTCATTGCTGTAAAGTTTAGTGTTACTGCTTCCAAGTCAAAGTTTTACAGCAGTGAAAGTTGAGGACCACTGTTTCAAAGTCGAGTGCCACTGCTTCAAAGTTTAGCTTCACTGCTGAAAGTTTAGAGTCAGCAATTTTAAGTCAGGAGTCATAGCTGTAAAGTTGGAGTCCACTGCTTCAAACTCAGAGGTCACTGTTGCAATGACGAGGGTCACTGCTTCAAACTCGAGGGTTACTGCTATAAATTCTAGATCTAGTCAGTGCTATAAACCCTTAGTTGAGTCAATGTTGGTATATGAATATCTTAAACATCTGGGGCACATCACTCTACACTTGAATGTTCAAGCCAGTATGTCCACATGTGGCTGTGCATGTGTTTGTACCTGTAAACCTAGAAAAACACACAGGTACCAAGGTGGTGTGTCCTCTATGGTGTATATCATGTCACTTCTCCTGGCGTCTATGCTGTCTGTACTGTCCACAGTCTCTGATATGGAGCACTGAAGGGGAGAGGAAACACAAGACACATGGGATTCAGGCTCTGGGCTGTTCCTATGGTAACCAATCTCTATTACAGAGAAGTTGAGGGAGAGCTGTACGCTATAAACAGCATCAGCGCACACACAAACACACACACACACACAGCAAAACTGCTGGCAATTCAAACAGCATTAACAGGAAATCAGTTCCTCTATATGCAATTATCCTGACATGAACTCAAACAGCTAAATAAACTCCAAATTGATAGAAGATATTACTATAAGAGTTAAATATGTACTTAAACATGTTGTAATGGACAATACATACTTGTTTTAAAAATTTGACCAATTAAAACAGTGCAAGGATACAACACAGCCATAAAAGTCTTGTCTATGTCTTTCAGAGTTTTATTCTCAGATGCAACAGTTATTTGTTACGACAATTCAACTACCAGTTAAATAATTCTAATTTACGACAAAAATATAAGTGGGAACACAGAACCAGAGAGAGAAACAAACTAAAAAAGGATCCCAATGTGTTGCATCAGCATTGCTGTATTAGAGGCGAACACTGAGGAAATTCCTCTGCTTGTTGTGTGACCTCCCAAATCCCGTTCCCTCTGGGGGGGGGGAAAGTGCCAAGTCATAATGACTGAGCTATTACAGAACAGGGCTTAACACAGATAAGCATGACTGGTACAAGCAGCCCCTTGATTTAAAGATGAAGTGTGTAATTTCTAATAGTACCAAAAGCATTACGAAAAACTCACTTTGTCCTCAGTCTGGCTGTCTTTTGTGTAAATGGCCATGAGTTGCGTGTCCTCTGCGTCCTGATCTCCGGGGGTCTGCACGACACCATTAACCACCTGTCAAATACACAGAAATGTGCAAACATCACATATTTACCAAGTAACAAAATAAAGAAAACAGGGTACACTACTTGCAAACTCTTCCATTGTCATGACAAAGGATAAAAGTGGACGTGGGCATCTTGGCACGAAATCAGACATTATGCAGGTGAGTTTGGCACAGGATGGTTAAGGTTCCAGAAGCTTTGCTTTGGTTCTCTTTGCCAAATTCAAATGTCAGGGTTTCAGTGACAAGCGCATAGTTTTATCTTACATCTCATGATATTAGATCCACATCAAAACACATCAGTCCACTAAAGTTCACCAGGGCACTTGCTTAAATTTCAGAGACAGGGTTATGCAAATACAGTAAGTGACCACACTGATGTAGGGAAGAGTTCACCAGAACAAGGATTACATGAGGTTTAGCTCTAAAGTAGTGGAGATTTTGGTGGTTTCTAATTACATCATACTAGACGGAAGATTTAGATGGCTGCAAAACGGTCTCTCAAAAAACCTCAAACAATTATTATATACAGAAATGACTCAGCAAGGGGACTAGAAAAGAACACGCGCCACTAATAATTCATCATCAGTTTAAAAGAATGATATAATACATATAAATGGTACAACCATGGTTTGTTATGTAATTGCATTTAAGGGAGTGTTAGGCATGACTAAGGGAAACTTGAGTCTTGACACTTCTTTTTAAATGAGTGAACAGATAAAGTTTCAGAGAGCAGACCATAGTGAACTGACTGATAAAGGGTGACTTCTGTGAGGAAAAAAAAAAAAAAAAAAAAAAAAAGTACAAAGATTTTCTTACAGCATGTCTCTAATCTCTTGACATGTTTTGTTTAAATATGCATGCTTGGCAACAAAAACACTATCAAAAAGCAGCAGCTGCTTATAGGTTGTTCGGTTTGTTTCCCTTTTAGAAAAACCTTTCCTGCAGTGGTGAGATAATGCGAAAATGTTAAATGTTATATTGGGTAGAATTACTTAAGCATTTATTAATAGTAATGTTTATAACGTTTACAATGTTAATTTATAAAGAGATTATTCCTCGCTGTTAATTCAGGCCTGTTCGTAATAGATTAATTAATGTAATTTTATACTACAAGTTGAAATGTTGCAGTATTAAAAATGTATTATGATAAAATGGATAGTTCCGAGGCTCACCAAGCCTGCATTTATTTGATCAAAAATATAGTAAAAACAGTAATATTGCATACAGTTCAAATTTAAAGTATTTAAAATAATTGTTTTCTATTAGAATTATTTTTCAAATGTAATTTTTTCCTGTGATGGTAAATCTGAATTTTCAGCAGCCATTACTCCAGTCCACAGTGTCACATGATCCTTCAGAAATCATTCTAATATGCTGATTTGCTGCTCAAGAAACATTTCTTATTATCAATGTTGAAAACAGTTGTGCTGCTTAATATTTTTGTGGAAACGGTCACTTTCTTTAGAATTCTTTGAAGAAAAAAAAAAAAAAAAAAAAACGGCATTTATTTGAAACAAATATTTTGTAACATCAAATGTCTTTCCTGTCACTTTTGATCAATTTAATGCATCCTTGCTGCAATAAACCCTAAACATTTTAAAAGTAGTGTATTTACAACCCTACTGTGAAGTGTCACCATTATATATGACTTGTGTGTGTATCTTCAAAAGAAACCTTATGTATACCATGATTATAAATAAGTTGTTTGCCATTCCTTGTAGCTTACTGATACATGAAATAGAAAATTCAAAAAATTCAGCTTTTAAATGGCACATATTTAAGGTTGCAATTTGCACACCACATTGTCTTGCTTAAAAGTATACGTGACCACAGTGTCCTGTAGAGACACTGTAATAACAGGCTAGAAGGCATTGTTTCTGACCCTATGATTAGCATCATTCCACACAGACAAACGCACACTCACTGGGATGGGATAGAAGTGTGCACTGTGTTTGTTCTCCTCCTCATATTTGCCAGGCTCTGCGGCGGAGTCCATGGATTTGGAGGTGGTGTTTTTACCAACACCCATTCCTTCCCTTTGCTCCTCTGCCTCTTCCTCCTCCTCCTCTCCCTCTGGCTCTGTTCCTCTCCTCCACTCCCTCTCACGCTCTGGTAGAAACACTGCTGCTCTGGCTGTCAGCACACTCTCATGCTCCACTGATTGGCCAGCCAGGTCATCTGGGGTCAGAAAACAGAATGTTATTCATTAATAAATAATGACATGAAAGTGCTCATCTGATGACTTCCTGCAATCATTCCACAAAATAAAATGATAATCCATATAGTCATAAACCAATGTAATTACCTAAAAATCATCCCTTCGTTTTTTTCTTTTTGCTTTCATTTTGCTTCACACTCATTTAATGGAGGCAAAGGCAGAATAAACTGACAAATAAGTTATGCAATGAAATGTAATCTTAAAACAAATCAAGATCTGAGACCATTAATCAAATGATTAACGGTTTATAAACTCACATCCCACACTTTACAGTGTGGTTTTGGACTCAAACGACCATTTATATGACAATGATGTTTGATCAAACATCTACATTTATGGACACAAGCAAAAGATGATTTAAAAAAAAAATTGTGGTGAGGTAAAGAAAGTTTAAGGAGATGAAAAAAGAAAGTTGGAGGACAGAGAAAGCAGTGGGGAGAAGAATGATGAAGATAGGATGGGTGAGATGGAAAACAGAAGGGAAAGAAAGACACCGAGTGACTGGTGAAGGTCAGTACGCTTTATCAGCGGACCTTGTTGATTTTGGTAACAGTCAAGTCCTGTTTACTTTTCTTGTGGCCTTGGTCCAGCACCCTCCCTATTAATGACAGTGATTAGACATGTCAGCGCACCACCAACGGCTGCATCCCCCCAATACCGCCCATGATCCAGCAGTAGCCTTGAACTCTAGGACAATCACATCTGCTTGGTATCTAGAAGCCATCTGGGTCCACAAAACCCCCCTAAGTGCTACGCATGTCACGCCAGACTCCTACACGTGTCCAAACTAGCCACTGTAACAACAAACGTCAAGATATTTTGACATAATAGATCAGATATTTAGTAGAATGTTAATAGATTATTATTAGGATTAGTTATTATAGTTTTGCATTCAACATAGTTAGGACACGGTGTTATATTACTTTTTTGTTAATTTCCTCATTCATTCAACCAACAGATAACCGGTCAGACATATTTTAAACAAAATTAACACTTGATTGTTAGGTCGTCTTCAATTCATTAAAACCAAAATGGACCTTTAATTTCATTCTCATAATTTAAATCATAACATTGCCATAAACAACTCTAATTCTGGTCTCAAAATAGTTGGGAGTTGGGGGGCATGTTTACCATGGTGTAGCATCTCCTCTTCTTTTCAAAACAGTTTAAAGATGTCTGGGCATCGAGGTCATGAGTTTCTGGAGTTGGAATTTGGGCCCATTCTTGCCTGATATAGGTTTCCAGCTGCTGAAGAGTTTGTGGTCGTCTTTGACATATTTTTTGTTTAATAATGCGCCAAATGTTCTCTATAGGTGAAAGATCTGGACCGCAGGCAGGCCAATTCAGCACCCGGACTCTTGTACTATGAAGCCATGCTGTTGTAATAGCTGCAGTATGTGGTTTTGCATTGTCCTGCTGAAATACACAAGGCCTTCCCTGAAATAGAAGTCGTCTGGAGGGGAGCATATACTGTTCTAAAACCTTTATACCTTTCAGCATTCATAGTGCCTTCCAAAACATGCAATCTGCCCATACCGTATGCACTTACACACCCCCATACCATCAGAGATACTGGCTTTTGAACTGAACGCTGATAATACGCTGAAAGGTCTCCCTCCTCTTTAGCCCGGAGGACACAGCGTCCATGATTTCCAACAAGAACGTCAAATTTGGACTCATCTGACCATATAACCCTTTTTGACTTTGAAACAGTCCATTTTAAATGAGCCTTGGCCCACAGGACACGACGGCGCTTCTGGACCATGTTCACATATGGCTTCCTTTTTGCATGATAGAGCTTTAGTTGGCATCTGCAGATGTGTTTACCGACAGTGGTTTCTGGAAGTATTCCTGGGCCCATTTAGTAATGTCAATGACAGAATCATGCAGATGAGTGATTTTATACACTTTCACAGATTGGAGAGCCTCTGCCTCTCTAAGACATCCCTTTTATAGCTAATCATGTTACAGACCTGATGTCAATTAACTTAATTAGTTGCTAGATGTTCTCCCTGCTGAATCTTTTCAAAATGCCTTTCCTTTTCAGCCCTTGTGTTTCCCCCGTGCCAACTTTTTTGAGACCTGTAGCATGCATTAAATTTGAAATGAGCTCATTTACTGGATATAATTGTAAAATTTCTCCATTTAAACATTTGTTATGTTCTCTATGTTCTATTGTGAATAAAATATTGGCTCATGTGATTTGAAAGTCTTTTAGGTTTTCATTTTATTCAAATTTAAAAAAACGTCCCAACATTTCCGGAATTCGGGTTGTATTATGTCCAATATATGAAGACATTTTCTTGGAACAACCTTTTTTTAATAATATGATCAATTGTGTCTGCACCAATAGCCTCGTAGCCTCTCTCCCACTTCGCTTCCTGTCTAAATACTTAAAACGGAAAAAAATTAAATAGTTAAAAAAATGATCAATTGTGATCTCACATTTACTGTCATTTTAGATATCGTCTTAAAGTCTGTTTAAAGCAATATTAAATATGTGTTCTGAGTTTGTCAATGTGTTATTAGCCACCTAGCCAAATTCGAATGATAAAAAAAAAAAAAGTAAATAAAATAATTTATCAAAATCTTGAAAAATAAGCAGTATTCTCTGCTGTCAACCGCTGGGGTCGTGTCCACCGTCTGCACTGAAACCACGCCCACTCACGGGAAAGCTGCCACCTCTCTCAACTGTTAAATACCGCTACAACCTGAACCAACCAGGTAATATGCATTTACATGACGAAGACATAGCTAACTAGCAAACTGTAGGCTGTAGTAAATAACGGTAAAGACAGTAACTTACGATCGAGCACCGATGCTAATGCGCTCCAGTTATTATAGTGTTGGGGAAAAAAACTTTTAACTCCACAATTCAGTACTAGATATTTCACAGTCTTTATAACGTGTTTCCAGCAATACATTTCTAACATTGATGATGTGTTTAGAAATGATTCTTTGAATTGCCTTTACACAGACTTTAAATCAAAAGTCTTGTTTACATTTTACTGAGCAAATAGAGTTGATACTAGGTATCGGTGACATTCTATTGATTTTTATTTGGAAAGCAGGTGTCCTAGAGCAGCTGGGGACAGTAAAGAAATTAGTACCTAGTTCACACATCACTCCCACCAATCAGGTCGGCCGGAAGCATCTGTGTGGGAGGGGTTAAACTGGGAGAAGAGAAGGATAGAGAGAGGGTGGAAAAAGAGAAAGACAGAAGAAAAGAGGTAGGGAAATGGAAAAGGAAAAGGAATGAGGGTTGACAAAAAGAAACATAAGAGGAGACAGGCATTAATTAGCAGCCAAAATACAAATCACAAGCCATTTCATTTATATTTGATTATTCAAAGTATGTTGTTTAATTAACATGCTGATATTTTGAATGTGCTTGCCTATAAGCAAATCAATGCCTAACACTTAAAGCTTAAACAAAAATTGTCGGTTTAAAACAAGTTAAGCTCTACCAACATCATCTTTAGCATGCAGTTGATTACTACAGACAATCATTTTTACTTGTTCTGTGTACTTGTTTAAACAGGGCTTAAATTTTGCCACAGGTATTTCCCATAATTTTACTCATTCCTATAGACTATGAAATCAAATTAGTACTCTGAAAACTTTCACAGGCAGAATCAGTGATTCGTAACTACCACGTCTTCCCTTTTCACAAGAATTCAATTAGTATTGAGGACTGTTTTCTGTGCTCACAACCAAAGCAACCAACTTGAACCTGTTGTGAAATCTGTGTGGAATTATTATTTTTTTATTCCTAAACTGATTGGAGTTGGTATGCAAAATTTGCTGAATAACAGTAAATGTTACTGGACATGAAGACCCAATCTCAAACGGCACCTCACGGACCTCCTCATGCGAATCTACTCATTGCCACATGGAGTTATAAAATTGTGTCCTCTGCTAAATAGCACACAGTTGTTGTGAAGTAGAAGCTTGGGCATCCTTCCGAAACTGAAAGTGACTAAATATATGACTAAAACTAAATGCGATCTTGTCTGAATGCTGCACCAAATGATCTGGCAGACAAATGATGAGACATTCATTTAAATAAATAAACTCTGAATACACGAACTTGAGCACATTTTCTTAAAATAATTCCACTGATCAGAGATAGCTGGCTGTGTGTTGTCTGCATGTGTACAACAGTGTGTGTCTCTGTCTGTAGGCACGTAGACAAACAAAGTGAGCTGTCAGTTTATATCAACATTCAGCTTTACTGCTGTTAGTCATGACCCATCAAGTATAATACGTGTCCTCATAATGTGATCATCAACGGACGGTCCAAAACACAGTAGGACGGATCCATCCACAGATACTGCTATCACACATGGTTCGTCTTAGCAGATTTAGTCCTGATTTCAAACAGAACCAGATCCATTTGATTACATGACAGGCAGCTAAACAACTAATCCAACAACTCAAACTTCATAAACAAGGCATCAACATGAATCTGGCAAGAGCCTGAGGTGGAAAAATTCAGGGCCACAAAAATATTTGGCTAACTGGGGTGAGCCGTGTATATAATATCAATGCCGGACTTCAAAACAGAAACCTTAAACCTGAAGAACATCATCTCACTGGGAAGCAATTATTACTGGAGCAAGACTAAACCAACAAACTCAAAACAGCTTTAGGACACCAGATGAGGAGATTTAAGGGAGAACTTGAGGTGCTTTAAAGATCATGAAGAGACGACAGTCTTCTATTGTGGAAAGAAAATACTCAAGTCCAGACAGAACGTTTTGTAATATTCCCACAACAGTGTCTGTTGCCACACTGGTGACTAGCGTGTGAAGCACATTCTTCATTTTGGTCACCTTTAATGATCCCATTATCTCATAATTACAGCTTGCTGATGTTTAAAAGGTTAAACCTAGACATCCAACCTCTTCAAAAGCACATTTATAGACAAAACACACGGAGCTCATTTCTGCTGCAGCCTTCACGGTGAAACATCTGCTAGTCAGACGTTTGGTCGTGAAGGCCACAGAGAGAGATTGACAGCATGTAACAGTTCATTGCATACACATTTAGAATAATGTGAACGTTAAAAGTTTCACTTGTCTCATATGGGAATTCAGATGTGTCAAACCCAGTCCCAGAGACAATTCATTCATAGTATGTGCGACTTAAGTGTCCAGATACTAAATACGGATACAGTAAAATTGAAAAGATCTTTTCTATTTCAATTTTAAAATATTTAGAAATTGTAATATCTATTTTAATATTTTTAAAATGTCATTTATTCCTGTGATAGCAAAACTAAATTTTCAGCAGTCCTCAGGATTATTTGCTGAATAGAATGTTAAAAACAGAATTTATTTGAAATATAAATCTTTTAAAACAAATTATAAAAGTAGAGACTGTCTTTACTGGCAATTTAATGTGTCCTTTTTGAAAAAAAAAAAAAAAAAAAAAGACAACAACAAATACTTGACTTCACACTTTCGAACGGTATGTTTTTTTCCATGATGGAACTGAAACCAGAACTGGTCTGACAATCAATCCAGAGACTTGACTGACTCACTAGTTCTCGGCCATTAGCTTCAGAGGAACTCATCAAATTTCACACGCATCCACAAACTCAGCATTTATACATTCACAAACTTCCTCTTAAGTCTTGCTAAGATCATGCTGAATAATGTGACTTGCACTTCCCCGAGTCAAAAGTTTTAAAATGAGGGTCCATGAAGCCCCTAAGTATCCACAAGATGGTGCTACGGAGTTCACAGACAATTTTACAGAGAAAATAAAAATCTTCCAAAACATTTTAAGAGTAAGAAATATGATGCGCAAGGCACAAATAGTCAATATACTCTTTTCTTTCAAAGTTATTATAGCTACTGTTGTTCTTAACTCGCTCACTGGTTATCTGGCACTATTGTCAGCTTTTACATATTAACTGTGAATTTATTTTTGATATCGGTTTTTACTATTTATTGGGAAAATCATTGTAGAAATACTCCTGGCTTCAACTGGAAATGTTTCTGTAATATTATAATATGAGGTAGAAAGAAAAAACATTTTATACTAAAAATGTAACTGTACCTTAATGTAATGTGACAACAAAACCAATCTTAAGTGTCAATTTACAAAAATTGAGATTTCTACATCATCTGAAAGCTGAATAAATAAGCTTTCCGTTGATGTATGGTTTGTTAGGATATGACAATATTTGGCTAAGATGCAACTATTTGAAAATCTGGAATCTGAGGGTGCAAAAAAATCTAAATAATGAGAAAAACGCCTTTAAAGTTCTTAGCAATGCATATTACTAATCAAAAATTAAGTTTTGATACATTTACGGTAAGAAATTTACAAAATATCTTCGTGGAACATGATCTTTACTTTAATATCCTAATGATTTTTGGCATAAAAGAAAAATTGATAATTTTGACCCATACAATGTATTTTTGGCTACTGCTACAAATATACCCCAGCGACTTAAGACTGGTTTTGTGCTCCAGGGTCACATATATTAAATATTCTCCAAATAATCTGTATGCTGTTTGCAAAATAAGTTGTTTGAACATAAATGTGTGTTGGAAGTGTGTGTACACATCCATCCTACAATGATAAAAATCATTTTTTTTTTAAATGCTTATTTTAAAATCAGAATCAGCCTCAAATCAGGCTGTTCTGAAATTCCTGTCAATATGAGTAGTTCTGTACAGACCCCTCCCACAATAGTTGATTGACAAGGCCGTCTTACCTTTGACCCACCCTGAATGAGCTGAGCTGTCTGCCATTGTGTGACTCTGGTGCAGGGGAAGACAAGATATCTCCGATTAAGCGATTGAGGTATTGTGATGGATGTAATAATGAATATAGCAGTCGTCATTTACTCCCGACACCTGAGCTGCTGAAGACGCAGAAGATTAACGTTACTTTCTTTTTGAATGGAATGCGCTGATCCCGATCTGTCTTATGATCGCACTTATCATTCGTGATCCAGCTTCATCTACAACCCGAATTCCGGAAATGTTGGGACATTTTTTTAATTTTAATAAAATGAAAACTAAAATAATTTAAAATCACGAGCCAATATTTTATTCACAATAGAACATAGATAAATGTTTAAACTGAGAAATTTTACAATTTTATGCACAAAATGAGCTCATTTCAAATTTGATGCCTGCTACAGGCATCAAAATATTTGAGACGGGGGCATGTTTACCATGGTGTAGCATCTCTTCTTCTTTTTAAAACAGTTTGAAGACGCCTGGGCATCGAGGTTAGGAGTTTCGGTGTTGGAATCTGGTGTCCGAAAGCAAACATTTATTTTGCCTATGTCACAACATGAGGTAAATGCGGCCCTGTACATGATACTTTATGTGGACAAATTGGTTTGGACCAGTTGTTGAATAAACAGTTAACTTGAACCATTATGCCTGTCTATCTGCTTGACTGACAGTTTTATTGATCACTGTGAGAGTACTGACATGGTATGATGTGAATTCAATATAAAAATGAAATTTTTAAAAAATAACTTAAGATTGCTGAAGCTTAGCTTGCTACATTTCCCAGGGCTGTAGCTTTAGTATAGCGAAGCTTCATCTAATGAAGAGTAACTGTTAGCTTAGCTCACTACATGTTCCAAGTAGCTTTTATATTTGTTGGTCTTTGCCATTAAAAAAAAACAAAAAAAAACGCCCGAGTCATTATTCTTGTTTTTCACTTAAACTACATGCTTGGTTTCCCCCCCAGAAAGAGGCGACCTTTCCACACCCATGACAACACATTCTTCCTTACCCACTAATTCACTCAAATATGCTGTTTAATTAGCCCTCTCAGTGGTGAGGTTAGATTAGTGACAATAGCACAGCACAGTAGGAGCCTGACACCACAGGACAGCGGCCCCAGGCCCTGCGAGAGGAGATTTATGCATCACAGCACACCTCCGCAGGTGGGGAGGGTAGTGCAGGTCAAACTATTGAGTTTCTGTACAGTGAATATCAAAGAATGACAAATTCCTTTAGAAATGAATATATCCACTGTCTCTCTTGGATGCACATCAATTAAACACAAAGGGACCCCACGGGAAAAAAGGGGACATTTGACTCAACAGGGGGATCTGAAGAGCTTCTGTCAGCAGAACAGTGAGGGCTTGAATCTACTCTGCCCCAGATTTACTGCAGCACAGCAACAGAAATTTATAGAGGTGTGTATCAAATAAAAGATCTCAAGAGATACGGCACAATTAAATGGTGTTCAGTAAGAACAGGCTGATTAAAGTCAAAATAACAGTGTTTTAGATCTGAACTTCACAAAATGAGTTTAAAAGAATAGTACACACTGAATATGTACTCACTCCCAGGCCATCCAAGATGTTTAAGAGTTCATTTCTTCATTGAAGAAAATTTAGCACACCAATGAATCCTCTGCAGTGAATGGGTGCCGTCAGAATGAGAGTCCAAACAGCTGATAAAAACTAGGGCTGGGACAATAAATCGTTGCAGAATCGATTCCTGGATCGATTCTGATATTTTCCGAATGCATCACGATTACAGATTCTGAGCTTAGATTTTAACAGCAGATGGCACTGCATGCCTTAGGCTGTGTTTACACTGCAAGTCTTAATGCACAGATCCGATCTTTTGACCATATCCGATTTTTTGGCCCAGCCGTTTACATTCACTTTAGACACGACTGCCGATATCTGTGTTTACATTAATTCCCGCCCAAAAGGATTGTCTGCAGTGATCGCTTTACTATGCACATGGTAGACCCTCGGGTTTTAAATGGCCGTGCTATTACAATTCTTAATATAATTCACGTCGAATGGCCATTATAATTTGCCAGCATGGACAACGGCTGTCATGGATGTTTTGCAGCACAAAATCTGACTGAACGGATAAAGACCGTATTCGTCAGACTATTTTATCTACAGCTTGTTAAAGGTAGAATTCTTTAGTGAAATAAAGGTTATATTTATTGAAATGAATTCAAATGAATTAACGAGAGAGAGAACGAACGCATGCACCCACGTGCGAGCGAGCGAGTGATTGTGAAGCATTGAAAACAAGCAGGTCAGATGTCCAGATATCGGATGTGTATCCGATTAAAATTCACATTTGGAAGTGGCTCAGATCGGATGCGAAAAAAAAAATCGGATCTCGTGCGGGTTTTTGTGTTTACATGTGTGCAACAAATTCCGTGTCAGATGTGAGCAAAAGATCGGATTTTTTGTGCCAGTGTAAACACAGCCTTAGAAACAGCCGTTCTCTGCTTGTTTCGAAATCCTTAAACACACTTGAACCTAAAAATAATCATTCATAAAATTCGAAAAGGTTGAAGCAATTTACAAGGGCGTTCACAGTGGGCTGTGTTTACACTAATCTTGCATCATGAAAGCATTCTGAGCTGAAGTGAAATTACATGACTCGGCCGAACGCACAAGCGCTCTTCATCATGAGCATTTGAGTGTGCGGACAAAAACTAGAGTAGAGCGCCATCTGCTGTTAAAATCTAAGCTCAGAATCGATTCCAGAGGAATCGCGCCGCATTCGGAAAATATCAGAATCGATCCGTGAATCGATTCTGCAACGATTTATCGTCCCAGCCCTAATAAAAACATCACAATACAACATCACAAAAGTCTTATGAAGCGAAGAACGGTGTGTCTGTAATAAACAAATCTCATCATTACGACTAAATCTAAAGTCCTCCAATCCACGATATTTCTTTCTCCAGTAAAAAAAATCTTAAACAAGAGAGAAATATGCACAGATTCCAAACAAATATGTCAGTGGATTTTGATGTGCGAGGACAGAGGAGACTTTTAGAGTGGAGGAAGCATTATTATAGAATATTGGATTTAAAGTTAACTTAAAATGCATTGACGCATTTGTTTCTGACAAACATGCAACTTTTCGCTTCACAAGATTGACGGACTGGAGTCGTGTGGATTACTCGTGGATTATTGTGATGTTGTTATCAGTTGTTTGGACTCTCATTCTGACGGCACCCATTCACTGAATTTCAGGTAAACTTTAGCTAAACAAATTCTCATTTTTGAAGGAACTTTAAATGTGGAAGAGAGCGCTTAAAAAAAAAAATCAATATGAAGGGTAAACTCTTTAAACCTAATGATACCAACTCAAATAGACTGAATCAAACAGGTTATATATATGGATCCATCTGACAAAAGAGACACTTACAAAAGCCACTATCTTGTGACAAAAAAAAAAAAAGTCACCGTCAAGGACATTGTATGCCAAATTTTTAAAAACATGCGGTCAAAATCATGTGTCTCTCTCGTCTGCTTACGATGTAATTTTTTTTAAGGTCAACCACACATGAAATTCAAAGCAAATCACTAAACAGGGGCATCGCACATTGGAGCAAAATACTGTAAAAACAATTAATTCCAATATATAGTTCAAATACAGTTAAATCACCCTCTGCCTAAATGCTGTTGTTTTAACATTATGGTAGTATGGTATGGAGTTTGTCAAACAAAATGCAAAAGTTCGGAATGCAGAGCAATTTTTGCCTATAAAAGCTGATGGCAAGTATTTAACATCATGATGACTTCATTATCATTTGATGTAATGAAAAACCACCAGTGATCATTTCTCATAAAAGATGAATTTTCAGTGATAGTAGTAGCAAATAATTGTTTAAAAATGTGTAATAGCCAAACCATTTGTTATTCCTTCATTAAACACTAGGTTATGATGTCTTTTATGTGGCCTCTTTCATATCTGAAACTAGTCAAGGGACATGTTTGTCACTCTATACTGACAATGACCCATCAGCAAGAGGAGGCAGGAATGACTTGTTAAGGGTCACACCCTGAACAGATTCCCACACAACTTACTTCAAAGTACACTTTAATTCTAAGAGGTGTCACAAATGATATGCGCGCTCTGTGCATGTTTACAAGGTGCTATAGTACATGTGCACATAAAGTATAAAATTGCAACTGTCACAAATTTACTTGTCCTTCGTGTCAGAGGTAGCGTGAGCACTTGGAGTATGTCAGAAATAGAACAGGGCATCAGTTTACTGTCGGGGATTTGCCACGCCGCATCCAGTGCAGACAGAATCACTGATTATAATGGATTCTCTTTTGTTGCATGGCATCATTTGAATCTAGTGTCAACACAGTGTTAGCTGAAAGCTCAAACACGTTTTGCCTCAAATGTCATTAATGGTCACACACTTCTGCCCTTTGCTAAAGAACATATTGTTTTAAGCAATCTTTGTCTCAGCCTTGATTTGGCAGTTATTAAGAGACGGACTCATCTAATTATGCAAACTTAAAAAAAAGAAAAAGGAAAATTACACAAATCCCCTGTTAAACGATGGAGTTAAATCTGACAAATTGCCTTATGGGATATGAAAAACTGAAAGGGCGAGGTTTTTTCCCAGACGAGAAACCAGTGACATAAGAGAAAGGTTTCAAAGGTGTGATGGCCTCACAATTTGCATTACCACAAACCAATAGGATCTGAATTATACTGAAAGTACTATAATGATGATTTATTTAAAGGATCAACCTCAATCAGAGGCCAATAGGTGCAATTCAAAAGGTTGTTATTAAATACAACTTTAGAAACTACAACTACAGAAAATCTTAAAAGGAATAGCTAACAAAATATGAAAAATCTGCCATCATTTACTCACCTTCACGATGTTCCAACCCAGTGTAACTTTGTCTTCTGTAGGAAAACAAAATATATTTTGAGAAATGTCCATACAAGTTACCAAAACTGTTTGGTTACCAACATTTTTCAAAATATCTTCCACAGAAGTAAATAAGCCATGCAGGTTTGGAATAACATGAGGGTAAATAAAATAAAGGCAGACTTTTTGAATTTTTGGGGTGAATTAAATACAACACAGATGACAAAAAGGAGTAATTATCGTGCAAAAGTCACTTTGGTGAAGTTTTGAATCCCAATTTAAATCTCAGCGCTGGGCTATTTCACAATGGTTTCAAATGGGGCTCATTCAACCACAATTTAAAGTTTAATATCAGCATAATATTTTTTAATGAGTTTTGTTTTGAACTGCTATGCGAATTCAAAAAAAAAAAAAACTACAAAGATTCTTATTTAAATCAACATGTTCATTCTGTAAAGGATAAGAAAAGCCTAACAATGCAAATGTTTCCTCAAGAAAATCAGAAAGAGACAGAAAAAGAGAACAGAGAATCAAAATTAGTTTGAAATAGACTGAAATAGTGTTAGCGTGAGTGAGAGTGATGACATTTTTTTTTCCGCTTCAAGGGACTAAATCCCATTTTGTGAGTGATCAGATGACTGAGAAAAAGAAAGAATCAAAAAAGAGGAAGAAACACTTCAATAACCTCTTGTTTTCCAGTGGTGTGTTAGATAAGGTTTTGTGACTGTGAGCCTGCTGGTTTGTTAACACGCTCCATCAGCTTCACCATTTAATTACATGGTCCTCTCTTTACTTAGTTAAGCTCTGAGAAATCAATACAGTTAATTGGCAATTTCTTAAACAATCCACTTCTGGGCATGATTGGATTGTGAAGAGCAACTTGTGCTGACAAATGCTGATTCAAACTAACACAAAAGTTAGAGGAAAACAACAAAAATTCAGCCCTCTAGGCACAAAAGCTAATTAAAACACATTTATTAATGTAATGCATCACAGATGAGAAATACAACTATTAGGATCCACTGCCTTTAACTTTTCTGTACAATATTTAGGCAAGTCCAAACCAAGCACAACAGATTTGTTTAAGCAAAGCATTCCACTCAAAAGAGTCTTCTGCTGCTTGACAGCCTGTGCTATAAAATGCAGCTGCCACAATCCAGTCTGTGTTCCTCCGAGCTACATCTGTTTATCTAAACTGTTTATGCAATCCTGGACGTCTTTCAGTTCATATAATATTAAAGGAATGGCTCAAAAAGAGAAGAATCAATTCTGTTCTCAGAGACATTCGTTATCTTTAGCAAATGGGATCAAACTGACCATTAATCAATAAATACACTGGTGAAATACTGTCATTATTGGCATCTAGGTGGAGATGTCACTGACCAGACAAATACTAAAAGTCATAGTTCATACGACACCACACGAATGGACATTTCAGGCATCATTTACTGTGAATGACTCATAAGCAAATATCAAAAAACAAATGAATCAGAAAGACTGAGAGCACAAATTGGCTATAGATGCCCTTTATGCATAACTGGAAGGTTGGAGAGGGCATGTTTTGCCATTCATACTGCAGCATTCTCTTAATGTTTGATCAAACGATTTCCATTCCCAGTCATTCATGATTGCTGGGTAAATTCATTCCATAGAGATTGCTGAGGAAAATTTAAATTTATATGTCAGGTAGCAAGTTCTTATATTAACTAATGAACAATTTTGAATATCAATGTAAAAATGTTTACAATAATATACACATTTTTTTAATGAGACCTTCAACAGACAGGCCCATGTTATCAAGATGGCTTGTGGAACATTTTGCTCTACGATCAACATCTTGCTGAATACATTTTTCAGAGCTGAGCAATATTATAAACATATAGACTACTGCTCAATAACTACTGCTTTTATTTGCAAGAATATGATAACTTGATCAAAAGTGACAGTAAATACATTTATAATGTTAGCAAAGATTTATTTTTCAAATAAATGCTTTTCTTTTGCAGTTTCCATTCATTCCACACACACACACAAATATTAAGCAGCACAGCTGTTCGCAACATCAATTTCTGAAGGATCATGTGACACTGAAGACTGGAATTAACCTAGAAACTTTTACTAGCCCACATCACCTACTACCCATTTCCTTGAACACCATTTATAGTTGTGAAATCACTAACGGAAAACATGCCCCGATTACCAAAACCACTCATGATATTTAATGAGGCACAAACAATAAAGGTCCAGGTTGCATCACATGAGTCACAGATGGTGACTTCAGATATTGAACCTGCTCACATCTTCCTCACATGCTTCACCCTGTGTCACCTCTTCTATCACATTATTACTACCCTTGACATACATCTCAAAGATAACCAAAACAAGTATACCTTTATTTAATTAACCAAGATAAGAATGTTTAATATTTAAACTAGCATATCATCACACCGGATACATAAATTAAAAATAATTGTTTCACTGCTTTTGATGGAGATACCATATACCTGATACTGTGTTGCGTTCAGTTTAATCAAACGTGACATTTTAACATAATCTTGTTTTATTATTCCGTTATTAAGTGATGAAAAGCATCAAGCATGTGCGCAGCCTGTGAAAGAGAGAGCTTAACTCGCTGTCACTGCTAGCTATTATAAGACGAGAAAATACATCTCAAACCAGACAGACTGAAAGCACGTGGCCTTTAGAAAAAAAAAAAATCTCCCAACAGACATATCAATAGTGCTGAACGACATCCATATTGCAATATCATGTTTTATACACACATACACTGTAAATGATCATATAAAAGAATCGTCTTTATTGTAGATAGAAGCAACCCAGCTACAAGCCAGCATCGCATCTCTGAACCAGGAATCTTGAGGTGTTGGGATGCGACTAGGACATTTTTTTAATCATTATTACGCCTATTTGATATTAAGAAAATGCATATTTACAATTACAATACACCACCTGGGGGATAAAACACAATGACTCGTTATTTCTCACCTTTCCGGGAAGAAAAAAATCGTTGTCCTCTTCTGTAATTTCCCCTTGTGTTCTGTTGTGGTACCTTGTAGCAGCGCTGAGTGTCCTACTTCACCACTACTGCGGGTAAATGCAGGAACAGCGGCTTTCTCTGAGCAAACACCTTCGGCAGGACACAGTCTTCTGACTAGACGGGCTTATATGATGAGCAGGAGACGGGTGGAGCGATTTTTCCCTGTTACATATCAACACACGGACATACACACAGCACACGGGGCACTGTGGTATTTCAACGCATGCTCAAAACAAACTCTGACGTCGGAACGCTCATAAACCCCGCCTTCTGGTGACTCTCGGCCAATAGAATCGTTCACAGGCGATGACGCAACATCCCAGGCGTCTCTTTTGCCGGTGTCGTGTCTGCCCTGTGATTCCATAAACCCGCTCAGTGCAGCCTCTTCACACGCCCCCTATCGCCTCACAGGACTCCCATTTCCTCCGATGAGCTGTTTTAACAGTAAAAATGGCGCCGCCAGTCTGTTTTTAATCAAATATATTTAAATTAAATAAACACACGTTTAAAATAACTTTAAAATAAATCATATTTTAAATAAAAAGCTAGTTAGGCGCCTTTCGTGTCACTGAAGGCCATTCGTTGTGTTTCTAGGCGCCCCCTTCCGGTCTCCAGACTGTACTGCGTTGTTACTTAATTGACCTACATTCAGTAACCGCTACATAATGACATGAAACCAATGATCTTAGCTGCACTTTCCACATTACAAAACAGTTTTTGACTAGTGCCTTACCAAACTGGCTTAAACGTTTAAATACAAGTACATTTCCAACAGGATGGAATAAAAATAACAGCCTTTAGCTATAACCTTGTTTTTTTTTTTTTTTTTTTTTTTAAATGTCATTATTACCAAACATCATTACAAAGCAAATTATATATACAGGGAGGTCGCTGAGTGACCGTTATTTTCCACCAACAGAGGGCCATTGAAGACACAGAAGAAGCAGTGTTTGTTGTGGAAATGTTACATTTAGGGGTTTTGCTAAGCTTTCAGTGAAGGGTTTAAAAGTGAGCAGAACACCACTGACTAGACAGATCACTGAACATGTGAACACAGGCTTACAACAACAGCACTGAATAAAGAAACTTGCAGCCGCTTTTATTATATTGTTGCACTTTATGATTGGTGGTAACAGAGCAGAGCTACACTAGAAATTAAAATATTTAAGGAACTGTCTACATGCAATTTCTACAACTTAGAATTGCTTTTACATCTTAAGCATGGACATTCTCGAAATATGCACACAAAGGGAGCATGTGTTCTCTAAAAATATTTACAGTACCTCATGACTCTGTACTTCCCCCTAGTGGTGTGAATAGTTTATTTCAAAAATGTCCTTTTACAAAAAGTCAGCTTGTGTACATGGCATTTTCCTAATAAGCAGGGAATGAGAACGATGAATGAGTTTGTATGATCTTTTCTCAGGTTTAATGACTGGAATGCTTGAATTACAAACATAATTGGAGTAGGATTTAACAATAATGGCCTAAAAATAAGTGTTTAGCAGAAGAAAGGGTGGGTTTACCTATGTTTAGTAGGCCTACACAATTTTTAATGCAAGCTGTGTGATCATTGCTTATATGTTTGACAGTTTTTTTTTTTAAAACCACCCGGGCCTGTACATGTTACAAATACATTTGTAGTAAATAAGTCATTAGTTAAAAATGTATTTAATTGAGTTATTTCAGTTTATGTAACAGTTCTTTCTGTTCCTCGAATCTGATTGGCAGACAGGAGTGCAACATTCAAGTGATAACAGAACTCCAACCGTTTCACCGTTTGTATCACTCCGCTTGTGGTATTTCTATAATTTTATAAATAAAAGGCTACTGTTTTTGTCATGGAATGTAGTTTTAAGAGTTTTTTTTAGGTGAGAATTTACTGTTTAGGCTTCAAATATGCAATTTGTTAATAAAAGATAGCCTCTGTATGAAAATTTGCTTTGACTTTTTCAGAAATGTGAGTTCCAGGGCATCAGCAGCTGTTTAGCACACGTGAACCCGCCAAGAGCAGCCTTACCTCGGCCAGATCTTCACACGAGTAACAATATGGTGTGCTATATGGCTGTATATCAGCATGGTTGTGATTCAGCCATAGGCTCGAGCTCCGCAGGCCTTAAAACAACTCTTAAAACTACACTCTGTATTTGCTCATTTAAATAATCGTTTTCTGTATATTTACTGTACATTTTATATGAAATACACAGTATTTCTACGTTGTCCAAATTTCTACCTTAAAATTTAAATGATTTTCTCAATTAAATATCCCCCCTTTTTAACAAATCACACCCTGCTTATAATCATACATTCACATGATGACACAGGACAACACAACATCCGCTGATTGCGTCTTCCATAATTTAATATCTGCACTTAAGCTATAAATGGAATGAATCAATAAATGCATTTCTGGTCAGAAATGCACACAGGAAGTGATGTCACTCCTGGAAATAGCAGCAGTTAAGAGGAAGACCTGAACAGATGGGAGAAATAATCCCAGTTAGCTGTAGTGCTTTCATAATACATGAACAAGTAGACAGAGTTGACTTTTCTTCTTCCTGCTTATTTAAGTGCTCATGTCCTGAATCAGTAGCTAATCTATGGTGCTAATTGATGGATGTAGGTTAGTGGGTCTATAGGGCTCACTCAGATTTTACATGGTTTAATACTTTGTTATCTTATCACATAGAAGCTGTGATAAGAAAGAAATCAGAGATGGAAGATATTATGGGAAATGTGAAGATAAACCACAACCACTAGAAACGATACATGAGAGTAAGGTGAAAAGTGCAGAGATTAGAAAAGATTATATTCCCTAGTCAGACACCCAAAGCAAACAAAATGGAGAAGTGTCTCCAGCATGAACCAGATCACACACAGACTTCCATAAACATAGCAAATGGGCATAAGCATTTCTGTAAGGACATGATATTCTATGTAAACACATCCACAGTCATACCCAAAGATATTTAGTTTCAGATCACTGTGTTAAGGTGCAAATCTTTTCCACTTTTCCTGTTTGCTTGGGTGCAGTTTGTATTATTTTAACACACAGGATTTGGTCTTGTAATAACTGGCACCTTTCTGATCTCTATTCACACACACACACACACACACACACACACACACACACACACACACACACACACACACACACACACACACAGTTCCTTTAAGAGTGGCATGTTTCAAGGAAAGCATCAATGTCTTTTAAAAGCTAAATATTTGAAAATATATAGGCTATATATTTTTTTTAAAATACAATTTTAGATTTTTAAAAATTGTTAATTATTCATTTAATATTATAATTTCAGAAATATCAGTAATACTAACAATTTGTTATTTTAAGTACTTTTAAGCAGTGTTATTTTAATATAACTGATATACAATTTTAGTTTTTGATATTTTAAATTCGATTTTATTTTCATTTTTTGCTTTCATTCTAATTTTAAAGTTTTACATTAAAAAAATAAATAAATAATTACTGTGCTCCAGTCTTCTTGAGAACCACTGAAAATTAATGCATTACTTTACCAGTTAGCTACTTAAAAAAATATTCTGATTACATTACTTGTAATGCGTTACCCCCAACACTGATTAAAAGCATCAGAAACATTAACATAAACACACTGGTTTTGATCAAGAGTAGTGCATCTTTTATTCATTGGATCTACATTAAACTGTATCTGCTCCAACCAAATAAATAAAGAATAAATAAATAAGAGCTTTTAGGTCATTTAGGTGTTGCTACTGAAAGTGAACTGAAAACAGACTTTTAAGTAACTTTGAATCTTTAACTTCACCTTCATCATATATTTGTTCCTTCATAGATGAGCAATAGTTTCCCACCATCCCCAAATAAAAGGGGATTGTTGCGTAAGAGCAAAAGCTATCCATATTCCTGATAATACAACTGTCATATAACAAGGAGAACCCCAAGATTGCTCACTGTGTACTGTACGTAATGAAATACTAACCTTTACAAACCATGTGGGCAAAAGCAAAATATAAAGATAAACAAGCCTCTCGTACAGTATATATCTCAGTCTGTTTCAAATATATATATATATATATATATATATATATATAGCAAAATCCAAATGATTTCTTTTTTTTTTTAATGAGCATAATAAAACTTTTTAATAACCAGGACATGTCCGTTCATGCCTGAACCCTGCATTCCATTAGACACCGCCTGACAAATAAATACATTCCTGAAAATAAAACACATATTTCTATACTTCTAAAATGCCTAAACTGTAAATATATCTTTTAATATACCCCATTGCTGTGCAAGAATCAAATGTGACCAAACAAATCATCCTGGCCCCACTGATATGTGCAATACAGGTTTGAGCAGAACTTATAAACACTGGTACACTATGTAACTTCACGCATACAGTTGCTTTAGTTTGCTTACAGTCTTCTGTGGGACCTACTGGCTTACAAGGAAGAAAATGTACAACTTTGTCAGTCTCCATGCAAGAAAATCACAAATATCTCACATATTTGGACAGGCATGCTTCAGGTCGGTTTTCATCACATTGATTTTGTTCTTTTGGTGAGTATTACGTGTAGTTTCTGGTGTGCTTCAAATCGTCATTGGTGCTAGACGCTCCTTTGGGTCCCTTGAAATCCATTGTTACTGTACGCTCCTTCAAACTATGGTATATGGAAAGTTGAGATTGAGTCTTGTAATGTCCCTCATTTGTAAGGCAGAAGAAAGCAGTCCAGAGCGTTGATTGGTTTTTATTTGGACGTCAGGGAGCACGTTGGAATCCATCAAGCAGTGATACAAAACGTGGCTTTGCTACTTCATTTGTTCGTTCGGATCAGAAAGTTCCACCACATGGTTGCCGGTATTTAGCAACTGGAAGGATCCCAGCCATCCAGGCTTTTCTTTTTAAAAGTAGTCCTGCTGTGAAGTACAAACTGTGATGCCATACTGTAGGCTATGTGTTGGTCTATACGATTCTACAGAGTGCAGCAGGCATGGGAGTAGTGCTACAGGACAAGACAGAGAGTGACTGCTGTGCTAGTTTGGTATATAGACATGTGGAGAGAACTGGATTGGGACATTGAGGGCCTTTTTAGCTTTAGATCACTCCACTCCTGTCCTAAATCACATTTTCAAAGAGCTGCATGGAGTTCATGATGTTTTCGTCCTGGAAAGCAGAAGAAGAATCAATTATGACTGTTTGAAATAGTCGGCATCAACCTTAAAGAGACAGTTTGCTTTTAGTTATCAGATCTCATTCATGGTCATGTTCAGTTTAAATGTGGTATGAAAATGTCAAATGTTGTGTTAAGAACCATACACAAATTTTCACATTGAACTGAATGTTTATGTAATAAAAAAAAAATTAAAAAAAAAGACAAGAAATGATCAGAATGATTTTAAGAACATGACTGATAATTTACGTAAAAATGGTTTTATGAACCATTAATATTCACATTTGAAATAATTGCAATAAATTATGGCTTCACAAACTATTTACATTTATTTTTGCATTGAATAGAATGTGATTATTTAAAAATGGCTATACATTTTACGTTTTTTTTATTTTTATTAAATAGTGCAAAAATGTACATTTACAAGTAATTTCCATAAATTTCACATTGGACTGAATTTGATCATGTACATAAGGATGGCTTTATTTCTATTTATGTAATTTGGACATTCAATTAAATGTGATAATTTCCATAAAAATGGTTTCGCAAACTATTTGTACATTTTTGCATTGAATTTAATGATGAATGATTTTAAGAACAGTTTATGTAAATGTTTGCATTGTAAGTGATAATATATGTAACTATGGTTTTACAAACTATTAACTTTTTTATTGACTTAAATGTGACAATTAACATACGTTAAACAAAAGTTTTTTTAAAAACTATTTATGCAATTTTCACATTGAATTGAATATGATAATTTAAAGAATGTTTCTTACAAACAATACACATACTTTTTTACATCTAAATGAATGCAATAATTTATCTAAGAATGCTTTTTCAAGCCATTTACACCAAAATTTGTGGGTAAACACTAATTTCAACTTACTTTCTGACAGGTCTCAATAAACTCCTCAATAGTGACCACACCATCTCGATTTCTATCCATTTTCTATGAGAAAATGTAATAAGTGTAGAAGATCTTAATGCTCTGTTAAGATTGTTTTTGTGTCTTCATATTAATGTGCTTGTTACTGATACCTGGAAGAACTTTTCCACATGTTCAGATGGAGCTTCATCTCGCACACTAGGGTAGGTGTACCTGCCCATCATATCGTAGATTGACTTCATGATTAACAGCATCTCCTACACACAAACACACACGCCATTTATTACTATTTAAGTCTTAGAAGGAGCCTCTGGAGCATTAGACCATAAAGGTTTAACAAGAACCTCTTTAGTGATGTATCCATCCTTGTTGATGTCGTAAAGGTTGAAAGCCCAGTTGAGCTTTTCAGTGACGGATCCTCTCAGCAACACAGACAGACCAATCACAAAGTCCTGTCATAGAGAGCAGAGAGTAGACGATGAAGGCAATGGAAAAAAATGAGGATGATAAAAAAAAAAAAAGAAGCTGTGATTAAGGATATTCTCACCTCAAAACGAATTGAGCCATTTCTATCAAGATCAAACGCATTAAACAAGAAGTGGGCATATGTAGTGGCATCTGAGGAAATAACAACAAATAGACCAGTGAGAAAAACTAATTTGTCCAATTAGTCCCAAATCACAATTCATGCAAAACCAATAAACACGTTTACTGATTTAGTGAAAAATATATGTATTTACCCCCTTGGGGAAAGAACTGAGAGTAGATGGTCTTGAAAGTTTCCTCATCAACCAAACCACTTGGGCACTCCTTAAATGGAAAGAGAGGCACATCTAATTAAACATTTAATTAAACAGATAATGGACTAATTCTCACTGTGCCACATCGGCAGCTCGTGAAGGCTTTAAATAAGTGCAATGTGCTCATTTTCTGTCCTATATAGTACACATCTGCTGATACAAACAGAAAGAACAACATTTTCAACCCCAGAGCTCTTCATTAAAGACGAACTGTATCATTTTTTTAAAATGAATAATTAAAATACTACTACTGTTTGCAATTGGGTTGAGTCTTCACCTGGTGGACAATAAAAAGACTTATGCTAAGTGAGTCACATCTAGGGACCAGAATATCATAGAGACTTGGGCTCTTTTGAGCCGATGGATCAGTAAGAAACCATAGCAGGCATCCAGAATACTCAATAGTTCAAATAAAAAGTGAAAAATTTGTCTTTTTGCAGTTCTGTTTGAAGTTCAATTTCAAATGTAATGCTCAACATTAAACTTTTTTCATATCATTCATACAGTCTTGATAGTTGACCCACCACAAAAAAGAAAACAACTGACCACAAACATTAAGTCAACTTTAATCCTTATTTATCCGCTCTCTTCAACAGATACTCACGTTTTTGAAGCCCCTATAAAGGGACTGCAGCTCCTTCTTGGTGAATTTGGTCTGAGCCTGCAGCTGCTCCAGACCCTCGGGCTGGTGTCGCACCGTGGACAGCTCAAGGTCACTGTCACTGCTGTCTATGGGAGAGAAAGAGCAAAAAAAGAGAGAGGAAGAGGGGGAAAGCAGAGAGATAGAGGGGGAAGGGGTCGGGAAGGGGGTGAGTTGATGGGATGCAGGATGGGATGGGGTGAGAGAGCATTTCAAAGAGGGAGACAGCAGTTGCGAGGAGAGAAAGAGGAAGAAAAAGGGGAGTAAACGCAAAAGAGTTAGCATTAAAGTCAAAGATGTGCAGGAAGAGGAAAGAGAAAGAAATGGAGGTTTGATAGACAGGGTGACTCTTTCTTTTTCAATGTGACTGACTGTTGGTGTCAATGTGAAGGACTGATTTTTGGGTGTCCTTACTGTTAGACTTCAGCAATTATAATTGGTGGAATTCAGTATTTCTTCTAAGCTCTGCTAGTGTTTGGATGTGAGCTATGGAAAAGTCAATCACATAACGAAGAAAGCATCCCACAAAAAGAAAAGGAGATAGACCGAATTACAAAGAAAAGAGACTAAACTAGACAGGTGCTTACACTCACCGTCTTTACAAAAACAGGTAAAAAGTGAGATAGGGAGGAACGAGAAGGACAGAAAGGGTCAGAGAGAGCGAAAGGAGAAAAAAAGAGAGAAACGGTCAAGTCATAAAAGCCACAAAAAATAGAACAATCGCTAAAAAAAAAAAGGTGGCAAAACGACGGAGGAAGAGAAACTATATTGAATAATCAGTGTTGTTATCGTTAACTAAAACTATTTAATACTTCAGTTAATCATGTTAATTGAAATAAAGCTGAAATCAAATCAAATATAAATATTTGATGAAAAACTACGTTGGCAACTAACAGAAATAAACTCAATTTAAGTAGAAGTGCTAAAATTATTAAAAATGACTAAAACTTGTATTACAATTTAAATGGAAAATATTAAAATAATTGAAAATACTAATAAATACTATAATATAAATAATGTAAAAGAAGAGCAAAAGATATTTCTAAACAGACAATGGAAGCTTAAAGAACTGGAAAATCCCTCAAAAATTGAAATAAAAAAGGAATTTTCCAGGTTAAACACAGTTCATCTGGAATGCTGTCGATGGAAAAATAACAAACAACTAAACAAAACTTATTTTCCAGTAAAGAAAAAAAATCTAAACACCCTTAATGCAATAAAATTGTATTTAAGAAGCAAAAACTGTATATGACAATAAGACAATATAAGTATCAATAATAAATTAAAATTAAAATTTAATTTAATTAAAACATTAACTTTTAAACTTAAAATCAACTAAATTCAGCATAAATTCTCTGAATATTATATGCAACTTTGCCTCTCAAATAAATGTATTTTATTTTAAGGAAGATAAGATATTTTGAATGAAATGGATGCTTGTACAGTGTTCAGATCATAAATATAAGACAAGTATAACATCTATATAACAACATTTTTAAGCAACCCCCTGTTTGCTAGTTTCTCTCTCTTTCTCTCACCTGTCTCAGTTATGTCTATGAGTCCAAGCAGATGCATGAGTTTGAGAAACATGATGACCAGGCAGACGATGCCCACAGTCTGTAACCCCTCTGTCTCCCACCTCACACTCATCCTGACACTCACGTCTTGTTCTTCCAGCTCAGTCCAGTTTTAGACTGTTAATTCCACAAGCTTCATAAATGAAACATAAGTATCCTAGAAAGCCGATAACGTGATTGAGGTAGAAAGATGGGCAGATGCCCTGTTTCGAGAAACATCTGTCACGCTTTTTGGAAAAGTCAATAAAGCCAAAAACAAAAAGCATCTTATGTTGGTGTCATCTTGTCTTATCCTTGTGTCCAAAATGCTGGCAACTCTCTTCTCTCATTATTTCTATGCCTCTATTCTTCTCACATCTATTTAAAAGTTCACTCTCACACAATTTTCAAAGGGAATTGAGAAAACTCCCACTCAGGAGACAAGGTCGTCCCAATTAGATTTAGACACAACCCCAACATGAATCTTCAACTTTGACATGATGATAAAAAAACAGACACCTTGTTTCTGCTTAAAATGAGACAAAACAGCAAATGATCACATTTTGTTGTACATAATTCCTTGTCCTCAGGAATGCAGTTCATATGAAGCTTCCCTGACGAAAGTAAAACGATTTTATGCCTTTGATTGATGTGGAATGGACAGTGAAGTTGTTGGAACAGATGCACAATCACAAGGTGCCCTAAATCCTGCTTCCCTTGTCTTGTGAACCAGTTTCCCACGACTAATTGTTCTCTCTGTATTTCAGCCTTTGTGATATGACAGTGATCTACAGAGACTGTTCTTCATTTATCCTCCTACTGGCAGCATTGTTATTCAGTGCTCTCTTGCCAAGAGTAATCTTTTAGATTTTGTCATGCACAACAGATTTATGACAGCCAAAACCATTAGCACTGAAGAACTCAAGAGTTTTCAAAGGGGATTGATACTAACAAAACTACAACTGATGTTTACAGTTTTCATAAACAGTACAAATGTTTTTAACAGGCCAAAGGGCAGTGATTTGGTGCGGCGCAACAAAATACTATATAACTCATTATAATCAGTGATGCTGTCTTGAACTTGGCCCTTCAAGTGGCAATAAGTATGAAAAAAAAAAGAAAAATTCACATTTTATAATTGTAATAATGATGAATTGATATACACTACTGTTCAAAAGGTTGGAGTCTATAGGATTTTTTTATATATACTTTTGAAAGAAATCTCTTATGTTCACCAAGGCAGCATTTATTTGATCAAAAATACAGTAAAAATAACAATATTGTGACATTTTATTCCAATTTAAAATAGCTGCTTTCTGTTTTAATATATTTTAAAATATAATTTATTTCTGTGATGCAAAGCTGAATTGTCAGCAGCCATTATTCCAGTCTTCAGTGTCACATGATCTTTCAGAAATCATTCTAATATGCTGATTTGCTGCTCAATAAACATTTTTATTATTATCAATGAAAACAGTTGTGCTGCTTAATATTTTTATGGAAACGGTGATAGCATTTCTTTTTTTTTTATTATAAATTTTTCTTTATGATTCTTTAATTAATAGAAGGTTCAAAGTGAGCATTTATTTGAAATAGAAATCATATCTAAAATCATAAATGTCTTTACTGTTATTTTTGATCAATAAAGTTTTGCAAGTTAATATAGCATGGCGCCAGACGCAGGGTGTCTCAAAAAGAAAGATTAATTTCATTAGCTCCTTTAGAAGAATATTTAAAAGGAAAATCAGGAGATATTTTTGGCAGAACGTGCATAATAGATGTAGCCTATTAATTTCTTGCAAAAAAAACACTTTTGAAAATAAATATTCCTTTTATGATGAAGCAAGAGACAATGCTGCAATTTGTGATCCCTAAATGCCACTGGCCGTCAACAGAGAAATGCTTTTTAGAACCAGAATGTCTAACCATGCTAACCAGCCAAAACTTCACCCCTTGGTTCCTGGCCTGAGCACATCGCCTGGGTTTGAGATCATAAAGAAACATTGCCCTCTGGTGGCTGATGCTTCATGTCTGTGGTGCATCACAGTAGACAATTTGCATTATACTATGAGCAGAAACATGCAAGTTGAACAAAATTATAGTTGACAGATAAAATTCCTCTCATGCAACAGAGCCGACACATATTGATCAATACGCACGCTTCCCTTCAAAAGTAATACTTCAGTGTCTCTGATTACGTATTAGATTCACACAAGCAGAAGCCCAAAATAAACTTCACCCTCCTGAAACACGGCTCTCAGGAATAGACAGAGATGTAGTAAGTGATGCCACTGAGCTAAAAATAGTCCCCTGCTGTGCTGATCCGTTGGGTGGTCTGGCTCACGGGCCAATACTGGAGGAAGATTTATGTATAGATTACAGGAGGCACTCATACCCTTCAAGATGATCAAGTGTTTATTTGCATAACTGTCTGTCATAAAATCTGATGTGTTATGCCTATACTGTTAGCACCTATACCGTATATCCTTGCTGAAAAAACTGTGTAAACCAACCTCAAAACTGCTGGTCTTTGGTGGTTTTACCTGGTCTACCCTGATTTCTAGTCCGAAAGCTGACTAGTAGTCAAAGAATCATAAAAATACACAAACCAGTCCAGCCAAAAAAAAAAAAAAAAAGATTTTCTTAGTATTTTTGTAGTATAAATATCTAAAAAATTCATGAATCAAGATTAATTTATTTTAAAAGTAAAATGACGTAAGATATTGTCTTGGTTTCTGAAAAAAAAAAAAAACATTTTTAGTTTTTGCTTAAAACAAGCAAAACTATCTGCCAATGGGGCAAGAAAAATTGCCTTTGAATTAAGATGATTTTTCTTACCTCATTGGCAGATATTTTTTGCTTACAAAATTTTGATAATGCCATTTTTTTTCTTTTTTTTTTTTTTAGAAAACAATACTTAACATTGTCAAGTAAAACGACTTGATTCAGCATTCTTGATTTAAGAATATTAGATATGTATACTACAAAACAAGACAAAAATTCAAATAATAATAAGTAAGAAAATCTTTTTTTTTTTTTTTTTGCAGCGTAGAGAAAAGCTGAGACCAGCTTAGGCCACACAAAGCGATTAAAATAATTATTGCAAAAATATGCATGACTCTATGAAGTTTTATTTTTTATCAGGATACTGATAAGACTGAATTGCAGCTCAAAGCACATTTCCATAATGCCATTCTTTTCATTTGCAATACTTTTAATGAAGAAAATGACTGATAATTTTAGATTGATTCTCATTAATAACAATGACCAATCACCTCTGTTCCTGAAAGTCAAACAGAAGAGCCACTAATGTCGAGGCAATTTATGGAAAACCAAACAAAAATACAAGAATTTCAATGTACAAAACAGCACACAGATGCCAAGTATTCCACATACAGTGGTGTGAAAAAGTGTTGGCCCCCTTCCTGATTTTAAATTTTTTTGCATATTTGTCACACTTAAAAGATTCAGATCATCAAACAAATTTTAATATTACACAAAGATAATGCAAGTAAATACAAAATGCAGTTTTTAAATGATGATTTCATTTATTAAGGGAAAAAAACTGTCCAAACCTACCCCCTCCTATTAAATCATGAAAGAACTGTGATTTACCACATTATTTTAGAAAGCTGAGTTAAATTTCACTAGCCACACCCAGGCCTGATTACTGCCAGACCTGTTGAATCAAGAAATCACTTAAATAGAACCTGTCTGACAAAGTGAAGCATGTTTAAAGAGCAACACATCATTCCACGAACTTAAGAAATTCATAAACAGATGAGAAACAAAATAGTTTACATGTATCAGTCTGGAAAGGGTTATAAAGCCATTTCTAAGGCTTTGGGACTCCAGTGAACCACGGTCAGAGCCACTATCCACAAATGGAGAAAACTTGGAACAGTGGTGAACCTTCCCAGGAGTGGCCGGCCTACCAAAATTACTCCAAGAGCACAAAGACGACTCATCCAGGAGGTCATAAAAGAACCCAGAACGTCTAAAGAACTGCAGGCCTCACTTGCCTCAATTAAGGTCAGTGTTCATGATTCAACAATAAGAAAGAGACTGGGCAAAAACAGCATCCATGAGAGAGTTCCAAGGCAAAAGCCACTGCTGACCAAAAAGAACACAAAGGCTCGTCTCACATTTGCCAAAAAAATATCTTGATTATCCCCAAGACTTTTGGGCAAATATTCTGTGGACTGATGCGACAAAAGTTGAACTTTTTGGAAGGTGTGTGTCCCGTTACATCTGGCGTAAAACCAACACAGCATTTCATAAAAAGAACATCATACCAGCAGTCAAACATGGTGGTGGTAGTGTGATGGTCTGAGGCTGCTTTGCAGCTTCAGGACCTGGATGACTTGCCATAATTGATGGAACCATGAATTCTGAACTCTATCAGAAAATCCTGAAGGAGAATATCCGGCCATCAGTTTGTGACCTCAAGCTCAAGTGCACTTGGGTTATGCAGCAAGACAATGATTCCAAACACAGCAGCAAGTCCACCTCTGAATGTCTCAAGAAAAACAAAATTAAGGTTTTGGAGTGACCAAATCAAAGTCTGGACTTAAATCCAATTGAAATGCTGTGGTATGACCTCAAACAGTCCATTCATGCTCGAAAACCATCCAATGTGGCTGAATTAAAACAATTCTGCAAAGAAGAGTGGACCAAAATTCCTCCACAGCGATGTGAAAGACTCAGTTATCAGTTGCCAGTTATCGCAAATGCTTGATTGCAGTTGTTGCTGCAAAGGGTGGCACAACCAGTTATTAGATTTAGGGGGCAAGCACTTTTTCACACAGGGCTGTTTTCCCTTCATAATAAAAAACTTCATTTAAAAACTGCATGTTGTGTTTACTTGTGTTATCTTTGATTAATATTTAAATTAGTTTGATGATCTGAAACATTAAAGTGTGACAAACATGCAAAAAAAATTAATAAATCAGGAAGGGGGCCAACACTTTTTCACACCACTGTAGTTGCAGGCCAGTTGTCTCGATAGAAAGTAATTTGAGACAACAAAGATGCGACACGACACAGGGCACGTCCACCAGACGACAGACGAAGTGTGGAGAACATTGGAGAAAATAAACTCCAGAAAATAAACTTTGTGACTCCAGAGGAAGTGCGTCTATATGAAGGTGCTGACTCTGATCTGTACTTTCAGAAATGATTGGCTGATGTGATCTTGTGATGAAGCGAGGGGAGAGAGGGAAATGGACAGTGCCCTTCAGGACCCAGTACAGAGACCAGCGGACCCATTTTTAGGTAGCCGTAAAGAAAGCCTGTTCAATACAGCATACATAATGAATGAAGGGTAATGTTAGACTGGGTTTTGATTCAAAGAGAGAAAGTGTGTGTGTGTGTGTGTGAGTGAAAGAGAGAGAGAATGCAGTATTTCTGACACCAATATAACATTCTCAATAAGTTACTTGTCTTTAAGTAAGGGGGAAAAAAAATCTGGATGCGCTGTTTGTTCAAAACAAATCACATACTAGCACATCATAAACCTAAACAATAAAAAATGTCCTATAACATTTATCATTAATAACGGACACACCCACACAGATATAATCAGCAATTTAGGTAGTTATACAGTAAATCCATGGACTTTAAAAAAAATCAGCATCAATATTTTGGGTTAAAATTTTAACAAATGTATTTAACTAAGCACCATTTCAGTTTTTACATGATTTTAATAACCTTTTTTTAGTGTAACATTTAGTTCAGATTTTGCATTTAATCTCCTAATTAATAAGGTGATAAAAGCATGCATAATAATGCTGTAGCTAATACTTTTAAATGGAATATAGCATGTCAACTTAATTTCATGTCTGATGGAACATAGCATGTTAAATTTATTTCAATTTCATGTAATCTGCTCATTTAAACAAGGACATACAATAGCCTTCAATTGTTTATATATATATATATATATATATATATGTGTGTGTAAAAACAAAACAATAAGCTAATTATAATTTACAATTGGCAAATAATATATAAACTAATTATAATTACTCCTCCTCCTAAAATAAACTTTTTAGAATTAAAAAAAAAAATGTTATGTACTGTATTTATGATTTATTTTTTACTTTTAAGATCAACCCCAAAAGGAGGTTGCCAGATTTGAAATTTCTAAGGACAAGTTTTTCCCACACTATCCCGGTGATGCAGTCCCACGGTAACACCTGGTGTGAGATGTATGTGTTACATTTACGTCTGTGTACAGTACAGCAAACATTGCGATAAAACGCTTCATACTTTCTCCCACCAATGACCTTCAAAACTCACAAGCATTTAAAACTCAACATGGAACAATCTATTACTGCATTCAAAAGTATTGTAAAAGCGCAATCAGTTTCCTTCAGGTGAACACAAACATCACAACATTACTAGAGAAGAATCATCAGATTTGTTATCTTTATCTTCAGGATGTACCTGACGCAACCCCGGCCCCATGGGCTCCACTGGTCAAGCATATCACCATGACAACAAAGGGGAGGACCTCAGTTCTAGAATGCTCCTTACCTTCCAGCGACATGGGCTCCAGAATGCCAAACTGTTTGAGAACAGCCACGAACAGAATGATGACCACTCCGATGGCGAACAGCTCCATTCCCTGAATACCCATGACTGCGGTGATTTACGGCTCTTGGCACGAGAACTTCTAGAACTACTGGAAGTATTAATCTGCAAGTGTGTGTACTAACACGGGACAAAGCCAACTGGCCGATATAGCATGGCGCCAGACGCAGGGTGTCTCAAAAAGAAAGATTCATTTCATTAGCTCCTTTAGAAGAATATTTAAAAGGAAAATCAGGAGATATTTTTGGCAGAACGTCAAGCTAGCAGTGTGCATGGGAAAAAGAGTCCGGTCTAGTTACACTTATTTTGGAGATGAGAAGAGAAGTCAGTGTTTCCATGTTAGGTCATTCTTCTTGAAAGCCCCATCGCATAAATAAAGAGCTGGATTGCAGTTCTTGTACACAGTCCAGATGTGTAAAAGCCATCCTGGGCCACAAATGTTATTTGCAAGTGTCAACAACAGAGAAGAGCATTTTAAACTCTACTGTGAAGAAGTGCTGCGGCGGTGCTGCGATATTCAAGATTGTTGATCCAAAGGTGTACGTTTCGGTGTGAGACAGGAGGCACAAGAGAAGGGAAATTCATTCAGTGGAGCACAATGTGGAATTGCGACTTGGAAGCAACCAATACACTGCGACGATTTTGCAGTTAAAACGATCATATTTCAAGTCCTAAGTGGCTTTTAAATCCGGGTTTTGTTGATGTTGACAGAAATTTGAGACTAATGGGCACCGTAGTGCCTCAAACTGGAATCATCTGTCCACGTAGAAGTAATACCCAGTTACTCAGTTATACGCAGGATCAACATCTGGCACTGCCTCGGTCACTGCGACAACCACTGAGGTGGCATCTCGAATCCTGCTCCAAAGCGGTCGGAGGCCTTCAGGTTGGTGCAAATCTGCAACGGAGCTACAAGGTACTTCCTGTGGTAGTGGCAAAAACACGTCAATCCTTCGAAGATCGGGTGGATCCGTCTGGAAGTGGGCGCAGATCCCCTTGAAGTTCTCAATTGTTGGCCCCCGTCAAACCTTTCAAACGGCTCATTAAGTTAGGCGATATGTCTTGGGAGTGGTCCTGAAGAATGCAGTTTCGCGTCTCCTCCTTCTCTGGGGTTCGGCTGTCAGTCAAGCGCTCTCATCTTTTCCCTCGTCGGTTTCCTCAGAGTCAGCATCAAGTGCTTTTGTCTCTTCTTTCAACTTGTACTGTACAGTTCACGTTCTTCCTCCCTCCCTTCCTTCCTTCCCTCCCTCTCTCCCTCGCTTCTCTTGCCCTCTCTTGTCCCGTAATAATCTGCAGTGGGCAGTTTATCTTCACCTCTCTGTCCATCCCACCCCTCCTTCCGTGTCTCTTCCTCTCTGCTCATCTATGACCACTCCATCCCTTCTTTTATCCATTGCTCACTACCCCTGACTGCAAAGTCAGACCCTTGTGAGAACCAGTCCTTTTTCCCTGACCACAATCCCTCTCTCTCTCTTTTCCTTGCTTCCTTTCTGCCTGGGGACTTGGGGAAAAGTCACATTTCCAAACAGGGCAGAAGGCAGGAGAGAGGGAGAGATACTAAGGGGATCAGATTCCAGGGACGCCCTCCCCTACCGATTTCCCAGCCTCCATCCACCCACATATCTGTTCCATTTGAAGCACTTTCTTTCTCTTCTTCTTCGTGAGTGAAGCAAGGCAAGGCCTCTGCGTGGACTGGGACAACCAGAGGAGATAACATTAGCTTACGGGTTTTCCTGTTTATAGTTTAGCGAGAGGGGAAAGGAGAGAGCTATAATAGCTCAGTTAGATGAAGGAATCAATAAAGTCTTAATGGTAGCTTTAAGTCAACCAAACACAAGGTGAGATCAGACGCTGTTTCTACTGCCAGCATCCACTCATCTTCTCTCACAGCACCCCCCTCCTCCTCCTTTTTCTAGTTAAAAGAGCCATAAAAAGATGATAAATGTCAGAGATAAAAACAGGAACAGAAAAAAGAAATGTGATGCTACAATGTAGTTATTTGAAATGTAATGGTAATCTTTTGGAAAAATCGAAATTTTTGAAGCGTCATATACACTTCAAGATGAAAGACACCCTCCAGAATATACAAAAGTCATAAAAAATCCAAAAGGAATGTAAATTGATTGCTAATGCTCTTTATATCCTAATTTGAACTATAGCTAAATAAATTAAAGAATTTAGTAAAAGGAATTTCACTAGAAGTGGAATCCAGGTAGATTCTTCTTTGATCCATTGTTATTTTTGCATAAGTTCCAAATTATGATAGAAAGTTATAACAATAACCTGAATGAATGAAACAGCAGAGTTCTACTGGATTCTCTTTTGATCCATTTTCGATCTTTGGTTTGTTATGATTAGATTATGATACACAAAAATTCAAATTTCGATCACAATTTGGAAACAATGATCACAATACAATAAAAAGGCGTAAAAGAAAAGATAAATAGATTAGAATTGAATTTTATCCAGTAGAACAAAATTATCATCATAATTGGGAAACAATAAACTGAAGAAAAATGGTCAGAAACCTATTGAATTTTATTTGACCCATGTTTGGTCTTTGGATTGGTTGCAAATAAAGACAGAAATTGCATTCAGATTTTCTGACAAGAGGTCAAGCACATAAAAATCAAAAACATAAATTTATGTACATATTTTTCCACTATTATGATGGCTGCAATGCCTCAATTTCACCTTTATAATGCATGCTCTGACTAAGCTGCTGTATTTATGGCTGGCGTCAGTGCTTGTTGTGTATAGGAATTAATGTTGAGCTTTTAGGAGGACGGGGCAGGTTCCAGTAATGCCATTAGAAGATGAACACTTCTTAATAGGAGCTCAAGCATGAAGCTTTTGCTGACAAGACACTATGGCCTAACATAACTCACTGAACCTGAACGTGGGCATTAGAAAAAAAACAATGGTCAAATCTGAAAGCTTGGCATAGATGCTTGGAAAAGAGCATAGATTTTCTTTTAAAATGTAATTTTAACAAATGCATCCTTCTCTTTTCATTCATGTGTTAAAACCAGGTATTCTTCTGAATATTGATCTGATGCACTTCGATTACAAACAGCAAAATCTGGATGTGTCCATCAGTGCTGCAGTATTCATTCACAGCAAACAAATCAGCAGTATACTATATGGAGGAATAGTCTGACAAAGTGATCCCTCAATGTATACAAACATGGCACTTCCCCTCTACATGTTCAGTAACTCTGCACGAACAGAAATGAAACCTGATATAAGGCAGCCGGTCCTCTAATACATAAGCACTCTTGAGGCCAAACACGGCCCTGCTCTCTGAGTCCTCAGATCCGACAAAAGTGCTCTCTCGGTCTCTCCCTCTCTTTTAATGAGGTGTGATGGATCGACTTTTTAATGATAAAAACACCCTGGAATGTACTGACAACATAACGTTTACAACAAACACAGGATGGGCTTCCATTGATTGGAGGAAATGACTAATTACTTCTGATTAGCCAAAGATTCATACATTACTAATCCATAAGTTAATAACCAGGAAAGGCTATAGAGTAAAGATGTGTCTTAAGCCTAGATTTAAAAACAGAAATAGAAGGAGCACACTTAATGTCAGCTACCATGGAGCAGTAACTGCAAAGGCTCTGTCACCTTTAAATTTAAGTCGTGACCGTGGGACATATAAAATAAATTTATTATCAGATCTGAGGGACTTAGGAGCTGAATTCAAAGAAATAAGATCAGAGATGTAAAACAGGGCTTGTCCATTAAGTGCTTTAAAAAACAATCAGCAAAAACAATAATTTTGAATTGAATTCAAAAACAGACGCTAAAATTGGAGTGATATGATCACGTGTTTTTTTTTTTTTAACAGTCTGGTCACTGCATTCTGGACCATCTGCAAATGTGCCAATGAAGATTGGGGAAGACCAAGGTATAAATGATTACAGCAGTCCATCAGTGATGTGATAAATGCATGAATTACTTTTTCCCAAGTCTTGAAAGTAAAGTGTCAATATAAGTCTAGAAATGATTCTCAATTATAACCGTCCCAGTTACTTTGCACCAGTTGAGCTACAAGAAAAAAAGAGAGGGGTCACCTTCTTTGCAAAAGCCAAAATTAGTCTGATGTAAAAGAGTTCTACCAAAAAATAAACTCATGCACGCACAAAAATGGTGTTTCTTTCAGCATGTTTTTAAACAATATACACATTCAGTGAGATACAAACCCCAAATACTGCAAGTCATTATACAAATATATACAGACAATTCAACAAATTTGCCCCGAGTAACCCCTGTGTGTGTGTGTGTGTGTGTGTGTGTGTGCACATGTGAGGAGTTGAAATGGTCAGCACAGTCCACTGCAGGTTGAGACCATAAACCAGGGGTGTCAAACTTACGGCCCGCGCCAGGGGGTTCAGTCCGGCCCGGGGGATAAATCTGCAATATGAAAAAAAATCATTTTCATTTTCGGCGGAACTAACAGCAGATGGTAGCACTGAGCTTCAGGGTCTGTGTGGCGTTAGCTTTAAGACGCAGTGGGGTCTGAAGCCCTTATAGAATCACGCCAAATCATTGGCTGATGGCGCGGGGCGTCGCCCCGACGCTTTTACGTCGTCACATTATATAGGCGCGCGCGCCATCAGTTCTGAGCTTCAGGATCTGAGTGGCGTTTGGTTCTATCAGTTTACCCGCTTTTCTGTTGGGCACCGTCATCAGCGAAATGTCTTTGTCAAAAAAAAAAAAAAAAAAAGAGAAAAGAGGACACAGAGTGTCGGATTTTTCAAGAAAAATGGACCTCTTCCTATATGTTCACGGAGGTGAATGGGAAACCAGTGTGCCTGGTGTGCACGCAGCAAGTTTCGGTGCTTAAAGAATATAATATTCGGCGCCACTATGAAACTCAGCATGGCGAAAAATACAACAGCTTGCACGGAGAACTGAGAAGACAGAAGGTAAATGAAATGTTGGTGGGTCTGAGGAAACAGCAATCTGTTTTGTAATATGTATAAATTTGCTAATTTTACAAAGATTTTCTTTTTAAAACAGCTGCCACTTAAGATTTTAAAACAGCTGCCACTTAAGATTTTAAGTGTGTCAATTCATGTGTTCAGAATTAATTCCCAGAATTGGAAAATTGATTTTTTTTTTTTGTTAACATGCAGGAGAGTGTTTTTAAGTTCCACAAAACTGTGACTAAATGTTTTGCGACATTGTACAATAACTGTGATCAGTTGTTATGCATAATGCACTTAAATAAATGTGAAACTGAGTAATAGTGTTGTTGAAATTGCACATACTAGGTTGTTCATAATATATTTTGTAAAAGGACAATTCATTTAATATAAAGATTTTTATAATTTACTTCTTCTTTGCACTAATACAAAGAAAAAAAGTGGACTTATTGTTAGTTCTATGTAATTTTGCTATGAGTTTACTGGTCTGGCCCCCTTGAGATCCGATTAAGCTGTATGCGGCCCCCAGACCAAAATGAGTTTGACACCCCTGCCATTAACATTAACATAAAATAAGGAAAACCAGTCCTATCTGTACATGAGTTGAATTATGAGGGCTAATGATGATGTCCTAAACTTGGATGTCTGGTCAACATGAAGATTTAATTCCAAATTCACCCAAGGAGTTGCTTCAGCAATATAGTAAGGCCATAGTCCATAAATAATCCTGTTTGAGCAGGAAACACAACAATTTCTCAAACAGGATAAGGAAGTAGGCCACAGGTAATGAGGCAGGTTTGAGCAGGAAACACAAAGGTTTCTCAAACAGGATAAGGAAGTAGGTCACAGATAACCATGAGGCAGCACTTACTCTATTACTTCCTGTTTTTATTTAATACAGGGTGAACTACATGTGTCCCCCTAGTGGCCAGTATGAACATAACATGAACATAATTGTGACAGACAGTGACTGTTACACAATTGATAGTAGCTGTTTTTAACAACTGAGCGAATTTGCTTTTCAATTCAGAGTCAAAGATAACGCCTTTGATCATTTTTTTTGCATGTGACTTAACATATGGAGTAGGATTGTCTAAGTAACAGGGTATATAGTTTATGGTTTTGAAGGGACCAAAAATAATCACCTCAGTTTTTTTTTTTAATTGTTTAGCTGGGGGAAATGATTTGCCATCCAGCATTTAATGTCCTTAAAACAATCCATGAGAGGCTGCAGAGAATGTCTAGGTTTTAATGGAACGTACAGCTGAGAAGCATCAGCATAGAAATGAAAAGAAATTTTATATTTCCTAATTATATTACCAAGTAGAAACATGTACAGATTAAAAAGTAATGGCCCCAGAATGGACCCTTGAGGAACCCCGCAAGGGAAAGAAGCCGATGATGATTTACAAATCTCTGCACTTAAATCTCATAAGTAGCAGACATCAAAGAAAACCCAGAGTTATAGGTTAAATTATTAGTTGGAACTAGTTACATTTCATTCTTAAGGAACGGTTACATTTAAATATTTTTTCACTTGATTTTTAAGTTATTTTGGTGTTAGTCTTCTTTCCTTTTAGGTCCCAAAGAAAAAGATGAACAGCATCATAGATTACTGAACACTTTGTTTTCCTGATTTCCTGTCGACAAAGCCAACTGAAGTTCAGCTTACTGTAAATGTCCTACAGGGCCCTCTGTTGGACAAGACACATTACTGCGCAAACCTTTTGGGAAGGATCAATGCTTGTAATGTTTTTTGTTTGTAATAAAATACAGTGACTCGTGCACTATTACTTTTGGTGCAGTAACTTTACACTGCCATATTTCTATCTTACTGAGACTGGCTGCCATCCAAAAGTAGTCATGACAGTAGTCTTCAGACATATCTATCTATCTCTGTATCTATCTATCTCTGTATCTATCTATCTCTGTATCTATCTATCTCTGTATCTATCTATCTCTGTATCTATCTATCTCTGTATCTATCTATCTATCTCTGTATCTATCTATCTATCTCTGTATCTATCTATCTATCTATGTATCTATCTATCTATCTCTGTATCTATCTATCTATCTCTGTATCTATCTATCTATCTCTGTATCTATCTATCTATCTCTGTATCTATCTATCTATCTCTGTATCTATCTATCTATCTCTGTATCTATCTATCTATCTCTGTATCTATCTATCTATCTCTGTATCTATCTATCTATCTCTGTATCTATCTCTGTAGGTCTGATTCTTGTCTGAATTCAGTGAGAAGGAGTGCTCTTTATGTTTGGGGCGGGTCTCTTTTTTTTTTACCCAAAGGTGAAAATACATTCTGAAGCTTTTATAGTAGTAAGGAGCTCTTTGTCAGCATTACTCAGATTTCCTACTGCAAGAAGTGAGTAGCCATTATTCTTGCTCAATAATTGATTGATTGATTTTTTTTATTTATTTAAATATCTGTCAATGAAGCTGTAGTCCTAAAGTATGATATGCTACATGCACGCTTGTCTTTATCATTGGTTTGAATATGCTGATAGACTTGTATTGTAGACTTCTGTTATAAGTGTATATATTGCAAAATATCTAGAGCTTTTAACCCAAAGGAAATATACTCTCTTTAATGAACATTCCAAAATGCAAATTCTGTCATTTTGTTCCAAATTATAGTGCTTTTTATATAATTGTTTTTTATTTACTCAAAAGAAGAAAGTCATAAAGGTTTGGAACAACATGAAGATTAAAACATTATAAAAAAAAAAATAAAAATTAATTTTTGGTTGAATTATTCCTTTTTAGTGTTAACAATCAGTTTGTTGTTCTCAAAACATGCTTGCTTGATTATTACTTGAAAAGCTCTGCATTTAATTTTTTTTCATCTTCATTTTTTTTTTTTTTGCATATTTGCTGTCTTCCCACAAGTGGTTTGGACCACAGTTGCACCAGCATTTTACCTCTCGTGGAAACAAACTTCATCTGCACCCATTTTGATTGTAACACGTATGTTCATATTTACACGTTCTCAGCTCAAAATACTTCATAGTCATTCTGCAGTATTTTCAGAGCTACGGTCTTTTGAAATAACACTTGCGCACAGTGAAGATGTTGATGCACTGAGAAAACATGAGAGAACTGAGTACACTTGTATTTTGCATGTTTTGGTAATTTACCACACTTTAATGTTATGGGCAAACAGTCTAAACTTAAAGAGTTGAATTTCAGAATTTCTTAAACTTTATTTGTACTTTACTGACAAATCAGAGCTGCATGAACACACATTTGTGAAACCTAATGATCTGAGATAATCCAGAGAATTTTGAGTTTCTATGAAAATATAAAAAATCTAGAAATAGTGCAGAATCAGAAGTACTTCTTGTTCATTTTCTTTTTTGCATTTATAAATATCCCAACTGTTTGTTTAGAGGCATAAATCGTTTTTTTGTACCACACTGTTGTGTGTCTAACAGGGGTATGGGGTTAAAATGACGAGCGGCAATGCTAATCAGTTTTATCATTTATTTTTAGAATGGATCCGTTATATGCTATACAGCATCGGTGCTATTATTGTGATGGTGTTTTTGTTTCATTGTTTTCATGGACTCTTCAAGAGATGCAGGCAAAACCGTAAAAGAGGTAAAATATTATTAAATTAATTACAATGATTAATTTCCGTTTTAACACCGAAAATAGTAACTGCTCTTTTGAATAGGTAAAGTCACACTGGAGTTGGGCGACATTTTTAATCCAGACAGCGGACCAGAAAATAAAAAGGCAAATACAGCAGAGAAATGGCTTTATCTTCAAAGATACTCATATGATCAAGATTCTGTAGAACTGATCGGTTCTTTTGTGTTCAGGATGAGCACCAGTCATCGTCAGCAGAACAAGAAAACACCAGTGTGAGAATGAGCTCTGTCTACCAGAGCCTGATCCCGTCTGCTACTGAGAGACTGTCAGTCTATGAGACGCTTGATCAAGCGGGAACTCGAGACATTTATGAGATTTTTGAGTGATGGTATAATGGCAAACTTAATATAAAGTGTCTTTACCTACTATGCACTTACATTTAATCATTTAATACAATGCACTTATTGTGTATGTACATCTACAGAACATTATACTTATATTTAAATACTCTCCTGTAATTACATGCTGTAGTAACATCTATAATCACACTGCTGACCCTATAACTTAACCCACCCTTAAACCTAAACAAACTACCAAACTTGTCCCTAACCTTAACCGTGTACCACCTCAATAGCAGCAAAAGTGATTTGCAATACAACATAAATACAAAAATACTTTGTACCAAATAATTAATTACATATGACATAAGTACATAGTACTTAAAGACAACTAATATTAAGTGGGACCCACAGACTCATATGGCTGATCGCTTTTATAAAATGTAGCAACAGCACTATGACAAAAGATATCAATGTTCAACAAACAGCCAAATGTATCATGAATAAATATCAGAATAAACTGCCATAATGGATCCATTATAATGTCTTCCTATAGGTGTGTTTAAAGTCATTTTACATTTTACTGCTATTTTACTTTGGCTCATCTAATCAAAATAAAATGTGTAGATGGACATACAATATTAGACTACTGACCATTTTCAGTGCATTATTTAATGCATTATGTATTATCTAAATACTTAAATTAAATACTAAATTAAAGTATTAAATTATGGAGGCCTGTTTCCACCACTGAATAAAGAAAATAAAAAAAAAGGTTATTGCGACTTTTTATCTCACAATTCAGACTTTTTTTCTCAGAATTGCAAACTTTTTTTCTCGCAATTCTGACTTTTTTTCTCGCAATTCTGATTTATGAGTTATAAAGTTATAAAGTCCAATTTTGAGGGGGGAAAAAAGACTATGTTCTCAGAATTGCGAGTTTATATCTCACAATTATGACTTTATAACTCGCAATTTTGAGAAAAAAAGGCAGAATTGTGAGATAAAAAGTCACAATTATCTTTTTCATTTTTTTATTCAGTGGTGGAAACGGGCTTCCATATTAAATTGACAGCCTAGTTATACCCCATACATTTATTTTCCAAAGACCTGAGAAAACTACTGAAAGCTGGCTCTATTTTTTTCTTTTTCCACATCAAGAAAGTGTATAGGTGCTATATTTTACCTAATTTATTGTTTACATAATTTTTCTCAATTAATTCTCTCAATTATGTTTAGCTCAAAAAAACACTGTGCAAAACAAAATAAAAATAAAATAAAATAATTAAATACAATACAATAAAATAAAATTTTTGAAGTATAGCATGTAATGCTGCAGGAGACTGCTTGACTTCATTTCAGCTACATTCTGCATTTCATCCCTATATTTGTTCGGTAACACTTTACAATAAGGTTCATTAGTTAACAACATTAGTAAACATGAACTAAGAATGAACAATACTTCTACAGCATTTATTAATCTTAGTTAATATTAATTTCAGCATTATTAAAATCACAAGTTGTGTTTGTTAACATTAGTTAATGCACTGTGACTAACATGAATAAACAATGAACAACTGTATTTTCATTAACTAACATTAACAAAGATTAATAAGTAGTGTAATAAATGCATTGTTCATTGTTTGTCCATGTTAGTTAATACATTAACTAATGTTAACAAATGACACCTTATTGTAAAGTGTTACCATTTGTTCTATGTAATATAGTCAACTTGAAATTATAAACATACAATGAATCTTTTAATGTTTTCTAATCATTTTAATGTAAAAGTAACACTGTAATGTGTCCAACTTATGCCAAACTGAGCGTGCCAAATTAAAGTGGCAAAGCACAGACAGCTCAAAGACAGAGTGTTGTTCTGATGAACATTACCTGAGCGATGATAGCGAGCCGTAGTTTGACGACAATCAGCCAGGAAGCTGGGTCTCGAGAAACGCCGACGCGCTTCTAAAGAGAGCGTAGCCATCACGCTCCCCATTATAGACTGCTACAGAAACCACACCAAATTCGTTACAAACTTCAACCACAACGAGCATGGACCAGCTTTTCTCCAAGAATGCACATGACATCCTCGGTGTGTGTGTATGAGTGTGTGTCAAAAATCACATTGAGCAGTCTGTTTGGTGACTATGGGTCAGACATCCAGATACAGATACATGTGAGAGAGAAAGACACTTCAAAGATCCAGTGCCACGATGACCTTTCACTTAAAACAGTACACACACTCTCTCTCCTGTGGCCTATGTTTGAAAGTTTTTTCCTCTCACACCGAGACCACCTCACAGATGTGGAAATATTAATATGAGCATATGAATAAAACAGGTGTGTTTCAAGACCCCTGCGTTGAGCACAGACCAAAGCATCTTTAAAAAAAAAATACATAGGCTGTTTTTTTAGAGTACAGTATGTACAATTTAGGACAGTGATATACTCTCAAAAATAAAGGTACAAAAGCTGTCACTGGGGCGGTACCTTTTCAAAAGATACATGTTTGTACCTAAAGAGTCCATTTTAGTACTTTAAAGGTACATATTAGTACTTAAAGTGTACATATTTGAACCTAATAGGTACAAAAGTGTACCTTTTGAAAAGTTACCGCCCCAGTGACAGCTTTTGTACCTTTATTTCTGAGAGTGTACTACTATTGTGTGAATTTAATTATTTCATCAATTCATGAATTCAAATTATATTTATTTATTACAAATTAAATGTATAACTTTCTGGTTTTGTATATTTGAAATATTATTAAATAAAAATATAAAAATCATATATGTATGTAAAAAATATAAAATTTTTAGAAAGAAGTCTATGTTCACCAAGGCTGCCTTTATTTAATTAAAAATAGAGCAAAAACACGAATACCGTGAAATATAATTACAATTCAAAATAGCTTTCTATTTGAATATATTTAAAAATGTAATTTATTGATGTGATTGCAAAGTTGACTTTTTAGCAGCAATTACTTCAGTGCAGTGTTATTTTAGTATTATTTATGTATTATAGTTTTTATTAGCATTTTGAATTAGCTATTATTTTATATTTTCAGTTTTCATTTTTTTTTTTTGTTGAATTTTTATTTTATGTGTTTTTCGTTATTATTAGATTTTTACTAATAATATTATTTATTTGGTTTATTATTTTTTATTTCTATTTAGGTTTATTATTTTCAGTTTAATTCAGTAGTTTTTCCAGTTTTTATTTATTTCCAGTAAGTAAGTTTAGTGTGTCAACTTAATCTACCAAGGCAACATTTTTCATTTTTCTTAGTTTAAATTTTAATTTAATATTTATTTTATTTCAGATATTTCAAACAAAAATGAAATAAAACATTTTAACAAAGTTTTAATACTTTTACTTCCAGTTAACAACAATTACCCTGCTTCAGTCTTTAGTGTCACATGATCCTTCAGAATTCATCCTAATATGCTGATTTGCTGTTCAAGAAAATGACTTTTTCAGTTTTTCATTTCAATGGAATTGACATTTTACAGTACTTAAATGTTGAAAACAGTTGTGCTGCTTAATATTGTTGTGGAAACTGTGATGCTTTTTTTGTTTTTGTTTTTTAGGATTGTTGATGAATACAAAGTTCAAAAGAACAGCATGAAATAGAAATATTTTCAACATTCTAAATGTCTTTGCATTACTATTCTAAATGTCTTATTTCTTAAAGAAATCTCTTCTCTAATCTTACTGGCATCAGTAGTGTGTAGTGTAATGAATTTCTCTGTCCACTGTGAGGCACTAGTGCATCAATGACTCCTGTGATACTTGCAGGACAGTCACACATTGTGTCCTGGTTGGTTGACCTGGCTGAAGGCCACTGAAACATGAGACAACAGATTGAGTCGATCTGACTATTTAAGGGACATATAAATGCTTAATTAGCAAGACTTATGATCTTATTCTGTTGCTTAACCTGAACTGCCCCTGCTGACACTGCAATTTCTTTTCCTGTCGCACAGAAGAAAAAAAAAGAAAAAAGTCTGCTGACCTGCAACCAGTCAAGAGACTATTTCAAACAGACATTTTGTAGATATATTCTACAAACATATTTGATTCTATAAATCTATTTGATAGTGTAATGTTTAACACATCTATAAATTCAAACAGAGTCTGTCTGAGATTGTCCAAAACTATTATCTTTCCATTTTGGAGAATTATATTGTGAACTGCTTTTTATATAAACATTAAAAGCCTTCAAAATCCTTTCAAAAGCTATTTTATTTTATTTTATTTTTAACTTGATTTCCAATCAAATAATCCTGAGATTTTCATGCTCATGTTCAAGACCATATGCAGAGCTCAAGTTCACCAATGTGGAAGATTTCTAAAATGTAGCTAATTTTCTGCTGTTTTATGAAGGTTAAGAATAAGTATAATAATTAGACCCAATGGCATTCAGTTCCATTTTCACACATTTTACCTTGTCTGAAACCATTCCACAGTGTTCTGCAGATTTTCAACCCAAACTCAGAATAGAAATGGCTAGATTCTGTCAGGGCCTGGAAGTGATTCATTCCCTCCTGACCCCGGAGTTCACATCTCGATATAAACGTGCAAATGGAATTGAAATAGACTCGGCCTCTCTGTCTCTGTGGTGTAAATCAGCACACACAGCGAAGAACATTTTAAGACAATTGTGTTTAGCTAATAGACCAATAGGTGCACACAGATTTGAGTTAACTGGCTGCTCCAGGGAGTTTGGAAAGCTGAGGGCGGATCTCACAGGAGAGACACAACAGAGAAAAATCGGAGTTTGGTGGAGAATTAATAAGAGAGACAAACAAAATGATAAAGTTGAGAGGGCTTTTTTAACATTTAACCATTTTACATGTATCTGGGATAACATGGGTTTTGGAGCTTGACAGTCATAGTCGCCATCCTTTTTCATTGGAAAAGAGCAACGTGAACATGCTGCCAAATATATCTTTTTACAGAAGAATGAAAAGGAACAGGCTGAGGGTGAGTAAGTTACAGTAGTGCCAAAGGAAGAGACAGGACAAACTGAACATCTGTCCTCTGATAAGCAGTGACACAGAATAACGTCTTGGTTCATGGTGAAAGTTAAAGAGCTCCTGTTACACCCACAAACATAGTCACAATGTCAGTGTAACACTACAACAGCATAACTGTCATTCAGATTTACTGAATCAGTGTCCTGTAGATCAACACAATCGCACCATCAGCAGATAAAACATCACAGAGGGCAATTATCGACCTGCCTGTCCATAAATAATGTGTTAATTTCACCTCATGCAGCTACACGCAAAAAAAAAAAAAAAAACATTCTGATATAAAAATCCAAGCCTATTTTTTTCATAAAAACCTTAACTACTTTAAAATTACATTCAGTCTTACTTTTTATGATTTTTTTTATGAACTGTAAAAACTGTTCAAAATAACTCAAAACAAAACAATAAAACTGCACCTTTTATAATTATTTTACAACTATAAAACTACTAAAAATATTTATAAGAGGGTATAAAACAAATTCTGCTTCTCAAGTAAATGTATCTATTTTAAGAATGTTTAGACATTTTGGTTCCATGTTATTTTAAGGTGTCCTTGTTACACATTATGTACTTACTATAATAATAATAATAATAATAATAAATTACGCATAATTACATGCAAGTAACCCTAAATCAAACCCTAATCCTAACCCTAATCGTATAGTAAGTACATGTAGTTGATTAATATTGCTCAGTACTTAAATGTATAATTACACTGTAACAAGGACACCTTAAAATAAAGTGGAACCAACATTTTTTATTGGAAAAAAGGACAAAAATACAGATTCAATACTGTCTCAGTTCTGAACTATTTGAAATTGATGTTTTGTCTCCCAAACAACAAAACTTCCCTTGTGCAGAAACTTCATAAAGTTCAGTATAAGATAAAGAGGAGTACAATCATTTTAAAAGAATGGAAAAAGACAGAGCAATAGACCAAAGCAAAGTAAGTACCTCGGGCAAAAGAGCCGGTGACCAAGCCGAAAAAGCAGCTCAGCATATTGGCCAACTCCTTCTGACAATCATTCTTACAGTCCTTCACAGCATCCATGTCTTCAGTAATGTCTCTCGAATGTTTCAACTGCTGACTGAACAGTCAATATTAAACTGTTGTGAAAAAGTCCATTAAACGTTCACCAGCAGACAGATCAATCTCTAAAAACTCTACTTCAAAAACACTCTGACTCTTGCTTTGTCCTCAAACTTCCTCCTCAGGTAGCAAAAAGTTCACAAGTTTTAGTCAGTAAAAATACATTTCATATTCATGAATATTCAGATGAGGAGTTTTAGGCTGCTGTGATTGTTAAATTAGAATTCATCAATTTCTTTCTCAAAGAATCAACAAAACCATACCGACTTCCTCAGATCCACAGCTGGAGGGTTTTGCTGCTCAGTGCAGAAAAGTCTCAATGTGACCCAATGTAGAACACACTGCTGATTTGTTATCTGGATAACATTACACCTCCCAATCCAGACGTGGACAGTAATCCAAACCAAACAGCTAGTGAGCTCCTCAGAGTCCTGACAGAGCTCTGCTGTATATATCTGAACATATCCGGACTGCCTAGGAATTAAAGCTACGAACAGGAAGTACCACTGATCTGAGAGAGAGAGAGAGAGCGAGAGAGAGAAAGAAAAAGAGAATGACAAATAGAATGCTCAAATTTCACAGGATGCAAGTACAGTATGCTGTACAGTCACAAGACATCAAATCTCTTCATTAAAGGAATAGATCACCCAAAAATGTCAGGCCATCCAAGATGTAGATGAGTTTTTTTCATCATTGGAACAGATTTGGAGAAATTTAGAATTTCATCACTTGCTCACAATGGATCCTCTGCAGTGAATGGGTGCCGTCAGAATGAGAGTCCAAACAGCTGATAAAAACATCACAATAATCCACAAGTAATCCACACGAGTCCAGTCCATCTTGTAAAGTCAAACGCTGCGTGTTTGTAAGAAACAAATCCATCAATATCCCGTTTTAATTTGGAACTGTCGCCTCTGGCCATCACACATCCATCTCCTGTTGTCCTCTCACATCAGAATCCACCAACATAGTTGTTCAGAACTGTTTTGGACTGTTTTCACTTGTAAAAGGTGCTTAATCTGTGCATATTTCTCTCCTGATTCAGATGAGACAACTCTTTCACTGGAGAAAGCAATATTATGGATAGAATCCATTAACGTCTAAATTATGGATTTGTTTCTTGACAAACATGCAGCTTTTCACTTCACAGGATGTTAACTGATGGACTGGAGTCATACGGCACCCATTCAACTGCAGAGGACCCATTGATGAGCAAGTGATGTAATGCTAAATTTCTCCAAATCTGTTCCAATGAAGAAACAAACTCTACCGGATGCCCTACGAGTGAGTAAATTTTCAGCAAATTTTCATTTTTGGAAAAATAATTTTTATGTTTATTTTTATTTTATTTTGAAAAACAATTCTGCAATTTAAATTTTTAGGGGAACTATTCCTTTAATAAGGATGATACAGAAAGAACTGTTTTTATCCCATAAGGCCTCTATCTATGTCGCCCTAAAATGTATTTGAACCAAGCCTGTAGCCAGCTATGAGGTCGCAGAGGTCCGGATCCTTAGTATATATTTCATGTTCAAAAATAAAATTTGTTCTCTGAATTACTAATTTGGTGTTTAAAACTCCTCATACGAGTTTCTGCATGTATAATTAATTTTACACAGTTTGTAAGAATGTTTAGCGTCCGTGGTATGAAGATGATCACTGCGAGACACTGGCGGAGTGAAGGAGGCTTCAGAGAGTTGAGAGTGAGGGCGCGGGCGCAGCCTATGTATTGCCAGATCCAGCTATTATAAGCGTCTTTGGACTTGTCTTTTCCACTTAATTTTCCACTTTAGAAAGTTAGTCAAGTGGAAAGTTTAGGGTCAGTAATATATTTGCCTTATCTTATTTGCAAAGATTTGAAATAATTTTATACACATTATGGTGTATAAATAGGTTACAGAATAAAATGAAATAGCCCACACAAACACTAGCCATGAAGAATTCTATGCTATTACACAAAGTTATCATCAATATAGCAATGATTATTAATGAAAATTACAGTAGCCTATAACAGTAATAGTTACATGATTACTGGAGCTCCTCAGGGCTGCGTTCTCTCTCCACTGCTATTCTCCCTCTACACTAATGACTGCACATCTAAAGACCCCTCTTTCAAGCTCCTGAAGTTTGCAGATGACACCACACTTATCAGCCTCATTCAAGACAGTGACGAGTCTGCTTACAGACTGGAGGTTGAGCAGCTGGCTGTCTGGTGCAGTCTTAACAACCTGGAGCTCAACACGCTCAAAACAGTGGAGATGATCGTGGACTTCAGGAGAAACCCCCCTGCACTCTCCCCACTCACCATCACAGACAGCACTATAACTGCAGTGGAGTCATTCAGGTTCCTGGGCACCACAATTTCTCAGGACCTGAAATGGGACATTCACATAGACTCCATTGTTAAAAAGGCCAAGCAGAGGTTGTACTTCCTTTGCCAGCTGAGGAAGTTCAACCTGCCACAGGACACAGGAGCTGCTGAAACAGTTCTACTCCGCCATCATTGAATCCGTCCTCTGCACTTCAATAACTGTCTGGTTCAGCTCAGCTACCAAATCTGACCTCAGAAGAGTACAGAGGGTAGTCCGGACTGCTGAGAGAATCATTGGTACAACCCTCCCCACTCTCCAAGAACTGTACTCATCCAGAGTGAGCAAAAGGGTTGGCAAAATCACTCTGGACCCCTCACATCCAGCACACTCCCTCTTTGAACTGCTGCCGTCTGGTCGACGCTACAGAGCTCTGATCACCAGCAGTGGCGGATTAAGACCCTTTGGTGTCCCTGGGCAACGACACGTAGAGTGCCCCCGCCACGCCACGCCAGGCCAGGCCAGGCCACAAAAAATAAATAAATAAATGAATGAATGAATGAAATGTGCTTCATGTGATAATTTACATTAACTGTTTTTTTTTTTTACAAAATTTTATATTAATAAACTGATCTGATAACAAGGCTACAAAAATCCTTATAAAATCAGGTTACTACTTTTTACAGTGTACTCTGATCAATTATTTATAACATGTGAACCCACCTCTTACAGGTGTAATCTGTTCTAAGATGAGATATAAATCTGAACTGTATGCAGCAAATTGAAACATTTTATAACTAGTGAAACCAACTGTTACAGGTATAATAATCCAATCTGTTAATCACTCTATGGCCAACAAAGAAAGTGTGGATAGTCTTTTTAGAGTCATTGTTGTCCTCTGCAAATTTTTCATTCATTTATATTTAATTTACAAAATAATTTACTTAATGTTTTACTCCCTTGTGTAAAAAGGGTGTTTTCAGAAATGCGACAATGAGTGCATGGTCTTGTTTGCAATCACATATACAGCGCTTAACAAATTTATTAGGCCACCACCCAATGCTAGGTTTGTGCCACAGCTGCCCTAAACTAAGTATTGGCGTATTGGTGATTACCAAAATCATTTTTTTATGTTTCTGTAATGGTTAATCCACCAGTATGTGTAAGATCTTTAGTCACAGTAGTGTTTCTAATGCTACTGTTGGAACTGAATGGATTTGAAGATAGATTGCACAAAAGTTTAATCAAAAGTTGTCTTTGGGAACAACTAGTATTTGGAAGTCAGTAACAACCGATACTGTGGAAAAGTGCATAAATATTATGCCAGCAAGAATGCAAGCTTTTATCAAAGCCAAAGGAGGCAATACAAAATATAAAAAAAATATATATATAATATATATATATATATATAGGTTTATTAGTTTTTTGATTATTATGAGTGAATAAAGACTATTTAGTCGTTTGAGTTAGCTATTTGCCTAATGACCATACAATTTTTAGTTAAACAAGTTTTTGTCCGGGTGGTCCAATACATTTGTTAAACACTGTATATAGATACATAGTTTTGTAAGGATTTGAACTGAAATTAAAACTTACAAACTCACTTGTTTACACTTTACCCCTTTCTTCATTGCCAATGGCTGCAAAGTACAACGTGATGCTCTGTAGCGGATTCACACATCCATGAGCGAGGCAGTTTCATTTCAGTTGAAGAGACGTGACTTGCTTGACGTGACTTTCTAATCTGTTTGAGTAATATATAGGCGTCGAAACGAAAGAGCACCAAAAAAAAAAACTTTTAACAAAACATTCAGAGAACTTAGTACTGTTCTGATAAAAGGGTATAGGCCATGGCTAGATAGACGTTTGAGAATACATCGCTTATTTTACCGCAGAAAATTTATTTGCGTGGTGCCCCCCCTGGACGTGATGTCCCTGGGCCCTTGCCCAAATGCCCATATGGTTAATCCGCCTATGAGCACCAGAACGGCCAGGCACAGGAACAGTTTCTTCCCTCAGGCAATCCATCTCATGAACACTTGACAATAAACGCGGAACACACAACACTATGTATACACTTATACACTTATTTATCTAACACACATACTTAGTCTACATTTCAATTTGCACATAATATACCTGTACATACAAAACTGTCTATTGTAATATACCTGCACATACAATTGTCAATTTGTATATTGTTATTCCCTATTTACTTGTTCTATTTTTAATTCTCCTATTTATTATCTGTTTTTTGTTCTTCACTGTCATTCTGTGGAAGCTTCTGTCACAAAAACAAATTCCTCGTATGTGTAAACATACCTAGTGATAAAGCTCATTCTGATTCTGATTCTGATTAGTAAACAACTGATAGAATTATCCACCCCAACCTAGTGCACTGTAAAAAAAAAAAAAAGTTGAGCCAACTTAAAATTTTAAGGCAACCAGCTTCAGCAGATTTTTGAGTTTTCTCAACTTGTCTAAGTCAAGTTTATACAACAAAAATTTGAGAATCTCCCACAAAAATAAGTTGAGCAAACTCAAAAATCTGCTGAAGCTGGTTGCCTTAAAATTTTAAGTTGGCTCAACTTTTTTTTTTTTTTTACAGTGATAGTGTAGATATTTAATGAGTTTTATTTATAGGGGTTATTATAGCACAATTCTCAACCCACCCCAGACATCACAAAATTTTAAACCTGGCTACGGCCATGATTTGAACACTTAAAATTGTATAAATGCTCATCATTCATTACATAATATAGACAATATAAAGATTTAAAATAGGTTTAAAGCCTAACAAACTTGAATCCTGCTTTAATATTTTCTGTTTAATGATCTGATGAATTGACATTCATATATTTTTAAGTCGTGGTTTAAGCATCAAAATAGTTTTTAGGGTCACTGTAAATATATAGGGCCACTAGCCTAAATCTGAGACACTGCTTATCCTTCGTCTCTTCTTTCACTCTTCCTATAGCCCTCTCTGATTTCCCCATTTGCAAGCCAATCTCTGATTTCCTGATCCTGCCAAGAGTGCCACTTTCTTTTAATGGTGCCACAAACTGTTTCAGTGTCTCTTTCAACGCTCTTATAGGTAATTCTCTGAGCTCTTTCAGCAATCTTGAGAGTGAACAAACAATTAAATCAATATAGCATAATGGCAAATGCTTATTATGTACACATCACAGCTACTTGGTTGAAAAGCAATTCATTAAAAATGTATAAACATTCATAAAAGCATTGTGTCTTCTAATATCGTGCATGCAACATGACTAAATGCATTTGTTTCACATGAGCTAATGCAATAGACCAATTTGTTTCCCCATATAACCACTAGACGGCACCAGCTGAGCATTCTGAAGATCATAGTAACATTTTGACTCAGGCCCTATCAGATGCCACCTTGAATTATAATAAAATAAACGATAAGACAGATAAATAAAAGACACCCTTGCATTTATATCATTTTCAAGTTTTATATTTGATGACTCATCAGGTAGAAATGAATTTTCCTTACATCTGGAATACATGAGGTTTTTACAATATTTACAATATTATATTGTACATGACCGTTTTTGCAGAAGGTTTTATGTATTATGTCTAAGAAATAATAATTTATGTTTACGCCAAACTATGGTACTTTTTTTCCCAACCTTTTTCTTTTTTCATTATGATATCAGGACACGTTGATGTCTGAAAAACATCAAAATAAATGTTAATACAGAAATTAAAAACACACTCAACATAAAAGAGGTGCATTAAAGTCATTATATGTTAGACATTATTATGTTCACATTAAACAGATCACAGTTATAAATAATATTTAAATATACAATATATAAAAAACGGTATACATACAAACCCTATTGTCACTCATCTCTAAATTATTGTAGCCATCATGAAGTGTAGCACATCCTAACCTAAACTGGCAGTATTACTGTAGAAACTAAAGACAACTGTTCTGCATTCAATGCTGACAGTGCTAATAAAAACAAACAAAGTTTGGACAAGCAGTACTTTCTAGATATTGACTTTAACCTCTATTTTGATACAATCTCATTAATGACCCACAGAGGGCTAGCTTAAGTGAAGATAGTGGCAACACAGATCAATCAAAACCGAATTAACCTGAATCCCTTCCCTCTGTGCCACGATCAACAGAAACTTCTGCTGAGGTCTATTTGATCAATGTCACCCTCTCGAGGCCAAGACCCAGCATCTGTTGTTACAAGCTGCTTGGGGACACATTAACTGATGGATATGCTGTGAATTAGTAGGTAGAGAATTTCATGTACTGTATGTATATTGCATGTTTTTGCATATATTCTCTGTTGGTGACCAAATAAAAAAGCGACATAGAATTTTCATTAAAGTGGTTAATTTGACTTAGAAGTCTTCTGAAGCTTTGTGTGAGGAACAGACTTTACAAATAAAAAATCTTTACATCAGACCCAGCGCTCCTCATATTCATAAGAATTCATGAGACAAATAATGATTCGTGAACGAATCTTTCTTTTGAGTCGAATCTTTCATTTGATTCGGTTAACACAACCAGTGCACAACTGCATTGCCCAAAGGCATTGTAAGCATCAATAGACCTCAGAGACCACTGGTGACATTGGTTTCTATGATAATTTTTGGCTCACAAAGCTTTTGGGAAATGCAGCCATGAATTATTTATTCACAAATCAGATTGATATTGTTTTTGAGTTCACAGTTGCAGCAGTCCTCGAGTTATTAGCTCACTGGAGGGGGCCATTTCTAATGAATAATAGAGAAATTCTGGTTTGTTCATCACTGAAAGCTATATCATTTGACTTGTAGTGAAAGAGTTGTAAAACCACTTTCAGTTTCTTTCATCCCTCTTTTCTCAGTTAACGGTGTTATATCTTAGCCATGTACATTTCTCTTTCAATTTGGTCTAAATGGATACAATTTCTGGTTCTTTGCAAGTGAAGCAATGCTATCAGATGCTTCCTGCCATTTACCAAGTGGCCAGTTAGGACTTTTTTGCATAAACGTTGTTGCACTTTTGCATGCTAACTTTACTTATAATATTTTAGCTACAAAAGCACACTGATACAAACTGAATAAGTATCAAGGATAATAGTGAACCACTCAGAACACAAGTTACAGAAGAAAAAGTTTTTTTTTTGCAAAGCCATGAGGAGAGCAATTGCAAACGTACTTTGTCTGATGCCATATTCGGGTTAACATTGTGTCTGACAGTTTTCAATTTTGTTGGACACTGAGAATTTTTAACAGTCAAACACAAGCATTTTCAAACACTCACGAAGACTGAATGCTTCATTCATCCTTCACTGCAACTGCCAGTAGACAAGTTCAAAACTGTGATAACGCTTCTCATCATCTAGTAAGAAAAAGGAAGTGCATTTGTGCAGATGAAAACACACCATCACTTTAATATCCAGCATTTCACTTGCATTTCTTCTACTAAACATCTGACTGCAATGTATGTTCCCTTTTCAGACAGCATGTGTCCAGTGTGTGATATTTCTCCATTAACCGCACCTCAAGCCAAGACTCATTTCAAACAGCTCAGCAGGTGATAAAAGCCACTTTCAAGCCATTTCAGCATTAGCCTGAATACAAACAAAACATAAACTAATCACGAGGTAAAACAGCAGTCCCATAAAAATGACACCATTATCACAATTCCAACCGTTAAACGCCCAAATGCACAGGAGAGTCCATTACAGACAATCTTCATTATGAGCAAGACATTCAGTCCCATGCTGCTCTGAGGGAACTGGACCGTCAAATATGCAGACATTCCTCATCAGCAGGCCTTCCTAAAACCTCATTTCCTCCTTGACCTTTCCACCACTTCTCCATCTCACCTTGCTCTTTGGGTCCGGTGCTGGCGATGATCCACTTGACCAGGCAGCACCTCATGAGGGCTTTCCGTGTGAATCGAGGCCTCTGCCATTTGCCGCTCTCCTTCTGTCGGCCTGTGCCAGGCTCCACCCCATTTGCATCACCCAGCAGACTGCCATCCACCACCTTGCCATCCTCCTGGGAGAGAGAAACAGACAATGACAAAGGGCTTATTTCTTCTCACTCAGCTAATACAATCTTGCTAGGTTTGTGCTTGTGTTAAATCAAATTCTCCTCAATATGAGAACGGCAAATAGCAGAACGTGTCTTTCTAATATTACAATGTGATCTTTGACTAAGTGTTGGAAGTACTTCGGAGAAGACACATAATTGTCCTCAGGGGTATGAATATTGCATATGTAAACAGATGGTATTGCTGCGTTCAGATTCTGTACACGATATCACTCAAACATGAATTGACTTATTCTCTTTTGGCAAAACAAATATTCAGTGTGCAAACAGATGAAGAAAGCTGACCAATCGGTGTTCAGAATGCAAATATTATGATGATATCACCAACCGGAATGATTAAAGGTATAGTTTCTTTCTTCTGCTTAACATAAAAGTTGATATTTTGAAGAATGTTGGTAACCAAAGTGTTTTGGTTACTACTGAACAGTGAGACATTTATTTAAATATCTTCTTTTATGTTACACAGAAAAAGGTCATACAGTTTTGGACATTGTTTGTGAGTCAATGATGATGTAACACATTTTTATGTATTTTAAACCTAAAAAGCAATATATATATTTATCTTCAGGAGGTTGTCATGTTGTTGCAAAGGAGATGTGAATAAATGATGTTTACATCAGTCTATGAATCTAAAATTACCTTTTGTAGACCTCGGGTTGTTTATTTTGGGAAAAAAGCCCCATACGTCACACAAAATGATAAATTATCATGCGGCATATGGAAAACATGGAAAGGTTTCATATCAACCTCTGAATCTAAACCTTAGCCTGCTGCCAAAATACAAAAACCATATGAAAAATATCATGTGCCCTGCCACCAGCCACACTAATATCATAACAGAGCACTGGCAGATTATGACATAATCAGAAATTATGTCATAAGATGATCTGTCATTAGAGATTATATTACTCTTTCATAGAATCCCGTCATTGTCACATCATAAGAACTAGGGATTCTTATTATAAATTCAAAATGAGATATAGAGGCAAATTTCCAACATTTTTAACATCTGAGACTTTTATACGGTGACTCTGAGTCACGGTGCACGCACACACACGAGGGAAGCGAGGAGACGAGAATGAACTCAAATGATAGTCTTTAATCCAAAACTCAACATAGGCAAGGCAAGGCAAGACAAGGCTGGGACACAGGAACACCGGGAGTAACAAGTGGACCAGACGATTATTACAATAAAACTGGTAACTTGGTACTAGCCACAATTGTCATAAAGTTGGACAGTTGATTCCATATGAATTTATTTTTATAAATTATTTTACAGAATGAGTAGTAACAATAAATACACTAACTTTGGCAGGAAGTACGGTTACACTACAGTTCAATTTGTTTCCTTCTTGCACAGCCTTCCTCCATTGCTCCATTTCTCGATTAATACCAACTCCAACCAAGATTCATTTCAGCATCTCAACAAATAATGAAAACCAGTTGTTTCTGAAGCCATAGCATTGCTTTCAACAGCAATTTCATAAAGCATATTATTGGTTCACATGGTCGTGGTGGACATCATGATTACATTTCCCACTGACAAGCAAAATAGCTTCTTCTGAAAGATAAGGTTAACAAATGCACCTGTCAAGCCGACCATTATCTGCACACTGTTGTTGCTTGTTTATCTAGGATTGGACAATCAAAAATTAATCACACACAACAATACAGAGATAACATTACATCACTTTTGCAACAGATCTTAACTATTAATTGCGTACTCTTAACACTTGCTGACATTTCCACTGTTGAAAAACTGCTTTACGTCTTGCTTGGAAAAAAATAGCGTTGTTTTCTTTCACGCTGCGGGGTGCTGTGTGAAGATGTCTTATTTTGTTATTAAGAGCGACTCATTGCTTTGAGCTTGCACACTGTGGGCGCTGCTCACTCTTATTGATGGTTTGTGCAAAGCTGAGAGGAACAAATGCATTGCTGAATTTTTTGTCATATTTGGCTACTCAGTTCAGTTATGGGAATATTCATTATTGGTTTTACAGAATGGAGCATAATTTTACATGATTGGGAAAAACTTACCCCATGATTTACTGACCCTCAAGCCATAGTTGTATAAGACTTTCTTCTTTCAGATGAATACAACTGAAGTAATATTAAAAAATGTCCTAGCTCTTCCCAGTTTTATAATGGCTTTAAATAGTGGTCAAGATTTTGAAGTGCATAAATCCATCATAAAAAGTACTCCAGGCTCCAGCGGGTTAATAAAGGCCTACTGAAGTGAATCAATGCATTTGTGTAAGAATAATATCCATATTTATAAACTGTAATCCTTAGCTTCCGCTAACTGACGTACGTGCGTTCACGAGAGAGTGGCGTTCCAGTGAGAATAAGCTAGTCTCGCAAGAACCAAGCTTTGTTTACAGCAATGGAAAACCAGTCTCCTCTTGGTTTATATCAAAATCCCCCAAAATCTTTCTTTACAAATCCTCGTTTTGTACTTCTAATTCGTGTTTTGCTCTCTCCTCTGCGCTTCCGCATTTGACACTTCTCATTGGAGCTTTCGCTACGCCTACGTCTTCCGCTGGAATGCCACTCTCTCGTGAACGTGCATACGTCAGTTAGCAGAGCCTAGAGATTATGGTTTATAAATATATTATTCTTACACAAATGCATTGATTCATTTCAGAAGGCCTTTATTAACCCCCGGAGCCATGTGGAGTGCTTTTTATGATGGATGGATGCACTTTATTTTGCTTCAAAATCTCAACCCCCATTCACTGCCATTATAAAGCTTGGAAGAGCCAGGACATTTTTCAATATAACTTTGATTGTATTCATCTGAAAGAAGAAAGTCGGATACACCTAGGATGGCTTGAGGGTGATTAAATCTTGGGGCAATTTTCAGTTATGGGTGAACTATCCCTTTAAAAGAAATTACGCTAAATGAGAACTGCAAAAAGACATTTCAAAAACAAACTACTGTCAAATAAAATTCTAAGTATTTAAATACTGTAAAATCAATCAGCATCAGTCTGTAGTCTGATTCATGCCAGAGAATCTTATCTACATCTCAGGCCATGTTACAGTACTGTAACTGTGATCAGGCAGCAAAGGGTAGTAGCCCCTGTGGGACGTCCCCTTATCAGTCAAGACTCAAAGGTAATGTTCTCTCAAGATTCTCTCAACATTTGAACAACTGAATGGGAAAATGTGGCATTTCAAAGCCCCCCGTGAGTTATTTCAGCTCATTGCAGAATCACCAGTATTAGAATCAACAAAACCTAGACTGGAGCAAACACATACGGAATGGATAAATAAAATGACAATAAATGTAATATGGTGGTGGAAGTGGTTCCAGATTATTCCAGTCCAATTTAATCCCTGCCTCTAGTGACTACCTCATGGTGAACAGCTGTCACCATCACGCTTTAAAAACCAGGACAGGTCTTGTTTACTAAAGGAATCCCCCGACACGTACTGTACTTCACCTCGTTCCTGCACAGTAGAGCACCGCTCGTTCGTCTTTCGGCACTCAATTATTCAGACTCTAACTCTATAAAAACCCCATCAATAAAAGATTGGCAGAGAGCAAGAGAGCAGGAAACGGTAGGACAAAAGCCTCTTTTACATGCACACACAAAAGCATGGCAGGTAGAGGTTGGAGAGCCGCCTCGCTCTTCATAAACTCACAAAGAAGCCCGTCATCATCCTGAGAGGGCTTTTATAGAGATAAACACAGACATTGATTTGGCTCTCAGGGAGAGGTTGGTTTAGGCCACGCTGTAAATGCTGAGCAGCATGATCCGGGTCGAAACACAATCGCTAGAAGCGGAGCTAAATACCAGGTGAGAGAGAGACTGTCAAAGAAAATGACACATCAGTCAGCCGCTGCGGTAAGACGCTGGAAAAGGGGGGGGCGTTCAATCCTGACAGTGAGCGTAATCGGCTAAATTAAAAATGGAAGAGCCACTGCTCTCGTCACATAAAGTCTGAGAAGGCTGAATTAAAAGTGTCGTCGGGATTAATGACTGGGTTTTTGATAAGAATGGCAAATTAGGTATTAGAACGACTTTGAATTAGAATAAAGAGACACATTTGCATCATATTTGTTCTGCTGAATTAACACATAAAACGATTCAGACCTTTCCCATCTGGTGAGAAAGACAGCATGCAAACGTGTCAACTTTCTTAAATATGTTCTTTCTTTTGCAATTTTGTGCACTAGAGCTTGTTGATATAACCAAAATTCCTCAATATCAGTATTTTCAGTGTTTGATTATACATACATTCATAAGTTTGGGGTCAGTAAGATTTTTAAATGTTTGAAACAAGTCCTCATGCACACCATGGCTGCATTTATTTGATCAAAACAGTAAAAGCAGTAATTTTGGAGAATAATACTACAATTTAACTCGTATATTATATATAAATATATTTTAAAATGTTATTTATTCCTGTGATGGTAAAGCTGAATTTTCATCATCATTACTCCAGTCTTCAGTGTCACATGATTATTCAGAAATTATTCCAATATGCTGATTTGCTGCTTAAGAAACATTTCATTTTATCATTGTTTAAAACAATTGCCCTATTTAACATTTTCTTGAATAAAAAGAACATTATTTATTTAAAATAAAAACTTTTATTATATTATAAACATCACTTTTGATTAATTTAACACATCCTTGCTGAATAAAACTATTCCTTTCTTTAAAAAAATATTACTGACCAAAACTTATATATATATATATATATAATCAAAAATAGTGTGCATTACAATCACTGTGAATGTACAGTATTTGTGAATATTCAAAAAGACATCTGGTCAGCGCCTAGTAATCATGCTTTGGCAAAATTTTGCAACCACACAGTCATGCCAATAAAGCTAATTTGAAATTGACAGGAGAAAAATTATCAAGAGAGGCGAACACATAAAGAAATGTGTGGGCCATGCAGAGCTTTTAGTAGCTCCATCCGCTCAGTTCATTTTTTCCCAAACCTTCCCATGATGCCTCAGTCATGGGATAATCGTAATACTACTTGCCAATGATAATCTCTCTCGATCCCTCTAATTGACCCAACACTGTCTGCCTCACTCTTCATCCCCCCCCCCCCCCCCACACACTATTCGGTTCACACACGCTGTCAAGCACAGGCATGCGTATGGGTACATGTTTGCACACAAACACACACATGCTTTAATTCCACACCAATTATTGATCTAGCAACATTTGAGGGCGCCGTCGACCACCAGAAACGGACTGAATGCAGAATACGCCCCAGTGCAAACGAGAGGACGAGATGAAAGAAGCAGGAGAGGAGGATCCACGTTTGTTTCCATAAGGGACCGAAGCGAAGGATGAAAAATACGGAGAAAGGAGGGAAGCAAATAGAGTAGTGTAAACGTTCTGACCAAACACTCCCACCACGCTGAGATATAAATAGAAAAGGAGAGATAAGAGAGAAAAGAGAGAGAGAGGAGCAGCATAACAGATATAGAATAAAATAAGGGGAAAAAATCCACTACTGGATTTTGTTCTTAGATACACTGACGCCAATTAGCATAATGAGCACAGAAATACAATAAAAGAAAGGGAAGACAGAGCGGAGGAGTGAAGAAAACAGATGAAGGAGGAAATGACGGAGAGAATGGAGGTTTATTGGAAGATATATAGATGATTTGAAACCATTTTGGAAGGGGGAGAATTTGCATAGCTATTTCTGTGCATTTCATCGGGGAGGGAGAGAAAGAAAGAGACAGAGTGTAAGAGAGAGAGCACGGGGAGAAAAAGAGAGAGGAATGAGAAAGAAGGAGTAACAGAGGGTGAAAAGACTCAATGACACAGGTGGAGGAATAAAATAAGTTCACAAATTCATCAAAAGCTAATTTAATGCAGACTAAAGTAAACAGAAAGGCAATGTGTGAAGTTCACAATGTGCTTTACTCCTCTACTGTGCCAATATTTGAGAACATTCATCCTCTTTTCAAGATAAATGTAACAGCCATTTAATGCATTTTAATATGCTTGTCTTTGTTCATTCTTAAAAGGGGGAACCAAAATGAGAAAAATCCCATGAAGTCATTACTAGGCATCAGAAGCATTTTTGACTTGCCCAATAAGCGACAACCTAACAACATCCTGGCAACCAAGTGACCACATAGCAACACACACAGCATTACTCAGAGCACAATCTCATAGACTGAGATAAAGCAGTTTTTAAATTTCCTGATGATCTACTCACCCCAATTCTATATACTTTTGAACCACAAGAGCCCGTCTTGCACTAGCTCGACTTCACACACTACGTGATCACATTGGAAAGGTGCAAAGAAAGTAAAAAATAAAACAAAAATGTCATACGATTTTGAAGTTGGAGGAGAAAATGAAAATGAGTTTTTTGCCCTACCCTAACTTTTTGAACTGAAGTACACAGACAATGAACTAATCACGTATGACTTTTCCAACATCATTACGTAATGCGTGAAGTTCTGGATGCGCATCGCAGAGCTATTGCAAGACGAGAATTTGTGGTTAAAAAGTATATCATTTTTATTTAAAAAAAATAACCAATCATTTCTCAAGATAAGACCCTTATTCCTCAGCTGGGATCATGTAGAGCCCTTTGAAGCTGCACTGAAACTGCAATTTGGACCTGTTAAGTGCTATTCAGTCCACTACATGGAGAAAAATCCTGGAACGTTTTCCTCAAAAACCTTAATTACTTTTTGACTTAAGAAAAAGAGACATAAACATCTTGGATGACATGGGGGTGAGTAAATTATCAGGAATTTTTAATTATGGAAGTGCAAAAGATGGCGTCGTTCATGGCAGCCTCCGTGGCATCACCCGCAGTTGTTTTTATGTTTTTGTTAGTTTGTCCTGTCTTTAGTTATATCCCTGCAATCAGTTTCACCAGAGACGAATTGCTGGGCATTCGGCAGTACACACCACCCGATATTTCACCGGTTTTCGATTATTCGGATGTTTTGCTGGACATTGTAGTCGGGGGAGCAGCGGCGCTATTCAGACGCTTCTGGACACGCAGACGGGGGAAACGAGCCGGCACGCTCGTGAAGCTCAGACAGCGCGGATTTCGGACAGCACTGCCTAGCATCCATCTGGCGAATCTCCACTGTCTACCCAACAAAACGGACGAACTCCTTCTGCTCTGCCGGACAAATAAGGATTTCTCACACTGTGCTGCTCTGTGTTTCATGGAAACCTGGTTGAACGATGCCATTCCATTCATCTGCTGGGCTTTCAGCTGATCAGAGCAGATCGCGACGCAGAATCAACGGGGAAATCGCGTGGTGGCGGGACATTAAATCTTTTACATCAATGAGAGGTGGTGTACAGATGTAATAGTGTTAAAGAAGATGTGCTGTTCAGATCTAGAAGTGCTCTTCATTAACCGCAAGCCTTTCTACTCGCCACAGGAGTTTTGCTCGTTCATTCTCGTGAGTGTTTACATTCCTCCGCAAGCGCACGTGAGCTCAGCTTTACAGATACTCACTGATCTGATCACAGACACAGAACAACAACACCCGGACTCTGTTTTAATCATTCTCGGTGACTTTAATAAAGCAAATCTCTCCCGTGAACTGCCAAAATACAGACAGCACATCACATGTCCCACCAGAGACAGTAATATATTGAATCACTGTTACACAGCAATAAAGGATGCATATCACTCTGTCCCACGGGCAGCTTTAGGACTCTCTGATCACTGTTTGGTTCATCTTATACCAACCTACAGGCAGAAACTGAAATCAGCTAAACCTGTTTTAAGGAATGTTAAAAGATGGACTAATAAAGCAGAGCGGGATTTACAAGCCTCTTTCTTTCTCACTGATTGGAGTGTTTTTGAAGCTGCTGCCACCAATCTGGACGACCTCACAGAGACTGCTACATCATATATCAGTTTCTGTGAGGATATGTGCATTCATACCAGGACTCATTTAACCTACAACAACGACAAACCGTGGTTCACTGCAAAACTCAGACAGCTCCGTCAGGCCAAAGAAGATGCTTACAGGAAGGGGGACAAAGTCTTGTATAAACAGGCCAAATACACACTGGAAAAGGAGATCAGAGTGGCAAAGAGGAATTATTCTGAAAAAATAAGGATTCAATTCTCTTCCAGTGACTCAGCATCAGTGTGGAAAGGTCTGAAAGAGATCACCAACTACAAGACACAATCCCCTAGCACTGTGGAGAATCAACAACTGGCAGACGATCTGAATGAGTTCTACTGCAGGTTTGAAAAAAACACCCCACACCCGAACTGAACACCTCTCCACGCAACCATTAACACCTCCAGCAACCCCCCTCTCCCCCACACCTGCAATTCAGATTGGCGAAGATGAGGTGCGCCAGGTCTTCCGGAAGCAGAAAAGGAAAAAAGCACCAGGCCCAGATTGTGTTACACCAGTTTGTCTGAAATCCTGTGCTGACCAGCTGGCCCCCATCTTCTCACAGATCTTCAACAGATCACTGGAGCTGTGCGAAGTCCCTTCATGCTTCAAATGCTCCACCATCATCCCCATCCCAAAGAAACCCAAAATTACAGGACTAAATGACTACAGGCCTGTGGCTCTAACATCTGTGGTCATGAAGTCTTTTGAAAAACTGGTACTGGCCCTTGCTGGATCCTCTTCAGTTTGTCTACAGAGCAAACGGGTCTGTGGACGATGCAGTCAACATGGGACTGCATTATGTTCTGCAACATCTAGACAGACCAGGGACTTATGTGAGGATACTGTTTGTGGACTTCAGCTCGGCCTTTAACACTATCATACCAAACCTCCTCCTGCCCAAACTAACTCAGCTCTCCGTGAGGCTGGGAAAATACACATCCAGCACCCGCATAATCAGCACTGGAGCTCCTCAGGGTTGAGTTCTCTCCCCACTGCTATTCTCCCTCTACACCAACGACTGCACATCAAAAGACCCCTCTGTCAAGCTCCTGAAGTTTGCAGATGACACCACACTTATCAGACTCATTTAGGACGGTGACGAGTCTGTTTACAGACAGGAGGTTAAGGAGCTGGCTGTCTGATGCAGTCTTAACAACCTGGAGCTCAACACGCTCAAAACAGTGGAGATGATCGTGGACTTCAGGAGAAACACCCCTGCTCTCCCCCCACTCACCATCATGAACAGCACTGTAACTGCAGTGGAGTCATTCAGATTCCTGGGCACCACAATTTCTCAGGACCTGAAATGGGACATTCACATAGACTCCATTGTTAAAAAGGCCCAGCAGAGGTTGTACTTCCTTTGCCAGCTGAGGAAGTTCAACCTGCCACAGGACACAGGAGCTGCTGAAACAGTTCTACTCCGCCATCATTGAATCCGTCCTCTGCAACTGTCTGGTTCAGCTCAGCTACCAAATCTGACCTCAGAAGACTACAGAGGGTAGTCCGGACTGCTGAGAGAATCATTGGTACAACCCTCCCCACTCTCCAAGACCTGTACTCATCCAGAGTGAGCAAAAGGATTGGAAAAATCACTCTGGACCCCTCACATCCAGCACACTCCCTCTTTGAACTGCTGCCGTCTGGTCGACGCTACAGAGCTCTGGGCACCAGAACAGCCAGGCACAGAAACAGTTTCTTCCCTCAGAAAGTGTTACCCACTTATTTATCTAACACACATACTTAGTCTACATTTCAATTTGCACATAATATACCTGTACATACAATTGTCAATTAGTATATTTTTATTCCTTTTTTACTTCTTTTAATTATCTGTGTTTTTTGTTCTGTCGCTGTCATTCTGTTGCACTGTGGAAGCTTCTGTCATGAAAACAATTTCCTCGTATGTGTAAACATACCTGGCAATAAAAGCTCATTCTGATTCTGATTCTGAACTAATCCTTTAAGCACCATAAGCACCACCTTTATTGCCATCTATATGGTTCAGTAAAGAACCTTTAACATCCATGGAAAACTTTCCATTGGACAAAAGGTTCTTTATAGTCAAAAATATTCTTTAGGTTATAAAACATTCTTCACACTAATAATAACAAAAAAAGGTTATTTGGAAAACCCAATTCAGCTGGTTTATGATCGACATAATCTGTTTTTAAACAAGATGTCAACAGCAACTTGTTGAGTTATAGGGGCATATTTTGTTATTTTGCATATTTGGCAGCATATTGTTCTATGAAATGCTCTTTTGCACTCGAATACTATTTGCTCTCACTACAATGAACCAAAAACATGAGTCAGTGCATGGGCGTGAACAAAAACATTCTCTTTAAAGATTCATTCAAGAGCTCTAATTCCTTCATAAACAAAACACCATTAAAAGCACTGTGCTGGGAACCACCCACAACAACCTAATGGCTGCAAGTTGCACACCTCATCTCATTTTCTTTAGAAAACCTAAAATTTATTCATCTTTTACACTTTTACTCAACAACTACACACACATTCCAGTCACTCCTTCATTCAACATATTTACAAATACACAAAGCATGTCCTTGTTTAGCATTTAATGCCAGGGAAGCAGACAGAGGCAGGACGGTATAATTAAAGCCTGAGGGAGACGCTTTTATTCAGAGGAAAGGGAAGATTCCTGCATTAGATCAGGTACAGAGTCACCATTAAAAAACATGAACTGAACAACCTCAGAATCCCACACACAAATACACAGACACATTTAAAAACAGTGTTTCTGTAGCTCAAACAGTAAAGCATGGCTCTAGCAACACCAAGGTCAAGGGTTTGATTCCCAGGAAATACCTTGGAGGCAAATTATTTTAGTAAATGTAAAAGACGCAATCCACCACAAACTGTATGTTTAGAATAGGGTACTGAATATTGTGCAGTATATACAGTACAGCCTACTATTTTTTAAAATATATATATTATGTGAATGCATTATGAATGCATGGTTGATAATTCTGATTCAGTTACACTGAAACTGGAAGGTGAAGTCGAGCGAATGACATTGTCAAATACTGTTGTTCACTGCACATTTATGCTTATGTATAAGGTCTTTAGGGTATTGTAAGCACACAAAACATTAGCATACTGTGCACTGCAAAAAAAGTCAAAGTGGTACAGTAGTATGCTATTCTGAACAAAAACCTAAGACAGGGCTCTTTAACCTCCTGTTGTAACCAGTGCTTAGTATTGACCACATATAGATTAAATGCTGGGTAAATCTACATAATTAATGAGAGTGGTGCCACACATGTGCTGGGAAGGAGGACCCGCTGGATAAGACCGTGTGTTCCATTAAAACACCATCAAACATGCATAACGTTCTCTGCCCTTGAGTCTGCTTCCATGAGCAGTACGACAGTTAAGTCTAAGAGCATGTGAGAGGTTTCCTTTTCCTTTCTCTGATGATATAATCAACTATAACATTTTTATCATCAGCATTCCTTGGTCCAACGTTGTTGTACAGAAGGAAATAGTAGTGTTACGAAAGCTAAAATTAATATCTACATTCATTCATTTTCTACAAAGAGAAACTGATTGACCTACAGTTAATATCCAATTAACTAGTGGAAAAACTACATTACCCATAATTTTGAAAAGATCTCCATCAATCAGACAGGTCGCTGTTACCATGGAAACACCCACCCACTACTATGAAGCACTGTGAGACCATATACACACTGCAGCTAAATTCGGTTGTCATTTGACCTTTTAGAGCTTAATCTTGTTCTGTACACACAGTTCAGTAATTTACTGGCAACACTTCATCAAAGCACTCTGTTTCTGTCAATGGTGGGTTGGTAAAAACAGACAAAAACAACAAGTCATTGGTCATTATAACACTACTTTGGTCAAAAATATTCAATACTAATGAATGAGATCATTGTTACGGTTATCGCAATTTTGGGAGTAAGTTCTGTTTCATACACACACAAAACCATAATTTAGGGGGATTCACTTCAATTGCAGTGTAACTTTATAGTGCGTACAGGACCTGAGTTTCCTTACACTCTTAAGCTGAAATGGACAAAAACGCAAGGTCTAGAGAAGCTGAATTTCTTTCAACTTGAGCAATGCATTTTTAGAACACAGTGCCATGCATGAGACACTGCAAAAAATATGAGACACAAACGCAGTGGTCAAACTCGTCTATTTTTAGCATTTATGTTTACATAGCAAACTAGTTGGAAAACCTCCGCAGTGGTACACCAAATGCGAGACACAGGGTAGTCACATGAAAAAAGCAAGGTCTAGAGATGCTTTAACTTTTAATTTGACACAGTGTCCTAAAAACATTGCGTCCATGCGCACGACGCTGCAAAAGACACAAGACATTAGCACAATGGTCAAACACAACCATCTAGCACAAGTCACATAGAAAACTAAACGTATAGCAGGGCAGGGAAACAAAAAAAAAACTCCCCAAAAGGTCTAGAGGTGCATTGAACTTCTTTTATCTGGAGAGCTGCATTTTCAGAAAGCTGGGAGCATGAGCAAGACACTGCAAAAGATGCAAGATGCAAGTTCAACAGTCAAACGCAAGTTTACATAGAAAACCAATAAAAGCAGAGCAGTGGAATACAAATATATGAGACACAGGGCACTGAAAAAAAAAGAAAAAAAAAAAAAAGAAAAACTCAAGGTCTAGAGACACGTCTTTTTTTAAAGGTGAACTTCTTTTAACTGAACCATTGTATTTTTAGGACGCTAAAAATGCAAGACACCGCAAAAGATGAGAGCTTAATGGTCAAACACACCTGTCTAGTCTATGTAGGAAAAGCAGCACAGTGGGATGCAAAAATGTGTTTCATGTGAATAGACCCTTACCTTTGCAATACTATATTATGGCTGGATGAATAAGTGGGTGGTCACTGTTGGCCCTCAGATGACATTACTGTAAAATGTAACATCATATGTAATCATGCATGGCGAACCTGATGCTTGAGCATGTGGAATTAAAGGTCATGATCATCTCCTTCCATCAAACATGTCCTTGAGAGGAAACGCCAGCCCTTATGTATCCATGTGACATTTTTTTTGTATTTGTAATACAAAATAGTAAAGATGGACAGAGGAGGGCAAAGAATAGCGAAGTAGGGAGATGATAAAGAGATAGCTCTACTCTGCCAGGCTTTACCAGTCATAGTGCTGTATCTCGTAATATAAGGTCGGCTTTTATGTTCTGCCTTAACGCACCACTGCCCCTTTGACTCAAGACAAGCCGAAAGGCTTTGGTCTTCAAAGAGCTGTTATGACTTCCACCTTAAACACTGAGAAAGAGTGAGAGAGAGAGACAAAGTGAGGAAGGGATGGTGCTAGATGAATCAATTATTCAGTACAAGTCAAGGGCTCTGTGATATACAGTAAGTGCTTCTTCAGATCACGCATGAAATATTCACCTCCCTCCACATAAACACGTGCAACTAACTAAACAATTATAAACGATTACTCCAACTGTTACATAAGAGCTTGCTAACAATTTTTAAGGATACAAATGATTTAGGGATAAAACCACATACGGACTGGTTATTAATCATCAATATGAAGTTTTGAATGGCCGGTGCCTGTACGTACGCAATATCACACAAGCAAGATAACAAGCTAATATTCAGACCAACATTCCAGTGTGGTTTTATTTTATGTAAGGCTGAAAACAATAAGTTAATATTGGGTAGCTTACATTTTAGAAACAATATTGCTTGCTAATACCCCAACAACAGAAATAGTTGCAAACATTCACAGCATGTTTACAAGCAATCAGAAGGGGTGTTACTATCCAAATGATTCCAAGTTTTTGAACAAATCACTTGAGTGACTGATTCAATTACTCATTCATAAAATTTGTTTTGTTTCTGAAAGATTCAGCATTTTTGAATGAATTGGTTAAGTGAATGATTAAATGACTCATAATACGTCTATTTCTTTTTTTGAATGATTCAGTATTTTTGAATCACTTTACTGAATCACACATTAAGATGTCACATGTTGCCACCTATTGGCATAACAATGTAACTTGCAGATTCACTAAAAATTATTATTTATTTTTTTTAAAGTGCCCCTATTATGGGTTATGAAAGGTTCTTTTTTTGGTTTTGGGAGTCCCCAACAAAAGGTTGACATGCATGCAAGGTCAAAAAACACTTTCATTATTTATTCTTATAATATGCATTTATTTTTACCTTATTTGCTCAACGACTCCCAAACGATTCGTTCAATGATTAATTTTTGCAAACCCCTCCTTTGCATGACGCTAATCTGCGGTGATTGGTCCGATTGGTCGATTTCATTTAAAGCAGTGTTTGTGATTGTGAGTAGTTACCGGGGAAATTACTATTTTTAAAGCCCCAAAAGCAGCACCTAATGGCTACAAGTGGGCGGGCAATATGCTAATGATTCATTTTGACATCAACATGAAACGGCTTAAGATTCGTTTTAAAAACGACTCGTTTCAATGATTCAGAGTCGACTCTTTCTTTTGAGAGCCCATAACTTTATACACGGTGCACATTCACATTTAAAACTTTGCAGGATGTTTTCATTCACTTACAGATGTGCAACACAATGCATGAAAGGTAATTTTCAAAAATCCATAATAGGGGCACTTTAAAAAAAAAAAAAAAGTCTCAGTGCTGTTGGACTAAATATCAGCAATATTGACTATAATTTAATTAAGCTAAAAAAAAAATGTATTTGAATATCAAATCGCAAATTATTGATATTGATTTTGTGAATCTATTTGCAGACCTATTACATTTATTCAGTTGCTAAAGGTTGTTTATTGGTTGTCTAAAAAATTAATTTCCAGATCTTGAGGGTTGGTGTTAATCGGCATGAGCTGACATGAGTATCAGCCAAGTTTTTCCTCAAATTAGCTAAAAACTGGCCTGCCTGATAAATCAGTCTATCACTATTCGCTCTGATTGGCATCTAGTCCTGACTTGTTGCAGCTTTCAATGATGGGCCCTCGAGCTCCAGAATGAGTCCCACAGACATGTAGGAGTTTATTTTTAGCTGAGACCACCCCGTACACATTTTCCCCTGAGACAGAGAGACAGAGAGAAAGATCCTGCAATCAGCTCACACACCTGCTGCTCCTCGATCCCTGCCGTCAGTCTCTGTACTGTAAATGATACACTACGCTCATCTTCTTTCCACAGAGACGAACTCGCACTCACAAAATAAAGCTGAAAGTAACACATAATCTCTCCATCTTCTACGATCTATTTCCCTCTCCTTTAATCCTCCTCATACCTGCTCCAACTCCATCTGCCTTTCCCGCTCAATATCTTTTGCTGTCAATCTCTCCCTTCCCATACTCGCTTCCTGTCCTCCCACGCCTGATGTCAGATACCATATCTCTCCATCTTCCCCTCCTCACTCCTCTCCACTAGTTTCTGTATTGCTTTTCCTAAAAACAACCTCCCTGTCTCTTTTTCTGTACATAATTTCCCCGGTTCCTCTCTCTGACTCTCTGTTCTCTCTGTACCCGGGATCTGTTACAACATGAGAGCGACACGGTGTTTCTCTAAATATCAAACGCACAATGTGAGTGTTGCCTTGTTACATCCCGTCTCTTATATAATCCCTCTGATCTACCACAAGCATGCTGCTCCATCAGTCATCCCAGGGCCACCCAACCCCTATAATGTATATAAAAAATAAAGCAAAAAATCTCTTTTCTGAGATTAAACATTTAATAGCAAAATCTTCCAGGGAAAAGCACTTATAGGTAGAATCAGTTTTGGATTCCAAATGGCTTTAGCAACCTGTAAAATCCCCTTATGAAACATTCACTCTGTTATATAGCACAAGTCTATTTCACTCTGTCTCCGTCCTTCAGGATTAGACGAAATTAATCGACACAGAAAGCCTCTAAATCCTGATGGTGGACTTGGAATCTCAGAAGACCTGATCCTAACTGATCGCTGATTGATTGGATTGTGAGATGTCTGGCATTGTTTTGTCGGCCTAAATGAAAGGCTGATTGAAAAGTTGGACGGAAAACAGAGAAAACAGGCTCTGCTGTTCCCAAGGTGAAGATTTAGAGGTGCACAGATGGGGACAAAGGGACAAGAAAAGGGATTGATTTCAAAGCTTCCTCTCCTCTTTCATGAAATTCAAACATTCAGATGCCTCGGCGTGCCCCTGCCTCCGGAGAAATGCCTCGTCTGTGATTCCACACAAAGGGAGTAATGACCTTTTCAGAGAGGATCCATCTTGACGTTCCTCCGCTCTTGTAGTGGACTAGCGTGTCTACAGTAACCCTTGATAGTCAGAAGGAGAGGCGTTGTGTAGCTTCGGTGTGTTAAGGTGCTGAGATGCTATTTGTGGCTGCGTGTCTCTGTGGCGGCGAAGTGAGAAAAAGGAGAGAGCGCATGCTTCTCTGTGCTTTATGGAGCTGGTGCATCTGTGAGTGGGTGGACGGCAGCTCCATATGCATGTCTGGGTAGGGTGGCAGGTCTTCTAGGGGAGCACATCTATTTATTACAGTGTGTGTGTGTGTGTGTGTGTGTGAGTGTGTGAATGAGTGTGTGTCTCTGCAGGGAACAGTGGGGGGCAGTGAAAGCAATTGTTCTGGGCAGTGTACCTTGTTTGTATGCACAAATGGCTCCAAGCGAGTTCATCCATTTGTGCATGCATACAGTCCTCCAGCATTTTCACTTCAATGTCTTTAGAGAGCCACAATATATCAGTACTAAATGGATTTAAGGGCTGGTAGTAGATTATTTATTTATTTGTTATATTGGCTATTGTTGGATATTTAATTATATACTTTATAAAAATGTTTTTTGTAAGTTTACATATAGATTACATTTGCCTTCATAAGACTCACTTAAAGTGTTGAAAAATGAAAATTAGTCCATGTTTTACTCACCCTCAAAGCATCCTAGGTGTATATGACTTTCTTCTTTCAGACGAATCCAGTCGGAGTTATGTTAAAAATTTTCCTTGCTCTTCCAAGCTTTATAATTGCATGGCCAGGTGTTTTTGTTTAACAGTCCAAAAGTAGTCAAATAAAGCGCATCCATCCATAATAAAACATGCCTCACACGGCTCCGGGGGGTGAATAAAGGCATCCTGTAGCGAATCGATGCATTTTTGTGAAAAAATATCCATATTTTAAATTATATAAACAACTTTGTGTAACTTCCGCTAACTGTTGTACGCGTGTTCATGAGAGACTGCCTTTCCGGGCGGATCCCGCCAGACGTAGGCATAGCGCATGTGTCATGAATCTGGTCTGCACTCCTGTTCATTCACCACTAGAGGTCACCCGCTCACCACATGGACTTTCACACCACACATCACATGGACTCCAATTCCCATCAGCCATCTCACCAATCACACGCACACAACTGTCACCAATCACTCATTGCACTAATCACACGCACACCTGATCACACAGCATCTCTAATCACACACACTATTTCAACCCTGGACATTCTCTCCCTCATTGCCGAGTATTGTACGCATTATTGCTGCCCTACAGAGCCCTATTAGTTTTCCTAGCCTTGCCTTGCCTTGCCTTGCCTTGCCTTGCCTTGCCTTGCCTAGCCTTTGTCGGATTGTGTTTTCCCCTGCCTGGACTATCGCTTACGTTGTTGGATTACCTCTCCTGTCTCGCCCCTCTGGATACTGTTCGCTGATCGTCGACCCACGCTTGCCCTAAGTTTTACTCTTTGTCTTGTCCTTGCCATACCTGTTTGCCTTTGTTTGACCCTGCCTGTTATGACCACGTCTCTGCCTAATAAAAGCCTGCACATGGATCCGCACGCCTCTCGTCTCGTCAGCCCCGTAACAGAATGCGCGTGTGAGACTCGCGAAAACCAACGTTTGTTTACAGGAGCAAAGGAAGCAAAGTTTCTTTACTTTACCAAAGGAAAACCAGTCTCCTCTTGGCTTATATCGAAATCCTCCAACATTTTTCTTTACAAATCCTCGTTTTGTTCTTCTAATTCATGACCGACGTTTTGTTTTGCTGTCTAAAACATGGACTAATTTTCATTTTTTGGGTGAACTAACCCTTGGTAATTACTCACCCTCATTTCGTTCCAAACCTGTAAGACCTTCTTTCATCTTCAGAACACAAATTAAGCTATTTTTGATGAAATCTGAGAGCTTTCTGATCCTGCATAGACACCAATGAAACTGACACGTTCAAGGCCCGGAAAGGTAGTAAGGACATCGTTAAAATAGACCATGTGACATCAGTGGTTCAACCATAATTCTATGAAGCTATAATAATTTTATGAATTAAATAAATTATAATTAAATTATAATTAATTAATTTAATCAATTATATAATAATTTTATTTTACATTACAACTGTAAAATTACAATGCTAATAATTATTATCTTAATATCTTCATTTTCAGATGTTCAAACTTTTATTTTTTATGGAAAACTGCAGGAAGCCTTTAGCCTCAGGATTCTTAACTTGTTTTTAGTGTTTTAATGTTATTATTTAGACCAAATATTAGTGTATACCATAAATACTGTATATATATATATATATATATATATATATATATATATGCACATACATACATACATAGACAGACAGATAGATAGATAGATAGATAGATAGATAGATAGATAGATCTATATATACAGTAGATAGATCACACAGAATTTTAATATTAGTGTACTCGTAACATCATTCATGTTTGATCACAAATATGTCAGAGCACACATATTTACATGCATGAAGAATCCACATCCCACATAGCAAATCTTTCTGGCCCAGCTCCGGGCCACACAATCACTTTTCCCTCGGCCCAAGTACCGCAAAGTATGACGGTCCTGAAGTGGCCCAGAACTGGATTAAAGACAAGGGCCACACATGGGCCATAACCGGCCCGAATCTCAGCCAGTAATCACCCTTAACTGGCCCTGAACTGGGCCAAAACATGTTTTATTTCTGGTACCATTTCTCAGCCTTAAGTAAACCAGAATCCCCAAATCTGACCCATACCTGAGCCTTATATAGCAAAGACCCAATACATTATATTAATATTTGATATTATTGTATTGTGTATTACTATAAACGCCATTATTCATTTTGTGAAATGTTTTGGTAATGTACACACAAACTATGCCAATTAAACTGAATAGAAAATCAGCCTTAAAATCCACAGGTCATGTAACTGTGCAATAAAAAACGTATTGCATTGAAAATGTTTTATTTTTATAAAGAACAAATCAACCAATAAAGAGTGAGTGTATAAAGTATACAGTCTATAAGAGAAACATAACAGACAGACAGGTGTAATCAAGAATTTATTCCACAAATGTCAAAGAGCAGTACCACAGTAGTCCAAATGACGATACATTGCAGTCGCAGTCCTCTCTGGCAGGATATAATAGTTTAGTGCGAGGAGCAGGGCATAATTAAAGTTGTTAAACGCTGAAAACACTATCGATCCACTCCGCGAGGGCGCGCATTTCTTATTCAAAACATGCATCACCGGAAACACGGCATGTCACAATCTATGATGAAACCGGTGAGAGCCGATGAGCATTTGATATCGCTGCCGCAAAACTTGTTGTAAAACTTCCTAACGGCAAATTTTAAAATGTTTACTATAGCTACAGAGGAAGGAGATACATAATATCGCTGATGTATGGTTTGAATTTGGATCTGTCCCTCACACAAAGCATCACATGGATACCGAGGATTTGAATAAAAATAAAATACTTTCATGATCATTTTATTTAATGCTTGTGCATGACAGCATATTAATAAAATTGTGTGCCCCATGGTAAACCAAATAAAGATTACATGATAATGGTTAAATTATCTCTCTCTCTCTCTCTCTCTCTCTCTCAATTCAATTCAATTCAATTCAATTCAAGGGGTGCTTTATTGGCATGACAAAAACTATACATTTGTATCGCCAAAGCAATTGCAGCTGGGCTGCTTACAAATAGTGCATATATAACAAAGAAAGAAAGAAAAAGAATAATAGTAATAATAATATATAAAAAGTATTAAGCATGTAATGCAAAATGAATTTCTAATGTATGTACGTATATAAACTAGAAAATAAAAAAATAAAAAATAAGATCAGGGATTAGACAGATTCCTCTCTCTCTCTCTCTCTCCATGTAAGGATTCTAAGAGTATTTGACCACACAGCCATATCACCCTGCAGCCCAAGACTGGTTGCCCACGGGGGCTGAGCCTGGTCAGTACCTGGATGGGAGACCTCCTGGGAAAACTAGGTTGCTGTTGGAAGAGGTGTTAGTGAGGCCAGCAGGGGGTGCTCACCCTGCGGTCTGTGTGGGTCCTAATGTCCCAGTATAGTGACGGGGACACTATACTGTCAAAAAGCACCGTCTTTTGGATGAGACATTAAAACACGTTCCTGACTCTCTGTGGTCATTAAAAATCCCATGACACTCATCGTAAAGAGTAGGGGTGTAACACTGGTATCCTGGCCAAATTCCCTCCACTGGCCCTTGTCAATCATGGCCTCCTAATAATCCCCATCCACTTGATTGGCTCTATGACTCTCTCTCCTCTCCACCTGAAGCTGGTGTGTGGTGAGCGCACTGGCGCCGTTGTCCTGTAGCTGCCGTTGCATCATCCAGGTGGATGCTGCACACTGGTGGTGGTTGAGGAGAGACCCCCCACATGATTGTAAAGCGCTTTGAGTGTATAGCAACACACAATAAAGCGCTATATAAATGCCTCATTCATTCAGTTGACTGATTTACTGATTTGCATAATTTTTAAATGATAATGTTTTGTTCTGTTTTGACTTGCCATTTCAAAGATTAAATTTAAACAATACTACACTTCATTAAAATTTCTGTGATCATTTTATCATATTTTATTTATCTTGTTTTTCATGGGTCTCATAATATGCTGTCAGGTCACTGCCTGATTTGGGCCACATTATCACTGGACTGATCTGGGCCACACTCCTCCCACCAACAATCGGCCCTCATATTGTTTGCCGTGATCCAGGCCGTGCCATCATTGCCACACATGGCCCAGCTCTGGCTGAATGGGTACATGCCATTGCCGACAGGAGGCTAGCAGTGCCAACTTGAGGCCACATTTGGGCCAAGACCGTTTGCTATATACATGCATGATACAAAATGTGTATATCGCTTTGAACTCTATGCATGTTTGATGCAAAGCAAACGGTGCCTCTCTGAGGAACACAGTTTATTGAATGGCACACTAAAAAAACCTGTTTCAGTAATGCTTTTGGCATGCTGTTTCAGCCCAGCTGTACACGCAGGTCTGTTGATTATGGGTCTACAGGGACAGGTTAGAGTCAATGGAGAACACGCACCAAAAGACTACAGACGAAGGAGATTTTGCTGTAACTTGAAAATATGAGACAATCGCTTTGTTTGATCAAAGTACAGTAGCATATTTATCATAATTAGCGACACATGGCTGATGAAGCTTCAGTCATACATCTCCAGGCCTTGTGCCATGTCTGTGCCACCATCTGGGCTAGGAAAGAAGCATTTTATAATGTAGTTGTAATACTAATTTGTTCAATTATTGAGCATCTATTGCGTTTATTTACCATATGCATGTTCTGGCTGTGAAATTAGCATATTATATCATCATTAATATCAATTACGGTGTGTTGCATCTTTACTGTATCTCACTTGCTCATACACTGAACACATCAGCATTAATTCATGAGGCCCTCCAGCCTATACTGCACTCGCTGATACTACGTTTAGTATTCCGTCTACATTCTTCCAATTTATGTTTCTTGTTTAATTCAGGGCGGCATGTATCGCTGTTCCAGGTTCTAGGCTTACACTGACTTAAAATTCAGAACCACAGACTGATTAAAACTCAGAGAAGCGAGGCCAAACATCACACTGCAGCCAGCCAATTCAGTTACGGGTGAAGCAGGCCAAAAGAAAGTTCTCTTTCAGTTTAATCAATGGACTACAACGTGGCTCTACAGCTTCATGATCCTCAAACAGCACTGAAGCAATCTTTTTCGCTGTTGCTACCTCAGGACCACATGTGCTCACTTGTAAACAGAGGGAAAAGCACTGACCTCACACCTCACACTTTCAATCATGCTCATCAGAGGATAAATGAGCCCTGCCGGTGCCGGTAGCGTCAGCTCCGGTTCACTGTGGCACTGTTATTCCGTTCCCCCTTTCCAGGCATTTCCTTCCCCTTTCACTTTAGCAGTAGTATGGATTACACACCACCCCAAATTATTTATTATTCAGCTTCTCACTCACCTGGACCCTATTGAGACCAGGCCACTGTGCAGTTGTGTGTGTGAGGGGACATTGAATTACCCTTAATGAAAGAACCTAATCTATGCCAATTGATTTGGTGTGAATGGCTGAAGAATGGTGTTTGGTTTCTATGTGCCAGTAACTGAGGGCAACATGGCCCTGACATACGCTTTGATGAAATCTATGGACACAAATTAAAGAGGTTTTGATTATCGATATTAATATGAAAATAGGCGCGATAGAGACAAAAACAATCTAAAGAATCCGTCCCTCACAAAAGCCCAATGTCATATTTTTAAGCAAATAACAGTTCACATAAAAATGATAATATTCATAATTGGTATTACAGTAGTTTTTGTCATTGTGTCAAACTGTCATTAAGCCAGAAGGTTTGAACATATGCAACCATAAATAAGATTAGAGAGCTACGCTGTTGACCAAAATTATGTCTCTTAGACCAGGGGTTTTCAATTAACCCATTCTGATGTTTAAAATTCAGCTACTGTGTAAATTTTCATAAAGAGCCAATTTATACAGTGAAAACAAACTGTTTATATCAAATCAATCAAAATTTAATAAACACTGAAGCCATTTTCTCTGTTCCAGGGTTGGTAGTTACTGCATTTAGCAATTTCATCCTTTTTGCGCATTATATTATTATGTTGCAACATCTCCCTCTCTCTATGCATTTTGCTTAAAATAAGTAAAACATTCTTAAAACAAGAGTATTTGACTTACCTACTTATTTTAAGCAAAAAGCACTTAATTTAGTTTTTTCCCCTGGAAACAGGACTAAATATATTATGTAATTTTGCGTATCTAGTAAATCTTAATTTAAATATTTCTAGACATTTTGACTAGAAACAAATCAACAATACTAAGCAAGATGAGCCTTTTTTTTTTTTTTTTTTGCAGTGAGGGTTGTTTCTAGGCAGGTTGATAGGCACTCAGCCTATTATCTGAGTGTGCACCAACGTTGAGAGAAGTCAATGTCGGACCGCAATTTCTACCAAGGAGAAATTTACAACCTAGATTTTGAAGAACTTCACCACCTAAATGTCTAGAAATGGTACTGCAAAGAAGAAATAAAGTCATACTGGTTTGGAACAATCTGAGGTTAAATGCTCACATACTTTTCATTTTTGGGTGAACTATCTCAAGTCAGTGAAGCATTGAAGAAATCTGACAAAACAGACACAAAATAGTATAGGAGTAATGCCATCATTTAAAAAATGATTGAAAACTACCTGATGACTCACACTTAATGCACTAATATTTTACCATTTCTGCACCCTTCAGAAACAAATCAGTTGTCTCAAAACATCATTATCATCAGAGAACAATGACATATCTAGTTTTTACATGTCAGATCAAAGCTCTCAGGAAGCCCACCGGACTGCTCCCCAGGGTACAACAGAATTTAATCCACACAATTATTTCAAAGCTGACATAAACAAATGATTGTACCTTTTAAATGTCAAACCTTTCATGTGGCGAGTGAGAAGGATTCTCACAGCTAGAAGCCATCATACACCACAAGGTTCAAAACTAATCAGCTTGAAACCCTCTGACTCACAAACATGAGTCAACAGCATGAAGCCACACGTTCATCAAATTAGATAATCCTTGAGGTCCAAAGCAAAATCTGCAGAACACCCCAATCATTAAAAGATAAACAAACTGGATTTCAGTTTCTTAGAACGTTCAAAACATTAGGTGTGCTTAGATTCCCCAAACCAAGAGGACATGAAATCAAGGAAAAATGAAAATAAATAAAATCTGGGAATAAGCCTCTTATCACAGAGGCTCGCGCGCAATGCTCTCTAAATTTACGCGACCTCAATCGACCTAGTCATATGTTTCTGAACAACTTTTCATTCCTCTAACTCCCCGTGTTTTCCCCTCTTCACTAAAAGAGCATGTCATTCCATTTGAAGAGATTTTTCACCCGTGAGTATTAGACTAAATTGCAGGGGCACTCGGCGGCTTTGAAGCGAGAAGCATCTCTATTCTGTAGAGGTCTACAAGTGCGGTGGAGAGTCAGTCATCATCACTGCCCGATATAATAATGATATATCGTAGCCTACATAATAATACACATTATGCACGACACAACTTAAACGGACGCGATGATTGACACCGCGACCTCACGCTCTCTGAGGACGCGCGAGCAGTTCGAATGAATTATATAACTATCAACTCAGTCTCGTATTCAACGAATGATCTTATCAGAAACCATAACGATTTAAATGCAAGAAGATTTAGAATATAATTTTCTAATTTATTAGTGTTAATTAATTCTATCGTATATGATTCCTACTTGCCGCTTGCCACATCGCTTTTTATTTCATTTTCTTTTTCTTTTTTTTAAAGACAGCCGTTAGGAATAAAGGTGATACGATCGATTCCTCACCTGCATTGTGTTCTTGTGATGAATCCTCCTCAAGCGCTGAGGAGAAATGTCTTTCTTCCACTCACTACAGGAGCAGCAGCTTCACCGCGCAGATCTGTCAAGTGGAATGTGAGGGAATGCCCAAGCTTCTCTCTCTTCTCTCCTCTCCTCTCCCTCTCTCTCTCTCTCTCTCTCTGTGTGTGTGTGTGTGTGTGTGTCAAAGTGTGTGATGTGAGCACCCAGACAGATTGGATGAAATGTGTCTGTGGCTTTATCCATTTGAAGTCATTTATTATCTTGGCAGATTAAGAAAGAAGCATATAAACCTCCGCTGGCAGATTAAGATGCAAATAGAGTAGCTCCACGTCCATAAAGTGACAATAAAACGACCTTTAAAGTTAAAGAGGTGGTTTTCTCGCCTTCTGCATTATGGCAAAAACAGCATTAGTGTTCCTGTAGCTTGAATAGTAGCACATGGTAGCAATGCTAAGGTCATGGGTTGGAGTCCCAGGAAATGCCAGCTGAAAAGATTATCTTCAATGTAAGTCACTTTGGTTAAAAGGGTCTGCTGGATGTGTGTGTATTTTGTTCTATTTTCGAATTTAATATTTTGGAATACTGCACAGAGTGTACTATAAGAGCAGCATTATGACATAATCCACAATAAACATTTTAAACAGCAGTATTGTTGTCACTTTGTCACTTATTTTTACTATGTTTTGTCACATTATTTAATTTCGTAACTTAATTCAGCAAGCGGCTTCCAGTTAAAGGAATAGTTCACTTGAATGAAAATTTGCTGATAATTTATTACTCACCCTTTAGGCCATCTAAGATGTAGATGAATTTATGTATTCAACAGATGTGGAGAAATTTAGCATTACATCAGTTGCTCACCAATGGATGCTCTGTAGTGACTGGGTCCAAACAGCTGGAAAAAAACCAACAAAAACATCACAGCTGAAAACAAATCCATGATTAAGCCGCTTTAACTGTAAACCATCACTAATGGCCAAAATACGAGTCCATAATCCATAATAACCCTTCCTCCAGTAAAGTCCATCCCATGTTGTCCTCTCACATTAAAATCCACTGACATGTTTGTTCGGAACAGTTGACTGTTTTCCCTTGTAAATGGTGCTTGATCTGTGCATATTTCTTTCCTGATTCAGACACGATGACTTTTTCAGTATTTTGTCCAGAAGTGATGATTTAAAGAAAATGATGCCAACCCCACACAGCTTGTGGATTCTCATTCTGATGGCAGCCATTCACTGCAGAGGATCCATTGGTGAGCATGTGACATACAGTAATTCTAAGTTTCTCAAAAAAAAAAAAAAAATTTCACATAGTATGCATATACAGTATCTCACAGAAGTGAGTACACCCCTCACATTTTTGTAAATATTTTATTATATCTTTTCATGTGACAACACTGAAGAAGTGACACTTTGCTACAATGTAAAGTAGTGAGTGTACAGCTTGTATAATTTTGTAAATTTGCTGTCCCCTCGAAATAACTCAACACACAGCCATTAATGTCTAAACCACTGGCCGCAAAAGTGAATACACCCCTAAGTGAAAATGTCCAAATTGGGCCCAATTAGCCATTTTCTCTCCCCGGTGTCATGTGACTCGTTAGTGTTACAAGGTCTTAGGTGTGAATGGGGAGCAGGTGTGTTAAATTTGGTCTTATCGCTCTCACTCTCTCATACTGGTCACTGGAAGTTCAATATGGCACCTCATGGCAAAGAACTCTCTGAGGATCTGAAAAAAATTATTGTTGCTCTACATAAAGTTGGCGTAGGCTATAAGAAGATTGCCAAGACCCTGAAACTGAGCTCCAGCACGGTGGCCAAGACCATACAGCGGTTTAACAGGACAGGTTCCACTCAGAACAGGCCTCGCCATGGTCGACCAAAGAAGTTGAGTGCACGTGCTCAGCGTCATATCCAGAGGTTGTGTTTGGGATATAGACGTATAAGTGCTGCCAGCATTGCTGCAGAGGTTGAAGGCGTGGGGGTCAGCCTGTCAGTGCTCAGACCATACGCCGCACACTGCATCAAATTGGTCTGCATGGCTGTCGTCCCAGAAGGAAGCTTCTTCTAAAGATGATGCACAAGAAAGCCCGCAATCCTGTGGTCTGATGAGTCCAAGATAAACTTATTTGGTTCAGATGGTGTCAAGTGTTTGTGGCGGCAACCAGGTGAGGAGTACAAAGACAAGTGTGTCTTGCCTACAGTCAAGCATGGTGGTGGGAGTGTCATGGTCTGGGGCTGCATGAGTGCTGCCGGCACTGGGGAGCTACAGTTCATTGAGGGAACCATGAATGCCAACATGTACTGTGACATACTGAAGCAGAGCATGATCCCCTCCCTTCAGAGACTGGGCTGCAGGGCAGTATTCCAACATGATAACGACCCCAAACACTTGCTAAAGAAGCTGAGGGTAAAGGTGATGGACTGGCCAAGCATGTCTCCAGAACTAAACCCTATTGAGCATCTGTGGGGCATCCTCAAACGGAAGGTGGAGGAGCGCAAGGTCTCTAACATCCACCAGCTCCGTGATGTCGTCATGGAGGAGTGGAAGAGGACTCCAGTGGCAACCTGTGAAGCTCTGGTGAACTCCATGCCCAAGAGGGTTAAGGCAGTGCTGGAAAATAATGGTGGCCACACAAAATATTGACACTTTGGCCCAATTTAGACATTTTCACTTAGGAGTGTACTCACTTTTGTGGCCAGCGGTTTAGACATTAATGACTGTGTGTTGAGTTATTTCGAAGGGACAGCAAATTTACACTGTTATACAAGCTGTACACTCACTACTTTACATTGTAGCAAAGTGTCATTTCTTCAGTGTTGTCACATGAAAAGATATAATAAAATATTTACAAAAATGTGAGGGGTGTACTCACTTCTGTGAGATACTGTATCTTGCAGCAATACTACTAGCAGTAAGGTGCAGTTGCCAAAACAGCCTATAAAGTAAATGCTGTTTGTTTGTTAGGTGCTGCTGTATATTGACCAAAGACTAAAAAGACCAGAGGTGTTTCTCAAACCATAATTAAAAGTCTTCAGGAGAATTCTCTGTGCAGTAACGAGTCAGTGAATCAATTTGCACTGCTTCCACTAATAGCATGTCTGGACTCTTAGATAGACATGTGGCTGAGGATCTGCAGTCAGCCTCATACACACTATGTTACATGCACTCTCTGTCCTCTGGGACATCACATGCACTGTCAGCCCCCGTGACGTCACTTGCACTCTCTGCCAAGGAACCAGAAGAACATTACAGTCAGTTCTTGTTTGCAGGTGGAACAGCAGTCTCAGTGGGTTAGTTGCATAGACACACTATCCATCTTGCATGATGACACTGCTCAGAGTGACACAAGACATAGCGTTAAGCAGAAACAGTCAAAATAGCTAAAGAGCCATCTATTTTGTAAAACACTTTGCTGTTCCCTCCTTTGGCCTTTACTGTGAACAGCAAAGACAAAAAGAGCAATGAAAAAAGCACATGCGAGAGAATTAGTCTACACTGTAAAAAAATGGTATGACCAATAATTCATGACAACATATGTTTTTATATTACTTTAACCCATCCAAACAAATTAAGCAATGATCAATTTTTAAAAATAAATTATACAAGATTCAACTCATGTTTATAAGTCAGTTAAATGTAATTTATATACAGCCAAGTTGATTATATTTTAAAATTTAAGGCAGCAACTTTTGATTTTTAAAATCATTTTAAAATATTAAGAGTTTATTTGCAAAAACAGATAATTCCAATTTTTTTTTAAATGTTAAAAAATCATGTGTTTTTTTGTTGTTGTTGTTGTTATGTTATCATGATTTATTGTGTTTTATTGAATTAGTTAGCTGTATTTCTAGTAATTTTTTAACCTAATCAAAATAACCCAACTGCAGTTTGATTGAGATTAATTGGAAAGCACAATGAAAAAATAAGATTTTTGAAAATGGTTAAATACAGAGTTATCTGCTTTTGCAAATGAACTCTTCGTATATTTTGTCCTCCATATATTTCAATCCAAGATAATACATTCACATGTCACATAAAAAAAACAAAAACAAAAAACACACTTTTAGGTTATTCCAAATTTGCATTTAGCTTAAATGTAGGCTACTGTAAGATTGAAAATGTATTTTCTCACTTGAGGTATAAAATGTATTTTGGTATATGAAGGTTAAAACTAAAGTCATTTTCAGTTTCAGAACTGAACTGTGAATTGTGGCACTGTCAAATGATTCCACCTTTGCAGTTTGTGAAATTCCATCCCTGCTACATACTCCATATTCAAGTATTATTGGAAAGTGGAAGCATTTAGGAAAAAAACAACTCAGCTACAAAGAGGAAGACCAAGTAAAGTCACAGAGTGGGGTTACAAGTGCTGAGGCTCATGGTGCATAAAAGTCACCAATGCTCTGCTCATTCCATAGCTGAAGAGCTACCAACTTCCAATGGCATTAATATCAGCACAAAAACTGTGCAGCAGGAGCTTCATGGAATGAGTTTCCATGGCCGAGCAGCTGCATACAAGTACAATGCAAGCGTTAGATGGAGTGGTATAAAGCACGCCACCACTGGACTCTGGAGCAGTGGAAACCTCTTCTGTGGAGTGATGAATCACACTTCTCTGTTTGGCAGTCTGGGTTTGGCAGATGCCAAGAGAACGTTACTTGCTGAATTGTGCCAATTGTAAAGTTTGGTGGAGGAGCTGGTCTCAGGAGCTGAGCTAGGTCCCTTTCTTTCAGTGAAGGGAAGTCTGCTTCAGCATACCAAAGACATTTTGGACAACTCTGTGCTTCCAACTTTGTAAGAACAGTTTGGCGAAGGCCCATTTTTATTCCAGCATGAGTGTGGCACAGTACACAAAGCAAGGTCCCTAACCTCCTGAGACCCGAAAAAAAAAAAAGTTTGTGAATTTAGTATTTTTTCATGTCATTACATTGTTTAGAGCATAAGACAAAAACTGAAAAATAACAATTTTGAAAAATGATATTTATATTTTATTAATACATTATGCCAAGTCTTTTGTAGAGGACACTCAATTTAAAAAAAATAAATAAATAAAAAGACATGAATGAACATGCATAGACAAAAACAATATATTTATTTAATCACCAATAATTGTTTTCAGTATTTTTTATGCCAAACTTTGTATAAAGATGATTCTCAACTATGTTATGAAAGATATAATAGAATGATTTGATATACCATTTTGCTTTATGCAGTTTGTGCGTAAAACGGCCATAAGAACACTCTTAAAAATAAAGGTGCTTAGAAGGTTCTTCACAGCGATGCCATAGAAGAACCATTTTTTGGTTCCACAAAGAACCATTCAGTCAAAGGTTCTTAAAAGAACCATCTCTTTCTTACCTTTTTATAATCTGAAGAACCTTCTTTTGCCACAAATAACCTTTCTTCAGATGTTAAAGGTTCTTTATGGAACCATTTAGACAAAAAGGTTATTCTATGGCATCGTGAAGCACCTTTATTTTTAAGAGTGAAGGTTTTCCCATTATATACAATGTATCTATTCACTGTATCTAATTTGCATATTAATGTGTTCTTGGGGCAACATGTAATGATAAAAGAAGTGTAATTGTCACAGATCAGCCAGGCTCCACCACCAATCTCTCACAGCAGTCACTGTCACCTGAGTTTTAACTCAAACCACCTGCAACTCATCAACACTCAATCATGCCAGCCCTACTTAAGCACACACCTCACATCAGTCAGTTGTCCGATCTCGTTTACACGAAGTGGACTCACACCTACTCTACACGGATACTTACCTCAAGAGTACTTACCGCCTGTTCCTGTTCCTCGTTGGTCCTCTGCCCTCATCCGTCACCCCAGCTCGTCTTCGGTGTCGACCCGAGGTGTGTGCTTCACCACGTCATTCACGAGTTCCTGGCAAAGAGACGATCATCAGTATATCCTTTATCGCTCTAAGTACTTCAGATACTTACTCACCATTCTCCCCTGCATACCCGACTGCTGAATTCTAATAAACATCACTGTGTTATTTCACATCCTCTGTGTCTGGTCTACTTCCCGTAACAGAAGATCGGACCAAACAGAGTGATTCAGAATGAGTCGGCCGGATCCATTCCAGGAACTCGTGGACAATCTACGACGTGTCCTCACTGCTACACCTCCACCAGCACCAGCCACCACTTCCGTATCCACCATCGCCAGTCCTTCTTCGCCGTTGATAGCCAGTCTCATGGCCAGATCAGCGCCATTCTCCGGCGTGGCGGAGGAGTGCAACGGTTTTCTCCTACAATGCTCACTCTATATAGAGAATCACCCTCATCTCTATACCACGGAAAGATCTAAAATCTCCTTCCTCATTTCCCTCCTTTCTGGCAAAGCATTGCAGTGGGCGGAGACGATCTGGGCTCAAGCCGGTAATATTACCCAATCATTCGATAACTTTGTTTCTCATTTCAGAGAAGTCTTTGGACAGCCACACGGTGATCCCACCGCAAGTGATCAGCTTTATCACCTCCGGCAGGGGTCTCAGCCTATCAGGTAGTATGCTTTGAGGTTCCGAACGCTCGCTTCTGCCAGCGGTTGGAATGAACTCTCATTTATCACTACTTACCGCTTTGGATTGGAGAATATGATCCAACATTCCATTCGTTGCTCCTCTCGCATGCAATCATGCTTCGACGAACAAACCTCTTGGAACCGTTGCACTCCTTAATACTGTCACCCAGAGACCCCGTTCCCTCCAGAACCAGAATCAGAACCCATGCAGACTGAGGCTATGCGGTTGGCACCCGCTGAGCGGCAGAGGGGACTATCTAAGGGATTGTGTTTATACTGTGGCGGCGGAGGGCATGTGATTTCTTCATGTCCCACTCGTTCACCTCGACTATTGGTGAGTTCCATCCAACCTGTTCCCCAGAACATGTCTCCACTCACTATTATGGTAACGCTGATTACTCCCCATATCTCTCTTCCAGTTCATGCCCTCCTCGACTCGGGGTCAGCCGGGAACTTCATATCTAGGAGTCTCTGCCGCCAGCTCAAGATCCCTGCAGCAATCAACCCAAAGACCTACCAAATCCAATCCATAACTGGAAAGTCTCTCAGTCGTCATAAGGTCAGGTACCTTGCTGGTCCCATAGATCTACGCGTGAGCCATTTACACTAGGAGAACATTCAACTTCTGGTTCTGGAGGAGGCCAACATTGACATCTTTCTTGGCCGTCCGTGGTTCGCAGTACATGAACCTCAACTAGCCTGGCATACAGGAGACGTCCTGAAGTGGGGCAACCAGTGCTTCCCAGATTGCTTCCCACGTCTGCCTCGACCATCTCCGCCAACCAAACCTATCCTCTCTCTCAATGCCACGTCCATCGAGAGTCCTGTAGACCAGCAATCTGTGGATATTCCCAAGGACTACTCCCACTTCAGAGATGTCTTTTGCCCGAAGAAGGCCTCTCAACTACCTCCACACCGGCCATGGGACTGCGCGATAGATCTGCTGCCGGGTGAGCCAGTGCCCAAAGGGAACATCTATCCCCTGTCACTCCCAGAGCAAAAGGCCATGGAGGAGTATATAGAAGAGGCTCTCCAACAGGGTTACATCCGCCCTTCTACCTCCCCTGCTGCTTCAAGTTTCTTTTTTGTGGCCAAGAAGGACGGAGGCTTGCGGCCCTGTATCGATTACCGGTCACTTAACAATATTACAGTGAAATTCCGCTATCCACTTCCTCTCGTCCCTGCAGCTCTGGAACATCTCTGTGGTGCCACTATCTTCACCAAGCTGAACCTCTGCAGCGTGTACAACCTCATCCGAATACGTGACGGGGACGAATGGAAGACTGCCTTTGTGACCCCTACTGGCCACTACGAATATTTGGTTATGGCCTAGTCAACGCCCCCTCCGTATTTCAGGACTTCATGCACGAGGTGCTCCGAGAGTACCTCCATCGCTTCGTCTTGGTATACATCGATGATATCCTCATCTACTCTCGGAGCCTGGCCGAACATCGCCACCACGTTGCGGAGGTCTTTCAACGTCTGTGGCAGTTCCACCTCTTCCTCAAAGCTGAGAAATGCTCATTTCATCAACCATACGTACAATTCCTGGGATATCATATTGACAGAAGTGGCATTCGGATGGACGAGGGGAAGGTGGAGGCCATTAAGACCTGGCCACAACCCACAACCATCAAAGAACTCCAACGCTTCCTGGGATTCTCCAACTTCTACTGCCGCTTCATACAGAACTACAGCACCCTTACCAATCCACTCACGAACTTACTCCGCAACAAGCCCAAGTCTCTGTCCTGGTCCATAGCCGCCAATGAAGCTTTCGAGAAGTTAAAGACGTCTTTCACACAAGCTCCCATCCTCGTGCATCCTGATCCAGAGAAAGCCTTCATTGTGGAAGTAGATGCTTCCATCACGGGTGTAGGAGCCATTCTTTCTCAGCAGCAGGGGAATCCATCCATGCGCCTTCTTCTTCTCCTGTAAACTCAGCCCGGCGGAACGTAACTATGACATCGGCAACCGGGAACTCCTAGCTATTAAGCTGGCCCTCGAGGAGTGGAGACACTGGCTTGAGGGAGCCAAACACCCATTCACCGTTCTTACAGATCATAAGAACCTGCAATATCTTAGAGAGGCTAAGAGACTCAACCCACGACAAGCACGCTGGGCACTATTCTTCACCCGCTTCCATTTTAAGATCACCAGGTTGATTTATGACAAACAGTTTAAAAATTAGATTTAAATGATAATTACAAAATATGATCATATTCCCAAGAGTGTTACATTTGATCACTAAATTAATGTCAGCCATTTTGAAGGCCAAGGAGAGAGAGTGGTCATTGTGAAACTTACAAACATTTGGTATCTCTAAAAAGCCCTGAATGTGCTCTGCATAGGAAATCCAGTCATAGCATGTAGAGTCTCCGAGAAATTCACTCAAATATAATGTCCTCTACAGAGGACTCCGGGTCTCAGGAGGCTAAAGACATGGTTGGATGAGTTTGGTGTAGAAGAACTTGACTGGACTGCACAAAGCCCTAACCTCAACCCCACTGAACACGCGTAGGATGAACTGGAACAGAGATCGTGAGCCAGGCATTCTTGTCCAACATCAGTGCTTGACCACACAAACGCTCTACTGAATGAATGGGCAAATTCTCACAGAAACATTACAAAATCTTGTGGAAAACCTTGCCAGAAGCGGTTATAGCTGGAGGAATCAACTACATATTAATGTCTATATTTTGTGACGTGTGTCCCGAGCTCTCGTCAGCATCGCCCTGGAAACGAAGGAGGAACACCTGCACGCCATCAGCACGGGCTGGCCGGTCACAGCTGAGCCCAATCAAGCGCCAGCTTTAAAGGCCGCCGAGTCACACACACTGGTGAGACATGTCTCCAGAAGACAATCTGCTAACAAACCTGTCGTCTTTCTTACAGAGAGCAGTTACCGAGCACAGTTTGGCACACCCAGGACACACTCACCCACAATCTTGCACAATAAACGCACCCTTCGGGGCATTTATCGAGCCAACCTTGTCGTGTGATTCTTCCTCCCGTTACAATTTTCAGAATGCGACTTCATTGAAGTTGCTGTTGGTGTACTGGTCGGGTGTCAAAATACTTTTGTCCATATAATGTATATCTTAATACATTTATATTGTCTTCTATGTGTATATATTCCATTTACCCAAAATTAATTTTAACAAAATGCATTTTCTTCCCTCGTAAAGTACATTTTATAATATATATAATGTAATATATTTTCAGTTAAAAAATATACATTTCCTTAAGCTGCGCCAATTTTCAACTTCTATTTAGCATGTATTTGAAATAAATTCTGGCTAGAGAAAAAATAAATGTTTTTCTGTCATACATCCAGTTATCTATCTAATCACCAGCAGCATATTTTCAGCAATGTTTTGAGCTGAAATGCATGACTAATGCAAAAATGTCACAACCCAGTAATCTCTGTCATAGTCTAACACGACAGTGTCATATTCTGATGTTACATAAGATGGGAGCTATATAACACCTTCAGCATTTTTCATTTTTTTAAGTCTAGGACAACTGGATACATCTTTATAGATTTCTAAAACCAGAACATTATAATTACAATTTGCCAAATTGCAGCAGAAACTGTGGGGCTTCTACACCAATTAATCACTCTCTCTCTCTCTCTGTCTCCATCACACACAAACAAACACACGTCGAAATAAACAGACAAAAAAGGCAAATGAAAGTGTGAATGTACGGAAGTAGGAGTAGCAGGTGTTAGTAGACTGTAAAGAATTTGGCCTGCCAACAAAACTGTTGCTGAACATAATTGGGAGTTACACAAGGCACTTAAGCTCCAGGGAGACTTTTCTTGCAGATGGTGCACTTCAGGGTAAAACACAATATTACAATTTGCAAAGATCAAGAAAGTAAGTACATAATGCCCTAGAGTGGGTATGCACCCATTTTTTGTTAAACATGCATTTCGGCACTAAAGTGACAATTATATGCAAATGAAATGTTACTGTTGAGCTTGATATGCCATTAATGCCTGAAGTTGAGTTAATCACTGTGAACTCTGCTATAATGATTACTTCTCACTACGTTTTGTACAGAAGTAGTGTATACTTGAAAATATGACATACACTCTAAAACAAATAGTGCCAGATAGCACTAAAAGTGGTTCTTGGCTCGTAATCATAGGGGAACCACTTTTGGTGCTATATAGCATACATCTTTAAAGGTGCTATGCAGCACCTTTGTCAAATGGTGCTATGTAGACCCATAAGAGGTGCCATATTGCATTGTATTTCTTCAACAAAAATGGTGCTAAACAGCACCAACAGTGGTTCTTTGGCTCGTAAAGAACCTTTATAGGGGCTTAACAGGTTCTTTGTACGGCAGTGATGCTATATAGCACCTTAATCATCCCAAAAACCACTGAAGAACCGCTGGAGAACCATACAGGAGCTTAACAGGTCCTGTATATGGTAGCGGTGCTATATAGCCCCTCAGTCATGCCAAAGAACAGGTGAAGAACTGCTAAAGAACCACTGAAGCACCAAGATTTGGTGCTGTACAGCACCAAAAGTGGTTCCCCTATGATTACAAGCCAAAGAACCACTTTTAGTGCTATATAGCACCATTTTTGTTTAAGTCACTGTAAAAAATGTACCGTAGAATTTACAGGATGTTACTGGCAAAAAAGTTGCCAATAAAATCTTGTAAAAATGATGTTAATTGCTGTAAAATGGATTACAGTATAATACTGCAAAGCAAATCACAGTTAATTGCTGTATGTGAAATACAGTAATTTGTAGTATTTTTTACAGTAACATTGAATTAAACTTGTAGTTTATATTACAGCAATATTTTGTAATCTCACGAAAGTACAGTATTTACCTGGGAACAAAAGTTGCCAATAAAATCCTGTAAATATATTTTACAGCAATATTTTGTAATCTCACTAAAGTACAGTATTTACATGGCAACAAAAGTTGCCAATAAAATCCTGTAAATACCCCTAAATCCAAGATGATGTTGTAATAATTTAACAATGAAAATGCTGCAAAGAATAATTTTAACAGTAAACTTTAAAATACTGATTTAAATGAATTATAATGAGAACTATCTTAATACATTTACAAATGAATAAAAACCAAGTCAAAGATGTTGCAAATAAATATTTATTAATTAATATTAATTTATTGGCAGAAAGACATTGCAAGGCTTTTACTGGTAAAAAAGAACATTTAAACTGTTCGGGCACTGTTAGACCCCGGGAGAAGGCGATTAGTCACCAGAAGAGACAGACGGCAGTGCGTAAGTGTTTTAATACTCATTCTTAGCTCTGTTGTTTAAATTAATTCCTTGCTGCTAGGAAAGAATAGTTCGTTTCCTACCTATTTCTATTCTGCTTTTTCGTTGTGGTTTATATTTTTGATTGCACTTACTGATCATTATAATAACTGCCCTTTAGCTTAAACTCCTTTCCTGCACTTAAGTGCGAAGTGTTAGTTTCGATTTGAGCCATTGCCCTGCGATTGGCTGGTGGTTGTGCTAATTAAGCGACCACAGCTTTTTCCACTCTAGACTGTGTATTTGTTTGAGGTGTGTGCGCTGACGCGAAGCGTCTGCGGAAGCGTTCAACCGTCGTGTTCAGCCTCCTCGTGTGAAGACCGAGGAGTGTAAAGACCTGCAACTTTTTCCTGTGCGACTTGAACCGAGCAACGACACCGAGCTACACGCTTAAGTATCTTTTTCCTTCCTCACTCTGCTCTCCTATCCTCTTTCCTTCTACCTCTATCATGTGTCTCCAAAACATTCCGGTTCTCTCTCAGCCACGCTCTAACATCACTGCAGACGGCAACGTAATACTGCTAACCCACGCCCTATCTCTACATCTTCCACTACACCTCTGGCTTTCTCTGTGGGTCTCTGGAATTGTCAGTCAGCCGTCAACAAAGCTGACTTCATTTCTGCCTTTTCTTTAAAATCCACTCTCAGCATCTTGGGCTTGACTGAGACCTGGATTCGTCCAGAAGACTCAGCAACCCCAGCTGCTCTCTCTACTAATTTCTCTTTCTCTCATACTTCGCGTCAAGTTGGTCGGGGTGGGGGTACTGGCCTGCTCGTTTCACACAATTGGAAATACTCAACCCACTCTACCCTTTGCAATTACAACTCATTTGAATGTCATGCCATTACTGTATCAGCTCCGATAAAACTCCAGATTGTGGTAATCTACCGTCCCCCTGGACAAATTCTAGCCACCTTCCTAGAGGAGCTGGACGGGTTGTTGTCCTCTTTTGTGGAGGATGGCATTCCACTCTATGCTGATGACACACAGCTCTATCTCTCTTTTCAACCAGATGATCCAACGGTAGCTGCAAGGATCTCAGGTTGCCTGGCAGACATCTCGGCATGGATGAAAGAACATCACCTCCAGCTCAACCTGGCAAAGACTGAGCTTCTTGTCTTTCCTGCCGCTCCAACTCTACAGCATGACATCACGATCCAGTTAGGTTCATCAACAATTACCCCATCAACTTCGGTCAGAAATCTTGGTGTAATCTTTGATGACCAGCTGACCTTCAAAGACCACATTGCAAAGACTGCTCGATCTTGCAGGTTTGCACTACACAACATCAGAAAGATCAGGCCCTTTCTGACGGAGCATGCTGCACAACTTCTTGTCCAGGCCCTTGTCATTTCTAGGCTGGACTACTGCAATGCTCTTCTGGCTGGACTTCCATCAAACACAGTCAAACCTCTACAAATGATTCAGAATGCGGCGGCACGACTGGTCTTCAAGGAACCCAAAAGAGCCCATGTTACACCTCTCTTTATCTCATTGCATTGGCTACCAATCGCAGCTCGCATCAAGTTCAAGACACTGATGCTTGCTCATAGAACAACCACAGGCTCAGCACCCGCCTACATGCACTCACTATTAAGAATCTACATCCCCTCCAGAAGTCTGAGATCTGCTAGTGAGCGACGCCTCGTGGTACCATCACAAAGAGGCTCAAAATCACTCTCCAGAACATTCTCGTTCACCATTCCTGGCTGGTGGAATGATCTTCCCACCCATATTCGGAGTACTGGATCCCTGTCAATCTTCAAGCAACAGCTGAAAACTCATCTCTTTTGACACTACTTGACTTCAACCTACACATAAAAAAAAAAATAATAATAAAAATAAATAAATAAATCTTTCTCCTTACTTATTCCTTCCCTTGCTAGCTTGTACTTATTTAAACAATGCCTGAGACTTGGTGTTACAAGCACTTCCTTTGTCGGATTGCCTCTTCAAGATGAATCGCTTCATGTGTTCCCCAAATTGTAAGTCGCTTTGGATAAAAGCGTCTGCAAAATGACTAAATGTAAATGTAAATGTAAAAATAAAAATGTCAGTCTTTCAACAGTTAAAATCTTATCATAAAAATAACATAGCATCACAAAATAACTACAAATAACTGTTATATCACAAAAAATAAGTCTTATTCTGAGTAGAACATTTACTTTCTATAAAAAAATTAAGATCAATCAACAGAATTTGTATAATTTTGGTTAAAGGATTAAAATAAAATGCTGGAATCAACATTATACCACAAATTCTGTTGTTTGAGCTTATGTTATATTAAATTTAGAATATTCCTGCAAAAGACAATTTAATAAATACATACTGAAAGTCCATCAACTTTCTGAGATGAGCACACACATGAGGGTTGTCCTCTTCTCTGAGACCTTTCCACTTGTTTTGCCTCTATGTATCCGTCTTGTATCCAGTGAGTGTTGTGATTTCAACAAAACATCTGCACATAAAAACAAGCAGAAGCTTTAGAATAAAGTTCAGTATTGAATGAAACTAGCTCAATAAAATAAATGTAAAAATGCCACTTATACAATACAATCAGCATTTACCAGTACTTAAACTAAATAAGCAATAATGTAACTTACAATACAGTATTTCAATATAAAATGTAATCTAAAATACAAGTTTATCAAATGATTTACAACAGAATTAATAAGAATTAATACATTACCTAATATACCGGTGCTGGTCATATAATTAGAATATCATCAAAAAGTTGATTTATTTCACTAATTCCATTCAAAAAGTGAAACTTGTATATTATATTCATTCATTACACACAGACTGATATATTTCAAATGTTTATTTCTTTTAATTTTGATGATTAGAGCTTACAGCTCATGAAAGTCAAAAATCAGTATCTCAAAATATTAGAATATTTAAATTTGAGTTTGAATAAATGACCATCCCTACAGTATAAATTCTGGGTATCTCTTGTTCTTTGAAACCACAATAATGGGGAAGACTGCTGACTTGGCAATGATCCAGAAGATGAACATTGACACCCTCCACAAAGAGGGTAAGTCACAGAAGGTCATTACTGAAAGGAGTGGCTGTTTACAGAGTGCTGTATCAAAGCATATTAAATGCAAAGTTGACTGGAAGGAAGAATTTGGGTAGGAAAAGGTGCACAAGCAACAGGGATGACCGCAAGCTTGAGAATACAGTCAAGCAAAGCCGATTCAAACACTTGGGAGAGCTTCACAAGGAGAGAACTGAAGCTGGAGTCAGTGCATCAAGAGTCACCACGCTCAGATGTCTTCAGGAAAAGGGCTACCAAGCCACTTCTGAACCAGAGACAACGTCAGAAGCGTCTTACGTCTTACTGTTGCTCAGTGGTCCAAAGTCCTCTTTTCAGATGAAAGTAAATTTTACATTTCATTTGGAAATCAAGGTCCCAGTCTGAAGGAAGTGGAGAGGCACAGAATCCATGTTGCTTGAAGTCCAGTGTGAAGTTTCCACAGTCAGTGATGATTTGGGCTGCCATGTCATCTGCTGGTGTTGGTCCACTGTGTTTTCTGAAGTCCACAGTCAACGCAGCCATCTACCAGGAAATTTTAGAGCACTTCATGTTTCCTTCTGTCGACAAGCTTTATGGAGATGCTGATTTCATTTTCCAGCAGGATTTGGCACCTGCCCACACTGCCAAAGGTACCAAAAGCTGGTTCAGTGACCATAGTGTTATTGTGCTTGATTGGCCAGCAAACTCGCCTGACCTGAACCCCATAGAGAATCTGTGGGGTATTGTCAAGAGGAAGATGAGAGACACCAGACCCAACAATGCAGATGAGCTGAAGGCCACTATCAGAGCAACCTGGGCTCTCATAACACCTGAGCAGTGCCACAGACTGATCGACTCCATGCCACGCCGCATTGCTGCAGTAATTCAGGCAAAAGGAGCCCCAACTAAGTATTGAGTGCTGTACATGCTCATACTTTTCATTTTCATACTTTTCAGTTGGCCAAGATTTTTAAAAATCCTTTCTTTTTATTGGTCTTAAGTAATATTCTAATATTTTGAGATACTGATTTTTGACTTTCATGAGCTGTAAGCTCTAATCATCAATATTCTGGTTGAATCAGACCAATTTTTCCCTTAAAACACTATATAGCAACAAAACAGAAAAACCTGAAATGCAAAATTGTCCTGTTCTGAGGTCAGTACGTGTAAAGTTCAAATGTTGATTCTAAGATCATTTGATCTAACATTTTTAAAATGTTTAATATTTATAGGCATCCCAAAAATCCCAGATTTGTGTTCATTTCTTATTGACTGAATCAATAATAGTTTTTCAGTATCTGATTTTTCAGCATCTGAATATGAGGAAAGGACTCCACTGTGTAAAAAGGTTCTTCCAAGTGCTGAAGTGGTAATTTGGAATAATTAAATAACAAAAAACATTATTTGTGGATCATTTTGGGAATGTTCACTCTTAAACTGAGATGCAAAAGCTCAGAGCAATGAGGCCTACAGTCTGTTTTAATTGAAAGAAAGCAAGTTGATAAAACAGATTGAATCCATATTTGGTCATATATTTGGTAGCATAACAAGAAATTTAGAAGCATTTTTTTTTTTTTTTGTAGACCGAGTATGCCACAAATGTAACAAGTAAAAATTGTCCAAAAAAATATATATAAAAAATTAGCTGGAAAGCTGTTATACCCTGTGTAAGCGAAATCAATACATTTATATATTTTAGTACAATGCAATAACATTAACTAAGATTTTTGGGAAAAATATATATTTTTTTCTGGGTCAAAATTAACGCAACATAAATATTACTCACAAATTATTGTGTGATATCAATAGTATTTATAGTACATATTAGTAACACATTTTGCCTTAAAATTACCATTCCTATGTCTGCACTAGCGTCTTTATATTTGCATGATGTTTAATAAACACACACACACACACACACACACACATATATATATATATATATATATATATATATATATATATATATATATATACAGGTGCTGGTCATATAATTAGAATATCATCAAAAAGTTGGTTTATTTCACTAATTCCATTCAAAAAGTGAAACTTGTATATTATATTCATTCATTGCACACAGACTGATATATTTCAAATGTTTATTTCTTTTAATTTTGATGATTAGAGCTTACAGCTCATGAAAGTCAAAAATCAGTATCTCAAAATATTAGAATATTACTTAAGACCAATACAAAGAAAGGATTTTTAGAAATCTTGGCCAACTGAAAAGTATGAAAATGAAAAGTATGAGCATGTACAGCACTCAATACTTAGTTGGGGCTATTTTTGCCTGAATTACTGCAGCAATGCGGCGTGGCATGGAGTCGATCAGTCTGTGGCACTGCTCAGGTGTTATGAGAGCCCAGGTTGCTCTGATAGTGGCCTTCAGCTCTTCTGCATTGTTGGGTCTGGTGTCTCTCATCTTCCTCTTGACAATACCCCATAGATTCTCTATGGGGTTCAGGTCAGGTGAGTTTGCTGGCCAATTAAGCACAATAACACTATGGTCATTGAACCAGCTTTTGGTACCTTTGGCAGTGTGGGCAGGTGCCAAATGAAAATCAGCATCTCCATAAAGCTTGTCGACAGAAGGAAACATGAAGTGCTCTAAAATTTCCTGGTAGATGGCTGCGTTGACTGTGGACTTCAGAAAACACAGTGGACCAACACCAGCAGATGACATGGCAGCCCAAATCATCACTGACTGTGGAAACTTCACACTGGACTTCAAGCAACATGGATTCTGTGCCTCTCCACTTCCTTCAGACTGGGACCTTGATTTCCAAATGAAATGTAAAATTTACTTTCATCTGAAAAGAGGACTTTGGACCACTGAGCAACAGTCCAGTTCTTTTTCTCCACAGCCCAGTTAAGATGCTTCTGACGTTGTCTCTGGTTCAGAGTGGCTTGGTAGCCTTTTCCTGAAGACGTCTGAGCGTGGTGACTCTTGATGCACTGACTCCAGCTTCAGTTCTCTCCTTGTGAAGCTCTCCCAAATGTTTGAATCGGCTTTGCTTGACTGTATTCTCAAGCTTGCGGTCATCCCTGTTGCTTGCGCACCTTTTCCTACCCAAATTCTTCCTTCCAGTCAACTTTGCATTTAATATGCTTTGATACAGCACTCTGTAAACAGCCACACCTTTCAGTAATGACCTTCTGTGACTTACCCTCTTTGTGGAGGGTGTCCATGTTCATCTTCTGGATCATTGCCAAGTCAGCAGTCTTCCCCATTATTGTGGTTTCAAAGAACAAGAGATACCCAGAATTTATACTGTAGGGATGGTCATTTATTCAAACTCAAATGTAAATATTCTAATATTTTGAGATACTGATTTTTGACTTTCATGAGCTGTAAGCTCTAATCATCAAAATTAAAAGAAATAAACATTTGAAATATATCAGTCTGTGTGTAATGAATGAATATAATTTACAAGTTTCACTTTTTGAATGGAATTAGTGAAATAAATCAACTTTTGATGATATTCCAATTATATGACCAGCACCTGTATATATATATATATATATATATATATATATATATATATATAATTAATTAATTAAAAGTTTTAGTTATTATAACTATATAAGTTTATAAGTTTTATTTATTCATACAAAATGCAAAAGACAAAAAGGTTCCTTCTGGTTGATTAAAAGAACATTTTTGTCACGATGTACATTTCCATTAACATATTAATGACATTTTCCTTGAGGTTGGTTTTTACTCCTGCTTTACCTTACATTCAACTTGTTACTGTTTATAGTGTAAAAAAAACAAAAAACAAATAGAAAAAAACAAACAAACACACAAAGGCTTTGCACTGTGCTCATAAAGAAGAGGAGATTACAGCTACATACAGTATTGTGGTTTTGATGAGTCCAGATGGATTATGGTGTTATTGCTGGACCGACTGAATGAGCATTAGTTTTCTCCATCTCTCTTCTCTCGCACTCATGCACTTTCTACTGTCTGAATGAACATTGCCAATTAAACTTTTTCTCTGGGCAGCCTCACTACCTCAGGAGCTGTGAGCACAATTCTCATGGTGATCCTCATGTTAACAAGTTTAAATCATAATTTTCTAAAAATATCCTGTCATAATTATGATTATATTGCTAATCTTGTGGATGCTTCCATCTAAAAAAAGTATTTAAAGGGACAGTTCAGACAAAATCGAAAACTCTTATTTAATAACATTTATTCACTATTGTTCTATATTAGGGCTGCACGATATATCGCATGCAATATTTAATTCGCATCTTGTCAGTAAAGCCGGTTCTGTAATCAGCTGTAATTTCCATTTACCACACAGAGCCGTTGTTCACTGACAAGCTGTGCAAAACCACGCTGATAATGAATGTGGATTTTCGCAGCTTGTCAGTGAACAATGGCTTTGTGTGGTAAATGGAAATTACAGCTGATTACAGAACCGGCTTTACTGACAAGATGCGCAATAAATATCGCATGCGATATATCGTGCAGTCCTGTTCTATATTACTTTATTTCTTCAATGGTAGCAGAGATTCTGGTAACTTCATGAGAATTCAAGTGATAAAATTCATGCAGAATGTCAGAAACCGCTGACCTGTGAAGCCAAGAGAACCCCTATCACCATTGTGATCTTGAGCGGGCCAATTAACCTCAGGTTAAAGGAAGACTATTCTTGCCATTATGATAAGTTGGTTTTGTTAAAATGACTAGTGAGTGAAAACAGGCAAACACTGCTTCCTGTCAGAGCCATGGCCTTGTGGGTAGAGCTCCGACATACTGTGCAGTCCTGACTTGAACAACAGAGTCCTGACTTGAGGTCTTTTCTTAAACATGTTCCCTTCTCTTCATGCATGTCCTGTCTCTATTTGACTATCCTATCCAAAAACGGCAAGACATCTCAAAAATATAAAAAAACCTGCTTCTGTTTCAGACATTCACATTGGATTAGTGTTCAGTTATTACATCAGCTTTGTCTAAACCTTTCGAGCTACATCCACCAAACTCAGCACAGAGCTTCAGTCTGTTCTCACTCAGGTTGCTTTATCTTTTCTAGCAGATCAGACTTACAGTTTCCCCATAGTGGAGGATCAAAACATCATATAGACTTCTACTGATGATTTCTGACTGTAATTCCTCAAGCTACATCCACCTGCCTTATCCAACTCTTAATGTTTTATTGATCTAAAAATATTCAAAGTTAAACTCCTATACCTTCAAGGCTTTAAAAACTATTTTAAAGAAAAAATTGCAGGACTTTGCCGGGCAACATCAAAGTTAGACTTGCCGATCTGTTATTTTCTGTGTTAGAATGCTTAGTATGCAACCGATTGGTTCAGTTCTTTAACAGAAACAGCACCTCCAACACTTAATTTCCCTCTTATTAGATATTATATAAGAGTGTAACATCACTTGGTTTGATGAAATAAAAATCTCTAACATGGTGGAAATACAGATAGAAAATACTGTGAATATTTAGAGATAGGAAATACAGTGTAATATTTAAAAATGTTCATATTTGAATATCACAGAATCTTGTTCACACACAATCATCATTAAATTCAAATGTTCAGCCAATCCAGCATAATTTTTGCACCAGAAATGCAACATCTCACAACATGCAATGATCCATTTAGCCATGAGGTACTGTACGGTGTTAACAGAGTGCTAGTCTGTGCAGCTGTGTCTGTCCTACACCATGCTGTCTCACTGCCCTTTACACTGCTTTTAATGAGTCCGCTGGACCGACTGAATGAGCATTAGTTTTCTCCATCTCTCTTCTCTCGCACTCATGCACTTTCTACTGTCTGAATGAACATTGCCAATTAAACTTTTTCTCTGGGCAGCCTCACTACCTCAGGAGCTGTGAGCACAATTCTCATGGTGATCCTCACGGTAACAAGTTGAAATCATAATTTCTAAAAATATCCTGTCATAATTATGATTATATTGCTAATCTTGTGGATGCTTCCATCTTAAAAAAAAAAAAAAAAGTATTTAAAGGGACAGTTCACACAAAAAGTGAAAACTGTTATTTAATAACATTTATTCACCATTGTTCTATATTACGTTATTTCCTCAAAACCTAGACACACAAAACCAAAATTTTCTAAGAATATCCTGGTCATATACTCTTAATAGAAGCTGTTAAACTCCAAAATGCACATTAAAAATGTGGACCATAAAATACAGTAACTGTTTCATTTTCATTGTGAGAATTACTGTAAACTCCAATAAAAAGTCCAGTAAATGTATTAAAAAAAAGTGGTCCACATTAAAAACATAACAAATGGGCTCAATATACACTACCATTCAAAATTTAGGGGTTGGTAAGATTTATTTATTTTTTAAATAAGTATTTTATGCTCACAAAGGCTGAATTTACAATTTAAAATAGCTAAAAGTGCTTTCTCTTTAATATGTTTTAAATGTAATTTATTCCTGTGAAACGAAGCTGTATTTTAAGCATCAATACTCCAGTCATCAATGTCACGTAATCCTTCAGAAATCATTGTAATACGATGATTTTCTGCTTAAGAAACATTTCTTGTTATTATCAAAGTTGAAATCAGTTACAGTTTTCAAGACTTTGAATAGAAAAACACAGGATTTGTTAGTAATAGAAATCTTTTGTGTCACGAATCCGGTCTATGAACTCTCGTTCACTCACCACCAGAGGTCACTTGCTCACCACATTGACTCTCACACCATACATCACACTGGACTGCATTTCCCATCATCCATTGCCCTGATGACACATACACAGCTGATTACACTGATTGCACTTACACAGCTGAATGCTCTGATCACACAGCTATCACGCAATCACACACCCTATATAAACCATGGACTTCCTCTCAGTCACTGCTGAGTATTGTTCTGTGTGTAGCACTCTCCAAGTGTTAGCTGCCTTACCAAGCCATTCTGTATTTATGTTTAGCTCTGTGTTTAGTTCTGCATATATCCCTCTCCTAGCGATAGCTGCTTTACTGAGCCTTTCTGTGTTTGTTTAGTCTTGCCTTGCCTGTTTCCTCGTGTTCTGATTTCTGCCGTTATATCTTGGATTAACCCTTTGCCTGATGTCTTGGACTCTGTTCGCCCCTGCCCGGATTATTGCTCGTGTACCCCTCTTGTCTAGCCCTCTGGATATTGTTCGCCGATCGGAGACCACGCCCGTTCTTTTAAACAGTATTCTTTCAAATCTTCATAACCTATACAATTTTGCTTATTAGTTAAACTGATCTTGTTTTAAGGATATTTGAATTTTGTGAAAAACAAAAGTACTAATAAGAACTTGTTTAAGTGTAGTTGTAGTGTAGTCAATTGACCCTTCACAAAGAGTTTGACTAACAGGCGATCTGACCAATCATAACTCCGAATCTGCCATTTTGTCTGAAAAACAAATCAGACAGGGGAGTAGATTAACTTCAGTGGACTTAAACTTGAAAAACTGTGCGTGGTCACGGGTTACTTAAGCTAAGTGAAGAACACAATGAAGAAGAATAGTTACTGTAAATACTCAGCCTTTAAAAAAAAAAAAAAAAAATCCACAGGGAAACAAACAGAAATGAGCCAAAGCAAAAGCACATCCACATTAGTAACCAGCAACTGAGAGAATGAAACTAGGAGAATTTATACAAATGCAAGAGAGGAACTAATAATTTAATTAACTGAACACAGGTGAAATGAATAAGGCAATCAAAGGGAAACACCGGAAGCTAGGTCAATCAAACTAATGCAGGAGAACAGAAACCGATGGAAACACAAAAGTCCATAACTGTAACATGTGTATTGACATCTTTCCCAAGGTTGAAATAAAGGCTGCATTTACACTGCAGGTCTTGATGACCAATTCCGATTTTGTGACTATATCCGTTAGTAAAAGATCAAGGAGATAAGTTTGGTCAGGGTGGTGTTGTTTGCTTTCTTTCGAACGTAGTTCCAGGCAGCTGTTCACCGCATTACATGACCATATCACTTCGCCAAATGATTTCTGTTATTTCAAAGGTCTTACAACAGCAAAACGGCTGTTGGGCTGTAGTTACACAATGCAGCGCTGAGCTTACAAACACTGCTTTATCAGGCATATATATGGTGGCCGAGAGAGCTCAACGCGCTGCAACTTCAGAAAACACATGCAAATAGAAAAAGCACCAGCAAATCAAGAAAACATCTTCTTCAGTTTGACAGCAGGTGGTGCAAATGCTCACAACGTAAACAAATAAAGAAATGCGCTGCCAATTCTCACAACACAACCAAATAAAGAATTTTATTTGCAGCGCGTTTCTTTGTTTGGTTGTGTTGTGAGTATTTGCAGCGCGCATATTGTCAAATTGATGAAGTTGTTTTCTTAATTTGCAGGTGTTTTTTTCTATTTGCGGTGCGTTTCTTTATTTGGTTGTGTTGTGAGCATTTGCAGCGCGCATATTGTCAAATTGATTAAGTTGTTTTCTTAATTTGCAGGTGTTTTTTCTATTTGCAGCGCGTTGAGCTCTCTCGGCCACCGTACATATAACTTGCTAGATGAAATGAAAATGACATCGAACATTTTCTAAAGACAGTTGTCCTTCAGAAATACAGTGATATAAAAACACCCGCGCCTCGTTTGGATTTTTAAACGTGCATTACGTGCTCATGTTTATTCAACGAAGCCATTTGGAAAATCGGTCCGTTTTGATATTGTGCCGGCGCTACTAACAAGACCGATAACAAACACAGACCGGAAGTTAACTTCGGTCCAGGCGCGTGCGCCCGATGAAACCGTCTATAACTAGAGACATTGCTGCCGAACACTATTGAGAGACGCATAGAGTTTTTTTTTTTCTCTCTCTCCCTCTCTCTCATAACTTAGTTATTAACTGTATTAACTGCATTAATCTGTTATTAACGGCTAAAGCCTCCGTTACCAGGTTTAAATGACGTTTTGGAATTAGCAAAGTAGGCTTTGGATGAAATGCGGAAGAAATAATCCTGCTCACAATAGCGATTTAAGTAGAAATACCGGACGAATGCCTTGAAATATATCATCTGATCGATGTCTTGAGGTGTGGCAACCGTAGTATAAGCGGAATAATTGACTTCGGTCCATTGAATTATTCGAAAAATAATGCTCCGCTTCGCATCGTGACCGCATCACCACCTCGGGTGTGCTGTGCATTATTTTTCTAATAATCCAAAGGCCCGTCGTCAATTATTCCTTACTTAACACAAATGAATGAAATTAATATTCTGCTACTCAACTAGAGATGTTTCATTTGAAACAGGAATGTCTGTACCGTGAAATGTTTCAAAAAACTCACTTTTCAATGACTTAGAAGTCGCATTTACAGGGGAATATCTGATATCACCGCTTACGCGGCCAAAATGCGTTCTGATGTTCATTCATGTTTATTTTGTGCTTTAAGTAAAATTGAAAATACAATTGGTTCACGTGCCACTTGAACTGAGGCAATACAGCGATCTGTCACGACACATTAAATAGCCACAAAATGGTATTTATTGTTTGAATTTCTTTAAAAAAATGACAAAATTTGAAAGCTAAGAATTCATTATAACTTTGTTCTCTTCATTTGCTAGTTGCTTTCCATTAATCTATAGCAGAAGAACAGCTCTCCTATTGCTGTAATATGGTAAACCCAATGATGTGCGTCACTATTATTATGAAGTAAGTAATGCAATCCAGCCAAGCTACTATTATAATACATACAATCCAATGACGCACAGGTGCCGCAATGATGTAATTTGTTTTTGCAGGGAGAGCTGTGGGTCTAATTTTAGGTGCATTTAAAAATAGCTGACTTTTCACTGCCACGATTTGCATTCCTCACACTTGATGGCTGATTTGCACTCTCTCCATAGACATAATCCAAAAGAAAACAGATCTCATACATTGCGGATTACTTTATCAGTTCGCAAGCCAACATTGCAAACTTTTTACTCCACGACACAGTCAGAAGGTTTAGGGTTGATCAACCATTTATAGCTAAACTATGTCTGTAATAATGAAGAAAAAGAGAGAACAAGATGAGGAGGAGAGGGCTGAATTTGTTGTCTTGGAGACTGTTGCCAAGTAGCAATATCACGGAAGCTTAGTAACAGAGTGAGCTAAAGGGAGAGACACTTTTTGAGACTGTGACTTAAAAATGGGCAATAATAGATTAGACGCATAGGGATGGTAACAGCGGTTTTGAAAAATGTGTAGCTTGTGTGCGCTCAAGAGGGTTGGAGTTAAGTCTAGACTTGAATGACCAGGATTATTTTTAGCCCACCTCAAGCAGTGAGAGACCCCTGGAGAATGGGAGCATTCAGAGATTTAATTATGGCAGAGGAAGAAGTGTGTGTGTGTGTGTGTGTGTGTGTGAAGGAGCGTGAGCAACGACTGATTTAATCAACAATACATACAATTAGCTCAGAGGACATTTAAAACTGTGAATTAATTTGAAATCAGAGAAGCTACATTTGCTTTATTTGATCCAGTGGTGGATTAGATCACTTGAAATGTGTAATAGAATACATAATGATGTGTGTTCAGCTGTGACTGTCTTCCCACTTCCACCCGAGAACATCCATCCCCAGGCTTATAAGTCATTTATAACACACCTGAGGATGTATTCTTAATAAAAACAGACATTGATGACTCAGACATGTACTGTACATGAACTGATATGCTAATTACAAATAAATGTACAAGCATGTATATATGGGAATCTGAATCAAGTGAAGTAGGGACAGAATGTCTGAGACCAAAGACCGTTGGGAAAAAGAATGTCCACTATAGGGTAAGATGGGGAAGATGCCCTACATTAAAACACTGTGCATTTACTTTTAAATTGTAACATACACTCACCAGCCACTACTCCTGGTTAGTATCAGGTTGGACCCTCTTTTGTCTTAAGAACTGCCTTAATTCTTCATGGCATAGATTCAGCAAGATTCTAGAAACATTCCTCAGTGATTTTGATCCATATTGATTTAACAAAAGGAGCTAAAGTGCTCCAAGAAAAATGCCAAATTCTGACCCAAGTGTCAGCAGAAATCGAGACTCATCAGATCAGGCAACCTTTTTCCAATTTTATATTGTCCAGTTTCGTGAGCTCGCTGAGTTAACTGTTGTCTTTCTATCAGCTCGATCAAGTCTGGCCATTCTCCTCTGACCTCTGGTATCAACCAGGTATTTTCACCCACAGAGCTGCTGCTTACTGTATATTTTCTCTCTTTTTCCCGGACCATTCTCTATAAACCCTAGAGATAAAAATCCCAGTAGATCAGCAGTTTCTGAAATTGTCAGACCTGGCACCAACAAACCATGCCAAGTTCAAAGTCATTTAAATCACCTTTTTCCCTCATTCTGATGCTCAGTTTGAACTTCCGCAGATCATCTTGACCATGCTTGCCTAAATAGATTTGTATGAAAAGTGAAGATGTCTAAATCTAATTGTAATAGTTACAGCATGCCACTTGAGTTCTTTTGTGCATCCTACCCAAAAGGACTAATTTTATCTTTTCATTAAAGTCCACAAACATAGAAACATTCATCTGTCCACAAATCCCCCATTAACAAATAAATTTTGATATTCAACATAATGCAGTATCACACATCATTATTTTCCAGAGACACAAAATTAGATCAATTAACCTCAAAAAACGGTTTTAACTGACTAAATATCACAAATGTTTTTAGATGAAATGACAGAATGGCAGCATTAAAACTACCACAGCCATTCATCAATTGTTTTTGTGCCATCTGTATTCAAAATAATAAAAAAAAAAATATTTTATACCCTGACATACCCTATAGAAATTAAAGAAACAATACTGTCTTTTTTTATTGTTATATATAGAATTCAAAATACTATAATGCTATTTTGTATGGGCCAACATTGTGAAAGGGCCCCCCCTGTTGGTTACAGGATTTGTCTCGATCTTTACACTCACTATATTGCTGATAAATCTTGCAGAAACTTTGTACTACAGCATTACTGTAGTAACAATAACATTTATTTTGGCAGAAACTAATGGTATTTTTTTTAAGTAATAATGAAATTTGATGTTTGCAAATGCAATGTATTCACAGGTTAATGTGCTTAGTTTCAGTTTCAAATTTATTCCAGGAATACATGGCCTCTCTGCCCACAGTTCCACAAAATCATAATGACATGGCAGATAATCTTTTCTTCATTCCATGATATATATACAATGCCAATCTCCATGCATCCCCCGAATTACAAACACTTGACACATCAATACAAACATCACCAACAAGAACAAGATCACCAAAGTATTTCTTACGCAAATCCTCATACAAGGAGCAATCATACAAACAAAATGCTTCTCATCTTCTGTCACAGAAATATTTGATGTTAACTTACAATAACTACAAATTCTCTCGGCCATTGGTGTATTACTTGCATTGTGAATATATATTTAACTTATTATTTTCCAAAACTGATGTGTACCATGCCTCATGTGCTTTTTCTTTTAGTCGTTGGTTAAGAATAGCTGCAAATGTTCTTATATCACCTACACTTTGAGCCTCCCGGGCACTAGAAAAACTAGAAAAGTACAGCAGAACTCTAATACAAGTAACCCTTGTTTTTCTACCTACTTCATCTAATTAAAAAAGCATAATATTATAACATTTTCTTGGATAACGATGATTTAGACACTAGTTTTATCCAATACATGATACATCTTTTCATATTTCACCAATGCCATTCTTAATGAGATTGAAATATCCTTCCTTTTTGCTTTGTACTATATTTCTGAACCACTGACTGTAAAATAAAAAAATAGGATCTATTGTAGAATAACCTGACCTATACCCTGCTTGTTCTTCATAAAACATATTATTTACTTCTACATAATATACTAATCTCCAGTTCAAGACCTTTGTAAAATTTTACCAAACACATTAAGCAATGAGATCCTCCTGTAATTTCCTACATCATTTTTATCACCATTCTTGTATAGCGGACAAATCACAAGTCCCCTGTATCTAATATTGTGTTATATAAAGAGAGCATTATAGGACATAACATATGTGATGCTGCTTTCAGCATCTCAATAATAATACCGTCTGGTCCAGGGGCCTTTCCATTACTCATCGACATAATAGCTTTAAAAATCTCATTATAAGTATAATACTACTATCTAAAATTTCATCTTCATTAAATAATGCAACTTCATGATTATTTATGTGATCATCGTTTGTCATGATCATCTGTGACAAAGTTTTCAAAGTCAGCATTTATATTAAATTTTGAATCAGATATCAAATCAAAATATTCTAGTCACTTATCATGTTCGATATTGTAAGACTGTATATTATTTGACCTTCCATAACTTTTAATTTTCTTCCACAGCTGCTGTGCTTTCATGTTTTCCTGTAGTATGTTACCTAAAACATTTAAATTATACTGTTTTTTCTTTCTATTACATAATTTTTTTACATTTTCGTTTCTCAAGAATGTAATTGCTCATAGTCCCCACATTACCTGTTCTTCTAACTTGATTTAAAACACTGTATTTTACAGATTTCTGAAATGAACAATCTTCATCCCACCACTGTGGTTGTTTGACTTTAAATACAGACCTTTTAATTAGAAATCTATCTACCTGCTTCATGTATAGTTAACGCGAATGCGCACACACAACACACGCACACACAACACACGCACACACACTCTCACACTAATGCGCACACACACACACGCACACACACACACACGCACGCACACACTCACGCACACACCCCAAATGTTCAGAGCATCACCACAATGTCCAACAATCATATACACAAACTCCCATTTATCAGTAAATGAGAGGGAAAAAAAAGATCTTAAAATCCTGTTGACTTAAATAAAAAAAAAAAAAAAGGTAAATTAGTATTTTTTAAATAATCATTGGAGATTATATACATGTAGAACTTTGAAATACAAGCAATATATAACAACACTAGGAAATATTAAATACAGTTTTTCTCGATTGCTAACACACAATTCATAAAACAATTCACCATTTTCTCACAACTATAAACACAATCTCAAAACTACACACCAACTTGCACAAACCTCAAACTTCCAGGTCAAAACCAAATATTCTAGTCAAAAACAAATTATCTTCAGTCAAAAACAAACTTTGGCCTCAGATGATGCACAAACCTGCCAAATACACAGACTACTCCACTGCCTAGAAAACACCAGTGAGATCAATTCAAAACACTGTTACTAAAACCTCTTACTGGTAATCAGGAATCAGCGGAAGGGTGGAGGTACAATAAAATAAAAGGAGAAGCATTTAGAATTGTTTTTATTTTTTATTACAGGACTTTAATATGTATATACACTTTCCAAAAAAAAAGAACTGAGTATGAATTCAGTATGCAACAAAAGACTGTTTACTGTCAGTTACAGTACACGCGCAAAAAGAAAAAAAGAAAAACACTGTTCAGTTACTGATCAGCACCCTCAGCATCACGTCTCTGGGCAGGATCAGGCCACATACCTTCATCTACATCACAGTAAATGTTTTCTCTTGCAAGGCAGGGGGGAAAAAATGCTCTGCTGTGTCTTATCCAGCCTTGGATCGACTCTATAGCAATGTCACCACAGGCCTCTTCCATTGCTTGCAAAATGTTTGCCCGTTCGTAAGGGGAGTATGCTGGTAGAAACATGTTAGAAAATCTGGGATGGTCATTGAACCAATTGCGGACCAGAGCGGCACGATGGAAACTTACATTATCCCAAATTACAACATACTGAGGCTGCTCGGCCCGTCCTGGCTCTCTTGCTTCGTGCTGGATAATGGAACCATAGAGACGGTTAAGGAAATCCAAGAGATGTTGTGTGTTGTAAGGGCCCAAGGTTGCATGATGGTGGAGAACCCCATGGTGACTGATGGCAGCGCACAGTGTCACATTGCCCCCACGCTGACCAGGGACCTCCACAATGGCACGGCGTCCAATAATGTTCCTCCCACTTCTCCTCCTTTTAGTTAGATTAAACCCTAAGCACTAAATAACACATTAGTGAGTTACACTTAGTACCTGTACATACTGCACTCGCTGATTCTTGACTTGCTCTGAATTCCTTTCAAAAGGCACCTTATATACCTGTTTCATTCGAAGTCTGTTACGATGCAGGATACGGTCAATTGTAGAAATACGTATACGATCAATTTCTGAGAAGGCTTCTTGATCTTCAATAATTCTTCTCTGAATTTCACCCAGTCTAATTTCATTATTAGCAAAGACCATATTTACAATTGCAGTTTCTTGGTCCTCTGTCAGAAGACGTTGTCTGCCTCCCCCAGGCAGTCGCCCCTCAACTCTGCAAAAATACAGTACATAGAAGAACAACTAATACTGAGCAACACATAAATTTGACAGATTTACAGCATGATACAGTTCTGTACACAGAAGGACAGGAACAAATGTTCTTTGGCCCCTTCCTCTTCCTCTTCCTCTTCCTCTTCTTCTCTGTCTCCCATCTCTTTCTGCTCTTTCACCGTGTGTCATCAATTTTGCTACTTAGTGTTAACACGTGCATAATTGTGTGTTGATTGTGTTGAGTTAATTATATTATGTGTTTGTGTTTTCTGAACAAGAATATGGTTAAACCTGTGCAAAATGATGGAATTTTGGTGTAGAGTTTTGCAGAAAACACTGAACAAATTGGAACGTGTGTGAAAGCAGGTGAAATGTGTTAAAAGTTTTGAGAAACGTGTCTTTATTTTGAGAACTGTATGAATGGTTTGGAAAATTGGGCCAAATGAATCAGTTATAGTGTGTTAGCAATTGAGAAAAACAGTAATGCACATTTTTGCAGGCACAATTTAATTCACATATTTTGTACTATATGCACGTTTAATGCACATTTTTAATGCCCACATTTTTGTACATTTTTAAAGTGTGCCTAACTGGCAATGAATGTGCATTTTAAATGCACATGTTTCAAGCACATAATGTGCAGCTTTAGCACATACTTGTGCATAATTGGTAATGTGCATTTTATATAATATGCATGTTTACATGAACATACAACTCAGGGACAGGACACTAAAAACTGGGACTGTCCCTAGAAAACGGGGACATCTGGTCACCCTATAAGAGCACATTAAATTTATGTGAATATTTTTTTGAATGCAAATCTGCATAATATTGATGCTTAAACTAGAAAGCACATTACCAATACAATCTGACGGCCACCATTTTTTCTCCACTTTCCAATCAGTGTCTCCATTCAGGTATGGACCCCATCTCTCACATTGTTATTGAAAGAGGGCCTTCTCTCTCAGTGCAAGGTCAGGTTTGAGTCCTCACATGTACGGCAGCCACCGCTCGCATACAGAACGGTTTTGGGGGTTCTTTCAATGCTGGGGGTTCCCCATAGTATCGGGCATGCTGTATTTACTTGCAATTCTTATCTCATCCATAAGCATCTTGTACTCAGTCACTGTTTACCTGAACAACTCTGATCTGTTGTCTGCAGTCTACGGTTGTCCAAACAAACTCGCAAAAGGCCTAAAATAAGCTCTGGTTGCAAACATGACTTGTAACATCACACTTAGTTCTGCTTGATCAATATTCTAGTTGCGTTGCTATGGAAGTTCTTGAAATTCTATTTACATTTAAAATTTTCTCGCTCGCTCGCTTGCCACTTAAAAAACATTATATTGAGAGAGAATGAGAATGAGCTTTATTGCAAGGTATGTTTACACATACGAGGAATTTGTTATAGTGACAGAAGCTCCACAGTGTGAATGACAGCGACAGGACCGATATTAAAAAGAATAATATACAAAATAGACAATGTACAAAATAGCAAAAATACTTATATAATATATATATATAATATAGACAATTATGTATGTACAGGTATGATATGTGCAAATTGAAATGTAAATAAGTATGTGTGTTAAATAAATAATGTATAATAGTGTTGTGTGTTCCACGTTTATTGTCAAGTGCTCATGAGATGGATTGCCTGCGTCGACCAGACGGCAGCAGTTCAAAGAGGGAGTGTGCTGGAGTCCAGAGTGATTTTACCAGCCCTTTTTGTTAGGGAAGTAGACTGGACACAGAGGATTAGCAAACAATGTGATGTTTATTAGAATCAGCAGAGGGTAAGGAGTGAATGGAGTTGAGTGGCGTTTAGGAATACTGGAGGTTATGGAGGAAGGGTAAGCAGACTTGGTTAGTAACTTGCCAGGAACTCGTGGACGCGGAGGAGAAGCACACACCCCAGATGCCGGAGGAGGAGAGAGGATGATCCACGGAGAGGAGCAGACGAGAGGGATCCAGGGAAACAGCGGTGGAGATAACTGAAGTATACAGACAGGTTAGTAATAAAGTAGTGGGCAAAGAGAAGAGAGAGTCCACTTTGTCTTGAAGAGATCGGACAAATGACTGGAGTGGGGTGTGTGCTTAAATAGTGCTTGGTGATTGGATGCCAATGAGGTGCAGGTGCTCTGAATTAATACTCGAGTGATTGGGATCTCTGTGATGGATTGGTGGTGGAGCCTGGCTGATCTGTGACACTTTTGGGTTACACTTTATTTTAATTAATTAAGTACTAGTAGTAGCCGTAGTAGTAGTACTTAAATTAAATAAAATGTACTTACCATGTAACTAAGTTATGGAACATCCTGTAATTACAGTTTGTAATTTTGTAGATGTAACAGACAGCTACTGTTACACATATGTAACATGCCGAGTCTGTTACACAGCTACGTGTACACTTAAGTACAATCTTGATACATTTTAATTTAAGTAGCTTATGCCTGTGTAATATTCTGTAATTTTAATGTAATTAGAAAGGTATTACATGTATTTAAGCTGTGTACTGGTGGGTTAAATCAAACTAAGGTGCAGCCGGATAAGGTGGACATAGATACACATGAAGTACACTTTATTTTAAGTAGCTTATGTCTGTGTACTTACATTTATAATTACGCTGTATAAAGTCTGCAACACATATGTAACAATCTTTTGGTTACATAAGTAGCTGTGTAACAGACTCGGTCTGTTGTACTAAGTACTTAACTAGGTAATTACTCTGTATTATGGACACCTTAAAATAAAGTGTTACCCCCTTTTGCTCACTCTGGATGAGTACAGTTCTTGGAGAGTGGGGAGGGTTGTACCAATGATTCTCTCAGCAGTCCGGACTACCCTCTGTACTCTTCTGAGGTCAGATTTGGTAGCTGAGCTGAACCAGACAGTTACTGAAGTGCAGAGGACGGATTCAATGATGGCGGAGTAGAACTGTTTCAGCAGCTCCTGTGTCCTGTGGCAGGTTGAACTTCCTCAGCTGGCGAAGGAAGTACAACCTCTGCTTGGCCTTTTTAACAATGGAGTCTATGAATGTCCCACTTCAGGTCCTGAGAAATTGTGGTGCCCAGGAACCTGAATGACTCCACTGCAGTTATAGTGCTGTTCATGATGGTGAGTTCTGTTCATATTTGTACTTCTACAGCGACCTAAGAGACTTGCTTGTCAATGTTTTACACGCCAATCACATATAACCTTCACAAGGCGTTCAACAACGATTTATTCGAAAATAAACAACGGAATGGAGGAACACGTTCCCACACCGGCTTCGACTTTATTTAAAGATAGGCGGCAGTAAGTTATGCAATTTATTTATTTTGTGTTACTCTGTAGATGGTTTAAGGTAACTTAGCTTAGGCCAAAAATGACGTAGGCCTATGTTCTTCTCAAAATGTCCCAATATTAGTTTTATCTGTCCTGTTTTAGTCTGATGTCCTGTAGCTTCTTTCTTATATAGGCAGTGCATCGTTCAGAACAAAATACCTATTGGTACTACCACCTTAATAAATAAATAATTTAATTACAATTCACAGTTGTGATTTTTCTGTATCTGTGCTATTTACTATCATGTCGCAGGGTACCTACATCACCTGGTTGAGCAAAAACCATGAGAATTTGGTGATTGTAACTTAAATTGTTCTTCACTGCTGACCTGAAATATTTTTTTTTTCTTCTGCTTTTTGATTTCCTGTTATCTTATGCTAAAGTTTATCCACCTGTTCTAACATATAGTGCAGGACTTTGTTTGGAAGTTCACATTGTATTTTTCTTCATGTGCTTCAGGTCCAGTGTGGTTTTGGACCACTAATTTTCTGGATGATGAAATACATTATGTTTGGACAAACTCATTTCAATCTTAAATGTATTTATTATTATTATTATTATCATTGAATCATTTCTCACACTATTACGCATGGCATTATGTCAGATGCATGCACAAATGTTGAAACACTAGAAATAACAGTGAAATAAAACACAATCTGTTCAGTTGACTTAAAAGGGAGGAAAATATCATTGTACATATTTTTGATGTAAGTACATAGTAGTTAAGGCCACTTAATATAAAGTGGGACCAAATTAAGATTAATGCATTTTATTGTACATAATGTAAAATAAACAATCTGTTCAAGAACCTTGGTTAATTTAAATGAAATTTACAAAAGTCAGTATATTATTTGGGTTATTTAATTCAAAAATGTAGTTTGCACTTGTATACTCAAATTTCTTGAGAAAAAAAAAACAAGTGAGAAGCTCCCTCATGTCATTTCCCAGCATGGGTGAAAACTGTTATTATTTGGGGTGGACCTTCTTTCAGAATTGTCTAATTAGACTGAAACCACATGCATGCTGTTTGCTTAAGCTGATGAGAGGCAATAAATGGGGAGATGCATGTGTGATGCCAGACATTCTGTTGTGAAAAGTGTTTCATTTTTCAAGTAAATCTTGCACCAAATATTTTCCAGTGTAGCTAAAATAGATGTTTAAATCTTGATTTAAAGTGAAACAGCCCCTCTGCTGGCCACTGCAAATACTTGCTCCACAACACAAATTAGCAACTGATATTGAAAACCCATCCATTAAATGTAAACTATAATCTGTTCTGATTTACTGTGACATCAGCCTCTTCATGTAACCCTTATTTTCCATAATAAATAATTTGATTTTAATAATATAAATGCCAATAATATTGAGATGGTCTTTAAAAAGACATTAAAACTTATTCATATTGGTGGATTTTGTATTTGTTAAGCAAAGTAATATAGCTTAATATGACCAAATCAACTACTACATTAGCTTACTCCAACTCGGTTTCATAGGTTTTACATCCTTCCATATTTTTAAAATTTGATAGTTGTAGTGTTTTAGAATAAAGATGTTCATAGATTTCTAATACACTGAATCTGCAGCTGACAAAATCATGTTGTTGATCTTATTACACAAATTATTGAACTAACATTTAATATTTGTAAGGCAGGTGAACCAGAAAGGATTCACCTTCATATGTGAAACATAAAATGCAGAATTCCAGATATAGGAAAACAGATGCAAGTCTTTTTTTTTTTTCTTCTTCATATTTTTGTACATTGTAATGTGCTTGTTTTTAATGCACATTTCACTTTTTAATGCAAGTGTATATTTTATAGGTGCACACTTTTTAACACACATGTATTTTTGTGCATTTTTAAATATGCATTTTTTGTAATGTTTGCATTTTTAGATGTCAAAAAATATGAACAAATTCTGCGCCAATTACGTAGAGCAAAAATAATGTTTGTAATTGGGTGCGTAGATTCAGTCAATCGAAGAAAAATACAAAAAACCAAGGCAAAAAATCCGCACACCAAACAAAATGCATAGTTCAAGGTCCTTTGAACAAGAGTTTATTCCTGAAGATTTACACGGTGACAACAACAACTAAAGTGCACATAACAAAAAAAGCAAACGTTAGAAAAATATGTATATGTCCATTTTTAGATGCACACAAACAAAGTACTAATTTTAATGGAAATATTATGAACCAATGATTCAGTTACCCATTAATAAAGAGTTGCTTCATTTGCTTTGTTTCTGAACGAATCAGCAAATCAGAATGTATTATAAAATACTTATAATATTTTACATGACAGTGACAGCAGGCAAAGTCCATCATCTAAACTCTAAAACAGAATACTTAATCTTAATTTGGACAACATTATTTACTGGACAAATATGTAAATACTAAAACAAAAGGGTGTTTGATATGCAGTAGGGGTGTCCCCGACTAAGGATTTTCATAGTCGAATCGGAATTTTCGAATCATGCCGATAGTCGACTGATAGTCGAATCATATATTTGGGGGCGGAGCAAAATACATTACCAAGAGTCAAGTCAGACGTTCGACAGTCATAAATACACAGGGAAAATGTGTAACGGACGCCTCGCAGATACAAACGGGGTGAATAATGTTTAATGTTTTGATTAAAAGATAGTTAACATTAAACGTCAGCGAAACCCTTAAGAATTCACTTTTTTTTTCTTTTTTTTTTTTTTTTTTTACAATAGTGCTCTCATTATAATGTTATGTATATGAGTTATAACGTTCTGCATTTCTGTTTTGAGCTGCGCGCGCTGAAGATGAATGAAGCATATGATAGCCGGTTTTTAATCAATGGGATTTAACTCATTTATCTCACATAGAATACGCTTCGTTATTTATATAACATAACGTTAATATTACGATTTATAGGCTATCTGCACAAAATGCCCCGAATGCACATGAACGCGTCTGCGCGGCTCTGAATGAACTCCTTTTGTGGAGGCGTTCTTCACGCAATAACATGCAACTCAACTAAACACTATAAAACCACAGCGTTTTATTATAATAGAGTTCTCATTATAATGCTATGTATATGACAGTGCCAGTCATAGTTATTAATATTCTGCATTGTTGTTCTGCTCGCACCGCGCGCTGAAGAGATCATCACCGTATAGTACTACAATGAAGCGCTTTACTGTAGCGTAACAACCAAATGCATCTGATACGAGATAAATATAAAATATAAATAAACAGACTGAACCGTTTTGAAATCACTTGTTGTACCCTACCTGGTAGAAGAAGAAAAAATAAGTCTTCCACTCAGCCTGTGTCAATTTGAGTCTTGTTAAAGATTTAAATCCCTGCTACCAAGATGCTCCTCTGTTGGTGACGGATTAGAAAGCGAAATTTATCTATAGGGGAAGTTGGATTTATTCATGCAGTTAATATTTATTTAAAGCTTCTTTCTTTTAAGATTCTTATCATAATAGGCTGTATATTAACTTATTGGGAGAAAACCGGTAGTTCAATGTGAAATCAGACACTGAGCACCCCTGTATAGCAAAAATGGCATGATCATAACACCCCGCGAATATTCGACTGTGAGACTGGGAGTCGAATCAGGCTCCTCGAATCGAAGCATCGAAGCATCGACTATTCGGGGACACCCCTAATATGCAGTATGATCTGCATTGTGCAAAATTCTCATGCATACACTGTAATTTTAATGGTAAAAGATTGCAAAAAAAATGCTATGGTAAGAGTGTCACACTTCACAACCTCCGAGCGAGGAGATATAGGAATTCATTCAATAAACAGACTTTAATTATCCAGTCACTTGGAACACAGGAATCACAGGAGACACAGAACACAAGGATGACGTTTAAGACCCAACAAACACTAACTGAATAGACAAGACCTTAAATACACAGACAATTAGGGACAAACGACTAGACACACCTGAACCACATGACATACTGAACGGGAGACAGAAACTGGGTCACGGAGCACATGGGGAGCAAAACCACAACAAAATCAGTCCAGGGGCGTGACAAAGAGTCTGTTAATTTGTTAACATATATGTTCCCTTACTAAATACGGTGAAAAACGGTAATTCAAGGGTGTCCAATCCTGCTCCAAGAGGGCCACTGTGCATAGTGTAGCTCCAACCCCAATTAAACACACCTGATGTTACATCTTATGTTGTTAAGTTAATATTTATTGCACTATTTTAAGTGTTGTGTGTGGTGTTTTTTATTTGTGTGTATGACACTTGTGCACATTCTTTAAATCAGTATTTACCAAAACTTGTAGAATAAAAGCTACTTGAGATGAACTTTGATTCTTCATGTGGCTTTCTCTTCACCACTGTGTTATTAAAGGTTTAAAACAGTTTAGTAACGGCTTATGCTAATTCAGCAGAAAAGGGCTGATGAATCAACTGATTTAAGATGTTTTTTTTGTTTTGTTTTTGGTTTACTGGTTTAAAATGTTTGACTGCTGCACTAGAAATGTCCCTGGTTTTTCAGAAATCTGATTACCTTGGCTCAAAATATCATGTTACTGGATACTGAAAGCTGTTCTGCATGATTCTGTGTGTGAGTGATCTGTCTGAATGAATCACAAACCAATCCATGGTCAGTAGTTCAGATATTTGGGGTGTCACCTGGAGTGGTTAGTTTAATTTTAGGGTGGCTTGTGTCCATGCTGCTGGTCGTATTTGAAGTTGAAACATCATTTTCATTGAAAACTGAATAGCCGGAGTCATATGAATGGATAGAGCTGATAGAGTTCTTCTTTCCATGTGCTGTGAAGGAAAGGCATTCCAATGAATGTTTTACCCCTTTTCATTAACAATTTCAAATAACAAACCAAAAGCATGAAACCCTGTGAAGTTTAGTTTCAGGATTATGTGGCAGTCTATAATGTATGTTGTTAAGCATGAGTTATATTCACACTTTTTATGGAATGTTCTCTCATTCCCTCCTGCACTGCATTTCTCCTGTTTTTGGTTTGCATTCATATTGTCTGTTAATTATTACAAAAACATTCATAAATAAATAAATAATTTGTCATTGTGCCAATAATTTTTGAAAAATATGCCTTTTCAGCATATCAGTTCTGTAACTAAGATGAAGAACTTAAAATACACATTCACCACTTATAACAAACACTCTGAGCTTATAATTACTAATTGCATATATAATGTTATTTTATTTCACAGTGCCATACCCACCACATTCAGATGTTGAACATGCAGAATGTAAAATCTCAGAGTCATCTGACAGTCTGGCATCTTTTGTTGACATTAATGTGTCATCATCACTGACTAGAAAAGAAGAGACATACAGTAAGAGTGATGAAAGAGATTATTTTGATATTATTTTTGTAAATATGTACAGGTTTACTTGTATGTATAGCATGACTCACAGTCTAAAAGAGAGTCTTTGCTCTGTCTGGTCTTTTTTGCCATAGCAGGAAGCCTGTGACCCAGCTCCTTTGGTGATTTCTGTTTTTAAAGATGCATGGTAATTTTTGGTAGGACTGTGTTCTGTTTTGTTTTTTGATTATTTTGTTTAGTCTTGTGTGCCGTGAGCCGTTCACAAATTGCAAGTGCTGCTCCCAACAAAGACCTTCTTGATCTTTTGCAAATGATAGATTTCAGATTTAGTTTTTAATTAATGTTAATTCAATATTCCACTTTATCCAGCTTTTCTTTTTTTTCTTTTTTTTTTTGCACTTTGTGTTCATATTGCATATTCATATTTACTGCTCCAAATAATTAATGTGTGCATAACTGAATTGCAAACTGATTTAGACTAACAAGTTTGACTGATTTTTTAATAGAACCGACTCAATCAAGTGAATCATTCACCAGTCAGGCACTGCAGTTCACAAGCATATTTAAGTATTTAAGGCATACTGCTGCTGCACAAATAGCATATATAATAATAACATGTAGCAGATCTATACAGGTGGAGCTGAGGAAGGTGGAGGGCTTCAGAGAAACTCTGAAAGCGTGCTGCAAACTGCTCTAGTGAATGCTAACCAGCCATTTAAATGTAACGCAGTTTGCAAGGAAATACATTATTCTGCTATTGTGCATCTAAGGATCTGTTCTTTTACATGATTAATGTTATAAGCAGCTTTATCCTGATTAAAGTGGTCAAATGGCTGTGATCCTGACTGCTGGGTTACTGCCGCTTCTCTGGCTGCTCTGTCCAGCCAGCAGCTTTTGAGCTCCAAATCTAATATCTTCCCTATCACCCCGTAAACCCTTGATTAGGTAAAAGAATAGAGGCATATGAATAATGCATAATAAAAAATAATAAATAAAGCAACAAATAAAAACAACTGCACACAGGCCTTATTGAAATCAACAAATCCATACTGGATGTATATCAAGTGAGGGAACAATTATGACTCCATACAAACTTTGACTCTTTATTAAACCTAACTCCCCAAAACAATGATTTTGTAATTTTATCAAACCAAACTCACATTAAAGGTTTCTTGTAAACTTTTCATGTCAGTTCAAGTTATAAAAGACAAAGCTAGCTTTTACCGGTAGGAATTCATTGATGGAATTATGCTCAAATAATATTTACGTATGGAAGGATTTTGTATCTGTTAAATAAAGTAATATAAAATGTCTTACCTGGCTTTTATTGCACGATTCACACCATTCTACTAAAAGAAGTGCTTTGACTCGGTCAAGCAACAAGCTAGAAGGAAATGCAAATAAATGCAAAAACAAACTTATTTCTCTTATGACAGTGCATCCCCTCATTGGACCAATACTGGACTAACAGGGCGCATGCAGTGCCAAACAAAAGGATCTATTCTATCTATTTTATTTTGAAATATCACATACCTATTTAAGAAATATTTGGTATCGTATCAATACAATTGTAAGAAAAAGTATCTGTACTGTATTTAAAAGTTTGATATCACGCATTCCAAGTTTGCTCCCTCAAACCTCCCACAATGCACTGCAAAAAATAGTAAGCATCAGGTGAATAAAAAAGTCTCCTATATACTTGTGATCTCCTGTATAAGCCTATTGTGTCTCTTTAAAGACAAGTAACCACTTTCAAGACAAGACAATTAACTGCAGGTTAATAATACTATAAAATTATACATTTCTATGTTACAGTGTTCATTTTGGTTCTTGGTTGAAGAAAATGTCACAGAATTATGTAAAATCTTTTAAAATATAAAAGAGGACATGCTTGAACAATTGTTATAGAAACCTTGATGATACACATGAGCTGTTCAGAGGCTGAATTCACTTCCCTACGAAACCTGTATGAAACTCTAGACATTTTGTTCTGAATAATGAAATATGTGTTATGTAGATTTGACATTTATGCCACTGAAACTACATTTCAAACACAACGTCTACATCAAAGCTGTCAGTGAGCTCTGGTTGCGCTTGTTCAAATCAGTCACACAAGCATGATTAGTTTGTAGTGTTTATTTTTTAAATAATATAGTCAAGATAAAGACTTTTACACTGAAAATAATTCTTTGACCTCAAGATGAATTTAAACATGCATTACAAAATGCATTTCATTTAATAAAGTACTGTATAAAATACACAAGCTGTTCAAAAACATTGATGTTTTTTTAAAAACAAAATCCCCAAACTTGGACAATTGCTTGGACATTCAGTGGACAAAACATACAGTATATACATACATAAAAAAAAACAGATAGTTACAACAGATACTTTCTATAATAGCACAACAGGTAAAACAAGGTCTTTACAACAGAAGGGTGTTTGTGTGTGACGTGCAGCATGATCTACATTGCAAGCTCTAGCAATGTTTCACTTCAGATGCCTGTATGCACGTTTTTAGATATTTGTCATAGCAATATATTCCTTTTCAGTCTACTGGATGAAAATCACATGACATAATTTTCAAGAACTAAGCCTTGACTTTAGTAGAACTTATAAATGACAATATGACCCCAGTGTGAAATGTGAGGTATAGTTTATGCTCTTACTGACATCTCTTTACAACTTTAATAATGTTCACAAAAATTATATAATGCTTAGCTGATCTAATGATAAATAAAGATAAATTCAGGGATATTCATAGTCATATCATGGATATTCATAAATGAATATAATTTCACAAATCTGATCAGGGTAATGTACTTTGTTACTGTTGATCGATTGAGAAACTATTCTGAATGTTTCAGAGTGTATAAGTGATCTTTCCAAATAATTCTGACTGAATCACAAACCAATTCATGGCTGGTCATTGTTCGGATATTTGGAGTGTCACCTGTGGACATTGAAACTTTAGCAGTGGCTAATGTCTGTCCTGCTGGTCTTGTTCGAAGTTCATAAAGGATTTTGTTTGTTACATTCATCAAATTCAGAGATGGCGAAAATGCGTGTGCATCTTTTTGAATCATATCCTGAGTCAAATGAATCGATGGAGCTGATAGAGTTTCTTTCAGATGCTGTGAAGGAAAGCATTCGAATTAACTTTTTTGTCTTTATTTAAAATTATGAGTGATTAATCTAATACATAAAACCCTGTGAGGTTTAGTTTCAGGATCACTGGCAGCTTTTATTGTTAATGATAAGCAACACTTTATACTCAGTTTAAGTGAAGTGTTTGGTCATTTGAATACTCACACTTACCAGATGGTGTCTCATCCGATCCTGGACTGCATCTCTCTGGTCTTTGGTTTGGTATGAAAACCTCTGCGTGAAAATTTTTAATTAAAGATATTACTGAATGCAAATTGTGACAATGTTGCATCAATAGTGTTTATAACATGCCTTTCCAACATATCAGTTTTATAACTGAAGGATGAAAGACTTGAGATATTAAAATATCATTTATATTTTCATTTATATTTTTGATGATTATTACCAAAATATTACTGAATGCAAATTAAACTAGTCATTAAGTTTTTAAAATACGTTTTTTTTTTAACCCTATCATATTCATTCTGTAACAGAGGATTTGAGATATAGAACAAATGCCTTTTCAAGTATATAGCAAACTGAAGGATGAAGGACTTGAGATACACATTCACTCACCATGACACCAACATTTAAACACCGAGTCATCTGTTATTGGCATTGATGTGTTTTTGAAACAGACTACAAAAAAAAGAAGAGACACAGGACTGATGAAAGAGAATATTTCACAATGCCATAAGTTTATGGTATGAATCATGACTCGGTAGTTGTACAATGTCCATTACATAAGAAATAGATTTGTTCAAAAACATAAATTATGCTTTTTCATCATATTCACTCTGTTACTCAGATGAAAGATTTGAAATATTCACTTATCACACAGAACAACACTCTAAGCTTATAATTACTGTTACTTAATGCCATAACTTTTTGCAGTGTCATATGCAGCATAGAATATATCAGTGTCATCTAAAATACTGGCTTCTTTTATTGGCACTGATGGGTTCTCAGCATTGACAAGAAAAGAAGAACAGACCACTAGAACGTTAAAAGAGAATATTTCACTAAGCCTGCCTGTTATAAATACAGGCTTATACAGTACTTTCAGGTATGACTCACAGTTATTAGAATAGTCTTTGCTCTGTCTCTCCTTGTCTTTCACATTAACGTCAGTGTTCTCTGCCATCATGTCCATATTCTTCAGCTCTGTGAGGTTTGTGATTGAGCTCCTTGGGGAATTTATGTTTTGAAACAATGCATATTGTGAAAGGTACAATACATTTTACTTCATTTGAGATTTTTTTTTAAAGCGTATCACTGATTTCTCAAAATATATGGATATCAAAATGTAGCTGAGTAAGAACTACAACAGATTAATATTAGTTACCAACAGTGAATGTGTAGTGCATTTAAACTAAATCACTCCCATATGTTCTCATTGCCTTTTCATTTACTGTATAACAAAAGTTAGTCAAAACATAAAAACTATAGCTACTACTGCACTGTAAAAAAAAATCTGTTAAATTTACGGAAAAATACCGGCAGCTGTGGTTGCCAGAATTTTACCGTGAAAAATACGGTAGCTAAATTTTAGGATTTACAGAAGTGTTTAAATTTACAGTGAAAAACCGTATCTCATTAACTGATACAATGTTAATACACAAACCTTTTAGTTAACTCATTTTATTTGCAGAAACCGACTACGCTTAAATTATCCAACTGCCATTTGTTTATAGACTAATATTTATAATGTTTATGTAATGTGAGTATAAGAGTATTGAGAACTATTTTGTTTAAGTCCATGAAGAAAATCTTACTGATTTATGCAAAGTCATCAATTCAAATCTCTTGCAAATAACAGCAGCACACATACATGATCAAAACTAGCAAAAACGTTCTCATTACATCAGTAACTACACAGTTACTGCCTTTAAATAAAGCAACATGCAGCATAACATCAGTGTCTCTCTGTCCGTCCTTGACTTAAACACAGGCTCTACTCTCCAGCACAATGGTGACCCACAAAACACAACAGGAAGTTGACTGTTAGGTTTTACAGTATTTTGCTGTTTTTGTCTTGATTTTACGGTGAAATACCGGCAGCTGTGGTTGCCAGTAATCTACTGTTTTTTCAGTTTGCTTCCGTAAATTAAATTCATGGTATATTTCTGTTAAAATTACGTTTCACAGTATGTTTTGTCATCTCACACATTTAACCCCTTTAATCCCACAGCAAAATCCTCAGTTTTAAAGAGCACTTATATGTGTCCACACTACAGAGTGTTGAAGTAACACTGAAGCAGTGATGAATTAATGAGAGAATTAAGTGACTAATTAAATTAGGATTGAGTTTATTGATGAACACCTGCTGTTAACAAGTAGAATCATTGAAGGAATGAGAAACAAGAGCAGAGAAACAAAACTTACAGCTAAAGCCAAGATGAAATCAACTGAAATAAAACACATGAAATCTCTCAAGATTTCAGAAGAGGGTGATTAAACAACTCCACACCAGCATCTTATTACTAACCACTTTTACTTTATTTATGTCATATGTGTACAAAAGCTCTTATTGAGATTTTAGTTGTTGTACTTTCATTTGAAGTCACCATATTGGCGATCAGTGGGTGCTTTAGTTGGGATCTTGAATCGTGACTCTAACATTGGTTTTGTTTGCTTGCTTTTAATTAGCTGTGTTTATTAAGCACAGTTTTTAAAGCAAACACCAAACAAATCTATCATCATCTGGAGACTGATTTTGTGATGTCAACACCAACATGATCTAGTTTAATTAATTGATTATCCCGTGTTAAGTCTCTTATTAAACATGTAATATGTTAATTGCTCCACTGATACTACAGCAATCAAATGTTGTGAAACAGCTCTAACCAGAATATGCACAAATGAATGTACTGAACTACGGCAGAACTTAAACACACACAGACATCAGCAATCGGCATATGAATCTCAAAATTGGTGACAATCAAAAATGATATAAAAATTTTAAAAACGGTTCAACTCTGAACATCACAAATCAGTCTACTGAAAAGTAACAACAAAAACAACACCAAAATAAAAGCAAATAAAGAAAATATTAAGAACATTCAGCTGCATAATTTATTCATGCTGCAGTGCATGCTGGGAGTTTTGTACTGGCACCCAGCATGCTTTGCTGCATGAATTGTTTTTATTATTAATAGTCACCATTGTTGAGGTTCATGTGCTGATTCCTGATGTCTGTGTTTCTAAATGGTGCTGTAACTCTGAAGGTTTTGTGAATAAAAGGTTTTAAATTTTTTCATGGTTTGTCAGCTTAATTTGTAGAGTAATATTACTACCATAAACAATGTGAAAATAATTACAAATCACCCATATTGCTTGACACTAACTGACGATGACCACCGCGTTTAAGTTTTAACCAAAACTACTTAACTACAATTTCTCTTGGCTTTTCTTGTCATAATAAATGTGCTCTACAAACACAGTTACAACAGCCAAAAAAAACTAATTTTAAAGAGTCAAGGGTCAAGAGCATAACTAAAGCAAACACCGATCACCAAGATGGTGAGGTCAAACAAAACATTTGAAATAAAATATAAACCTCTGTTAATTCATAGATATATGACAGAAATGAAGTCAAACTGGTTAGTCACAAGTGGAGCTGGTAATGCTGTTTGTGGAGTTGTTTAATCATCCTCTGCTGTTTTATTTCAGTTGATTTCATTTAAGGCTGTGGCTGTATGTCAGTTGTAGTTTTGTTTCTTGTTCTTTCCTTCAGTGATTGTGTTTGTTAACAGCAGGTGTTCATCAGTGTCTGAATTCACTCATATGTTCTCAATCACTCTGTCTAGTGGACTATATAGTGAAGTAATGTAGGACTAGTGAATGAGGGTGTAGGGAGTGGTTTCAGACACAGTCTATGAGTGTCGACTCTGAGGCTACTTTCTCGAAAACAAAGGTTAGATCTATTACAGTTATTCACTGTATATAGTAAGGAAACTTACTCTTAATCATTTAACAGGTTATTACTGTGGTATTTTACAGTTTTTTACTGTTAAAATCACAATCATTTTTTACAGTGTGTTACTAAACAAGTATCATACACAATGAGACCAGTGCTCACATTTGGCACAATATTTTACATATGAAAGGTTTTTGTATTTGGTAAGTAAAATTAATATAAAATGTCTTACCTGACTTTTATGGCATGATGCTCATGATTCTCTGTTCTGAGTAGACAGGTGTTACTTGACCGAATTAAACATCAAGGAGGAAATGCTAAAAGAAAAAAAACAAAACTGAACTTCCTTCTCATAAATAACACGACCATACTCGTTTAGCAGGAAGTAACAGTGCAAAACATTTAAAAAAAAATATCTATTCAAGCACGCTTAAATTAGAAGTCACTGTAATATGACCAATTAGAATGTTTCAGAATATTTAGAATATTGTAATTTGACCAAATGAACCTGATTAAATTAGCTTACAACAAAACAAGTACAAGTATGATGAAGAAGAAATTGCTTATTTGTATATTGTATATTTGTATACTGTATATTATTTGTAATTGCATATGTATTTCTATTATAGAAATGCCTCCAGTGTTGGGGAGTAACTAGTTACATGTAAAGTACTTACGTAATTTAATTACAAAAATGTAACTGTAATCTGTTACTGATGAAATCTGTTACTGAAGACCTCCCTGGTTTAAATGTTTCAAAATGATTAACAGTTAAAAACATTCATTAGAAATTTAGAAAGGTAATCGAAGAGTAATCAAATGTAATCCATTACATTACTTTAATAAGTAATTGAAATAGTTACACTACTTATTCCATTTTAAATAGGGTAACCTGTAATCTGTAACCTATTATATTTCCAAAGTAACCTTCCCAACATTGAAATCATCTAACCTTATAACAAATGTGGAAACAAAATGTTAAATAGCTAAACATAAAAAAGTAAACTTATACAGCCATATTTTCTTTTTTTTTTTAATGAAAAAATAAATAAATAAAAAATAGAGCAGCTTATTCCAAAAGCTACACAAAGCACAACGTGGCCAAGTATACATTGTGTCACGGCGCTGCTGGTGTGCCCTGGTTGGCCACTAGGTGTCACTGTGTGTTAGCACATGGCTTGTTGTTTGTTGTTTGTGCCATGCGCTCTCCTGTCTATTGCCTGACCCCGCCCTCCTCATCTCATTATTGTTGCAGTTACTTCACCTGTGTCCTCCTCGTTTGGCTCCCCATATAGTCTCCTGGTGTCTGCAGTCCTGTGCTGTGTCGTTGTTTAATGTCGGATGTTTGGTGTCTTGTGTGGGTTTGTTTGCATGTGCTGCGGTTCTCTGCCTGCCTGCCTGTTTGTTCATTTTTGTTTCTCTTTTTATTAAAAGACCAACTTTTTCCTGCACTTGAGTCCTCGCCTCATCTTTCGCCCATCCTGTGACACATTGCAGCTAAATTTGCTTGTCAGTTCTCCTTTTAGTGTTTAACACTGTACTATTTCACAGACTTCAGTTCACATATATGCTAATAAAAATCATGGAGTAAGCAATGCTTATTTTACTCTGTGTTCAAAAGCCCCCCTTGCCGTTTTCTATATAGTGTATCACATATGTATTTTTATTATAGAAATACATCTTTTACAACAAATGTATTGCAATCTCTTTGCAAGCAAACACATTTTTTTTTTTAAAGTTCAATCAGTCTTTTTAATTCACAGTATAGCACCAAACAATATCATTCTTGTTTACAGTACTAAAAATGGATTAGATTAAAGATTAGACTATAAGGTTCAAATAAAAAGAAAAAAAAGGCACATCAATTAGGTGGTGATATGCAACTCTCCATTCAACAAAAGAAGAAGAAAAAGAAGCAGGCCTTTTGGCACGCTTAGTGTCCGTTTGGGACTCCATGACTTTGGCCAAATGCACGAGACGGCAAAACCTTGAAATTTTTACATTTGTGTCAGAGTGAGTTTTGTTCTGTACAAACATGAAACTGTCGTTTATGGGATTTACGCCTGAATCTTTACAGCGTGTATAGCCGTTTCGACTTGCACTCTAGTTTTGTGCTCAGTTCACTTGTTTGATTTGTTTCATGGTCACTTGAATCCTCACACATATCACTGGATGTTCTCTCATCCCATCCTACTCTGTATTTGTGTTTTCTGTCAGAACCATCCCACTTGCTCCAAAAAACAAAACAAAAAAACAATCGTGACGCGCGCCATTCCCGCACCCGCGATCGCTCGCACCTCATGTTTGCGGCTGAATGCAAATGATCATAATTGATGTACAACTATGCCCCTGAAAAGATATCAGAAATCTGCCGCCAAGAAAAGAAAGAAAAAAAAAGAAGATAAAAAGCCCGTGCGTCACTTTCAGGTAGGCTACATTCATAATCATGTGAAACTTTTTGGGTGTTGAGGTGGTTAATAGATGAGGTTATTCATGATAAAATTGATAATTCGTGAGGTTTTGATGTCTGTAATTATTTCACCACCACCAATGCATCTAATATTCTCTCCGAGTTTCCATGTTCCCTTACGAAAGTTAGCCATGCTTTTAACACGAAAAAACAAATCAAAAAATAATAGTTCTTGTAGCCATGGGAACCGTAAATTAACCATGGTTTTGTTACTTCAAATAATAATTTACAAAGAAGTATTAAGATAATATATATATATATATATATATATATATATATATATATATATATATATATATTATATTGTGGTTATAAAAACAAACCTAAGCCAACAACAGCCTTTTAAAATGACTTAAAATGCATTATATAAAAACAATGAGGCAACCCTGCTGAAAAAACAACAACAATAAAACCATAAATACCATCACAAATGAATCACAAATACCATTACAAACATTACAAACCATCAACTTTTAACCATTAAAACCAATACAGGTCCCATTATTACCAGTAAAACCTTTACACATTTTGTGATGGTGTCTATTGTTTTTTTCAACATTACATGTTATTACAAATGCCTGCAAAGTGAGCCAAAGGACTTCTCTCACAGGACTATCACATCCTTGTTTAATAGGCTATTGACTAAACATTTCATTAAAATATCCACTTAATCTTTAATTTTTGTCCAACTTTTGGTATTAATGACACAGCCTCTATAATTTGTTTGTTTGTTTGTTTTTACTTCCATAATATTTGAGGGAGGGGGCATAAAAATACAATCCTGTTTAGTTTGCCCTGTTTATTTGTCATGCATTTTCACATTTTATACAGCTTTCTTCTAAATATTCTTGGTAAGAAAAACGTTGATTTTTGTGAACGTATAATTTCTGAATACAATAATTTCATTCAAATGCAAAAGTTTATTTAAGTGCAACTACTCCCTCTGCTGGCTACAGGAAATACCTCCATTCACAACACACAACACAGTTGTCTTCCACAAATTTGAAACCTTTTCGACAATGACTGTATGATTTTAAGAAAATGCATTGCCTGTGCATTTCTTTGAAGCATATCCTGAGTCAGTTGAATGGATAGATTTGATAGAGTTATTCCTTCCAGGTGCTGTAAGGTGTTCAGGTGAACCTTTTTCTTCTTAATTTCAAATTACGAGTAATAAATTAAAATGTATGAAACTCTGTGTTAGTTTCAGAGTCATGCAGCAGCTTATATTCACTCTTTAAAATAAAGCTGCTTAAAAGGTTCTTCACAGCGATGCCACAGAAGAACCATTTTTGGTTCCACAAAGAACAATTCAGTCAAAGGTTCTTTAAAGAACCATCTCTTTCTTACCTTTTTATAATCGGAAGAACCTTCTTTCGCCACAAAGTACCTTTCTTCAGATGTAAAGGGTCTTTATGGAACCATTTAGACAAAAAGGTTCTTCTATGGCATCTTGAAGCACCTTTATTTTTAAGAGTGTTGTATGTTGTTAAGCCAACACTTAAAGGGATAGTTCACCCAAAAATGAAAATTCTGTCATCATTTACTCACCCTCAAGTAGTTCCAAACCTGTATGAATTTCTTTGTTCTGCTGAACACAAAGGAAGATATTTTGAAGAAAGTTTGTAACCAGGCTGTTTTGGGGCACCATTGACTTCCATAGTAGGAAAAAAAATACTATGGAAGTCAATGGTGCCCCAGAACTGCTCTGTTTCCCACATTCTTCAGAATATCTTCCTTTGTGTTCAGCAGAACAAAGACATTCGTACAGGTTTGGAACTACTTGAGGGTGAGTAAATGATGACCGAATTTTCATTTTTGGGTGAACTATCCCTTTAATACTCAACAACTTTTATTAAAGTGTTGAAATTAACACTTGCGATGTTAAATTTGGTACAGAGCACAGTGAAAATTAAAATCACCTACTGCTGATTATTACAGTGTCATACGCACCACATTCAAATCTTGGAGGATGAAATAAATATCACATTGTCATCTGAGGTACTGGCTTCTGTTACTGGCACTGATGTGTTTTCAAGACTGACTAGAAAAGAAGAAGAACCAGTACAGAGGAAAGACTTAAATATATAAAGGTTTACTTTTATTTGTACGACTTACAGAGTGTCTTTGCTCTGTCTGAGCCTTTCTTTCGCATTGACATTAGTGTTGTCTGCCATCATGTCCACATTGTTTAGCTCTGTGACCTCAGTGATTCAGTTCCTTTGGTGATTTCTGTTTTGAAACAATGTGTATTGTGAAAGATACAAATAAATTGAACTTGGCTTGAGGTTTTTGAGCCTATCCTTGATATCTCATTCAAGCAGTGCAAGTTGACACCTACAGTGCCCTCCAATAATATTGGCACCCTTGGTAAATATGAGCAAAGGTGGCTGTGAAAATAAATCTGCATTGTTTATCCTTTTGATCTTTCATTAAAAAAAAATTCTAACCTATCATTGAAGTAAAACAATTGAAAGTCAATTGTATCTCAACAATTGGAAAATCTCATTGTGAAATAAATGCCCTCTCTAGTTCATATTGGCCACAATTATTGCAATGTCCTTTTCCCAAGATAGCAGCCCTGAGTTTTTTCCTGTAATGCCTGAAGAGTTTGGTGAACACCTGATAAGAGACCAGAGACCATTCCTTCGTGTAGAATCTCTCCAGATCCTTCAGATTCACAGCTCCATGTTGGTGCTTCTTCTCTTCAGTTCACCACACTCATTTTCTGTAGGGTTCAGGTCAGAGGACAGGGACAGCCATGGCAAAAGCTTCATTTTGTGCTCAGTGACCCATTTTTGTGTTGATTTTGATGTTTGTTTGGATTACTGTCCTGATGGAAGATCCAACCACAGGCCATTATAAGATTTCTAACAGAAGCAGTCAGCTTTAGATTTTTGTATCTGTTGGTATTTGAGAGAATCCATGATGCCATGCATCTGAACAAGATATCCAAGACCTCCGGCAGAAAAACAGGCCCACAACATTAAAGATCCAGCAGTATATTTAACCGTGGACATGGGGTACTTTTTATCCCTGTTTGTACTAAACCTATCTGGTGGGTTTGCTGCTCTTTTTTTTGTTTTTGTTTCGTCTGACCACAGAAGCCAGTGCCATTTGAAGTTCCAGTCGTGTCTGACAACTGAATATGCTGGATTTTGTTTTTGGATGAGCGAGGATCATTTTTCTTGAAACCCTCCTAAACAATATGTAGTGATGTACAACCCGATCTCATGAAAGTGCGTATAAATAGTAAGTTGAATAAAAATTAAAACTCGTGGTATTGATACGCAAAAATGGACTTTGGCATGTGTATGCTACGCGATGGGTAGGATTAGGGTTGTGGGGTAGATGCGTATCATATGTACGTGAAAACTGCGTATCATATGTACGTGAAAACTGCGTATCATATGCACGCCAACAATTCATAATCATTTCCAGGGGTGCCAATAAGTGTGGCCAACATGCATTGGAGAAAAACATTTATTTTATCATGAGATTTTCTCCCCACTTTCAATTGTTTTACTTCAATGATATGTTAGAATTTTGTGAATTTTTTTGAATGAAAGATATTTTCACAGCCACCTTTGCTCAGATTTACCAAGGGTGCCAATATTAGTGGAGGGCACTGTATGCATATTGAATTCTGTGTTTATAAATTATGGATGATTATATTATAAAAAATACAAAGTGTTAACAAATGTATTGGTTGTATATTTATATAATAAATATAAAATTAAACATATATTTGACATAGGTCGTGTTCATATTTAAAGATACAGAGTAAGACCTTAAGCTAATTTTGAACAACACATGCGGATTCTACATAATATATTGTAGGTATGATTGTATAAAGACAAAACATGAATCTCTTAAAAGATTAAACATGATTGTAACACTATAAAAACATTGTAAACCTTTTTAAAAGTTGGGTTAAATGCATTAAAATGGAAAGCAGATGCTTTAAACGGGGAGTTGCCAGTAGTGGATTTAACCACCATGCAAATGCATGGGACGTGGCCACTCTATTTTAATTGAAGAGTAGGCTAATCAACCGAAATGGCACTGGTTTTCGTGCCGTTGTGTACAGCTACACTGCTGAAATCTGAGCCGGTGCTGGTGTTCAGCCGGGGGACTGCGAACCTCAGACCACTGCACCGTGTTTCTGAAAAGATATCAAAAAGATGTTTCCGAAAGATGTTTTGACTGACTCCATATAACCTAGCCATAAATTAACAGCACAGTTTGTTCCCAACACTGGAAAAAAATTACAGGCTCATTCCAGTGTTTGGGTAGAAAAAAATAATACAGCATATTTTATTAGAGTACATTATAGAGTTCTTTATAATATAATAGGCATATATAATACAACAGCTGAAAATAAAATGTTATATGTTGCAATGACATTGTAGGATTAACTGAACATGAACTGGAAATTAATAAAGGCAATTGTACAGTGGCATTATTGAACAGAGTAGTGGAAGAGAAAACATGAACCACCACAAACAGTAAAGGTTTAGGTCTCCATCATACAAACTTCAACTCAATTATTCAGCCTGAATTTAATAGAAAAAAACTGATACTTAATAGAAAGTAACCGCCAAAACTCATCTAACATACACAAAACTGAGGATTCCGTAACACAGTTAACAGTGAAATTAAGTATAAGTTCTTTTATGGTGAGCTAAGACATAAAAACTAGCTGATCTGTAGCTGTAATTTAAAGTACTTTGGTGTAAGTTAAGGTATAAAACCTAGCTGTACTAAACAGGCACTCCTCAAATTTGGCACAATGTTTTACATATGAAAGGAATTTGTATTTGATAGACAATGCAATATCAAATGTCTTACCTGATTTTTATGGCACAATTTTCATCACTGTTCTAAGTAGAAAGGTTTTACTTGACTTAGACTGAGTTAAGCAAGAATTAGAAAACTTCGGTTTGTACAGTATAAAAACCATTACGCTTATAAAAGTCCCTAGACTCCCTACAAGGATAGCTAACCAGACGTGTGGAAAAATAATCCCTCACATGACTGAGCAAAACTGGTTCAACAGGAAGTAAAACATAGTTATCTATTGAAGTCCACAAAAAAAGTTTCTTAAGATAACAAATTCACTTTATGTGCACCTACAGCCAAGCATGGTAGTCATAATGCATTAGAATAAAGATTTAGCTAAAATCACAGACATTTAATTTGAAAAATTATTTAAGGAAGAAAGCAAGGGAAATCTCTTTGATTTGTAGTCTCACTGAGCATTTAAATGATATGTTTTCTCTCAATGAACAATGCCAAACATTCCCAAATGTAATAAAATTTATAAAGTCATGGAAACATCATGGAAATCGATTGGTGAAAGGTGAGGGAACATCTGCAGTCTCAAGCTCCTAAATGAGATCTGCCATAACATGAGAAAATGGAAGAACATTACAAGCAAGGCAATATTATACAATATTGTTTTCACAGTTCATATCTGTTTTCTGTGTAAAAGTAATTTGTGCTTAAACTATGTAGATTTAAACGAAACTGCTGATTATAAGGTCCTTGTCTGTAACAGTCATAATCACAGTTTTCTCTGTCCTCATCACTATTCAGAGCTAAAGCTTCATTATCCTTAACATATATTTAAACATGCTCAGATAAGTATTCATAATAATAGATGAGGAATGAAACAGCGTGAACGTGTACATGTTTTGACATACACTCCAGTAGTTCCTTTGTGCTTAGTTCACTCAGTTGGTTTGTTTCATGCACTCTCAGAAATAAAGGTACAAAAGCTGTCACTGGGGCGGTACCTTTTCAAAAGGTACACTTTTGTACCTATTAGGTTCTAATATGTACACTTTAAGTACTAATATGTACCTTTAAGGTACCAAAATGGACTCTTTAGGTACAAACATGTACCTTTTGAAAAGGTACCGCCCCAGTGACAGCTTTTGTACCTTTATTTCTGAGAGTGTGGTCACTTGAATCACATATCACAGGATGTTCTCATCCCATCCTACAGTACTCTGTATTCATGTTTTCTGTCAGAAATGAGATGTGATATGGTAATAAAAAAAAAAAAAAAAATTTTACTACTTACTTTTAAGCCCTTTAATGGTTTAGCTCCTGTGTACCTAACTAGTCTTCTATCACGCTACAATCCATCCCGCTCCTTAAGGTCACAAAACTCTGGACTCTTGGTAGTACCTAGGATAGCAAAGTCCACTAAAGGAGGTAGAGCTTTTTCACATTTGGCCCCCAAACTCTGGAATAGCCTTCCTGATAACGTTCGGGGTTCAGACACACTCTCTCTGTTTAAATCTAGATTAAAGACACATCTCTTTAGCCAAGTATTCACGTAAAGTACCTCATAACCTTGCACTTCAGTTATATCTGATCAAATGCACATTTTCATTCTTTTGCTTGGGTTGAACACATCATTTTTTGCTTGCTTGGAACAGCAGCTATGCTAATTTTGTCTCTAGTTGCTTCTCTGTTTCTGCCAAGGGATTAGCATCCCGAGTTAACTAGGAATTACAGAAGCTTCAATCTGGATCCAACACTTGCGAAGATTTGAGATGACCGAACACCTGAGAAGAGATGATGCCAACCCCTCAGAGGACCTCAGATGATGCCAACCCTCAAACATCATACAAAACCACCAAGTTTAATCGCAACATATAATCATTGAAGTTAATAGTGTTAACTGTCTGTTTGAGTACATGACATTAACTAACTGCATGAATTTTACTGTACATTTCTGCCACATGGACATCAACTTGAGATAGTCACCACTGATAAGCTACTACCAGATATAATAGAAACGTAAATTTTTTGTAAAGCTGCTTTGCAACGATTTGTATTGTGAAAAGCGCTATACAAATAAACTTGAATTGAATATGGTGAGGCGCGATATATTGGCTTCTGATACTGTCATTGTCACTTACTGTAATAACACATTATAATATTGTTAATTTAATATTTATTACTGTAGTTTTTGACTCAGAAAATTGTTAGTTGGTTCACACACGCACGTGTGCACACACACACACACACACACACACGCACACACGTCTGGTTAGCTATCCTTGTAGGGAGTCTAGGGACTTTTATAAGCGTAATGGTTTACAATACTGTACAAACAGTATTTTCAATCGCCCTACACCTAAACCTACCCCTTACAGAAAACTTTATGCATTTTTTACTTTCTCAAAAAAACTCATTCTGTATGATTTATAACCTTTTGTACACATGGGGACCTCAATTTAGGTCCCCACCACCGTGACATGAGTCCCCATGAGTCTGTGTGTATTCAGGATTAAGTCCCCACCAGGGGCCTGTACCATGAAGCCGGTTTAGCTGGCTAGCCAGGTAAGTTTCAGTTTAGTTTGCACCAACTCTGGGTTTTAGGTACCATGACAGTGGTTTAGCTTTTAGCAGTGTTCATCGCCATAGTAACTTACGTTCCACAGCTAACCTGCTCCGGGACAGGTTATGTTCTGGTTTAGAGATCTCAAACCACTATTAGACCAATCAGCTTCAAGCAAAGTGATACATATCTGACGCAATAAAGCCACTCCTCCAGTTTCTCTTACTCCAAATTAAAGGATGCTACATAGTAAAACATTTTTAAAGATAAAATCATCTGATTTTTAGAGATGATTATTTTTTATAATTATTTTATATTATATATATAATTATTATACCCATAATCCATTACACAAGCCAGCTTAGTTTATTAGTAATTATTAAGCTTTTATTTAAAATCAATGTAAACATAGATAATATGCAATATAAATTTATAAAATTAAGTTTTAGAATCAATAGCTTTAAACATTACTACATATGAGCATAGATTTTTAAGTGTTTTTATAATCTAACTTTACAACTTTTACTTGCACTTATATGGTAAGATGTTTTCTTTAAGTTTTCCTCTTTCATGGATAGATCGTTTCATGATCGTGCTGTGTAAATGTGTTTAAATTCTTCATGTTGTTCAATCTTTTAATCTTCGCACTGACTCTCTCACAAGAAGTGAATCCACAAAAAAAGTATGTCATAAAAGTTAAAAGTATAAAAGTTTTAACACTATGAGAGTTAGAGTATCAGCAGGTACCTTTTTGAGCCACGGCACAACATTCAGGTAAAATGGGCCAATATAAAAAGAGAACAACACAGGTAATTTCAGCTTAAATCATTTTATTTTTAACAGTAAATTGACACTATTGTCTTTAGTGTGCCATAGCAACACCATAAATGTATTTCATTAAATAGAAAGTTGAATGAATATTTAATTAAACAATGCAATTAAAAACAAACTGTCTTTTGTGTGCATGTATGTGTGTATGCTTGTATTTTTTTAAGATTTTGTATGGATAGATCATAGATCTACAGTAGGCCTATCAACCTATTTTCACCTTCAATTTCTGTGTAAAAGTATGTGTGTATGCAGCCCATTTTACTGACATCTTTTCTGTCCCTTTCTCTGTTTCCTTTCTTTGCTTGTCCTCCTGCCATACTGTCTGCAATGCATTTTTTTTTAAAGATTGTTAAGATTTTGTATGGATACATATCTAGGCCTATAAACCTATTTTCACCCTCAATTTCTGTATAAAAGTGTGTGCGTATGCAGCCCATTTTAACTGAAAAGTGTGGCCCATTTTAGCTTAACCAGCCATTTCTACCTAAAATTACCTTTTTAAAAAAAAAAAAAAAAACATTTTATAAATTAAACTTTTTTTATTTGAAAGAGCATGTCGAACATTGTTCATAAACCTTTGCTTTGTTGGTAAGCTTACTTACAATTGCTTTAGTACCCTTATTAGTGATTAATGAAATTTTCTATGCTGGGCTCAATTACCTTACAATTTCTCTGACAAGCTCCATGTAACACTCTGCCCTGCCTGCCTTAAAAAACGCAGACCAATAAAAATGATTGCTACATGTCAACAAGTGTTGAAGCAACAATGCAAGATCAGTTATTGTGATTTTCTGTAAAAAATTTAAAGAGATATGATGCTACAACCTTATTTGGCCCATTTTACCTGATAGCCCATTTTAGCTGACTTCACCCTATTATTGAATGCAATCAGACGTACATCGTTGCTAAGATACCTGTATATAAATGTGTTTGCCCTTGTAAAGTAAACTACTGCAGTTTATCTTACCTGACTATGGGAGCTGTTAGGTTCATGCAGTACTTCAACCACGCGACAGGCTTGAAGGAAATGAAAAACTCTCACGGCCACACGTGACCAATAATATATCCTCTCTAATCCAGATTGTCTGGGCCTAATTTATCATCCTCCACAAGGGGGCGCAGGGACTCACTCTCCCCCTCTACACTGTCCCAGTCTGGCGTACCAAAACAAATCCCCCATCCTTCCGTGCAATGCGATCCCACACCGCCTCACTCAGCAAGTTTGTGTGAGCCAGCCTGTGATAGTGTTCATAGAAAGACTGAAGTTTATTCGGGGTACAGGTGTGAGGAATGGTGTCCCGGTGCGATTCATACAGGACAGAGCACCTAAATAACGAGCGACTCGCCGGCGGTGGAGCCGAGCGTTAACCCGCGATCAACAGGACGCTCGCTCCGGTCTGACCCGAGAGACAGCAGCGAGGTTTGGTTGAGCTCGGATCCCAAACAGCTCACTCACAGGTGGGACAGACAGGCGGCTGCTTGAAGTTGACGAAAAGGTGCGTAAAGTGGAATATTGCGCTTCTATTGGTGTTTGTGTTTACCTGCTTTATGTCACGCTGCTTTTGTTGATCTCCAGACTAATGGGAATAATGAAGCAGGCTAGTCAAATCAGCTAACAAAGAAAGTCACACGCGAGCTATTTACATTTCTTACCATTACAAAATATACCACGGTAACCTTAATTTACGTCAAAATACCATGTGCATTGTTACTGCAGCAAAACTGAAGTTTTCTCAGGAAGAGTAAAGTATTATGATATTAGTATAATGTTAATAGCTTGTCAACATAATAATGACAAATATTGAAAAAGCTTCTTACACAGTTAGAAAGGGACCATAATAGCCCATTAACAAATTTATTCCGCTGCAACCGTGTATTATTATATTTTATAGGTCTTTGTGCTTTTATTTCACCATTTTATAGATGAAAATTTCCATAAAGCTCGAAATACGGTTGACTATACGTTTCTGCATATATTTTTTATCCTTAATTTTACAGTGAACAATGTGGTGGACTGATGCTTTATTTTTTTTATAAATAATAATTTATTAGTATCATTATTTTTATTTTCATAATAAGCATTTGTTGAGTTTTACTGTGGCTGTTTATTTCAGGTAGTTGTTGATCAAGTTTTTCTACAGTCAGTCGAACTGCAGATCTTTTGTTATGGTCTGTGATTTTGTTCTTGGTAACATATTGTGACACTGTATGCGTGTCTCACAAGTTTCTGAGTCAGCTTTCTTCTGTCTTGAAACATTTGCATACAGTACATGAGTTGGTCCTTAAAGGGGACGTATCATCTAAACTGCCATTCAAATGTTTGGCGTCAGTTAGAGTTGTTGTTGTTGTTTTTTAAATCAGCAAGGATGCTGCAAATTCATCTAAAGTGAATGTAAAGACATTTATAATGTTACAAAATATTTATTTTTCAAATAAATTTATATTCATAAAATATTCCTAAACAAATGATCACAGTTCCCCTGAAAATTAAGCAGCACAACTGGTTTTGATAATAATAAGAAAACTTTCTTGAGCATCACATGAGCATATTAGAATGATTTCTGAAAGATCACGGGACACTGAAGACTGGAGTAATGATGCTGAAAATTCAGCTTTGCAATCTCAGGAAAAAATTACATTTTAAATATATTAAAATAGGGAATGGTTATTTTAATTTTTCAAAATATATTACAATACTACTGTTTATATTTTTGATTAAATAAATGCAGCCTTTGTAAAGAGAAAGGTTTAAGGTTTAAGCCTTGGTTTAAAGAGACTTCTTTGAAAAGAAAAACATTTGAACTTTAGTGTAGGTGTTGATTAAAGTAAAATTCAAGTAATTCAGTAAATTCAAGTAAATTCAGTTCAATCTTAATTAATTCACCCAAATACAGCATATTTATATATCCTTTAACTTTTTGGTATTCACATTTTTCTTTGTGAATTCCACTTTCCCAGTAGTTTTTCCTAGCAGGTGTGCTTTAAATGATTTTCTGCTGGATATTTACACACAGAAATACGATGAATGGTGTCAGCTGTGTATTCAGGTGATGAGCTTCATGTGTGTGTGCGCTGAAGCCCTGCCAGTCCTGCTCATTCATTGATGATGCTGCTCAGGTCGAGCATGGAAAGTATTTTCCTTCTGCAAAACTGGCTGAACCAGAGTGTCAGTTGTGCGCACACACGCACAAAAAAGACAGGAAACACAGTGGCATAAAAAGGATTCACGGCAATCGCTTGGTCCTTGCTGACTTGGGTTCTTGCCAGGTTAGTTGAAAGATAGTAAAACAATACATAAAACTGATATATTCTTTCTTAGTGTGTCAATCACCTGTGCTCACTACAGTTTTTAAAATGATTTTTAATTATGGCTTAAAATATTTCTATTTTTAAGGACACAGAAGTATTTTATTTGACTTTTAAGCATATTGGCTTGTTTTTTTTTTTTTTTTTATAATTATCTTTAGCTTAGAGATTTTCTTTGCAAAGTTGGAATGAGGGTGAGGTTAAGAGTGTTGTTGTTGTCCTAGAACCACTTGCATGTAAATATACATAGAAATTTAAACTTAAGTTAAAGTATGGATACTTTGTAAGAATTATACAATAAAAGTCAAAGTATCTTACCTTAAACATACTAGAGTGAAAGTACAATATGTTTCTGCTTTTCATTGTATTCAAGAATTTAAAAGTAAATATTATTATTGTTTCTTTTTTTAATGGACTGAAATTAAATGTACTCACTCTCAGGTCATCCGAGATGTAGATGATTTTGATTCTTCATCAGAACAGATTTGGAGAAATGTAGCATTGCATTACTTGCTCACCAATGGATTGTCTGCAGTGAATGGGTGCCGTCAAGATGAAAGCCCTAAAAGCTGATTAAAAATATCACAATAATCCACAATTAAACCACACGATTTAGTTCATCAATGAATGTCTTTTTAAAGTTAAGCATGTTAAAGCTGCGTGTTTGTAAGAAACATTCATCATTAAGGTATTTTAACTTTAAACCATCGCTTCTGGCCAAAATACCAGTTCTGTAATAATACATCACAACATTTTAATTGATGGACTGGAGTGGTGTGGATTTCTGTGATGTTTTTGGATTCTCATTCTGACGGCACTCATTCACTGCAGAGGATCCACTGGTGAGCAAGTGATGTAATGTTAAATTTCTCCAAATCTGCTCCATTGAAGAAACAAACTCATCTACGGATGAGTCATCTTGGATGGCCTGAGCATAAGTAAATCATCAGCAAATTTTCATTTTTGGGTGAACTAGGTTCTTTAAAAATACTTCGATGCAATTATAAAAAGCAACTTTGTTCTTAGTATCCTGAATATCAGGCTGTACAACACTCTGAATGTTAAACTGAAATCGATATCCTGAAATTGTTAAATTCAGCAGTAGCTAATATTGGCCATTTTTTGACACTTGAATATATAGTATATAAAATACTGTTCTGTCTTTACACTCAAGTCAAGCTGTCTTCAACAATGGTCATTTAACACAGTTACAACGTATTGCCTTAGGACAAAGACTGATGAGTCTCTTCACAAACACGAACGACCATGGTTTTGGCCAGTTACTTTTTACTTAAATAGTAACTTTCACTGTAACATGAGCTCAGTAAGAAAGTACTTAATATTTATGATGATTGATTTTTAGGGCTGGGCCATATATCTCATGCATTTACAAGCTACGGAATATCAAATTCATTATCGCAGATGAATCGCCTTCGATAATGAACGTGATATTGCGTAGTTTGTAAGTGAACTACGGCTCTGTGTATTAAATGCTGCTCCATTTGAAAACAGGTGATGGAGATTTACCGCTAATCAAGGAACCGGCTTTACTGACGAGATGCGCATGCGATGTATCGCCCAGCCTTAAGTGATTACTGATGAGTAGCATGTACCTTGTACTTTGAGTATCCAAATGAAACTGAAAGGAGTAAAAAGTGACCTGGGTGGTGTACAGGTGATACTACCACTCTCTTTCATCTACTTTCCAACACTTTTGCATTCTTGTAAATAAAAATGAAATGAAACCAAATGAAATAGATGTAATTGAGTAGTTACAAAAGGATACTTGTAAATAATCTGCAAGGATATTTCCTGCAAATTTTTTCTTCTTTATCTCTGTGTATAGGACTCCTAAAGCAATTATATTTTTATGGTATTGAAGAACAGTAAATTCCATTTGATAACTAAAACAATGATTATGATTATCTGTGTGAACCAGTTACTCTTTTATTTTGCCACTCCTAGTTGAAGAGCATGTTTAATATCCAGCAGAGTCAACTCGTTTTATGATCTGATTTTCACAGGAACTCTGACAGCTTCTTTTTAAAACAGCATGTAAATTTATGCTCTTTGATGGGCAGCTAATGCAGTGCCTGAGGATGGTTTTCTTGTTTATCTTTCCACTGGAATCTGATTTGATCAAGTGAGTTTTACAGCCTTTGGTTTATGTTCCTAGAGCTTGACTGTGTGGAGCTGAATGGGTTTTTATTATTGATTTGTTGGGTCAGACCAAGATTTTGAGACCACAACATGGTGGGAAAGTTTTGAACTCCGATTGCAAGTTGAGTGCTGTATGAAAACTTATATGGTAGCACTGAAATCTTTAATGTTGGTAAAATATTTAGTGCTTGCCCATCACCATACAAGTATTTGGTTTATAGTAGTTAATATATTTCAGTAGATATAGATTGAGTGACAGTGATTTCCTCTGGGAAAAAAGTATGAAGAAATATCTGTCAAATTTTCCACTAACTAAACGAACAAACAAACAAATAACTAAATAAAATGTAAATAAATAATATTTATTTAAATAAGTGGGTCAATGACGTGACGCCTAAATTTTCTGTCCGACTGCATTTTTTCAGTTAAAATTTGGTTTAAATGCATAAAAAAGATGCCATATATAAGAAGTACCTCTCCCACATATGTACCAACTTTAACTTAAACATTAGTTATTTGCAATTTTTCTGTTGTTCAAAGTGTCATGTGGTGCGACCGTCTGGCCATAACTGTTGTTTTGGAAACATCTTTGAAATTACCCTAAATTTATTCAGATTAATTTTCTGCACTTGGCATGATTTCCAAAGTGTTCTGTAATCCTGTATAAAGTTTCCATTATAATATTCAAACAAACTTTGTCCGATAATTTCCATTTTACGAAATATCATGTGGTGCGACCATCAAGAAATTACCATTTTGGTACTTTTATGTTGAAATCCGTTCAAAGATAGGTCGTTGCATCATATAACAATTTGCCAAGGACCTATAGAAGCATCAAGCAGGTTTGTAACTCTCTTTCAAATTTGGAAGAAAAAAAATACCTTTTTAATGGCTGGTATGTAGTTACCACATTTGAATATCATGTGGTTATTTCTGCAAGCATTTATTTTTTATTATAAATTTCATAGTGACCTTTCATGGGGAGCAAGCTTGTTTTGTTTAGTTGGCTAATTCTGTGCGTGTAAATTTTGACTGAATTTGAAAATATCATGTGATGCGACCACTGCAGAGTGTTTTCCACTATAGATATATGTCCCAGATTCACAGTTTTTGTGCTGTTATATTCAATTAATGGTTTATATACACAAAATACTTTATTTTAATATCATTTGGAGTAGATTTTTATGCAATTTGGGTAATGTTGGGCGGTTTATATATTTATATATTATATATTTGTACAATATGAGAAAAAATGCAAATAAAAATATAATAATAATAATTTAGAGCATCTAATTTTAGTTTGATAATTATGCATTTATTAGTAATTTATTATATATTTATTAACAACTACATTAATCTATTTTATCAGATTCCACTGCCAAGCAAAGTAAAATAAACGCTCACCATAGGCTCCAGATGTAATTTTCTGCTGGAAGAAAGATGTTTATGATTTCATCTCAGAACCTGAGCAGTAACATCAGTAACATGAACATCAGAAGGTATCTTGTTTCAACTGTGAAAAGATGTCAAATACACACTATTTTTCAAGTTCAAGTCCATCGACGTTAATCTAGTCTCCTGTCTGGTTTGTTTGTTGGACAAAAATGGCAGATTTGGCTTTATGATTGCTCAGATTGCCTGTTAATCAAACTCCCAGTGAAGGGTCAATTGAGCAGCCAAGGTTGGCCAAAGTTAGGAATAACTGGGTCTACAAAAATGACTCCAGTTAATGCCGTATGCTGAACTTTTCACACGTTTCTTTAAATAGATTCTTAATGATGTAAAGTATTTGTGTCATTTGGAGCGACCACTCATCATGTGGGGCGACCAATAATAGCAATGACTATTAAATTAAAAATAAATTATCTAATTTCTGTCACAGAAATATGAATCACTGCTATAGTATGCTTAAGTGAATGCTATTTTTAAAATATTTTTATCAGTTTTATGCAATTTACAGAAAAAAATAAGTCTGCTAACTACAATTAAGGCAACTCTGAAATTATAGAACAAAAATATGAGACCATTATTTACAAAAACTCAAAAGAAATGCAAATACTTTTTCTAAACACTTTAATTACCGAGAACATCTAAAAAAAAAATGTTGAGCATGCTAAGGAAATTAATTAATTTAAAAATAAATCAAGGTCGCACCACATGACATTTTTTAAGGCTATGGCCTATTCATCTAGATGAAAAAACACTAAAATCACTTAATTTAAAATTTTAATATGAATTTATGTGTACACAACCTTCTTAATGTTTGAACAACTACAAAAGATATTATTATTTTTTTTTGTATTTAAAAATTTGCCTGTCGAAAATACGTCAATGACCCAAATACAAATAATATTTTATCTAAAGAATATGAAGCCTATGTTTAGGATCATTACAATTTTTAGTACTATCACATTATTGACTGTTCTTTAATAGTGTAATGTGAAAAAATATAATAAAAATTTAAACCATAAATATGAAAAATAATAATCTTGAAACAGAATGGAATGGAATTCCATCATTCTAATATGCTGATTTATTATGTGTTGAAACTGTTGTGCTGCTTCATATTGTTTTTTGGAACATGTGATACTTTTTTATTTGATTCTTTGATGAATACAAAGTTAAAAAGAGTAGCATTTGTTCAAAATAGAAATCTTTTCTAAAAATATAAGTATTTACTATGACTTTTTATTCATTTAACACTAGTGGTCGACCGATATTGGATTTTTGACAGCCGATGCCGATATCTTGGAAAGCAGGGTGGCCGATGGCCGACATAATTTTGTTTATTTTAATTCATATTTAAGAAATTTGAAATCATTTGAAAATGGATTAAAAAAATAAATGTGTAAAATAAACATACTTATACTTTAGATGACAAAGTATTTTTTTACAAATAAATAAATATTTAATAAAAATATAATTAAAAAGGAAGTAAACACTGTAACCATCTGGGTACTCAGTATTCTGGGAAGTTTGTGTGCATTGGGAGTCATATTTTTTCAAATAAAGCCAAGGTAACACTCATTTTACATGCAGCACACAGTGAAAATGACATGAATATGACAGTGGGCAAATGCATAAAGTGCAGCATAATTTGAAATCATGAGTTTAAAGTTTAAAGCATTCAATTCACACGGCCCGACCGTCACAGAGAGAGCATGCAATCATGCAGGATACAAATGCACACTTCACAAGATCTCACAACTGGATTCACTAAGTTTGCAAGGTTTGTGAAATGAAATGTTCATTATACTTTCAAAGATTTATTTAAAGCTGCAGTATGTAACTTTTTTTGGGCTAAAAATGATCCGAAATCAATATTTGAGCAAGTACATAGCCAGCCAGTGTTTAAAACTATCGCATTACTTTAGCCCGATTCACAACTGTTATCTTATTTTAATGTTTTCTAATTTGAGTGGTACGGGTAGGTTTTCGCGGGAAATTCGAGCATGGCACTGCGTCATTACATCACGTCTGTAAACATAAAGAAGTTGTCCCGGCTTAAAGGCTACATCGCATGTGAGGATCCAGCAGGTGGCGGATCATTTATAGCCTTTTCTCACAGCAGCTAGAATAATTAAATGTATCATTTTGATGGCGGATTGTAATCCAGAAAGGATTGTGTTTATGAAACACATGTGAATGAAATTAAATTATATTTCAGTTTTAAATGTGCTTCTGATTACAGATAGCCTGGGATTACACAACATTTGTATTTTAAAGACAACCAGTTTGAAGGAAGCATAGTTTGTTTTTTGGGTTGAAAGAATTTCTTAATATGAAGTGACAATTAGTGATTAGACTGTACAGAAATTGAAAATCTACATGCTAATACATACTATACTCATTGTCATGCAATGCTGATGTTGTTAACATTAATAATTTGAGAACAAAGTATAAAAATAATAATAATTTGCACGCTTAGATGTGAGCTAACAGATCGTTAGATTTAATTACCATTTGTTGTGCGATTTATTATAATGCCTTTTTCCTCAGTTGGTCAGAACAAACGTGGCAGACTTGTTACTTACTAGTTCAGATGGCAAGAACAAGAGGGAGAATCTGAGCACTATGTGCTCAGGCACTGCCATTCTCAGTGCCGTCAAAATAAAAGACCCGCCTCGAACGCATCGGCCAAACAGAAAAACTTATTGGCCGATGCCGATATTTGAAAAATGCCCAATATCGGTCGACCACTATTTAACACATCCCTCCTGAATGAAAGTATTATTTTCTTAAAAAAAAAAAAACAAGAAAGAAAAAATATACTGACCCCAAACTTTTGAATTGCATTGTATATTGTAACACACAATTTCTTTTTTAAGTAAATGCTGTTTTTTAAAAATGCTGTTTTTTTATTAATCAGAGAATCCTAAAAAAAAAAATATCACAGGTCCCCAAAAAATATGAAGCAGCACAACGATTTCCAACATTGATTATAAATCAGCATATTAGAATGATTTCTGAAGGATATAGATAGAAATAGATAAAATAGAAAACTGTTATTTTAAATTGCAGTAATATTTCACAAAATAACAGTTTTTTTTTTTCTGTATTTTTGATCAAATAGATAGCCTTGATGAGCATAATAAACTTCTTTAAAAAAACATAAAAAATCTTGCTGATCCCAAACTTTTTGAGCGGTAGTGTGTGTGTGTGTGTGTGTGTATATATATGTGTAATTACTTTTTTAAAGACACATTGTATAACTTTCAGCCCTGTAGCGTTTGAGGCGTAATGTCTGCTGTTACCAAGAAGTCTTCCAAGTTTTGAGATTTGCAGTGTGGCTTAAGTGCTGCAAACTTTAATACGGAGGTGTAAAGGTCTGTTTCAGAGTTTCTAGGTTAATGGCTAGATCATGTTTGTGTGTAAATGCATCTCCACGGGATGCCAGAAACGACTTCCCTAAACACTGTTTTGAAGCTGAAGATATTAAACATTCCAGCTGCAGAGGCGTTTCCTGTCAACAAGAGACTGCCAGTCCATGCACTGAGACCAGGATCCTCCTCCTTTCCTTCCTTCGCAGTCATTCTCCCTCTTTCTGTTCATCTGTTGGCCGTCCCCCTCTGTCCATGTCACTACTTCTGTCCCCCTTGCGCAACCACACAGCTAAGATTTCACTACGGGAGACATATCAAATGTTTTAGTTTGCTTGGTAATCTGTAGATGTAGGTCAATCGTGCTGGTAAATATCTGGCTTCGATCTGTGTGTCTGCTTTCTGTGTGTTCATTTGTTTGTAAAAGAGACTGATTGAGTCTAATTTGCATGTTGCAAAAAGTGTGTAGATTTCGGTTATGTGTTTGAGTGTGCTGTGCCTCAAAAGTCTTTGTAATATTCTCATTAGACTTTTCAATCATGATATTCAACGAGCTGTACCATTGACAATGTGTGTGCATGTGTGGAGACTTCAAAGGACACTGATACCTTAATTGTGCAGAAGTAACGGTGTCTGACCATGCTGTGTTCTCTGCAACAGAGTCTGGCTCCGCCTCCTCTCCATATGATATGACATCACTCTGCGGTTACCACAGAAACCAGGGCTCCACTGCAGACGGTTGACAGCCAAGCAGGTGAGTTATTATTGTGGTGTTGGAAAACTGCAGACAAAGCACAATTTAATAACAGCACAGGGGAAGCATGGCAAACGCATGTGCATTTACACAGGCATGCCAATGTGTTACGAATCACTCTCGCTTTCTGTGTAAAATGTGAGTGTGTGTGTTGTAAAAGTCTGCATGCCCATCTAAGTGTGAACACGTGTTTGTATTAGAGCGCGGCTTCCAAGAGCGACATGCGTATTGCATTAGCAAATATGGCTCATTGGATCCTCCTGTGAATTCCTTTTGTTTGATGTGTTTTTGCCTGTAGTAGCAGGATTTTTACGCACCGACCCGGTCTCAGTCTGGACTCTTAATTCAGCAAATTGATCCCTCCCTTCTGGGCAATGTCCAATCATGCTGATTTAATACACTCGTATACACACGCACTCTCACGGCGTGATTAATGATGTGTCAGTAAAGCGTTCGATGTGCTCTTGTGAGCTCTGTATCTGCCAAGGCAAAGTCCACAGCAGAGGAGAGGAAGAGGGTTAGGGAGCATTTTTCTTCAGCTTCATAGACACACCCCACCACAACAACATTTCTGAGAACACTGTATTTGTTTGCGGTGTAAAATGATAGTGCAGAGATTCTGCTCAGCATGTTGTATTTTAGACTGGTCAGTGGTTTCAACTGACTACAGACTTTTCCCGCCAACTTATAGGAGGTTTCGCACTGACAGCGTTGAGCTGTGATAAGGCGACTGGATATCATTTCCAATAATAGCCCGTGATTCCTGGCGACATGAGTGACAGTTGGCAGTGAAATAGTGTTGAACAGAGCTTACATTTATGCAAATGAGCATCGAAGAGATTTGGCGACGACCAAATGGAGTGTAGAAAGTGATCTATCGCCAGATACAGTTGAATACCTGACAGTGTAGGATAGCCTTCTACAAACTGAAATCCTAGTGATCTGCAATTTATTCTCGGTCAGAAAAAATGACTCCTTTAAGTGATTGTTAGCTAACTCTGTTTTTCTTTTTTCTTGTTTCAGGTGGTGTGATGGCTGCCCAGGTTGAGGTTGATGCTGGGCGGCCATGTGTGGTTGGGAGTCGTCTGCACCTTAGCCCTCTCATGGACTCTAGCAACAAGAGCTTGATGGAGAGTTCAGGTGGCACCCAGGGGCCACTTATTATTTCCTCTGAGCCTAATAAGCCAGTCCCAGGCCCCAAGCCTAGACTCACCCCAAAACCTTTCACTATAGAGAAAAATCCTACTATACGCCCCATTCTTGCTCCCAGACCACAGCCAAAACCAAAACCTGAACCCAGTCGACCAGTTTTCTCCAAACCAGACCTGCCCAGCACATCTAAACCACAGCCAGCCAGTAAACCCAGTGTACCACCTGCCTTGAAATCATCCCCGAAGCCCAGCGGACAAACAAATAAACCTGTGGCACAACCCTTTAAACCAGCACCTACCATCGCCTCTACTGATTCCAGCAAATTTAGAACAACCCAAACTGGGGATGTGCTGAGAAGAACAAGTTTTGGAGCCATACCAGCTCGACCTAAAACTGATTTTCAGGCCTCCACTCCTGGTGTTGAATGGCCTTTTGCTTCTCGGAAGAAACAGCCTAGCCCTTCAATCACTCGTGCTAAATCTTTGGGCTTTCTCTCAGAGATAGGACTGAATAACGAGGATAGTAATGAAGATTCTGGTGCCAAGGATGAGTGTTCTCCTACTGTTCTTCGCCCCCAATCTAAAGGTTCAAGACCCAGACCGGTTTCAGCTGTGTTCCTCCAAAACCCCACTATGTCTGAGTCTCAGGTTGTAACCCCTACACCTGCTCCTCGTTGGACAAAAGGACGACCCCTTTCATCTGACCTTACCTCAAAGTTTGAGTCAATTGGGCTGTCCCTAAACCGGCGACCTACCAAGGAGGACAGCAAAGAAAACACGCCTCAAACGCCAGAGGGTGAGAAAGAGAAAGAACACGGTGCCGAAAAGGCAGAAGGGCCAAATAAGTCTCCTGTGCTTGAGAAAAAGACTCAAAAGATTGAATCAAAAGATGAGGACTACAAGAAAGACTCTAAACCTGAGGATACAGGAGGTAGCAGTATAAAGAGACGCATTAGTCTGCTCTTAGACTCTTCTTCCTCCTCCTTCTCAGTGGTACGTGTGGATACTCCAGGGACTGAGCCTCGCTCACCGGGGCTATCTGTCTCTGATTCTGATGGAACGGTGGGGGTGAAACAGCGAATCAAAGAACTGACCGAAGAAGTGCCTACTACGCTGTCACCACCCCAGAAGCCACAATATAAGCCACGTACCCTAGTATCTGACCGCTCTAAAAGGTAAAGTCCAGTGGTTTTCACCATTCATTATCGAGGTCTGCTAATTAGAGTTGTATAATCAGTTATCAACCTCATGTTGTATGTAAATATTATGCATATACTGAAATACTTCAATATTTTTCCTTTTTCAGTAGGTTTACTGCCTTTGGGTTTTTACAAATGAGTTTCAGAAGTTGTAATTATGACATTCAATGATTTTTGTGGGAATAAAATAGATGTGTTGTGCAACATCTCTCTTTTACTTCCTGAAAAAAGAAGAAGGTACAAAGGAAGCATTTTATTACTAGTGCAACAAAACAAATAGTAAAGGATCTACATTATGTGCATAAGTGATTCTTTATGTGTATTGTGCTGACATTATGCGTAATTACGTCTCACATATCTTTGTTTCCCCCTCAAAAGTACACAAAAATGTATACTACATGTTTGCAGCTGGATGGTACAGAAATCATAATTAATACCCATTTGCTTTTGTCATGATTCACATTCTTTACTCTGAAAATCAAAGCTATAGTATTTTTTATATATATTATATATATATATATATATATATATATATATATATATATATATAGTATTTGTTTCAAACTGATCTGATTTGTTTACAGATTTGAAGCAGAGCTTGAAAGCCATAGTTCCTATGAGCTCAAAAGTCCCCAGCAGGTTGAAGATGATTTCAGCAAAAAGGTATGGGAATATGAACCACTGCTATTAATCATACTGCCACAAATAAAGCAGTAAGTTTGGCTTTGTGTTTAGAAGTTTAGTTTTTCCATAAAATCTAACATTTTAATATTTTTTTATATAAGATATAATTGTGAAACAGTAAATCTATCACAAATTAAGTGAACTAATCGTATTTGCTTGTTTTCCATTTCCTTTAACATTTGTGGCAGAAGTCCCAGTTTAATGATTTTAACAAGGAAATATATAAGCGTTTTTATACTGCATACAGAAAACATGTAGCTCTTTATTCTCAAAAAAGTATTTGTATTTGTGTATTCTTACCCTAACACAGTTTTTCTATGATAGTCGCACGTTTGATAAAGTAAAACAATATATTGTTAAATGAATAGAAAAATCCTTTTGAAAAGGGGCTTTTTGACATTTGTGACAGTAACTGTCCTACTGTGGTCACAGCCCCAAAATAAATGTAAAAGAAAAAGAGAGATTTCACTTTGAGAGAGGGGGGGAGAGAGAGAGAGAGGAATAGAGGAATAACAAATGAGGTTGAAAAAGGCACTTCTGATGTCACAGAAGGTGCGGCACTCCAAAGATGTGTAACCTGAGTTGTCGCATTAGTCATATAGTGATTATGAAACATGCACGCTTCGAAGGGAGGGGGGGTGGTAAAGGGCAGTTTGTGAGAGAAGAGGACGCTTTGATTATGGCCCCTTCATGCCCCACCCTGCTTTATGAGCTTTGACAAAGAGCATACAGATCTCATTTCACTGTTCTCAGTCACACGCGTCAAGTTCCTCTCCCTTTTCATGTGCCTCAGTCTCCATCACATATCAGTTTTTTCCTCTATCACTATCTTGTAATTTTTCCTTTGTTATATTTTTATACCCTTCTCTGTAAAACAGTAACTTAGATAAGGCATTTTTCAAGATTTGGTCATCTGTTGTTTATTCAAATGAGTCTGAATTGCCTCCTTTCTGTGGCTGATTTGCCCTTTGGAGTAGAAACATATTCTGTTCTCTTTCAAAGTTCGCCTCTAAATCAGTCATGTAATACACATAATGTACACAGACACCCACTGTAATGATAGCTCATATCTGAGCAAAGAAAATGTTACCTCTAAATGCCATACCTGTCAGTGAAAGCTATAATTACACATGGGGGTTGTCAAAGGCTGCTTCTTTAAGGATCACAGTTGTAGACAGAGCTCACCTTGTCTGTTTGAAAGTCAATCCAGGTTCTGGGTTCTTGCTTACTCATTAAAAAGGAACTGAGATGAAGAAGCGAATCAGTGGTAAGTGAAATCATGTAAAAATATACTTAATTGTATTTTTATTTTATTTTGTAGTTTGATTACTCCACGATTGAAGGGCAGTTCACCAAACAGGAGGACAGGAAAGCATCATCACTGGGTGTTCAAGACTTGCCTACCAACTCTGGTTTTTATAGTGATGGAGTGCAAACAGTACGAGCGTCTATGTTCGAGCATGTGGTGGAAAGGCATAATGTTCAAGTGATGGAGGATAACATTTCACAAGACCTAAAAGCACAGGAGGAAAGCACAATTAAACCCATGCCCAGGCGAAACCACTCTTTGCGTATTCAAGATAACACCTTTAAAGCTCTTGAAGATGATGATCCTGGTAGTTTGGTCAAAGCAACCTATAGAGAACAAGTTTCTCCTTCCAGCCCTGTACGTGTGGAGCATGTCTTTGACACTATGGCTTTGTTTGGAGAGAACCGTGCTGTTAGTGAGGTTTTGCCAACCGCTTCCCTTGAGGACAGAGCTCACACACTGCGTTCTCGGCGATCAGCTCCTCACGGTAAAGAGGACAGGCCTACCTATGAGATAAGTAACCTGCTAAAGGATGATGCAGCCACTCCACGTTACCTCAGAGTAGGGGCATTACAGAAATGGACTGCCACAGAGGCAGACAGAGAGCTTGAATCTCAGATGGAGCAACAGAAAGAGATGTTGAGAAAGATGGAAGAAGAGATACAGAGGCAGACAGAATTGCACATGGCTGCTGCAGCAGCATTGAAGGAAGAGGAGGAAGACATCGAAGCAGAAAGGAAGAAACAGTTAGAAGCACAAAGAGCCAGAGAGAGGGAAAGAGAGGAAGTTGCAGCACCCAAACGGCCTAAGATGCTAGATCCCGAAGAGCAAATGAATAAACCTAGAGCCACTTACTTTGCTCTGACTGGTCAGATTCAAGAGCCTTTGCATCAAGGTGAGAGAGTGGACGAGGAAGCAATCTTAGGGAGTGTTAAACGAGGGATGAAGGAGGTTCCGTTTGATGATTTCACTGTAAGATCAGGGCAGTGGGGTCCTCAGAATCCAATTGCTCCATTTAGAAGAAATCCTTCATTGGAAGCTGCAATGCAGAGAGATTCGCTAGAGCTGCATAAAAATGACACTGGACCAAGGACAGAGCACAGATTACAAGAAAGGGAATGGCAAAAAGAAGCCAGGGAGGAGATGGAAATAGAGAGACAAAGACTAGCAGAGTTTGAAAAGAATTTGGAAAGGCAGCAAGAAATAATGAAACAGAGAGATTTGGAGATTGAGAAACAAAAAATTGAAAGGGAGAAAAAGAGAGAAATTGAGTTACGGAAAGAGAAAGAGAGACAAAAGGAGTTGGAAAGACAGAGAGAGCAAGAGAGGGAGAAACAGAGGGAGTTGGAAAGACAAAGGGAAATTGAACTCCAAAAACGAGAAAAGGAGCGACTCAAACAAATTGAATATGAGCGAATGAAGGCTGCAGAAAGAGAACTAGAGCAGCAGAGAGAGTTTGAGAGGCAACGACAGAAAGAGTTTGAACGAGAGAAGGAGAGAATGCTTGACCAAGAGAGGCTTAGGCTTAGAGAATTGGAAAAACAGAAGGAAATGGAGAGAGAAAGAAAGAGACAGCTGGAGTTGGAGAGACAAAGGGAAATTGAAAGACAAAAGCAGAGAGAACTTGAAAAACAAAGAGAGATGGAGAGGCGAAAGGAGTTCGAAAGACAGCTAGAATTGGAAAGACAACGAGAGTTGGAGAAACAGAAAGAGCAAGAGAGGGAAAGACAGAGACAGTTGGAAAGGCAGAGAGAACTGGACAGGCAAAGGGAACTTGAGAGGCAACAAGAGTTGGAGAGACAACTGGAGATTGAAAGACAGAGGGAGACTGAAAGGCAGAAAGAATTTGAAAGACAGAAACAGAGAGAGCTGGAGATTGAGAAATGGAAGCGACAGAAAGCAGAGGAGAGGGAGACCAAGAAAGAGCTGGAAGAACTTGAGAGGATCAAGGAGCTTGAGAGACATCAGCTTCTTGATTTTGAGTTGCAGAGACAACGGGAAAAGCAACTCCAGCAAGAACAAGTGAAACAGAGATCAAAAAAAGAGCGAGAAGACAGACAAAAGCTGCCTGAACGGCAGAGAGCATCAGAAAGGCATCGGATGGAGACAGAGCAAGAGAAGTCTATACCTACATCTCCACTTCGGCCAAAAGTGCTAGATCTTGATGCAGTGTCTCTTGGTTTTAGGACTGGTCGAGACAGCCATGAGAATAGCCCCACAGCCCGATGGAAGCAGCCCTCCCTTCATCCTAATGAGCTTTACAAACCTGGCATCTTAGATATTGATTCATTCAGGAGTCAAACCCAACCTGATACCTTCTCTTCAACTGGATTTGGAGGTTTAGAGTCAGGAAGTGTTGGGTCAGCGATTCAAACTCGTCCACAGGCCACACAACCAAATGTTCTCCAACCCCAAACAGCATCTCAAGTTCAGTCTCTTCCTCAGTCCCAGTTTCACCCTCAGTCCCAGGCTTTCTTCCAGCCCTCCCCAGCAGAACGTATGAGAACTCAACTCCCGCCACCTCTGCAACCTCAAATTCTGCATCAAACCCAACCTCACTCACTGCCATTTGCTACAGAAAGACTTAGGCCACAAACACACTCATTGACTGAGACCTCGGATAGGCTCTTTGTTGCTCAGCTGCCAAATAATGCTTGGGGACATACTAAACCAGAGTTGGCTGTAGATGAGCCCCTTTGGGTATCAGCCATGGAAGGATCCAGAAGACCAATTAGCACCAGACCTGGTGGCCTTGAGCAGCAATTCTTGCGTCATGAGGATAGAGGTTCAAGTAGCATTTTGACACCCAGTTTGACCTCTTCCATGAGTCCAGTCTTCACTCCTGTACTGCATCCCACTATTGCACCACCCATGGTTCCAATTCAAACTCCTGTGCTGACTGCACAACCAGGTCTTGGACCAATTCAAACTCCTATGCTGACTGCACAACCAGGTTTTGGACCAATTCAAACTCCTGTGCTGACTGCGCAACCATGTCTTCGTCCCTCTGTAGCCCCTATACTGACCCCAGAGAGATGCTGGACCTCAGAATCTTTGAATGTGGGGTCAAGTCGAGCTTTGGTTCCTCCTCCCACAAAGCCATTAGCTAAGAAAGAGACTTCAGTACCCACTAGTCAGGTTGCAAACTTCTCTCTCACTGATCCTATATGGAGTCCAAACTGGGAGCTGGAATCCCAGGGACAGAGAGAGAACCGTGCCTCACAAAGGGACAAAGTACAACAGGTGAGGAAGAGCACACTTTGGTATAGATGTTTGCGCACACACATTCCCACCGTATAGTCTTTGTGTATGTGTGTTGTGTTTAGCAATGTATTGACATTGGTCAATTGAATTGCAGAACCACCCAACTATTGCTATTGAAAACTGTTCTTTGGAGTGGTCAAATATTGTACCAGCCCTAGTTGTGTTGGATTGCATTTCCTTTGAATTCTTTAAATAAGCTTGACTGTAGCCCCTTCTATGTTTGTGTAGAAACGTTCAAGGAGTATGTGTCGAAGATCTGCGCCCACCGAAAGCTCTGCTGATGGTCCGCTTACCCATGTGAGAACTCGCAGAAGTCGCAGTGCACACAAAGAAAGAAGTGGAGAGACCTCGGTAAGTAGAAGCATGATCAGAATTAAAACTTTTCTTTTGTTTATTTTTCTCTTTCTGTATGTCATTCATTTTCTCATATACATGCTCGCATACTCAAACTTATTTAAAGATACTTTGCACTAAGGCTGGGTACTCAATTGAATATTTACTCAGGGATGCATCAGTGTGAAATGTTTTGGTCAGTTGAAAATTTAACATGTTTTGTCATTGCTGAGTTTAGCTTTTGTTGCCAGTTTTGTTTGTGGATCGCGTTTTGTTTGTACATCAACACAATTAAATTACACCCTCACAAATCCAATTTTTTTTTTTTATGTTGTTGTAACAGTCATTTCGATTAAACAGTGCAGTACTGTTACTGTTCCATCTGTTAGTTGGATGCAACTAAAACTAGTCTATGGAAGAGATGAAACGAAAAAAGTAGCTCTTCTAATATGACTAATATTTATAGAGCTTGTTTTATTTGAACTTCTAAACAACAAATAGTGTAAAGCTTTCAAATTTCCTAAACTCACTTGTCTTTTATAATAAAAACTTGTTTGCTTGTCAATGAAGCTGCAAGCTTTTGCAAAAAGGTGCAAGCAGCTTGTTAAGTTCTCAACTTACGAGACTTAGCCAAAATCACTACGGGCATCATTTCTCACACTTCATCATAAAGTTTGTGACTTTGTTGTATTTATTCAGTTCCTAACCTAAAACTTTTATTGAGCTATATTTCAGATGTTGTCAAAAAACTGAAAAAATTAAGGTGAGATTGCCAAGCCCTACTTTGCACATGGACCAGCAAACATCTTACATAAGAATCAAGTTCTTCACCATGTTCTAATGGAAAGTGCACAAAAATGAAGGTTGGAGAGATTTCTTGTTGACTTCTGATGATGTCACCCAGCTTTAAGAGACCAGATGTTGGAGGAGTTCCCCGACAATGTGAATAACAGCTGTCATATGACCCTTTCTGGCATGTAGTGCTTGGCTAATGATGTTTGCCCGTATCTTAATAGACTTGTTAAAGCACATACTGAACTAGTTATTTAGTCTGAGGGCCATTAAAGCTAAATGTTTATATTTATATGCATGTTTGTCGGGTATGGAGGCTAACTAGCTTGTGTTTTATTTGTGTGTGTGTAGGAGTGGGTGGTGCAGGAATGCAGTCTGATGACAGAAAGGAGTGTCTTAAAGTTACTGTGTAATGGTAGAGCGTTTTCTAGCACGGCTGCACAGCTAGCATTGAGTAAGATTGTGTAAATCAACCTAAAAAACAGACTTAATCATGATGTGTTTATCAACTGTGTGAAAAGTTGTGTATGGACAACATTAACTCCAGTTTAAACATTCTGTTGAAGAGCTTGAGATCAATCTCTGCCTTGTTTTTGATGGACAGATTCATTGAAATTTCATACGAATTCTTGGATGATGAAGTGTTTTGAGGAAAGAGGAAAGTTTTTCCACCTGGAGACGTATTCCACAAGGCAGTTTTAGTCTTTTTCCCCCCCCCTTAGTGCCTCTGAATGCATACATAGTGCCATCTGCTGTATGAATCAAGTTATTACAGTGTTGATTTTTATGATTCACAGTTAGCCGTGGCTATAAAATGGGGCTGATCTGTCAGCCGAGAATGTCCTCTTAACCTTTAATTTAATTTGAAACTTTCCAGGACCGATAGTTTGTTTCTTATTTTAAACGTTTGAGTTTATTATTGTTATGTGGGTGTTTGCATGTGGGCTTCAAGAGGAAGCACTCTCTCTCTCTCTCTCTTGCTCTCCCACTCTCATCGTTTCTCAGTATTGGTCATCATAGGAAGTGTAATTTTTACATCACTATGTGCTCATGGGCACAGAAGATTTACACAGACGCTGAGAGAGGTAGAGATGTAATGAACATTCAAATAAACTTCACAAAAGTAAAGACTGTAAGCCATTCTTTTGGGCTAAATAGAAGGATTTGCTTCATAGAACCATGGCTTATCGCTTCTGTTCTTCCTGCTGTTGGTGGCTTTGGGTAAGCTTACTTCATTTTACTGTCAAGATGGTAATGCAACTACACATACCACTACACAACCACAACACTTTATGCAATCTGAGATCAGTACAAACAAATGCTGTGTGGAGGTCTGTGACATCTCTTGTCATAGATTGACTGATGTTTGACTTTTTGGATGAAGCCAAAAGTTGTTATGTTATGTTTTTTTTTAGCGTAGATGCATTTTATAGCACATTGATTTGCGAAGTTGTTTCTTCCTCTGTAATTTGTGCGTATCATTCTGTTCAATAATATTATCTTCATGTGACCAAGGATGCTTCCTGTTGTCTGGCTAATTAAACAGATATTGTTTCACTCTGTTCTTTTAATTTCCTGAAACTTGTTCAGGTGATTAGTTTATTTAATTAACTATGGAGGTGGACAGATGGTTCACTCTCCATAAAAAGTACTTCTTTTTTCTTTTGTTTTCTGTCTCCCCAGACATCTTTGAATGAATCCAATATGGGCTCAGATAGTACAGGTTGAAAAAAAATCATTCAGTATCTATTATTATGTTGTTAGAAATACAGTAGTATTTTCTGCATGTATTGTGCTAATATGAGCCTAGTACTCATGCAGTATCAAAAACCTTAAATATATATAGATGTGAGAGATTGTTTTTTAATTTTTTTTAAACAATACACATTTTATTCAACTAGCCCTGCCCATTGACTGGCTACGTGCATCCTCCAGATAGCCCAAAACATTTTTATTGGTTTTATCTAGTGCTGGGCAACGATTAATCGTGATTAATCGCATCCAAAATAAAGGTTTTTGTATACATAATATATGTGTGTGTACTGTGTATATTTATGATATAGGCTATATATAAGTACACACACATGCACGTATATATTTAATTTTATGTTTATATGTTATGTTTATATATTATATAATGTTTATATACAGTAGTCAACATTAGAAGTGGATCAAAACCTTTCATCAAAGTTGTCCTAAAACCTAAAACCAAAATGTGTTCTTGTTTTAGGACAACTTTGATTAACTTGTTTGATCCACTTCAAATGTCGACTTCTATATTTATATATAATATAAATCATATGAATATAAATATATGAAATGCATATAAATGTTTTCAAAATATATACTGTATATGTGTCTTTTATATACCGGTACATAATAAATATACAGAGTTTTACAATGCTTTTTTAGAAGCGATTAATTGTTGCCCAGCACTAGATCACTTATCAATCATTTTAGTATGCGTACGAACCAGTTCTGTTAATGTAAATGCCCAAGCCAGTCTCAAACAGTGCACAATAAGCTTATCCAAGTTCTCATCATGTTCCCTTCTATATCATCTGCACATCAACAGTATCTCTTTGATTGTCATGTGACTATAAGCCCTTAAGGAGTTTTGATTTGTTTCATTCCCAAAACTATTTGATCATCTTATTTAGCAAACAAATCTCTTGCTTTAACACAACTTTAGCTTGCACTGAGTCATAATACGGGGCTCAGATAAAATTAATCCTCTTTCTCACTGCTTTTATTACATGGCTTGATATATGAAAAGCCAAAACATCCATATGTCATAGCCTGTGCCACTACCTGTGTATTCTGTAATTTTCAGGAAGGAAGTAGGCTCAGTCAGTGTTAACAGCGTTACCCCTTCCTGAATGGACCACGTGCGGTTTAAAGAGGAACATCACATTATTTAGACCACTTGTTCTGTTTGGAGTTTATAATTGCTCTTTGTTATCTTGATGTAGTCAGAGTAATAGGATGTAATGTGCCCAGTAATAAACCTTAATGTGCTGTTGTTTGTTGTTAAAGGCTAAAGACTAACCCTTTAAAATGTAACTGGGAACAATAATGGAACAGATGACAGACTTGTGAAAGCAAAAATGGGGTCGTGTCATTTTAAGTGAAATATACCTACGTAAGCACGCACAAAGTGTACACGCATACACAGTATTGTCATATTGGGGCCAAATTTATTTGACATTTATGTTAAATTATAGTAGTTAGAAGAAACAACTGTAGCTTGACAGCATTTTCGAGTACATTACAAGATTTGGATTTGTCTTTCTTTTAGTTGTCCTAAAACACAGTGATTACTGTGTTAATGGGCTTTTAGATCTATTATGAGGTTTCCAAAACTAGTGGAATATGTAAACCTCTCTCTGTCACAAACTATACTGGCGATGTATACATCTTCTAAGCAGCACTAACTATGAGTGATGTCTAAATAAATATACTGTATGATCAAAACAGTATTTATAGAAAACGCAGTAAGTGTACAGATTCTGGTTCTTGAGGTGGTTTTACCATCAGGCAGATGACTGAATCATGAGCAGTGGCTGTGACTCATTTGAAAGCCAGGCTGACAGGATAGTATTCTAGTGATGATACATTCATAAAAGTATAGTCATCATTTTACCACTCAGCACTGTGGCTAATGCATGCATTTAATCGATACATGGATGTTAGCCAGATCCTTCTAATGTCAGTTTAAGTTGTAGCTGTATGTTAAATCTTTGCCTCTATGCTGATTATCGTGTAATAAGATGCGTGGTTTGTACCGATAGTCATGAAAGAAAGCAGATTCCACATAACTATTGCTCTGTTTCTATAAAAGGAACAACAACTAATTTGCCATTGGTTGCCTTTTGCCATTTATAAGACTCTCTTGTCATGCTGTTCTTTAATCTAATCTTAGTGTTTTGTGTCTTCTGTGCCAGCTGAAACTGGAGCTTGTATTATTTTATTTAAACAGAGATTGTTTTTCAGTCATGGGGCAATCAGGTGGCAGTCGTGGCCTAATGGTTAGAGAGGTGGACTTGTAGCCCAAAGGCCACGGGTTCGAGTCTCTGTCCCGGCAGGAATTGTAGGTGGGGAGTGAATAACCACCCTTAATACCACGACGGAGGTGACCCTTGAGCAATGCACCGATCCCACAACTGCTCCCTGGGCGCCGCAGCAAAAATGGCTGCCCACTGCTCCAGGTGTGTGTTCACTACTCACTGAGTCACTGCTGTGTGTGTGCACTTGGATGGGTTAAATACATTGTACAAATTCTGCAGCCAAGTATGGTGTTCCATACTCATGTGTTGTTTCTTAACGCACCTCTGTGTCTAGTTAAGGACAATACATTTTGTGCTACTTTTAACACAACCAATGTGTTGTTCCTGCTAATTTCTACACACTTATGTGTTATAGTTGCATAATTTGTGTCAATAATGTGTTAAAATAGTCAACACAAAAACCTTTTTGAGATTCCTTTCCTTTTTTATGCCTTTGATTATTAAAGGAGTTCACTTGCAAGTTTTCTTGTTAGATCAGTGATCTAAATAGGGCAGAATTCTGCATGCCCAATTCATTTTATGTCACAATATTTAAAACATAATTTATTTCAGAATTTAAATTGGATTTTGAATCTTAGACTTTACATGAGGTCTCTTTTGAAGCCCACTCTGTGTAAAAAACACAACTGACTTAATAAAGCTATTAATAATGTGACAGAGTGATTTAGAAAGCTGTAATAGTTCAATGGTGTATGTTTATATTATTAATGTTACTATTATTTAGATGTAGATTTGGTCTCAGGTGAGGTTAATATTTTTTTTTTTTTTCTCCATTTACATGATACAGTGTAATTCAGTCTGAGTCCACTAGTGGGCGCCAAATTGCACCTCAGCATTTCACTGGCTCAGTCCCCCCCACCCATTTGAACTCATTGTTTAATTCAGGGGTGTCAAACTCAGTTCCTGGAGGGCCGCAGCCCTGCAGAGTTTTGTTTCAACCCTGCTCCAACACAAACCATGTAGTTTTCAAATAAGCCTGAAGGACTTAATTAGCTGGATCAGGTGTGTTTAATTAGGGTTGGAGCTAAACTCTGTAGGGCTCCGGCCCTCCAGGAACTGAGTTAGATACTACTGGTTTAATTCATACAGTACATCAATGAATCCAAAAATATATTAAGAAGCACAGAAAGATTTTAATGTTAATTTCTTTTTTTGTTTTTGCTTGCGATCTGTGTTGATTGCAAAAACTCAAAATCAGAATTGAAATTGGAATATGGAAATAAATGTTGGGCCAAAAAAGGACGGCAAGGTTTGGTTGGTCATCAGTGATGTTTGCATGACAGATTGTGTACATTTGCATTGCAAACTAACCCATGGTACCATGTGCTTTAAAATCCTTACAAGCCAGAGTGATTGTCTCTAAACATGCACAGAGATGTGCTATATCTGTCCCATTTATTTGTTTCTGTTAACAAATAAATTTGTTTCTTCCTTTTTTGTTTTCTTTCATCAAGCATTCTTCTGCTCTCAGCAAAATGAGCTGCTGACAATATTGCATAACCAATGCACCTCTCTCCATCTGTCTCTCTCTCCTTCTCTTGCTCTCTCAAAGCTGGAACAGTAGCAGGGAACACTGCAATGCATATATCTTCCTCTCTCTCTCTCTCTCTCTCATGCTCGTATCACAGGCTTCCCTTACCCCTCCCTCTCCGTCTCTGCTCTCATTTTCCTGCTCCCTCTGTTTTCTCCTTGAGCACAAGTCCTGTAGCACAGGGGGACGGAGGCAGGAAAGCTGACGCATTTCTGTTCTACCTGCCAGTACCTGCAGGGACACATTTACGGACACCAGAGGAAAAGACCACCTTGAAACAGTATTTCAATTTTCCAGTCAGTGCCTGCGAAACCACCTGGATACTTCTGGCTCGTAATTTCCATGTTTTACGAACAGACTTTCACTCTGGACTTTTGTGAAAAAAGGAAACACTCATATTGGTCTCCAGCTTTCCGTTTGACCCTACATTGAGAGTTACAGACGTTTTCCGACTTGACAGGTGGACAGTTTTGATGCTTTTCGGGAGATGTCGTTGAAGTAGCTCACTCTGCCGGACAGGTTTGAGACGTGACTGGGAAAGTGTGTGTGTTTGACAGCTCTGATTCATGAGTTGACTAGCGTTTGTTTGAGTATGTGACTCTGCTAACAGATCCACTCAAAAGAAGCTCAAACATTCATGTAGGAGTGGTGCACTGCTCATTTCAGACCATCTCTAGTGACGCAGATGGTTGTTTCTCTATTAAATGTGAATGACATTTGTATGCTATTGATGCATTGATTGATTGAAATGTAACTATTTAAAAAGAGTTGCTCAGGTCAGTAAGTAAGGCATATTGAATCAGCCTCCATGACATCACACCACTCTATTTTTTGTTTAGGGATGTAATTGCAGGTGCCTCTGTGGTTACATAATAACTATAACTTTGTTGCTTTGTCACTGAGCATGAGGCATTGCAGAACTGCTGTGATCTCTGGGACAATCCAGTGTCCTCTGTTCTAGCTTTTACTATGATGTCTCAGAAAACTGTATTATAGAACAATGACTCTATCAACAGTTAGGCCCATGCAATCTTAAATTAGGAGTACCTGAGTGACCTTATGCTACTATATATCTCTGACTTGCTATTGAGGTATGTCACTGAAAATAGTCCCCAAACTTTGGTCAAGCATTGTTGGAAGTTAGATCACGGTCGGCTGCTTGGTGGCAATTTGCAGTTTGTATCGTACTGCAGTGCTGAGTGGAGCACAATCTGTCCTGGCCTCGCTCTGGAGACATGGTGTATCAGAGCAACACTTAAGTTGCTGGACTGGGCTAAAGAGGAAGGTCCTCCATATCATAAGGAGCTACCCAACCATGGAGATTACATACAGACGCACTTTCAACTGGACATCACTGGACTGGATTCTCTTGTAAATCGAGGCCACTTCCCTTGAATTGGACTATCGTCAATGGACCTTAGAGCCTCCATTTGAGAGTCTTGATTAGATGTCCACAGTGTCCCAAGTTAAAGAACTTGACTGAAAGAGCTTGACATTGAGGACGCAAACCTTTATTAAATTTACTCACTCTAAATCCTGAGAGATGGAGTACCTGGGCGACAAGTTGTCAGTTGCCCACTCGCAAGTTTCGGGCTGGATGGGGAATGTGCGCCGTTCCCTTCAAGGCGCCCTCAACTTGGTCTCCAACAGCGTGGAGAGAAGATCTGCAGGAGGAGGTGGAGAGGACGGAGGTGGCTTTAAGAGGGCTGCCTCTCTACGCAGCCTGGCCAGTCGCAGCCGTGAATCCTTTCGCAGATTCAGCCTGCGCAGCCAACAACGCTTGTCCCTGCGCAGACGAACCACCTCATTGGCTTCACCGAGCACTCCCTCGTCTGTAAGAGAAACATATGTCATTTCTATATCTGCTTAATCCAAAATCAGCATTTCTAAAACCACACATCTCACCCACCACAAATACAGGGTAGTGCACATACTGATTTCCCACCTGGCACCATGTAGCCCTCAATCTTTGTCTAGGTGGTCACTTTCCATTTAAACATAACTGCTTAAAGCAGGAGTTCTCAACTCTGGTCCGCAAGATCCATTTTCCTGCAGAGTTTAGCTCCAACCATGATCAAACTCACCTGCCTGTAACTTTATAGTGATCCTAAAGACCTTGATTTGCTTGTTCGGGTGTGTTTGATTAGGGTTGGAGATGAACTCTCCAGGAAACTGGATTTTGCGGGCCAGAGTTGAGAACCCATGGCTTAATGTCTTTCTTTTGTCACTATCTGAAAATGAAACTGAGCTTGCTTCTGTAGTTATCTCAAGCTTTACGGCAGGGGTGGGCAACAGGTGATGGTGACCCACCATCCTGCAGAGTTTAGCTTCATCCCCTATCAAACACACCTGACAAATCCAACCTCAGAAGTTTTCAGGATTGCTTAAAAATTACAGGCAGGTGTGTCTGATTAGGCTCTCCAGGACCGAAGTTGCCTATCCCTGCTTTACAGACCCCCTGAAGCAGGGCTGCTCAAGCCTATTCCTGGAGGTCTGCCTTCGTGCAAAGTTTAGCTCCGACTCTAATTAGAAAATACACCTGAACCAGCTAATTATGATAATCAGGAATATAATTACAAACAGGTGTGTTGGAGCAGGGCTGGAACTGAAGTTTGCAGAAAAATAGATCTCCAGGAACACAAATGAGCACCCCTGCCCTAATAGACACTTGCAAAAAAAAAACCTGAAAATTTCTGGTGGTTTGTCTGAATGACTAACCAAGTTTCCCCATAAAACTAGGCTAGTTGAGAGACATGTCCATCCTATAAATGATATATGGACAGTAAACACAATACGATAACAGATGTTCACAGATTCATTTAGCAAAACCATCACATTTATTTTGTTAAAAGCGGTGAATTTAGAGGCATTTAGATGGCTGTAGCAGTGTTTCCCTGTTCCTGGAGGCACACAAACACTACACATTTTCAAACTCTTCCTGATTAAACGCATCTGATTTCCACTCATTACAATCTGATTCCACCAGCTTATTAGTAGAGATTACAATGGTCCATCCAAAATCGCATACTGTCTGAGTATGTTCTAAGGTGGATGAGAAACAAACTTTATGACCGTTAAAAAGTATATTCTATATGTATTATTAATGTGTGTAGTATTATTATACTGCTTGGTACTACATCTGTCAAGTTGTCATAGTCATGTGACTTGTGCTGTCAGTTGTGGTGCTTCACTCCCATTCCCAACCCTTTCCTGTGGCTTAATGGCGTAGTAAAATGTTTATTGAATGCTCATCTAAGAATCTCAGTGGACGTAGTAGGTCATCCGGGTACTTTTTACCTACTGTTTTATGAATACTATGAATTTTCAAATCACATTTCAGTCACATTTCGCCTACTATATAGTATGGAAGTAGGCATATTTGTGTGCAGGGCATGACCTGAAATGGATGGGTCAGATAAGGGACATATCCAAAATGTGTACTGTTGGTGTGCCTCCAGGAACAGTGTTGGGAAACATTTGGCTTTTCTATAGTAGATGAATTTAGAGACTTCCTATGTCATTCAATCTGGATAACTTTCACGTCTAGAGCCCTAGCAACTGCTAATTTTTAAACCATGTTCCTATATTGTGTATACATTTTCTTTCTTTTGTACCTGGTGCCTCTCCATCTCCTACTCTGTGTTTGTTGACCTTTGCAGTGGTATGAGAGAAGCTTCGAGATGCACAGTGAGCCCAGAAGGGCATTCTGGGAAAGCTAGGTCAGCACAATTGACACAAAATGTAGACATCGTCTGCATGGGTGCTGTTTCATGCATACTGAAACCTTCCAGTACATTGCAAGGAGAGTTTGCATACACTTATTGGACATTTACATGCATGTTCTCAGTTTTGCACCAAAAAGATCAAGTATTTGTGCTGTTGTTAGAGTTGTGCCTCAAAGTCAGTGCCAGTTGGTGTTTAAGTATGTATAAGCCAGATGAAAGCGGTGTTGTCCTGCATGTTCAACAAAACACTGAGTGATCTCAAAAGCAAGAAGCTGCTGTTTGTCTAAGACAGAGTAAATCAGGGAATGCTGGTGGGCAGGTTTTCAACTGCATTATATCCCCCCTGATAGCTGAGTTTCAGTCATGTCACATCTCATAATGCTCATTCACTGTGCTGTCAGTCAAGGGTTTTTCCTCTATCACTCAGACTCTATTTGGGAGCTTGTGTGTCAGAAAGATTGAACAAAAGAAAGAACTGTACTGTACATTGCTCCTTGGTTTCAATGTCACAGGAAACAGTCAAAACAGGTAATCATTGTAACAGAATTAACTAGCCATAATGGGGTGTTTCTTGTGTCCTTCGGCCATCACCACTCTCTCTGTGACATACACAGGCAGAGTGCTCTATTTCCTCTTCAGCCATACTATATATATATTATCACCACATAGTTTGAACTGTGTAACAGTGCCTCAGGGTTACAGGCTCAGAATTGTGCACATGAAAGTAAATGTGTACATTAGGAGTACTTGAAGCATATTATTTGGAGCAAATGCACCAGTAAACTGACTGAAATGTTAAAACTACACACTAGAGACCAATTATTGAACTGCTTTCTTTAATACTGTGTCTACCAATACAATATATAATATACACTAGCATTCTAAAGTTTCTAGTTCTGTTAGATCGTAAGAAATTAATACTTTTATTCATCAAGGACACAATAAATTGATCAAAATGACAGTAGACATTTATAGTCTTACAAAAGGTTTCTGTTTTAAATAAATGTTTCTCTTTTGAACTTTCTATTAATTGAATAATCCTGAAAAAAAAAAATTAACACAATTTCCACAAAAATAGTAAGCATTACTACAATTTTCAGCATTGATGATAAATGTTTCTTGAGCAGCAAATTGGCATATTACAATGATTTCTGAAGGATCGTGTGACATTAAACACTGTAGGAATGATGTCGAAACGTCAGCTTTTGCCATCACAGGAATTAAATAATGTACAATATATTAAAATATAAAGCAGTTATTTAAAAAAAAAAAAAAAAAATATATATATATATATATATATATATATATATATATATATATATAGATATATTTCACAGTATTACTCTTTTTACTGCATTTTTGATCAAATAAAAGCAGCCTTGATGGACGAGACTACTTAAAAAAAATAAAATAAATAAAAGTCGTATAGACTTTTTTGATAGTGTATATATTTGGATAATTTGTCAACTTTTTAAATAGCAGCCATTCATTCTCAATTGCCAGAGATTAGCCTTGTCTTACTGCAGTTGTATTTAATGTATGTAAATTCAGTCTTCCAAACGTCTTGCACTGCTCCTTCACAACCCAGTAATATCAGCTGTTAATGTTTGATGTTCCCTGAGGTAAATGTAGCCACACCTTTGGTGGGAATGTTTTATGAGAATGCCAGGAGATTCAGATTTGGAGACGAGACTCTCACAAGTGTAAATAGAAACACAAACGCATCTCTATAAACGACCAAACATCAGTGTGTTGGTGTTTAAGTGACAAGTACCCTTTTCTTTCTACCTCTCATCTTTTCTTTCCATCCGTTCATTGTTTCTTTGCTTCCCCTGACGCACTCTTCCTGTTCGTGTAGTGAGATGGCGAGAGGTTTTCAAGCTCTCTCTCTCTCTAGTGCTGTGTATTTGTTATTTTCACACTGTAAGGTTCAGATAAGAGTGTTCTTATTCAGGGCTTTGCCCTTTAAAATAAGATATTGTTCTACCTAGACCTACACCCTTATGTTGTCAGTGTGGCCCTTTAGGCCATTACAACTAATGTTAGTTCTGAGTACCACTCCCTCTCAGTAGGTGCGTTTACATGGAGCATTGTAATCGGTTTAAAAGTCCAATCCGAATGAAAATGCTCCATATAAACACCTCAATCGGAATAAAAATGCCCAAACCGAATGAAATTGTAATCGGTTTGAGAGGGGTGGGATAAACCTTTCTATAAACCGAACAAAATTAAAATCCTGCCATGTAAACACTTTAAACCGACATTTTGCGTCTACGCCATCACGCCCAGAGGTCGGGTCGTCAGAACGTGAACGTGATGATGTCGGCAACAGTACATTCTGTGATTTGGGGACACCGACACTACAGTAGAGACTGGGTAATAGTGGAGGTATAAAGTTAAAATTTCCATTATACAGTTACACATTAGAAAGGAGAACGCTTGCTGTGTGACGGACTATCTGCTCTCATGTCCGGAGTGAAAAACAGATCTGAAATGAAGCGCAATTTTCTGCTTTTCAGCTTAGAAACAACACAGTGATGATAGTGAAAGTAGCTCAATGAAAATAAACAACTTGACCAAAAATTGCCTTTGTCATTTGTATTTGTATAGATGACAGATTCATAATTTCCGATCTGCTTGAATTTATACGTGCTCACTCCATGAATGTTGTACGAAACACGATTGTGATAAAGCAATGCTCCTTTGATTCATTGTTCAGCAACTCTTGGTAAGAAATCGTGTATTTGTTCCATTTAAGTACAGTACAACTTTGTAGTATCAGAGTACAATTAATCTCAGCTGCATTACAGAGGGACATATGATTTCTATGATCGCGTTCTGGCCATATGACTGAGCGCTCGAATGAACGCAAGGGATTCAAATATTAACCGTTTATTCTAAGCAAAGTGCAAACAGATATTAAAAATATTAACGTAAATATGGGCGTTTTTTCCTCTGGTGACTTGTTTTTGTTGTCACTGTAGGCTATTAGCATATCCTAAAATCGAAAGCACAGGCACATGGAAACACCATATCGGATTAGATAACGTCTCATGTAAACAGTTCATCGAATCTTTCAATCGGAATGATTTTAATCGGAATGACAAAAAAGTGTACATGTAAACGCACCTAGTGTGTGTGTGTGTTTATTTATGTGTGGTCGGCAGGCTCAGAAATTCGGTCGCTTTCCAAGGTGAGCAGGCAGATCATAGGTGTGTCTTCGTTGGACGTGCATTGCTGTTATTAGCGAGCTTTGTTTGAGACTTGGAAGATTTACCTGCCATAAATAAACCCAATTGTTTGGATTAGCCAGAAATGAAAGCATTTATAACCCAAACACACCTATTTCAGCGTCTTGATATATACAAAGATGTGCAAAAGTTCACACAGACATTTTGCTGATGCATTGTGTTTGTAGCCGATGCTAATGAATTAGCGCTGCAATGCGTGCTAGAAGCTTTAGGTTAATCAGCCACCAGCTGTTTGAGACATTCCTCTTGGCTTTTCTGGTCAAGTGATCAGTGTAAAAAATGTAATTCCAGCCTGTGTTTTGGATTTGGATTAGTTATTTAGAACATACAAGGTTTTTCTTTTCTTAGTTTTTTTTTGACTTAACACAAAGATTAAGAGAAGATTTTTCATACTGTTTCTGGCATTAGCTTGCATAGAAGCAACCATTTGCTTACCTCAGTATGGTACTTACACAAAATATACCACAGTTTCAGTCAAAATACCAAAATTGCTGTAAAATTAGTATTGAATCTGCTTGAAACAAAGTAAGTATAATTTTGTCATTTAATCTTCAACTGACGATAGTGGTGATTTGGTATTAGTTAGTTACCACAGTTTTATTATGTTAACAGTAAGTGCAGTAACTATGGTATTTTGGTGGCTACTAAGGGTTACTCTGGTAAGACTAGAGGTTCATATTCTGTTGACTCTAGCAGTTACTATCATAGAGCTGACTGAATCTGTGTGCTCTTTTGTTATTGAGCTGTACATACAGACATCTGTTTCTTTTGTCTGTCCCAGCATGTGTTTATGACTAGTGGTCAACTGAAATGAGTTTTTCAGTAGCCAGTGCTGGTACTGATATTTGCAGACCAGAGCGGGCTATTGTTAACATAAATTACTTTATATAATATTAATATAATGTAATAGAAAATAGTTTAGTGAAGCCAAATGTACACAGAATTGATAAAAGGGAATTAACGTCTTTTATTTATTAAAAAAAGCACTTAAATTTAATTTTATATAGGCTAGAGTTTGAATTTTGAATATTTATAATTAGCATTATTAAAAAACAAAAACAACAACTGATGTTATGTCCTCATATAGAAAGCTATATATATATGTGTCTGTATGTGTGTGTGTGTGTGTGTGTGTGTGTGTGAGAGAGAGAGAGAGATGAGCTGTTTGTCAGGTGGGAGCGCTGCTCTGATGTTGTCCGGTCTGATTCTCACTGCTCTCTGTTGCCTGTTACTCTTCCTGACAGGAAAGGCAGAGCTGATGAATGACATCCTGTGCTGTTTTCTCGAATGCAAACAGCCTCAACACACACTCTCCCTCTCATGCAGTCTCACACACACACACACACACACACACACACACCGTCTCTCTCTCATTGATACTAATGACTTAATGCTCAGGTCAATACCCGTCTTCTTAAATTCTATATTTTGCTCTGGTGACTATGTGTTTAAGAATTGTCTCAGTTTTTAGCTAGTTCCATTTTCTAGTCATAAACAAATATGAATTTAAAGTGACTTTAAAGAGCCACGCCCCACAGGATGCTGAATTTGAATAGCAGGAAGAGGAAATCACAATGAATCGAAGAAAGTCACACATCAGAGGAAATTCATTAGTCCACTTCAACAAATCAAACAAGAACAGATCACTTGTTCTGTTAAAGGTGTCCGTGGTGTAAACCTGTTGCTTCTTGTTTGGCTACATTTTGAGAGTAAATTAGAGCATTCTGGGTGTTCTACCATCATGGTTGATATGAATATATATGATGTATGGCTGTATGCAAATATTAAATGTAAATTGTTAGGTAGCTTAGCAATTTACCCATTGATTGGTAATATAATCTTATGCTTTTATAAATAACGTTTACTAACAAGTAACGTTACATACTAGGGTGTTATTATTGTTAAATGAAACTGTTAAAACTGTATTTTTTCCATTGAAATAAAGCTGAAGTAAAAAAAAAAAAACAGTAGATAAAAAACTTAAGAAACTTAGAAAATTAGAAAAGTTGTCTGCAATAAACTGAAATAAAATACATTTTGAAGAAATGTAAAATACAAGTTGAAGTACTAAAATGACTAAGAATAAAGCTGAAATAAAATAAAGGTTAATATTAATAATATACATAAAAGTATGCACATAAAAAACAATAAAATGACTAAAACTAGAACTAAAATTAAAATAAAACTAAAAAAAAAAAAAAAGAATTAATAAATATTATAACAGTATATAAATTGATGTTAAAATAACAGGTATATGTACTAATATTAAGGTCATTCTTGGTTAAATTTATTATTAAACTACCTTAAAACATTTTATTTGAATTATGCAAATATTCCTATTCCTCGTATTCAGGAATTGATTTGAGCTTCTCAAAGGGTTTTCAGTTCAGTTCTGATTGGTTCACATACACAGTGCTCACACTCAGTTCTGCTTGTGATCAGGGAGCTGATGACTCTGTGTGTGTGTGTGTTAGATACACTGTACCCTCTGTGGTCTCCTCATTAAAAGAGGCACGGTTGAATGGATGCGCTCACCAGTTCAACCAGTAGATTTCTATGAGGTCAGTGCAGCACTTTCATGGGAGTCTCACCAGTATGTTCCTGTCTTCCTGTCTTCCTTGTCATTCATTTTCACTGTCACACTAGCAGTTTTAGTGTCTCTGCTTCTGGTTTATTTGGAAATAATTTCCTATATATTATATTATATTACATTACTGGCTGAAAATATCAGCAGCTGCCCAGTTATGACACCATGCAGGATGCCAGTTTAATGCTGTTTCTCGTTACTTATTTATTTTAATTTGTTATTTGACAGGGACAATAGACAGTCAAAAATGACCTCAGAATTAGCTATAGAGTTAAATTTCATCTGTGATTTCGTTTGTAGTTGAAATGTGATCATGGTTAATAGTCCTGCTGTTCTGTTCTGTGATACACACAAGATAGTTTTATGCCCCGCTGGGTGGATTGCATCTTTTCACTCAGTGATTGGCTAATGTCCAGCTCTGGTGCTGTGATGTCACACATTAAAGGGAGTGGCTGGGTTTATGACTGGGCTGTTCAGTGTGAGATTTAGCTGCACCTGGTGGTTGTTTAGAGTGCCGCAGGGTGATTAAACTCCCTCTCCATCTTCATTCATGCCTTTCCACAGGTAGAAGCATCATGCCCATTCAGAAAAACCCATGGTGATCACTGACTTTCAAGTTCACTTCCAGTATTTTTATTGATTTTTTTTATTTTTTCTTTATTAAACAAAATGACTAAATATTAAACAGTTTGTTTTATATACTACCATTCAATTTTTTTTTTTAAGAAAATCTTTTTAAAAAGTGACAGTAAGGACTTGTACATTCTTTCTTTCTCTCTCTCTCTCTCTCTCTCTCTCTCTCTCTCTGTGTATATCTATATATCTATCTATCTATAGATATATATATATATATATATATATATATATATATATATATATATATATATACACACATACATTTACATTGTCATTTAGCAGATGCTTTCATCTGAAGCGACTTACAATTGAGAACAATGGAAGCAATCAAAATCTACAAAAGAGCAATGATATGCAAGTGCTATAACAAGTCTCAGTTAGCTTATCGTAGCACCACACGTAGCACGTTTTTTTCTCAATTATATAATAAATAAAAAACCCAGATAGAATACAAAAGAATAGAAAAGCTAGTGTTAGTGTTAGCTTTTATTTTATTTTATTTTATTCCCAAATAAATGCTGTTCTTTAAGTTTCTGTTAATCAAATAATCTGGAAATAATATATCAAGGTTTCCACAAAAATGTTAGACAGCACAGCGTTTTCAACATTGATTATAATAAAAACACTGTTTCTTGAGTAACATATTGTAATAATTTCTGAAGTATCATGATGCTGAAAATTCAGCTTTATCATCACAGGAATAAATTATAATAAAATGCATTAAAACAGAAAACAGTTATTACAAAACATTGAATGAACATTTGTAATATTGTAATATTACTGTTTTATAGTATTAATTACAGTATTTATCTTGGTGAACATAATCTTACTGACCCCAAATTTTTGAATGGTGGTGTGCTATTTCAGGATTTGAACACAGGTCTCCATGGATACTAAACACAAACAGTTGAATTAAATTAAATTACCACTAAGTTGTTGTTTTTTTTATTTGGTAATTTCCTGTCTCGTCAACTCATCAGTCATTGTTACTCCCTCAAAAAAAAAAACATCCCTTTGTGAAATTATATTAATTTGGTATTTTTTCTTCTTCTTTCTTTTCTCTACAGGATCTGGTAAAGCCGCATGGTAGTGGACCAGAGGAGAATAAAGACACAGACAATCTGGTGCAGGAGACCGACAGTCAGTACGGCACATGGGAGACAGGACTTCGCACAGATGACAGGTGAACACATGCCTCCCAAAACCATAGAAAATCATAAATCAGCTGTCTATGTCCTCAAACTAACATATGACTCCAAAACCACCCTCAGTCACTGTTTGTAACTCAACACCAGGATCAATTGCATCTATTGAGTGGGTCATCTGTAACAGAGCTATAATGCTATAATGGCCTCATAGACAGACACACAGGCAGATATATCTTCATTACAGAGCAGACTGGGCTTGCGGAGAGGTTTGGTTACAGCAGTGACTAAAGTGATTCAGATGAAACAAGAGCTGATATACAGTATGCGAATCATTGGGTTGGATGGGTTGTATCTGTGCCCTGAAATGATCTTTTGATGGGTGGATATGTGTCGTCTATTATCTGGGATGTCGCAAAGGGGCGATGTAGCCGCTCCGTACTCACAGTTGGCCGGTAACATTATTAGGAACTACCAAATTATACATGGTCTAAATTCAATTGAACGGGAGTCTGACCAACACTCATGTAGGCCTAAATGACGTGTGCAAATCAAATTAAAATCAATGGGCTATAAACCATCTGCTATTAAAGCGGTGATGTAACAGAAGTAGCGACAAATGTTTTATTCCATATTTTGCCATACATCAGAGTATAATGGATTATTGAAAAAGAAAAAATATAGGGTGGGAACTTGGGTCCTGTTCATTGGTTGTCGACTGGATGGAGAAAGATCTAAATGCATAGTTGACTGTAGTCAATTGTTAGGATCGTATTGTATGTTTAAGAGTCTGGCATATGTCGCCAGAGAGAAGTCTGACATTATAGCGGAAGATTATGATGATGTTTTGATTAAAATTTACTTTCAAAATGTCACCACTCACCCTTGGAACTACTTCTACTTTGGAGAAATGTTCCTCGCATAATATGAGGAATCAAATGTAAGGAACAAAAAAACGAAAATTGTCTGTTTTTGTGCTGCTGCTTCTTGTTCATCTAATGTTGCAAGTGACAAAATTTACCGACACAAATATACAAGGAAAATACTGGCAAAAATAAATAAATAAATAATAATAAAGTAATGCAAAATGCAGTTACATGATAAGTAATCAGACATCTTAATTGTTACATGAATACGCATTTATTTATGCATAAATCTAGCTGCTTAATGTTTTTTCCAGTTCACTGACCATTAGGGGTGTAACGATACACGAATCGCGGTTGAACGATTCACGGGCATTTTCCAAATGGAAGTGATCATCCCTATCCCCTTGGAGTGGGGACTTGGGAGTGAGCAGGGCACGTGCGTGTCATTATGTAGTCGTTTGGAATGCACTTGGTGAAGGGAGCGTAATTTCCTCATTATCTTCAGCTGGGATGTTCCCGTGACAACGCAGCACGGTATGCGTCAGCAGATTAGCTGGCTGACAACCGGATAAAAAAAAAATACATTTCATAATTTAAAAAGTTTTATATATATTATTTTTTATATATCATATAGCATATTTAAAAAAGTTTTTAAAATATAAAATGTATGTTTATTTGCAACAGTTATGCTAACAACAATAAAAAGACTATTGACATTTAAACAGCGACATCTGCTGACGCATGCCGTGCTGCGTTGTCACGGCAACATCCCAGCTGAAGATAATGAGGAAATTACGCTCCCTTCACCAAGTCCATTCCAAACGACTACATAATGACACGCACGTGCCCTGCTCACTCCCAAGTCCCCACTCCAAGGGGATAGGGATGATCACTTCCATTTGGAAAATGCCTGTGAATCGTTCAACCGCGATTCGTGTATCGTTACACCCCTACTGGCCATACATTGGTGTGGTAAAAAAGCTCAGTTTGAACCTCATAGCAACCTAGTTTTACTGTCATGTTTTTGCTTTCTACATTTTCTGCACAAATACAGACAACATATAAGTGTTCAAATATCCCTTTTCTCCTCCTCAGCCTCACTCCAGCTACACCTTCATCTGATGACAACCTCACCCCATCTCCACGGAAGCCCACCCCACCGCACACAGCTGAACAGCCCCTTCTCATCGACACACCAGATGGCTCGACCACGTCTCCTCAAAAGAAGACAGAGCTCCCATTCCCAGAGGTCAGTGAAATTTAAGAGGTTTCTACTAGGGGTGTAAATCGGATGGTTCGTCACGATGCGATACGATATCGATTCTCATACCCAAGCGATACGATATTTGCCGATACCTCGATATTTTGATATTATATAGGCCTACCTATTTTAAACAACCATCTACATTTTTATTAACTCACAAATGCAACCAAAATATATAACATTAACCTCAATTCGGACATTCACAACAGAAATAGGCCTGTACACTTTTTTTTTTAAATAATAAAGAAAATAAACAATTGGAAAAACAATTCTGGCTGCTGCTATGGGCTCAGTGCTAAAAATATTTTCTACAGATAACCAAATTATAAGCAATAGCAGAAAATAAATACAAACAAAGACACAAGTTCAATAAACGTGCTTTTCAGGTTTTTCAGCTCAGGCTAAAATAAATTTTCAGGTACGCTACAGAAATGTAATAATCAAATGTAAAATAACTACATAGTCTTCACTGTATAAATTAAATATATATTAATCATTTTTGATGTTACAAAGGTTATTTAGTCAGGCGCAGTAAGCACTTGTATTTTTCTTTGACAGCATTAGATTTATAATTAGTTTGCTTTCACTTTAAGAACGAAAGCATGGATTTAATATACCCTACTGATGCGTTTTCTTTCTCAACTGTTTACGTGAAGACATATGCCTAACCGACTGTATTTACTTGGATATTCGCCAAAACGCGCATTTTGATGCACAAAAAAGCGAAAGAAAGCTCAATTTAGTATTTGCGCGGTGTAGACGTGGCTGTCTGTGTGCGTGCGCTTCAGATGTGTGCGCAGAAAACTTCTCACACAGCACTCGACTGTTCCTCCAACAATCCCCAGCATTTTTTATGCTCGCCTTGTACCTTCGGGCAGTCCTTATATCGAGTCCTGATACGTGAGTTTGAACGAGAACGCACGCGTTGGTGATAATGCATAGACGGACATTATGTGAAAATGTGGACAGTGACAAAATATAGATGCCTATTTATACTACAGATATCGATATTTTACGTGTGGCATCAATGCATCGTATCGTCAGACATCGTATCGATGTATCGATCCATATCGATGAATTGTCACACCCCTAGTTTCTATGGTGACCGAGAGTGCTCAACACGCTGCAAATAGAAAAAAAACCCTGCAAATAAAGAAAACAACTTCGTCAATTTGACGACACACAAATGCTCACAACACAACCAAACAAAACCAAAAATTCTTTATTTGTTTGTGTTGTGAGCATTTGCAGCACCTGCTGTCAAACTGATGAAGATGTTTTCTTGATTTGTGTTTTCTCATGTGTTTTCTGAAGTCGCAGCGCGTTGAGCTCTCGGTCATCGTAGGTTTCTGTCAAAGTCCATGACAGAAATGAACAGATTTAATTCAGACTTTCATTCATGGATTAAACCACTTAATCCATATGGATTACTTTTACAATGTCTTTATGAACTTTTTGAAGTGTCAAAGTTTTGGTGGAGTGGACTTTAAGTGGGTTGACAGAAATCTCTCAAGTCTCACTAAATGGATAGTTGATGCAAATTCTGGAAATTGTCATCATTTGTCAATGTCACCCTCATGTTGTTTCAAACCTGTTTGACATTTTTTTCTGTGCAGCATAAAGAACATATTTTGAAGAATGTTGGTAACCAAACCATTTCAGTTCCCATTGACTTCCATTATATGGACAAGAAACAATGAAACTCAGTGGGAACTAAAACGGTTTGATTACCAACATTTTTTTAAATATCTTTGGCGTTTCATAGAAAAAAATTATAGTCATATAGGTTTGGAATGACATGAAACTGAGTAAATGATGACACAAGTTTAAATTTTTTGAAGAACGATCTCTATGAAGACTCTAATTTGAATGCAAACACACAAAATAAAACTGTACATGGCATTTGTTTGAGATGTCACTGTCTTTGTCTGTAGACCTCCACAACACTGTTAGACTCTAGTGCACTACGTGCCAGGGTCAATCTGAACAAGAAGAGCACTCGCAGAGCCCCGCCCTCTCGAGCCGCCCGTCACAGCGCCCTCTTATCACAAGTACCCGAGGGAACCGGAGCAGATGATGAATGGCGCTACAAGGACTCAACAGGTATTACACATATCTTTGCAGTGAGATGTGTGTACCTGCACATCTCATCCCATGAGGTTGAGTTTAAGTAGGTTGCGGGTCCTCTTTGGGTCATAATTGTCTTTGTACCGTAGCAAAGTCAATAAAATCTAGTCCTCTGCACTCACTCTGAAGTTCTCTGTCTGTAGATGAGAAGACAGACGCTTCTAAGCAGGGTGAGGAGTCAGACTCTGAGGAGCAGGCCAAGGGAATTGAATCCCGTACTTCCTCCATGTCTCAGCCTCAGAGAGTGGCGCTTTTCCCTGGCATGGACCCATCTGCTCTCAAGGTAAGGGGATTTTGGGGATTTTTTTCCACCAGTTTCCATTTCCATAACCTTGTAAAGCCTGACATATGAAATAATAGTCTGAAAAATATTTTTTTGAAATGGAACAGTTTATTGAAGCTTTAGACAAAATCTAAAGAATATGCAATTTGATGCAGTTGCTGATATTTATATGGTCGAAATGTGAGATGTGATAAAAAAATCGGATAGCTTGTAATATATGTATATATCAGTTGTCACACTATATCTTCCAATAATGTCTTAGTAAGATTATATAATATGCAATAGAATGCAATGATAATTAAGAAATGTACATATAAACATTCCTCTCCTTTTAACATGATTAAAAAAAAAAGTCAAGTAAGTCAAAGTTGCTTCAGTCCAGTAAATGTTCATCTTGAAATTTTAGTAACAATATAACAATTATTCTTATATTTACTTTATAAAAATCAGTAAAGATTTCACTGCAAAAAGGTGATTACCATGACCTGAAGGTTAAATTTATTACGTTTACTTGCTAAAACAGTATGAACTCAATCAGATGATAGAAGGCATGTAGAAAATTCAGTGATGTTTTGATCATGTTGAAGACCGAAATTTGCATATCAAATGAGATATACATGGCTGCAGTTCATAAAACCGTTTATTAAGAAAAAGATGATTAAACAGAAACACCTTCCTAACAATGTTTGTTTTAGGTCTTACAGGCTAAAATAGTATGAATTTGTTTGGAAGCTGATCATTTTGCAGCTTGTCTGACACGAGATTTGTTCATTCATTTCAGGCTCAGCTAAAGAAGAGAGGAGAGTCAGACAATCAGACAGACGGCCCTTCACCCTCTCAGCTCTCACGCTCACCCAAATCTCCGTTCTTGCCTCGAGCCGCCCGTGTGCTGCCTCCTGCTGGCGGCAAAGAGAATGGGTGAGTGCTTTTTGGTCAATAAGCATCAGGAAGTCTCAGAATGGTCTCGTTTGGTAGTACTGACCATTATGGTGTATTTTTTTTATTTTTTCCTGATTTTTTTCCCTCATTCCATCCCCTCTCAGAGAAGAGTCCTCACCTCAGTGGCTGAAAGAACTAAAGACTAAAAAACGTTTGAGTCAGTATGAAAATGACAGTACAGCCTGAACAAGCAGGTAAATGGTCTTATATATCTGTATGTACAATTACATTATAACTAGGCTTGTCACAATTTCTATAGTTGATTGCAACAGCAATGTTTTATTTTTTTAAACACAGTTTTGATACCATAGCAAAAACAAATTTACACTTTATTAAAAATGTTAAATATTAGTTCAAACATGAACAAGTTTTAATAATTTTTTAAATTGCAAACAATAGATCAAATAAATATTCCTTTAAGGGCTTTGAGTATTAAAATAAAAATAAAAATGTCATCTTACCCACCCTCATGTTGTTTTAAACCAATAGGGGCTTTCGCACCGGAGGAACCTTTTCATAGTTCCTAAAATTATTGGTGGAAGTTCCTGCTAAACGTATTTAGTTCTTTGGGGAACTAATTTAGCTCCTACTTCAGAGTAGGGTTTAAAACAGTTCTAGAGGAACTGCCAGTGACGTAAGTGTACGCTGATTGGCCAAACACATACGAAACACCAGCTACCCTGCATTTTTAAAAAGCCATGTAAAAATAGTTACTCCATGAACATGGAAAACAGCACTAACGGCATTTAGCTACCTGTTGTCCGCAGCGTTGTGTTCTTTTCTCAGCTTTGATGACATGCAACAATGCAAGTTGTCATAGGAGATTTAGTCAGATTTTCATGCTTTTTCAATTGTGTAAATTGTGCGTTCACATTCCATCCCTGTTATCACGAAACCCACCACACATAACAAAAACATGTCGGTTAACACTTTAATTTAAGGTGTTAAATGTATAATTACACTGTAACAAGGACACTTTAAAATAAACTGTAACCAGATGTCGCTGTTGGCCATTTCAGAGTTCCTACTTCCAGCAGGGTTGCCAGGTTTTCACAACAAAACCCGCCCAATTGCTACTCAAAACTATCCCAATTGTGTTTCGAGGGGGTCCCCAGTAGAAATTGTGTTCCGGGGGATAAAATACACTTTTTTCAGCAGGGTTCCTCCGGTAAAATATGCATCCCAGGGGCTAAATATCACGTTATTGGGGGCGCTTTAACCCACGGACATGAAAAACAACAGTATTAAAGTAGCCAAATTCCGCGGGAAAACCGTGGACTTGGCAACACTGACTGCCAGTGCGAGTACAACAGGAAAACGGCCCAAGGGAGAAACTGGTTCTCAAGGAACCACCATGCTGGCTACTTCCTAGAACTGAGTTCCTAGAACTACGCGGTGTGAAAGCCCCTCATATGACTTAACGTTTTCTGTGAAACATAGCAATGTCATTAAATAAGCCACCAGAACACAAATAAACAAATCAAGGTAATGGACCAAAATTTATGCACGAGCATCAAGTTTTGCTTAAACAGTTTATGACCTTTGTGACCCCTTAAAAATACATATTGTAAGGCATTTACATGACATATTGTCAGGTTAGTAAAGCATTACTTTTTGTGTTTTGTATTCAAATTCAGTAAGACGTAATAAAGTTGTACTACTTATATTGGTGGAAACTTGTTACTTGCATTGTTACTTATTGTTAATGCTTCGGTGTAATGCTTTTCCCCATCATCTCAGGATGCCTTATAACTGCAGTATCTGTAGCTGTAACTCGTGACAGAAGCCTTAACCTTTGACCTGGAGTTGACGGGAATTCTGCTGCTGCTGACTACGACATCATTCTGTTTCGTTGGTTTTTCTGGCCTTCCTCTCCAGCCTGAGTCGTGTACATGTGCATGGTGCCTTTCTAAAAGATTTCTGACTGACTTAAAGGGCGAAGCAGAGATCTGCGTGTGAAGCGTGTGTCCATGTATGTGTTATCGAGTTTCTCTTCAGCTCTTCGTCATACGAGAGAGAATTATTTTTGCATAGAGCCACTTTAACCTCTAGTGAGCGAGAGATCATCCTTTATAGTGGAACTGTGGGACCACACGCACCTACAAGTAACCTGAAGTGCTTCATATAACTGGAGTATGATGTTGGTTTGTTTTTACCCTTTTATGTTAATATTAGTACAGCTTTCATGCTATTTTTTATTTTTTTTGGTTTGTTTGTTTGTCACATTCTCATTGTTTTTGTTCAGTTGACGGTTATAGTTGCACATGCATTTCCATAGACGATCACAATTTTATTTTTAAACTTTAATAGTCGACAAATCAATGCTGAGCTGTCTGTATAGAAAGTGTATTTAGTTATGATGAAATGTTAATCACAGAATGCTATATTTGTATTAATGTTGGTTTGAAAGGAAAATGGTAAATGTTTAATGATCAAAAATGGAGTTAAAATTCATTTAAGAACAGCGGTCTTGTATGTGTGTGGATGAGCGTGTGGGAATCTGTTTGGATGGGCCACTAATGAATTTATTTAATCATTTGTTTGCACATGTCTTCACTCCTAATAACTCATATTTTTTTGTTTAGATTTGAGACGTTCAGACATGGAAAGGTCTGTATGCTGCCTCAGTTTGTCTAGCTTTCACCATTCCATCATGTCCTCCATCATGTTTGAATCCATAATAATATCATGATTGGAAAAATTGCGCATGTACAATCAGTCACTTTGTTCTTTTTTTTAACCTAGTACTTTACTTGCTTAAACAATGGGCCAAAAACTATGATAGGAAATTGCACAATCAGCATATTTTCTTCCCTTATAAGATAATGAATTAATACACAAGGGAAAACGTTTTAATTTGTTTCCCTTGCTCTTGGTTACACACATTTTGAGTTTACTAGTTTGCTAAGGGAAATTTGAAATGTCAAAGTACTGTAAACATTGTTCATATTACATTGCACACTTGTTGTTACCGTATTTAAAAAAAAAACGCTGGGCCGTTGTGCCACTCCCACCTAACAAGCACTTTTCACCTGTTAATGAACAGCGGTTTTGACCAGTAGTCAATTTTGTAACGCATGTGTCTTCACACGTGATATCAATGTTGTGATGTTGGTATGCTGACGGTATGCGAGTAATGTGTCCTACGATTTTTTTTTTTTTTCTATTATCAGCTTCTTTTCATTGTCTGCCTACAGTTGTTGTAATCTGTTAAGGGTAATTTGTCCTTTTCATTTTAAATTGGACTGTAAAGATGTTTATTGCACTGTTGTAATGCCAGTGTCCAATACTGTAAATTCGTAATAAAATTTACTATAAATATATTTTAATTCCTTTCTTTCTTTCTTTCTTTCTTTTTTTTTTTTTTTGTAACAAAGGTGTGTTTTTCAGAGCTTTTTAAGAAGATTTTTTTTTTTATTGCAAGGCTATAAAGCCACTTGGAAGAGCTCAGCTGTTAACATCATCTTTGGCAGACAACAGCTTTAATCAGAAAGTATAATTAAAACTCAATGTTAACACGCACATCATTTTCTTATAATAGTACATATTCTGATTAAGGCTTATTCTGAAAAGACATTAACATGGTTCACAGCTATTGGAATATTCCAATTATACATATAATCAGAATATTCCAAATAGATTAAGACATGCAAAGTCTGCTATTCTATTGTGGAAATAATGGAGATGCTTGGTCTTGAAATGTACGGTATATTACTGTTCAAAATTCAGCTTTACCATGACAGGAATAAATTATATTTTCAAATATATTATTAGAGAAAACAGTTATTTTAAATGGTAATAAATTACTGTTTTTACTATATTTTTGATCAAATAAATGCTGCCTTTAATGAGACATGAGTGTAAGAAACTTTCAAAAACAGCAGGTATTAGATTAGTTCTTGTAAAAAGGATTATTGATATCAGTGGGATTTCCTAGAATGTGTTTTGAATTGTGAACAATCTTGACTCTTGACATGATGCAAGTTCAGATGTCAATTTCAAATGTAGTACACAATGTAATATATTAATTATGGATCAATTGATAGACTTAATCAGCTATAGATTTCTAAAAAGTCCAACAGTGAATGCCCAAATAAAAGCTCAGAAACATTCATAACGCAAAATCACTTATTTATTTCTCAGCAGTAGCAAATGGAATCACTGACACAACTGAAAGAGTCAAAGATAAGCATTCAGAGGTGAAGAGTAAGGAAAGGATGGGGCGTCTCAGAAGCTTTAGGGTTTGAGGAGAAGTGCTGGGAACTTAGGTGGAGGGTTGGAAGGCCCCTCTTGGGTGATACTGCATGTCACGGATGCGCCTCACGGACTGGATCTGAGGCATCGCGGCCCCAAACTCAGAACACTCCTTAAACTCTCCTTTCTCAAACAAGTACTGGTAGCCTCTGTATCCTGGGTACTGATAGCCCACCCAGCTGGAACCGAGATAACAAGAAATGAACTAAAACAATTACTGTACAGGAGAACATTTGAAGATCAGCCTGGAAAGTGTAAGAAATTGTCTGAAATGTGAGTTCACTGTACTCATGTCAGTGCTTTTTGAGGTTTTGCTTACGTGCCACTCTGCACACGAACTGAAGAGACTTTCTCATGGTATCCATGAGCGTGGAAGCTGGGAACATCATCATCTATGATCTCAATCTTCTTCCCAGCGAAGCTTGGGTTCTCATAGAGTACGATCTTGTGTTCCTGGCTGTCCTGTAAGGACATAAAAAGTGTAGAAGAAAATATTAAAAGACCCCTTTGGGACAAATTAATTAATATACACATTTGGACACACTTGATTCAAACGTTTTATGATATGATGCTAAGAGAATGTCCAGAGGACATTGAAGAAGCTAAATCATTACTTAGTTTTCTTTTGTCACTATATAATTTCCATAATTCAATTTTATACGTTTGATGATGACCATACTATTATTTTCATATATGTAAAATAGTCATAATTAAGTATGAATCCAAACTTTTGACTGGTAGTGTATATATTAAAGCACCAGGCCCAGATTGTGTTACACCAGTTTGTCTGAAATCCTGTGCTGACCAGCTGGCCCCCATCTTCTCACAGATCTTCAACAGATCACTGGAGCTGTGCGAAGTCCCTTCATGCTTCAAACGCTCCACCATCATCCCCATCCCAAAGAAACCCAAAATTACAGGACTAAATGACTACAGGCCTGTAGCTCTAATGTCTGTGGTCATAAAGTAATTTGAAAAACTGGTGCTGGCCCACCTGAAGGACATTATTAGACTTTTGCTGGATCCTATTCAGTTTGCCTACAGAGCAAACAGGTCTGTGGATGATGCAGTCAACATGGGACTGCATTATGTTCTGCAACATCTAGACAGACCAGGGACTTATGTGAGGATCCTGTTTGTGGACTTCAGCTCGGCTTTTAACACTATCATACCAAACCTCCTCCTGCCCAAACTAACTCAGCTCTCCGTGCCCACCTCCGTCTGTCAGTGGATCACCAGCTTCCTGACAGACAGGCAGCAGCTAGTGAGGCTGGGAAAATCAGTACTGGCGCCCCCCAGGGATGTGTTCTCTCCCCACTGCTCTTCTCCCTCTACACGAACGACTGCGCTTCTAAAGACCCCTCTGTCAAGCTCCTGAAGTTTGCAGACGACACCACACTTATCGGCCTCATTCAGGAGAGCTGGCTGTCTGGTGCAGTCTTAAAAATCTGGAGCTCAACACGCTCAAAACATTGGAGATGATCGTGGACTTCAGGAGAAACCCCCTTGCACTCCCCCCACTCACCATTACAGACAGCACTGTAATGACAGTGGAGTCATTCAACAAATTCCTCGTACGTGTAAACATACCTGGCAATAAAGCTCATTCTGATTCTATTAGACAATTTTATATAGCTGTTAGTTACCACTTTGATGGGGCGGAAGGCGACGATGCAGTCACTGCGTCTGCTGTTGGTCCAGGCGTCCCAGCGAGGATACTCACCCTTCTCAAACACATACTGTTCCCCCTTACAGCCGGGCTGCTCATATCCCACCCACCTGGAACAAAAGGCGGACAAGTCTTTGTCATACTTTCTTGCTCATTCATTTTCTTTACATAATAATTCTCCAGTCTGATCAGACCAAGAATACTGATATAACAGTCCAGCAGAACTGGTACATTTCACTGTTTGTATCAGTCCACTTATCTGTGTTGACAGATTTCCAGAAAAGAGTATGTGAGTGTTGTGGAGTTGTTTCACTGTGTCTGAAACAGGGTTGCCAGATCTGTGTAACAATCGAATTGGCTAATAAAATATATGCTCACATACCTAAAATATATTTTATAGTCACAATGATGCATATAAAATCATTGTTTAGTAGTAATCATCTTACCTTAAGACTTGACAACTAGTGAACAAAATGCTTTGGTGGGGAGGCAATCCTTATTTTTGAACTATTTGAAAATATAGCTTTTACAGTTTATAATCTAAAATAAACATTTCAAGATATTACAGATTTAAAAAAGTTAGGAATTGATGGAAAATGCTTCTATAGATGACATATAATACTTTTTCTGTATTTACTAGCAACCCTGGAGAGAGTAGCCAGTGCCACTCCCTCACAAAACCCCCTCACTACCTCATCAACTAGAGTTTTATCATTGGTGGTAGAATATAAATTGTATTATAATATATAATTAATGCACAATTAGCCCAAATTCGCGGGAAAATATTAATGTTTTCTCACAGTCCATTACGCGTTTCTGTAGTGGAATGTAAAACCCGGGCTGGAATGTTTGAGCTGTCACTCCGGTCCACTCACTTGGCAGAGGAATGCAATATCCGTACAAATGAAATAATTTATGTTTGAAACGAACGTTATTCAATATTAACTTACTGTTTATTGAATGTAATGCAATATTATTCCCACAAGCGTGCTATTTTCTCTCACACACAAACTCACGGTCCACACAGCACCAGTATTGAGCCCACTTTCGCCACGTCCGCCTCCTGGATGTTGTTACAGGGCCCAGTCAGCTCATGACAGCGGCCTTGAAAGTTTTCCTGTTCGTAGATGACCAACTATGGAACAAAAGACGGGAGAGAAAATATAAAGGAAGATAAGCAGGAGTAACAGATAAGTTACACACACCACACATACTCTGGGAACGTGTTTGTACCTTGAAGTTACTGGCAACTGGTTGTTTTTGCTTGGTTGCAGGGTTCTGGTGATCAGTTGCCATAATGAACCAGGATGGGTGTGATGAGCTTTGTTCAGAGATAACATTAGGAATAAAATAGGGAGCAAACAATAATTGTTAGTGTCAATTGTGTAGATATTTAAATATTGCAAAAGCATAAGAGTGCATGACTGACAAGGTTGAGTTGTTATATTTCATATTTAGTAGCTAAAATATATGAAAATAACACGAACGATAAAAACAATAAAAAAGCAATAATATGCATGTCTTACCAGCTCCGGGATGTGCCAGTCGCTGTGGGGTGGCATGAGCGGCTCAATATATACCGCAAGCTCAGGGGCGGAAACACTGCCAAAACATGTCTCTGTCCAGAACACGCTCATATTCAGGTCCTAATAGGCTGACCAGCTGGCACTGGGAGGGCTGAAGAAGTACCAGCCAAACATCCTCACCCTGGCCATCCTCCCCTCCCTTTTCTTTTGATACCCCACAAAGTTATTTCATTAGTTGTCAGTTTTCGCCCAGCCACGCTTTGTTCCATATCCCATGATTCAGCACAACCTGTGCCAAGAGTCCAGGACCTCCAACAAGAGTGACCAACTCTGGATGTGGAGCTGAAAGAGAGAGGCTGATGCATCTTTGCTATTCACAATTATTCTGAATCCAATGAGATTTCGGAAACATCTTACGTTGTCACATGTGTTCCATAATCATAATCAATATTAATTATGTTTTTCATCAATGATGTATTGTTTGAGGAACATTCTGGCTTGGAGGGTCACCTTGCTGTTATCACAGGCATTGCATGACTTATAAACAAATGTTTCTAAACCAAAAAAAAAAAAAAACCCAACAACAACAAATTAAATAAAAATATTGCCATGAAGTTATATAGTTAAGCCATTAAGAGGACTTAAACATTAAAGAGAAAATACAATATAAGTAGGTGTGAATAAATAAAAAAAGACTGATTAATGCAAATCTATTTTGACAGGTTTTTTAATGTGGCTTAAAAAGAGAAGTAGACTTAGAGGATATGATATCCCAGTCAACAATGCTTATACGGGCCTTCATTGTAAAGGAAGTGGCTCTCAACTGGGGGCTTAGCGAACCTCCAAGGGGAACACATGAACACATTCAGCTCCTGGAATCCTGAAATGTGATCATTTTAATTATAATTAATTTGGTTACTTTTTAACACACAAACTAGGAGTTCCCATAAATTAAAGTAGTTTTAAGAATGGGGGCTTTTGAATGTTTTTGTAGACAATTGTAGGCTTTGGAGTCAAACATTTTGAGATCCATGTGCTTACACTAAATCTTGGACCATCAAGCAGTTGTAACTGCAGGTCTTAGCAGTTTTATTTATTTAACATATTTGAACAATGTTCTTTAGACATTTTATAAAAGACCGTAGTCACCAAAGACCTGTGTGCATTGAATAGTAGCCTATCTTTTTACCTGAGCTGCAATAACAGTGAAAATATTCAATATAGTTTCAATACTTTGGATGGAATCAGTATTTGGCCCTTGAGATCCACTGTGTGGCACAATTTAGCTCCAACCCCTTAATCAAATGCACCTGCCTGTAATTCTGAAGACTTTGGTTTGATTTTTCAGATGTGTTTGATTAGAGTTGGAGCTGAACTCTGCAGGACCGTGAACCTTGAGGGCCAAAGTTGCCCACCCTGAAATCGTTTATAGGCCACTCAGGATCTAACGGTGCCATCAATTGTAACAGATCGCCAAGATGACCAAGGTCCTTTTCAAGCAGTGCATTATGTTCAGTACAATGGCTAAATATGTATAGAAACATTGACTTTTTCTTTTCTTACCACTGCTTATTTATTTATTATCAGTTTTTGTCTATTTCCTTCTTTGATAAATGGAGTAGACATGTTTAAGAGTGTTTTTCCTACTATAATAATTAATATATTTTGGCTAAATATGTGGAGCAAAAGACATTTAAATACCAAAAATAAGGTAACATTCCACAACACTATACAGAAATTAGCCTTCAAAAATAAATGTACCCTGAGAAATGTTTTCTGTGACAACTAACCCCAGTCTCCCCTGTTTTGGAACCATTTTTATTTCAAATGTTTCAAAATTGACCTTTTGCTATGACTGTGTAATCTATGTTGTAGAACAAAATGTGTTTTTTTCCAGACATTATTTTACTAATAAATCTAAAACCTCAAATGAGAACTCCTAATATTAAAAATAATAAATAAGTAAAAGAAAAATAAATAATAAATATAAATAAAATGCGAGAATATCATGGCTCAAAAATGGTAATTACCGTATTGTAATAAAAATAAACAATAAAATAAATTGTCCCGAATATAAGACGACCCTGATTATAAGACGACCCCCCTTTTTCCAGATGTACCTGTTGGAAAAAGGCTTTTTGAAAACCAAATCTTGTTTTTTTTTTTTTTTCTCTCTGTAAAACACATTTATTCTTAAATTATTTTCATATTGCATATTTTTCCAATTCTAATTTTTGTTTTGAAAGTATGGTAAATACTGGTCAAATGTATCAACAATGACATTGGAAAATTTTGATATACCATTGAAATAACAGGTAGCCCATCTGAATTATATAACAATTAGGCTATCCAACTCATAGTAGCCTACCAAAATGTTATTATCAGTAGACGTGAAATCTTATTGTAGTCTTCAATCTGGGTACTGTCTTACGTTTTAAAATCACTTACAGAGGAAGTTTGGTCCCATCAGGCTAACATGACAGTCACGATCATGCTGCTGTAAGCTTTTCTTTTTCATTTGTTTTCATTCGCGATCTTTACAACTCACATTACATTACATATTTCATGGCACACTCGTTTTATGCTTTTTTTGGCGCCACCTATTGTTGTGGGTGTATTATTGACATGTCAAAGTCTAGACCCTGAATATAAGACGAACGCGTTTTTTCAGATGTATTTCCAAGGAAAAAACATCGTCTTATATTCGGGTCAATAAGGTATCATTTCCGGGTTTTATGACTACAAACATTTCATTTTAAAGTCAAAGACATATACAGCCACCTATATTTAAAAGTTTTCATATTGTAGAATGTATAAAAGACAAATAACGCAATGAAAGTAAAGTGTAAATACCATTTCCATTTAATGATTTATTAAAAAAAAAAAAAAAGGGAAGAAGTTACATATAGCTTGCTCAATTTTCAGTCCCTGTGAGCCAGGAGTTTTTGCTCTATTAATGATTCAGACCAGTTACATCAGTGCTATTTTGCATTAGTGTTTCAAAAGGAAGCCCATTGTACTGCCAAACATGTGAGCAGCGATAGCACAGCAAGACTTCTGGTCACACAGCCACTTATGCAGGGTGCAGGCGGGATGACTTTGAGATCAGGAAGTGTCCCTTTATAAGAAGATGCGTTGTTCTGAAAATACAAATGGAAAAGTATGTCAGGTAAATGCAGCTGTGGTCAGAACAGAAGCAGATATTGTGCAGGAGTGGACACTTACAACTGAGTTCACAATTGAGATGAACTGGTCGATACTCTTCAGTGTTTGTTGGTATTCATTGATAGTCTCGTCATTCCAAGTCTTTGTGAACATTATATCGAGCCAAGAACTGCAAAATGATCAAATAAAAGACACGTTATCATTAGGGCATTAAAGAGCTAAATGTATTAAAAATAAGGGTTTTCAATTAGATTACTTTAAATCTGTTGCTCCCATCGCAGATTGTAAAGACTTTAAATCAGGGAAGCTCGTACAGCTGCTCAGATTCATAGCTGGATAGTAGAAGAGGAAGGCCAAACACATCTCATCTGTAGTTGGGAACCCCCCCTGTGGGCAGAAAAAGGGAGTTTTACACATCCATAATCTTTCTTTTCCATTTTAATGTGTAGATAAATAGAGCGCTATATGAATTATGTATTTCGGTTCTGGTTCTGAAGTCAATTTTGAATGGATTTTTGATTCAATGCCTGAAATAAGGTCTGGCTGAAGTTATTTTCACATTTTATTCTACAACATAAAATACATCAGTAATGTATTTTATAATGTAAATACTATGTAAATGTAATGTAATCTTGAAAAAGGCAGCACTCATACACATATCAAGAACATATGAAAACATACTTGCACCCACCAGGCTCTGACCACTTTTAATAATGAGAATCAGTGAAATTTGAAGACACATGCCATTAAATGAAAAAACAATATGAGCCTCTATGTAAATGTACTAACCCATGTGAGTGTGTCTCGGTTTTCAGTATTATAGGTGCACTCCACCAGCAATTTGTCATCCTGAAAGACCGAAAAGTTTCTTTATTTAACTTAATTCCAATAATTATATACTGAAATATAGACTATTACAGTATATACTGTAAATGTGTCATTTTGTATTGTGCAGTGCACATATTTGATATTTATGCTTGAAATCCCTTTAAACTTAACAGCACTTACCAGCTTCATTGTCTTAGTTTTACCAAAGTTTGTCACTTCCTGATATTCAAAATCATAGTTTTCATCCGCAACTAGAATATCGATCTGTTCTCCCCCTCTGAAGAGAATAAGAATTTACATAAACAAGGAATTCATTGCAGTAGCTTTACGTTATGAACCACAGAAGAAAGAAATGCACACAGGTTATATTAAGTGATCTATTTCTTTAGGTCAGTCATTGGTCAAAAACTTCTACCTGAAGTGTCCGACACGCACTTTCCGCCCAGCCAAGTGTGTGTGCATCATCGCAGAGAACACCTGAAGATCATTTGGCTTCTCCAGAACCTGTCGAGCATAGAACACAACTGATCGTGCTGAATCTGATTGTGAGAATGTGAGTAGATAAACATACTGTACATACAAACCTTTGGAATATTAGCAGTGTCACACATGCCGTACGTGAGGAAGGATTTGGCTACGGGTGGGATGGCATACCCAGGGCCCACTGCAAGCCCTGTCATCAGAACAGCTGCATCGTGCTGACGGAGCTCAGATGTGTGGTAGAATCGCAGACCTGAGCTATCAACTCGACCTGTGCAGAGTCGAAAGAATTGTTTTATCAAATCAAAATCTGAAATATTCATCAAAGTGTGGTATTTCCCATTGTAAACGACTGACTGACCTGCACTTTTATTGGGGTTGTTGTAATGCACTTCAAGCCTGTAGAAAAAATCTCCAACATTTCCTCCAATTGGAAGTCCTGCCACCTCAGGAAATTCAAAAGCCTTAAAAAATATAATTTAATTAAAAAGCTAATCAGTAATTTGAAAGTTATACATATAAATACTATTTATAGGCCCAAAAGCTGAAAGTGAATCATGCTCTTTTAGTGAATCAGTTCAGAAAACCGCTCTGAATGATTCACTTAAGAATCAAACTGATCCGATTCTTAATTTTAACAATGTGGTCACAGCGGTTAACGTTTTCTTGACTTATTAAAGGTGCACTAAGCGATTTTTGACAAACGATGTTGGTATTTGAAAGCACCAAAATAAACACGCCCATACCCCAACAGGACCTCGCCCCTATTTTAATATCTCCACCCCACACATATGGCATAATGACAATCGCGGAAGCAAGCGAAGATGACACACAAGCAAACACAGATAAATTGTGTGAAACAAAGCTAAATCAACATTACTCGCCTATCAAGAACAAACATTCAACCTCAGCATCTGACTCGAGCCCTTCCCTCTCCTTGAGTTCTCTCCACCCTTGGAAAGCTGCTCTGATATTTACGCTGGTCCTACCTCTTGCATGATGGTAACCCTTATTTTTAATGTTTTGTTCCTCCGGTATTTTCCTCTTTTTTTATCATCCATTTCTCCATCTATAATCAATCTGCTAATATCTGTCCTGTGCACTCAAATTGAGTGCTCTCTTCTCTCGATCATAATAAGACACACCCCTTACTGCTGATTGGCTGCACGTGTGCGTTGGGACACGCCCCTTACTGTTGATTGGCTGCAAGTGTGTATAGGGACACGGTCCGACACTGTGGTCAAAAGCGTTTTCCCAAAATTGCTTAGTGCACCTTTAAATTTGGTTATTTCTTGCATGAAAATGATTTAAACCCCTGTCAAAGGTGAGACTAACCCCTCCGCCAACTCCCCACACAGCCACGACCTCCATACACTGTGCATCCGCTCCAGTATAACACTCCGCCTCAGTCGGCTCTGTCACAGTCGCAGGGCAGCGGTACAGCAGCAGATGATGCAGAAGGTCATGGTTTTCGATCACTGGCTCAATCTGAAATTAATGGAAGTAAGTCAGAGATGAAGATGACTGACAGATCGTTGGATAGATAATGTGTGTGTTAAGTTCATAAACTCACGCGATAAATATGCTGTTTGAGATCAAACGCCGGGGCTTTCAAGACCTTGCAGTGATAGTGGGTTTGCTTGGCTGGTACAGTGAACTGAAATGATTGTAAATGTAAGCAACAAAGGTTTCGAAACGGTTTTCTTTCCATAACTGAGGTAAACAATTAACATAATCGTTGTAAACTACTAAAAGTAGGCTATGAAGTCAGTAAGTGACACTGAGACTGGAAAAATGGCTGCTGAAAATTCAGCTTTAATTCACAGGAATAAATTACATTTTAAAATATATTAAAATCCAAGTTTTAAATGTTGCTCATGAAATGTCAGGAACAAAAACTGGTTTTACAGACAGAACAGCAAAACAACAAAGTAAAAATCTTTCTTACATTGACCATAGTTATGTCAAAAAAGCTGCTGTTTGGAGGTTTGACATCAGGCATGTACTTCAACAGGTTCAAGACCTTCGTGCCTCTTTGGTTACTGTGGTACGTGATATCATCAGTCTCTCCGTACGCATAGATCAGCTTCATGGGGAGATCCTGATCATGCAATAAAAATCACTTTTACTTGATCATTTACATGAAATGAGAAGCTCTTTGCAACATGCACACTGCAGCTAAATGCCATTGAAATTATTATTATTATTATTTTAGCTATTTCTGATCTAGAATTTCAGTTTTAAAAGACAGTCCTTGTTTTCATTTTAAGGAGTGTTTCTGAAGTGCAGCTGAGAGCTCCTTGACAAACCAGGTCAACAGTTTGTTACGAGAGAGGAGTTCTTAGAAATGCCCTGATCATTGTGTGGATTCTTTTACATTGCTGGTTTTGTTTTGCAATGCCATTAGACATGGGCTGATTACCGGTTTCATGGTAGGCTATATCATGCTTTCAAAAACCAATAACATTTTTTAAAGAGATGGACGCAAAGATGAGAGAATACTGTAGCAGGCAGAGCAGCTCTGTTCACTATGAGCAAAATACTGGAAGAAAATACTATTTATATGAATGTCTGAAGGGAACTGACCATAGATATGTACATATGTAGGCTACATAGAATAACAACGTTCAGTAAACGGTAAAACTGTTTGCACTACACTCTAAAAAATGCTGGGTTAAAACCCATCGCTGGGTAAAATATGGATGAACCCAGCAGTGATTGGGTTCTTTAGACCCAGCGGTTGGGTTACTGGTTGGTTGAAAACAACCCAGAATGTGTTCTGCCCAATATTTACCCAACACCGGGTTGTATTTAACCCAGCATTTTTTATAGTGTACAAACCTGTGTGTTTCTCAATGGCTCTGATTGTTCCATAAGCGCCACCCACTGGCAGAGAGTAAATTTGCGTTCTCATTTAGCCTGTCTGATGTTTCTGTTTTGTGCACGTATGATTTACGGAGCATAATTTTACAAAGCTAAATGAAAAAAGATTTTACAAAGTTATGAAAAAGTTTTTCTTTCTTTCTGTTTTTGCTTAAAATTTCAAAATTATATAATCTAATTTAAATAAAAAACGTTTCATGCTATTTGTGCATAAACACTAAAATAACAATAATCAGTTTTACAGCATTTGATATTATTATTAGCAAATACGTTTCATATGTCATATGTCAAAATCTCATACCGGCCCTTGCCTAAATGTCATAGTTCCACTGTCATTGTTTTTTTAATAAAACTGCAGAGTACATCAAACAAACAATGAAAGGGGAGGGTTACATGCTGGTGTTGAATTACTTTTCCTTTGTGAAGAATAATTAAAAGAAAAATGGTTAAACAGGCTCACAGTGATGGGTAGATCATCTTTATCACAGGAATCGATGGACCTCTGAAACTTCATGACTGTTTTCCCATCGGACTCAGTCAGAGACAGGAGTTTGTAGTTCTGTTGCTGGTCAACCACAGGTACTGAATTCCCCCCAGCATGACGGTCCTGAACACGGAAAAACAGAAAAGAGAAATGTAGCATGTATGCATGCATAGCAACAGGTGTTTTTATGATGCTGTAGTTACAATTGTAGTTGCAGTTTCCAATCTGGGCTATCAGTTTAACACTTTGACTCTCGAGATCTTACATTAATATCAGATTAATGTTACCAGCATCTGCATAGTTTAGAACCTCTCGTTGAATTATTATTATTATTATTAAATATCCCAGCTTACAGCCACTGAGAAATGAAATATGTAGTTCATAATTAATGAACTACATATGAAATGCATGTCAGTATGAATCCAGAAAAACAATTAAATATAAAAAATATAAAATTATATGTATAGAGCATGTACAGTGAGGAAAATAAGTATTTGAACACCCTGCTATTTTGCAAGTTCTCCCACTTAGAAATCATGGAGGGGTCTGAAATTGTCATCGTAGGTGCATGTCCACTGTGAGAGACATAATCTTAAAAAAAAAATCCAGAAATCACAATGTATGATTTTTTAACTATTTATTTGTATGATACAGCTGCAAATAAGTATTTGAACACCTGAGAAAATCAATGTTAATATTTGGTACAGTAGCCTTTGTTTGCAATTACAGAGGTCAAACGTTTCCTGTAGTTTTTCACCAGGTTTGCACACACTGCAGGAGGGATTTTGGCCCACTCCTCCACACAGATCTTCTCTAGATCAGTCAGGTTTCTGGCCTGTCGCTGAGAAACACGGAGTTTGAGCTCCCTCCAAAGATTCTCTATTGGGTTTAGGTCTGGAGACTGGCTCGGCCACGCCAGAACCTTGATATGCTTCTTACAGAGCCACTCCTTGGTTATCCTGGCTGTGTGCTTCGGGTCATTGTCATGTTGGAAGACCCAGCCTCGACCCATCTTCAATGCTCTAACTGAGGGAAGGAGGTTGTTCCCCAAAATCTCGCAATACATGGCCCCGGTCATCCTCTCCTTAATACAGTGCAGTCGCCCTGTCCCATGTGCAGAAAAACACCCCAAAGATGATGCTACCACCCCATGCTTCACAGTAGGGATGGTGTTCTTGGGATGGTACTCATCATTCTTCTTCCTCCAAACACGTTTAGTGGAATTATGACCAAAAAGTTCTATTTTGGTCTCATCTGACCACATGACTTTCTCCCATGACTCCTCTGGATCATCCAAATGGTCATTGGCAAACTTAAGTCGGGCCTGGACATGTGCTGGTTTAAGCAGGGGAACCTTCCGTGCCATGCATGATTTCAAACCATGACGTCTTAGTGTATTACCAACAGTAACCTTGGAAACGGTGGTCCCAGCTCTTTTAAGGTCATTGACCAGCTCCTCCCGTGTAGTTCTGGGCTGATTTCTCACCTTTCTTAGGATCATTGAGGCCTTGTGGAGGTGTACAATTTCGTCTCTAGTGTCTTTGGACAGCTCTTTGGTCTTGGCCATGTTAGTAGTTGGATTCTTACTGATTGTATGGCAATGTCTCTCACAGTGGACATGCACCTATGATGACAATTTCAGACCCCTCCATGATTTCTAAGTGGGAGAACTTGCAAAATAGCAGGGTGTTCAAATACTTATTTTCCTCACTGTAACTCCACTGTAAGTGACTTTCTGACATTTTCAGCCTCAGTCTTGATGATGTGAAACACTAAACCCAAATATAACAATATAACAATTTATATACTGTAGATAATTAACTAAATGTGACAAACACAATGAATCTATGGACAGTGTACAGAACAAAACATCAGACGAATATAAAATTAGTTGTAACTGCAAGTGACTCATTGACAGTTATCAATCTATCTTTATGATGTGAAAGACTAAACCCAAATATAACAATGTAACTTATACTGTAGATAATTAACTAATAGAGATGTAAAGATATCAAAATTTCACGATATGATAATATCTCGATATGAAGTCCACGATACGCTATTTATTGCGTTGTTTAAAAAAAAAAGACAAATGAAGACTTGTAAAAAAAAAAAAAAAATTGTAAATTTTTAAAGTTAATTTATTATATCTAATGCACTTTGAGGGTTCAAAATTAAGAGCTCCAAACCATGTTCTTAACTGAGAAAATTTACGTTAGAAAGAAGTCAGTGAATTGACTTGCACCTGAACTTTAAAGGGCGCTCAACCCTCTTTTTAGTTGTGATATACTGTCTCAGTCTAAATGATATTCACACTAGTGTTTTAGGAAGCCAAACTAATTAGAATATGACTGTAATAGTAAAACAATTTTACTGTAAAATAAATGAAAATTAATATTTCATAGATATATAATTTTTGGTTTAAACTACACTTTTTTTGCCCTGGAAGATTTATCGTTTCATATCGTCATGTGACCACGATGATATCAAGACAGTTATGCTATCGCAATACTGTGATATTGATAATACCGTTTCATCCCTATTAACTAAATGTGACAAACTTGATGATGTGAAAGACTACGAAACCCAATTCCAAAATTTGAAATATGACTAAGAATCAAGAACATAAAGAACAAAATATCAAAAGAATATACATTTTTAAATGTATAAAGTTCATTGTGACAGTTATCAGTCTCAGTCTTTACCGTAAAGTAAATGCCATCGGGTCCAACTCCTCCAATGACAACATCAGCTCCAGTCATACCTCCTTTGGGGCTGAAGCCAAAACCGACCCAGCCGTTGGTGTTGACCGTGAGCTCGAACAAGATGGTACCCTGGACCTCATCAAAACCCCACTTCAGCTGCACCTTGTGCTCAGGGTCCAGGTGTTCAAAGAAAGGCAGAAGAGGGTCTTCCTGAGCCCAGGAACACTGGACTGAAAGCAAGAGCAGGAAAAGGGATAATGCGAACATGTTTCCCTTTCAAGATCTGACAAACAGTCTCTTTGTAAACTGTTTGCGAAGGCAGTGGATGTTGCAGCCCTTTTTGTAAGCTGTCTGTAACCCCTCCTCACCTGAGTCTGTTCTCCTCCTCTCACTCTGGTGTGGTGAACCAGGTTCCACATGTTACATTATTACAAGTTACAGTATTATTGGCTACAAGAAGAAATTACAATCAACTTTTTAAAACACTTTTCATCTTTTCATTATGAAAAAAACTTTTCACTCTTTATGAAACAAATATTTATTTTTAGAGCTGTAATGAACAGTAAACACAGAATTACTACATTTATGACTATAACAGAGATAGATTACTTGATGATGTTACATAAGATAAAGTAAATAATTATATTTTGCCCTTTCAGTATCTTCACAGCAAAGGAGCAGAGGTCAGGACTGGAGTTAATGATTTGAGACTGTAGACCACAAAAACAGTCATAAGGGTCACTTTTGAAATTGAAGCTGAATAAATAAGCTTTAAATTGATGTATGGTTTGTTAGGATAGGACAACATTTGGTTGAGATACAACTATTTGAAAATTTGGAATCTGAGGGTGCAAAAAAAATTTTTTTAATTCAAAATATTGAGAAAATCACTCTTAAAATGGTCCAAATGAAGTTCTTAGCAATGCATATTACTAATCAAAAATTAAGTTTTGATATATTTACAGTAGGAAATTTACTAAATATCTTCATGGAACATGATCTTTACTTAATATCCTAATGATTTTTGGCATAAAAGAAAAATAGATAATTTTGACCCATACAATGTATTTTTTGCCATTGCTACAAATATACCCCAGCGACTTAAGACTGGTTTTGTGGTCCAGGGTCACATTTACACCATGAAAACCAAATATAAAAGGAAAAAGAAATTAAAGGAATAGAAAGATTTCTATTTTAAGGAATAATGAAGGGTGTGTATGTGTGTGTGTGGGTGGGGGATCTTGATCTTTGATGGATCTTGGTTGCGTGTGTGAATCATAAATTCGTAAAAGTCATAAAAGTTTTCCACTAGATCATGGCTCTTTATGCTTTTATCTATATCGTTTATGTAAGGGATAATACATGGGTCAAAGATGAGACATCAGTATCAAATTAGAAATGACATTTACAAATGTCATTTTAAATACATAAACAACATCTTAAATACAAGTAAATTGTCTACTTTCATATTTCAAATAACTTTTGTGACAATAAAATGTCAAAATATGGGGTAAATAAGGTTTTTTATCTTTTTTTTTTTTTTAGTATTTAAATAACCAGGGGACTTTTATCCCAAAAATGCAGTTTGCCTGAGGTCATTCAGTGTCACAGGAATAAGAAGTTATTCTGAAATCATATTAAAAACTGAAAGTCATTCGGTAGTCTGTGATATCATCAAATGGCACCTGGAAGACTGTGTGGTACTGCAGAAAAGTGAGTTTATTGCTCTTAAATATTTCATAATTTCACCTTTTCATGGGGTGGTAAGGTAGGTTACAAAACACGTCATTCAGTGAAATGCTAAAAAAAAAAAAAAATCACTTTTATTGTTGGATTTTTTTGAAAAATAAGTAGATGTTGTGAATAATTGCGATTAACTTTACTGGACAAATTTGAACTGTTTGAAATAGGTGGCCATTTGGTTGCCTGCAATATAAGCTGAAGTAGATGTTTCGTCATTCATTCAGGGTCATGGTTTTGTCATTCAGTGTAATGCAAATTCCCTGTTACACCACAGTGTCATCCATTAATGAGAGTATCACTAGAAATAACAATTTTAGCATCTTATTGCTATTACAGATAGGCTAAATGAGGAGTGTGTAGCATTGACAAATTTGTTCAACTTAATAAATAATAATATTTAAATGCATTTTGGTATTGTTTAATTTGTGTTATTGATTAATTAACTATAGACGCCTACTAACAGAGGGAGTCACTGTAAAAAAGCCAAAAAGCTATTAAAGTAAGTGTGGACCTAGTAGCTTGGGTGGCACTCTTAAAGCCTGTTCACACCAAGAACAATAACAATAAAATAACAGTAACTACTGTACGTCAGCATCCACACCAGTGACCCGACGACACTACGTTTATATACATGCGCACGAATGCGATTATTTCCAATAATAAGAGTAAGGAGTTATAGTGGTAGTTAGTATTCGCCCGCTGTAAATACACTATTTTAGAAATGTATCGTTTCGTAAACCATGATTTTTTTTTTTTTTTCCTGCACCTCTGGCATCCAATAATAGGACGAAGCGGTGAGTTCGCGGGAGTGGGGGAGGATATCTGTGTTTATTTTCTTTCAGCCACAGATGGTTTCAGAGGCTGAGAGGCAGCAGTAGAGACACGCAGAACGACAGTCGGGGATGAAGCCGCAGCTTTTTGGAAAAAGTTGCATTTATTGCATGCATAGCCTGGCTACGAGACATAAGCTCTCACGATGTTAATGCACATAGCTATGTTTGTCGTTTTGGTTCTGAGCATCAGACCTGCAGACGGTTTCCCCAATTACAAAGATGACTACATGGACGAGGACCTGGCCACCTTTGACTATTACAAAGGCACGGATGAGTTTGCCGAGGGCAACAGGACGCAGGAGTGTGAGGAGTGTGTGCCGGAGCTGTGCCCGCTCCCGCTGGGCTGCAGAGCGGGGCTGGTGCAGGACAGCTGCGGCTGCTGCTCTCAGTGCGCCAACCTGGAGGGACAGAGCTGTGATCTCGGCCAGAGAAACGTCTATTATGGACTGTGCGGAGAGAACCTGGAGTGCAAACTGGACCGGTCGGATGGAGCGGACGCAGAGGAGCCAGAAGCTCAGTGTGCGTGTTTGTCCCAGAAACCTCTGTGTGGCTCAGACGGACAGACTTACACGAATATCTGCAAATATAAAGAAGCGGCTTATTCTAATCCTGGACTCAATGTGAGCGACGGGCCGTGCAGAACAGGTATGAACAATGCAAACAAGCTTTTTCCAACCAGTATATGTTTATTTAGGTTTATCGAATACATGGATAGGCCTATGTTTTTATCTAATATGGAATAAACATATCTCCAGGGTGTTTTTAAAAAACAAACAAACATTTATTTATTTTAATAATCAGAGAGATGTCTCAAGTGTTCCCCCTCTAAACAGCATTTGTTCATTCATTCATTTGCTGTAGAATTATGTTAAAAATGTTTTTGTCCAAACAAATTTAACGATATTGAATTTAAGTTTTTGTCATTCTTTCATTAATACATGAATAGACATGGTTTAGTAGTATTTTCCTAACCAGTATTTATTTATATATCAATTTATTTTCTTTCTTTAATTAATAGAACATAAATGTTTCCCCCAAACTTTATTTTATTTATTTATTCACATGGAGTATCTCAAGTGTTTTTCCAAACAATATTTATTATTATTAGTATTATTTATGCATGGAATGAACATATCTCAAAACAAAAACATTTATCTCAAAACAAATATTTATTTATTTGTTTTTAATAATCAGAGATGTCTCAAACGTTTTTCCCCCTCTAAGCATTTTTATTTCATTATTTACTTGTTTGTTTATTTTGTTTGTCTCTTTCTTATTTTCTTTCACAAGTGATTTGAAGTGTTATCTCAAGAGTGTTTTTCTCTCTGGGCTGCCAGCACTTGGGAATTTTGGACCTGACACCTATAATTTTCCCAGTGACTTTAAAGAGGAGATTTATGATCTTAAAACAGCTCTTTAAGTTGGGCTGACATAGGAAGTGGTTTCTGAATGTGATCCCTGATATGACTTCTTTCCCTCTCTCTCTATTTCTGGTAAGTCCCCATCATCAAGGTGCCGCCGCATAATCTGGTAAATGTAACTGGCAGCAGTATAGCATTTCTCTGCGAAGTGTTTGCATTTCCCATGGCGCTAGTGGAATGGAGGAAAGATGGAAAAGAGGTCATTTTACCTGGTGATGACCCCCACATATCTGTTCAGGTAAAGTACTTCCAAACAGAAACACTGTAAAACGATATATAACCTTGATTAGGGCCTCACGGACGTAGATGAGATTGATTCTTAATCAGAACATATTTTGGAGAAATTTAGCATCACATCACTTGCACATCAATGGATCCTTTGCTGTGAATGGGTGCCGTCAGAATGAGAGTTCAAGCAGCTGAAAAAAAAACAAAAAAGATCACAGTAATCAACAAATAATCCACATGACTCCAGTCCATCAATTAATGTGCTGTAAAGCAACAAGCTGTGTGTTTGTATGATACAAAACCTTAAGGCATTTAATTGTTGCTTGGTAAAATTACAAGTTCATAATCCATAATAACACTTCCTCTTCCTCTGTTGTCCTCCCACATCAAAATCCACTGACATATTTGTTTAGAACTGTTTTGGATTTTGTTTGTTGGATTTTATTTGTTTTGCATATTTCTCTCCTGATTTAGACGAGATGTGTTTTTCACAGGAGAAAGTAATATTATGCATAAAGTAATTTTAAATTATGGAAATGATGGATTTTTTTTATTACAAACATGCAGCTTATAAAATGTTAAGTGATGGACTGGAGTCGTATGGATTACTTGTGCATTATTGTGATGTTTTCATCAGCTGTTTGGACTCATTCTGACGGCACCCATTCACTGCAGGGGATCCATTGTTGAGTGATATAACACAGTTTTTTCCAAACCTGTTGTGATGAAGAAACAAACTCATCTACGTCTTGGATGGCCTGCGAGTGAATACATTTTCATTTTTGCCTATTATGGCTAATGATACCTAGTTGAAATACGTTACACTCAATTATACAGATTTTTCCACAAAGTAAATGCAGAAAATGTGTATAAAGTCAAATTTTATAGGAATATTCATGTCTAATGATTTACTGCAGGTGTTTCCATTAATGAGTTAGTCAAGACCTACAAAAGTTATATATGAATCTTGTTGTTTAGTAGATAGGAAAAAGTGTGTCAGGATCCACCTCAGTCTTTCCATTTCTCCGTTTTTCCTGTAGTCACGAGGTGGCCCTCAGAAATATGAACTTTCCAGTTGGCTGCAGATTGAAGAGGCCAGTCAGATGGATTCTGGCACATACAGGTGCATTGCTCGAAATGAGCTTGGCCACGTCTCAGCCACAGCAATTTTAGGAGTCCTGCCACCAGGTAAAAATTATACCCTGAGATAATGTCCTACAGTAATATTTCCTGTTCCATTAGCTTTATGTACAGTATAACCTGTTTTCTAATCTTTTTTTTTTTTTTTTTTTACCCAGATGAGATGTCTACCTATTTGGAACAAAACTTGAATGAAATGAGCTATGACCAATTACAGGACAGGGATTATTACTAAACTTCAGATCCCAACACCCTCAAGAAGACAAACAATGTCTTTTACTTTTAGCCAATAAATTTGAGACATGGCAAGACGACACTCAAGCAAAAAAAAAAAAAGACGTAGAAAAAATAGTAAGCCTATAAAAAAACATTGCCCTCTAGAGCTTTTTCTACATCTGGATAATCAAACATGGAGACGTTGAGGAAGAAGCTTAAATAAATTCCCAATGGCACAGGCCTCTAAAATGGATGAAAAACACACAATGAGAGAGTGGAGTAGTTTGGAAGCTGCTAGAAGCTCTGAAATTCAGTACAGAGAGTAGCTACTGGAGCTGAATGTCTCTTTTGTTTCACCATTGCTCTTCTTCAGAGTGACAAGTTGAATAACAAAACATGAAGAACTGTGAAATTTGAATGTGAGCTGCACAATCATAAAAAATACATCTATTTTTTATTTTATTTTTGTTGATAATTTCATATTATAATTGCAGTTTTGATCAGTAGAATTTTATATTAAAATAATTTTTTTGTGCGACAACACTTTTCACTTTGGATCTAAACCTTATTTTTTTACGTGTTACAAATATAACATTTTGAATATACTGAAATGGAATGCTATAATTGTCCCTTTCACAAATAGTTAATCGCAGAAGCTGTAATTGTATTTATAAAAAGTGTAACATTTATACAACATTTCAATAAAGAATTGAAATTCAGTAACTTATACATTAGGTACAACAATAGTTACATTGCCCGTTTTTGCACCGTCAATGAAAATAGTTTGAAAACAAAGCCACAGAGGAATTATTGTTGTGCATCTCCAAGCAACATTGGCTTTCCTGAATGAATCAGTGAATTTTTATGAATCTGTTGAGTGAATGATTCAATGACTCATTCATAATGTCACAGGCTGTATCGGAACATGCATAGTTCCCTACTATATACAGTTTGTGAAAAGAGTAGTATGTCCGAATTCATAGTATTCATTCACACCTTTCTATCTCATGAGGCTACGGGAGAGGATTTTTGAATGGCAGTGAAGTGACACAACTGATGCTGGTAGGTCACATGACAACGGAAACATGATAAATGTAGCTAGCATTCATACTACACACAATTGTGCTATATAGAATTGTTTTAACAGTTGCAAAGTAATTACTTGTTCAAAAGTATGCAATTTTCATTCCTGAATGAATCAGTTCAAGACATTCACTTGCTGGCATAGCGATGTAAGACAGAGCCACTGAAAAATCCCCACCACTAAAATGCATAGACTGACAGCCTTATCTTTTCTGAAAGGCCACTGTTGTTTGAGAACTTGCTGCTGTCTGTGCTTGACTTTTGTGCAAACTCGGTTCTTCACAATCCATCCGTTTCTACTCAAAGCAGAATGTGTATCAGCCGCTGAGTTTATATATGTTTCCACATGTGGTATCCCTCTTTTACCAGCCTTTCCTTTGAGTGCGTGTGTGTGTGTGTGTGTGTGTGTGTGTCAGATCTGGGTGAGGCAATTGAGCACACAGCTGGCTTTAATATATCTTTATGATCTCCTGTCTTGGGACACAAAAAACAGGGATCCTATTCTTTGGTACATGTGCATACAGGTAGGACTTCTTTTGATGAAAATACAACAAACACCATCAGGCTACTTATTGATATACAGTAAGCATCTCTTAACCCTCTAATTTAACCTTTTAGTGGAGCAGAGACCTGTATTTAACAGAACGGCCGTGGATAGCAGCTTTTTAACCCCATTCTCTCTTCTGCCCTCTCATGATGTTCTCTGGTGCCTTTAACTCAGAATAATTATGATAACAGCTCTGCGTGTAATTTTAGGTTACGCTTTTGATGCTACATTATTTAAAATGTGTTAAAGATTCACATTTTGACACTAGGTTGTTTCAAACGTCTAATCAGAGGATTGGAGAACATTTGATGGTATTTTACATAAATGTACTGTACTGTACAGTAGTTCTACTGTAAAAATACTAATGTAGAGTTATACACCAAAACTGAATGTAACAACGTGGTTGAAGGGTCCATTTGCATGACTTCCACCCAGCAACCAACTGTTAAAGCAATTAGCCTGCAGTAAGGTCTAAATCACTTCAGACTGAGAGCACCCTGGGACAGAGCCGTTTCCTCTCGTCTTAAACAACCAAACACTCTGAAAACTCAAAACACCTCTATTAGACGTGCTAAAGTTTTTGACTTTATGGGTAGGATGTATCATAGAGGATCTCCCTTGTCACTCACTCTCTTGTGTACTCACTATCAGGCCATCCAATATTTAAATGTAAAGTTCAAATGCCTTAATGATGGATTTGATTATTACAAACACACAGATTTTCACTTCACGAGATGTTAATGTCGTGTGGATTGCTTGTGGATTATTGTGATGTTTTTATCAACTGTTTGGACTCTCATTCTGACGGCACCCATTCACTGCACATGATTAATTGATGAGCAAGTGATGTAATGTTTAAGTTCTCTAAATTTGTTCTGATGAAGAAACAAACTCATCTACATCTTGGATGGCCTGAGGACGAATACATTTTCAACAAATGTTCAATTTTGGGTGAACTGTGATTTTTAGTCGGAATGACAGTTCCCAAGACAAAAATCTATAGTTTCCAGTAGTATGAGAGAGTTGTTGGTTTCTGTTTCATTGCCACCAGTTATTTTTCTTTCCCTCAAATTCTATGGAAAACTGTAGAAATATTCAAGGGATCGTGTGAACTTCCAGAGCCAGCAGCGAGGGGCTTCCCTTCTCTGCCCAAGAATCCGCTAATATCCTGTGTCATGAAAAGACATTACTGGCACAGAGATGGAGGCTGAAAAAAAAGGCTTGAAATTCAAACAAATAGCTTTAGGAAATGCAGTAGACAACCAAAAAGACATGCAGATGAATTAATATAGCTTCCCAGATTTAGTTATTGCTGGTTGAGAAAGCATAGTTTCCGAGGCGAAGAAGAAAAATAACAAAATGACTATTGTTCATTTTTCTCTTTTTGGTCTCCATCAAAAACAGTCACCACAGGCACTCAAATCCCCCTGCAGCATTCATTGCATGGCTAATGCTAAACCATGATAGCCACTTAAAAAAGGCCTCTCTGCTCCCAAAAGAGCCGCCTCTGTCTGATTTAAATAAAGAAAAGCAGTTCCAGACTCTTAAAGTCACTTCCATGCTTTTGTTTTCCTTCCAGTTTTGTAGAAAATGAGTTCCATGTGCTGTGTGAAAGATCATCAGTCTTCTGAGTGGATTTATTGTAATCAATAAAGTGAGCGTGGAAGACAACAGGAAGAGTTCATATTCACGACTGAGGAAGAATAACAGACAAATGAGCAACAGTAAAACTACAAGTAATAAGTCAGATTACATTTTACATTTACATTTAGTCATTTTGCAGACGCTTTTATCCAAAGCGACTTACAATTGGGGAATACATAAAGCGATTCATCTTGAAGAGGCAATCAGACAGACGAAGTGCTTGCAACACCAAGTCTCAGGCATTGTTCAAATAAGTACAAACTACCAAAGGAGGGAATAAGTAAAGAGAAAGTTTTTTTTTTGATGAACTTATGAGGCAAAAATATGACGCTGACAGTTTCTGCAGTCATTAGAGGTTAAGTGTTCCATTAGATGCAATACAAGTTGAAGTACTAACAGAAAGTTGCAAAACAACAACATCAAAAGGGGTAATAATGACAAACAAACAACTGTCATAAAAAGTCTCTCTTCCTTTCTCTATTTTTCTGCCTTGTTTGCCAGTTGTTTATTATTTTCATTGTACTATTTTACAATTTAATCATCTCATTGTTCTTAGTTAAATGAGACTTTTCAGAAATGTGTGTTGATATACGCTGTCAAACATATTTATGTGTCACAGAGAGCGATCTTTCATGAAGTGTGTGCGGTGTGATGACAGATCACGTGCAGTACTGCTTTGAGGCCCTAGAGGGCAGTGAGAAGATACTACTTAGAAACATGTAGTCTTTTTTTTTGTATTACTGTTCATTTTTTTGATTTGAGGTATAAACGAACCCTTACGCATTAAACTTCGACATAGATTTCTTCCCGCACAGGCTTAAATGACACCTCAGGTTATGAAGCGTGGTGAGCAGAGGTGAGCTGTTACTTGAAGTGATATGGCTTATTTTTTTCCATTGAATGAAAAGCGAGTTAAACTTGCATTAACGAAGAGATATGAATATTATAGAGACTTAGAATGGGATAATTTCATTTGGTAAGTAGCCTAATAGTAGGCAACCACCAGAAACACCTAATAGCTAGTTATGTTTTTAAAAACACTAGCGACGCCCTGGAAAACACCCACAACATTGTATCATGGTGGAGGCAACATTTTTGCACAGGCGTGCAGCTCTTTTTTGTTCAGAAAATATTTGGGACAGAATTCTGTTTGATTCTGGTCAACTGAATGCAGACATCCTTTGGAAAAAGGGGTTTGTTTGTTTGTTTGTAGGTCTGACAGCTGTGTTGCATTAACGCTGCAATCCAAAAGGCAGAGGCCTAATATAGAACTGGGTCATTATTACATGATTAAATACATTTATTTAAATACATTTTACATCACAGACCTTTACAAATTGTATACTACAAACGCACACACACACACACACACACACACACACACATATATATATATATGTATATAATTTTTCTTTTTTTTCTCTTATATTGCTTTAAAGCAGCTTCACAGAAACTCATCAAGGAGAGCTTTATCCTTTGGCACACATCCATTACAATAAATATACACATGACAAACATCTAGTTGCACACTAAGACTATTACTGGTATTGTGTTCATTAAATTATTTAATATACAAGACAATGTTTAACTTGTGTAGACTATGATTAATTAATAGCCTTTGTCTATCCTAAAACAGCTAGCTAGAGAGATGCAGGCAATGGTCAGTAAAGCATCCCTCATTGTCTGGATGGTAAATTGGTTTGTGTGCGCGCATGTGTGTGATGGAAACTTGACGCACCATAGAGCAGGAAGTTTGCAGTTGACCACAGACCCTGAAAAATAAGACCTCAGATCTTAAAATAGCTCTTATGGGACAAATATAAATCAGTGACGTTACTTACATTACCTTCTTGCTTAATATTTTAAAAATGATTACCAATTTACTGCTTAAATTTTCAACAAAATAATATGGAACAATAATATGGAAACGCTCAGGCCTCATGTAATGATGCAAAAAAATGTACAATTAATATAATTTGCCTAATTTCCTGGGTTTAAATAGTTTGTGATGTTTTTAAATTTAAAATACAACTATGTTTCCTCTCATTTGGGTGTAAAGTAACATGTGGAAACTCATGATCTTGAGTAATCATTGTGGCTTTGGCTCTTACAGAGGCTATTGCACAGCTCTGCAAAGAAGTGTAAACTCTTCTGGGCTATACAGGAAGTAGATATGGCGGAACTTGGAGATGCTGTTTGCGTCACAAGCATTGCGACAAAAGCATCACAATACATTAGATGAGACAGTCTTAAGGAGCTGGGTCGGAGACAAGACCGAGAGAAATGGAGGAGGATATTAGAAAGAAGGGGATGCTGTATTTACAACAGCAGCGGTTTGGGAAGGTAAGACAGAATAAGCTTTACTCACCAGGGGGCTTATTTCAAAGAACAATCGTGTTGTTTTCTGGAACTACTGTCATAGAACAAAACGAAGACTCATTTGGCCCGACCGTAGATTGTATCTACTCCATTACATAAATTACCGCAAAATAGTGAAATCCATGAATATTGTAAAAACGCTTTAGATTTTTAAAAAAAAATCTCAAATAATTGCAAAATGTTCTGTTGCAAAATACTACTGGACAGTTGGCCCTTCTTTAGTTCCTGTATAACACCTAGAATTTTGTGTGCATTTGTTTGAAATATTGCAGAGCAGCTGTTCTTATTTCAGACAGATAGATGATATCATTTTATTTTTTATTTTATTTAATTTGACAGTTAATAAGAGTGCAAATTTGTTTGTTTGGTATCTGTCCAAACATTAAGGCCTAGTGGAATGGAATCACTAATGTACCCTTGATGAACAAAAAAACAAACAAACTGAAATTAACCAATAATTTTTTTTTTTACCTTAAAATATGTAGCAGAATTTTAGGTTTGCAGTAATTTACAGTAAAAAAATAAATAAATTCATTAACTGATATAATGTTAAAATAACAGCCAACTGAAGATTATTTCATTAACTGATATAATGTTAAAATAACAGCCAACTGAAGTATTAAAAGTTTCGAACCTTCATAAAACACTGGCAACCACCAAAAAACACAGGTGGTCATGAAAAAAGCCACATGTACAGTAGAATCACTGCTCATAACAATGATCTTTCCCACATGATGAAGTATATTAAAATATTGAAGGTACACACAGTGTCATGCACACAAATATAAAACACCATCATGTTAATATTAAAATTGTAATGCAATATCTTATCGTTAACTAATTAACACTTTTTTAGCGTAACATTTTACAGTCTTTTGCCATTAAATGCACAACATTTTTGCAGTGTGGGAAACTTAATTAATTAGTTGAATTAGGTTTACCCGCTTGCATTAAAATATAAAATACCGATAGAGATCTGGGGATCAGATATTGAATATTAATGTTTTCATAAGGGTGTAAAAGTATGTGTTTTATGCATGTTAGTGCGACAGTTTGAACTCACAAGTGAATGAATAATTGGGAAAAAAAGACTTCTGCATTATAAATTTGTGCGCAGCTTGCTGGGCTTATGAATTTCAATTAGCAGCCTTCACTTTTCCTAATTTGAACCACATGTTTGTCGCCAAATACTCCATATCTATTGAGCTATTACAATAAGAGAGAAATTCATGAATCATATTAAGCTCACTGGCAGTGTCATGAACAACTTCCTGAACTATGAACGTGATCTACTTTAACTTGTCCATATTCTCATTTAAAACCATTTTCACTTCATTTTGATTGATGCCACTGATAATATTGTTGGTTCCGCCATATGGGACTGCAGCAGAGGAATAGTCTGTTGGCATAATTTAGAGGACTTATGGGCTGCTGGAGTCCATTAAAGTGAGCTAATGTTAGCAATAGGATCAGGGCTATCTCTTTAGGAAACCACAAGGAGTGAGTTGCATCTGTAATAGATTATGTGCTGTTTGAGGCCATGAATTTCTCTGAAATGGTAGGTAATGTCCGTACCTCTGAGATTCTTTAAAATCTTCATCTTATTACAGGTATTTCCTGACTGAGGAATCTCACACTTTAAATGCTATCAATTGATGCTCACATGATCCAACCATCCCTAGGCACTTGAGCCAATTGAATAAGTCCTCATTATCTTAATCAGCATTCTTCTACATGTGTTTCTTATTGACCTGTTGGACTGTTTAGTGACTTTAGTTTAAAAATCATTATGGGAAGATGTACTCTGTTTATTTTTACATTAACCACTTCCCATTTTAAGGTCAAAGACAAGTGCAAAAGTGTTGGTAAAGTGCAAAGTTGTCGGTAATATCGCTGACATTATGAAAACTTTGTTTTACTATGGGGAAGAGAGTAGGGTAAAGTATTTCGGTGGGTAAGATGTCTTACCCCTTTAATCTAGCTTTTTATCAACTAACCAGAAGGGATAATCATATGTGATTTATAGATGCATGTGAGTAAGTTTAAAAAAATTTTTTTGCATGCCACGTTAAAAATAAACATGATTATGTGAATATTGTGCCTCAAAATTAGATTTTAAAACAGGATTGTGCATGAGTAATTTGTTTTTTGGGGAAAAAAGTTTGACAACCCAGTGATTCACCCTACCCATCTATATATGAGTCAGGTTTTGTCCCAAGATGATATTTTATGGCTCTAATATGTTTTACAGATGTTAGGTGCTTTCTTCTAATGTTGTTTTATATTAGACATCCTGAAATATAATGAGGTCCATTAGTTTTATATCTCATTTTTGTGCATGCCTAGAGGACAACGCAAATAAAAAAGTGTGACAGTTTACATCACTTTCAGCCGTTTATCTTCTTTCTGTTTCAGAAATGGCGTAAGGTCTGGTCCGTGCTGTTCCGAGAGAGCTCCTGCTCCATCTCTCGCCTTGAGTTTTTTGAGTTTAAAGATGGAGCTGGCAACACGCTGGAGAAAGCCAACCGCAAACAGGAAAACAAAAAGGTGAGCAACAAACCGTGGAGCTCAAATTTTCCATGTACTGCGAACATAACAAATAAGATGCGGTGTATCTGAGGAGAGTGATGTAGATCCTTGATGTGCCACGGTACATGAACAATCAAACTCGGTGGGGGGTCATGCACATGGTTTATGTGTGGGCGGACATGTACAAACAATTTGCAGGAAGTGCCATTAAATCTGTTCCCATTTCTGCTATGTAATATGATAAATAAAAATCCCCTCTTCCATACATAAGTAGGATTTTCACATATTCTGAAATTAATGCATATGGAGAATGATCAGATCTGGAAATGTTAATGCATCATACTACCCACACAATTTGCAAATCTGGACATCTTGGAGCGTATTTAAATGCTGATGTGTTGTTCCACTTGTTGGAAAACATTTAAAAAAAAAAAAAAGCTTTTTTAAAGGTTTAGGTTTTTAAATCTCAATTTTTGAGTTTTATGTTGTTGTTTTTTTATTACAGGTGATAAAAATGAATGACTGCATTCGTGTTTCTGAGGCTGATATTGAAGGCTGTCCACGGGATTGTGGACCTTTTTTGGTGGAGACAACTGAAAAGACATTTATTTTCGCCGTTGAGACAGCTGAACTGGAGGACTGGATCCAGAAACTGTGTGAAATTGCCTTTCCGGTATTTAACACTGCTTTCAAATTGTGTGATTGTCTCTTTTAACACTGCTTTTGCCTTTTTTCTGTTTTGGAGTATTGTGGTGCAAAACCTCACTTGACACCTGATTGCAAAAGTGTATAGCGGTTATATCAAAGTTTCCAGGTTTGGTCCCGTTTTTTGTTCCGGGCTTTGTAACCGCAGTTGTGTTTTTGAAGTTCCTGTGGCATGCCAGTGTAACAGACATTTATGTTTACTTCTGCCATCAGCTAAGACTGTAGAGATTGTCTTTGCTGAAAGCTTGTCGGCTCCTTATGCTAAAATTGAGGATTCAAATTGCAGCAGCTCGCCAAGGTTTTTTGTCATCTCAGCAGATGTAAAAGCCCTTCAAAGCTGATCAGAAACTTGCTCGTGTGACTCATGGAGTTTCTCATGTTGCTCTAGTTGTGCAAAGAAGAGCTTCTCTTTCCTCCTTTAAAGAAGGGAAGTTGTTTGTGTTGTGAGTGACAGTTATAGTTCAAATAAAGGAAGTAACTGCCAAGTAACATTGACTTAATAGATGTTAGAGGTACGTAAGCTCTCTTTGAGGACAGTTGCAACATGTAGAGCTTCACTCTTGCTCTGTTCTGGCCATGGGTTAAAGTAAATGCTTTGTGACATTACATGGGCTAAGAAGTATTTTCTGAGTAAAGGGTCCTGTACCCAAAGGGTCGACCTTATGAAAGCTCCAGCAGTACCTACTATACTATACCTACTTTATTAAATTCTTTTTGTTAGTTTCATATCCACATGAACTACATTTTAACACCTTGTAAATGTGAGTGGTTCCTAAGAGGTTTTGGTCCCTAGATATAGCTGGGTTTCCTCCAGTGGAATTTTCCCAGATGATATTGCTTGCCAGCAAGAATTGTGCAGTTCTCAGAATTAAATTGAGATTGCCTGTAAAACTCCAATTCAATTACTGCATTTGAGTTAAGGTAGAAAACAGAATGCAGAACTGCAATTCAAATTTGAATGCAAGGACATTAAATTAAAATGTAACAGTTATTAAATTATTAAATGGAATTAAATTAAAAACATTTTTAATTTAAGAGAGAAAGACTGATTGAAAGACAGCCAGATAGGAAAAATTAATAGATGGATGGATGGATGGATGGATGCATAGATAGATATTGTATTTAGATACCAGTGTTGGGGAAAGTTACTTTTTAAAGTAATACATTACAATATTGCGTTACTCCCTAAAAAAGTAACTAATTACGTTACTTAGTTACTTTTTATGGAAAGTAATGTGTTACGTTACTTTTGCGTTACTTTCGTGTTACTTTTTAAATAAGAGCAGGGCTTGATTGTTTTTAATACAAGAAGTTCTATTTATAGCAAATGTAAAAGCTCTTTCACACCAAAAAGTGTAACGACTAAACCTCAGGCTGAAGGAAAATATTAAATTCACGTCTGTACAGTAGAAGAAGGTTCAACACTCTTCAGCAATAAACAATGAAGCACAATTTTTAGTTTATCTAAAGTCATTTTTGCTTATTAGTATGGTTGAACTGGATCATCAAAGGTCAGCAGCAAAGACATTGGTTAATAAAATGGGATTAGATTCATTTGTGTTATTTAACATTTAATTACTGCAGGTTTACGTCATATTCTGAGTTTGCATTTCACTGTTTTAATTCATTTTGATGAATACTAAATCTTTTTTTGCGAGTGGGATGAATTAATGCACATTCACATTTAGTCTAGAACTACAGTAACATCATGTTCACACAGCGCACACAACACCTCTGTATTTCTCTCAATATGAGGACAGAAGACTTGTCAGTCAATAAATGAGAAAACAAAGTAACTGGCGTTACTTTTTTGAAAAAGTAACTCAGATAGTTTCTTAAAAATTAAAAAGTAATGCATTACTTTACTAGTTACTTGAAAAAAGTAATCTGATTACGTAACTCGCGTTACTTGTAATGCGTTGCCCCCAACACTGTTAGATACTATAGATGGAGAGACAGACAATCAGACAGACTGATGGATGGATGGATTAATAGATAGATATTGTAATTAGATACTATTGATGGAGAGACAGACAAACACACAGATAGATAGATAGATAGAAAAATATTGTAATTAGATACTATAGATCAGGGGTCTTCAACTAAAACGGCTCGAGGTCCAGTAATGAACCCTCCCCACCAGCCGAGGTCCGAACAATTATATATAAAAAACAATTGATGGTTTTTGCCAGGCCAGGGTATCTGCAGGATATTTAAGCTTAAATTCAAGACTTTTAAAGACCTTTTTTTTAAGACCTGCAAAAAAAAAAAAAAAAAAAAAAATTAAATGACTGTAAAAAGCACGATTTACTGTTCAGATGCAGGTTTTCACAAAAACAATCAAGTATTATATTAATTAAATAACATATAAATATATTTTACTGCCTTAATTGTTTACATTTTATAACACATCTTCTTGTTGATCCACCAGTTCACATTTACAACTCTGCGTGTTTGCTTAAAAACATGGATTGATTTTCACATTGGCCTTTGATAACAGAAGACTGTACGGGCTGATTGAAAATAGAAAATCATTCTCTTCCAGCAGGTGGCACTTTGGGAATGGCAGTACACAAAGCCCAACAGACAGACTCCACAAAGCAGCAAAGCAGATGACTTTGAAACGTGCAGCGCTCATATTTATTCAAAGAATAGCGCAATTCTTGTCTTTCAGTCCCCACATTTAACACCTCCTGAGATCATAATTAAGACTTTCTTGTAACATTTAAGATTTTTAAGGACCCGTCAACTTTCCTAATTTTTGAAAATGCCATTGCTTTTCACCCACTGAAAGCTTCATCCGTCTGTGCGCAGCAGGCAGCTCTCTGCTCTCATCACTGCACGCACAACCGCACCCAAACGGCTCTAGAGCTGACCTTGATCTGCTAGATATCAATTTGATGTACTAGAAATTAGCGTTTGGTATTTATTTCATTATGTCAAAAGCCTTCACGGATTCGGACCGGAGTCCGCTACCGTAAAGACTACAAAAGCTGCGCCAGTTGAAATAGCTAGATATGTAAGTCCGGGTCCAGATGGGACGGTTTCTGGGTCCGGACCCGGACCGCGGTCCGCCTGTTAGTGACCTATGCTATAGATAGATAGACAGACAGATAGTTAAATGAACGAATGGATCTATTGATAGATGATGGATGGATAGAGACAGTCAGACACATAGATACTGTAGTTAGATACTATAGATAGACAGGCAGACAGATGGACGGACAGACAGACAGACAGACAGATAGATAGATAGATAGATAGATAATATAAATAGATAAATGGATAGATGGATAGATAGATAGACAGATACATAGATACTGTAGTTAGATTATACAGATAGAGATAGATAGATAGATAGATAGATAGATAGATAGATAGATAGATAGATAGATAGATTCCTTTTCCCTTGATTTTAATGTCAATTTCAATTCAACTTCATATGGGACATGACAAATTTAATTCATACTCCAAATCATGAATAGAATGGAAGCCAATTCTTCAGTCAGAATTTTGCCCAGCTCTGGCTGCCAGATGAGAAATTGGCTTCTCTTTGATTGGAAATCTATCAATCATGTCTGTAGCACAAACAATGTGAGACGAGTTACACACCAAGCTTTAAAACTTGGGCTTAGAGGTTTGTTCAAATCCCTGCACCTTAGAATGAGAAACAGCAAGCATGATGCTTGCCAGATATGGAATTGAATCGTTCAGCTATGGATTTGAATAGATAATGATATAGACCAATGGGAATGCTGAGCTTATGCATGATGTCTCAGGTTCCTCCAGCTTTTTAGCTTTTGCCTAAAGGCTGCTGTCTTTGAGAATTTGAAACTGAAGTGGTGCTACAGAAAGCCAACAGTAGAAGCTGTGTTGTGGCTGTTGAATGAGGAATGCTGTGGAATGGAAGAGCTTGATGTAATGCACTGGGGGAAATGAATACGGCTTTATGCTGAGAAGGTTTCTGTTGTGCAACATAATATGGTCACTTTGGCTTGGTTTTGGAGAGCGTTTGTTGGCTCAGAATGTGGTTCCTCAACAAAGGCCATTTGTCCAAAGTCTTATGGTGAAGTTAAATGGCATTTCAGCTGGTGCAAAAAATAAAGAAGTGCAAAGAGAATTTCCATCGCACATACCACTGAAAATGACACTTGCTGATAGAGGACTAACAGTGTGAAAAAGACTGTATTTTGCTGAGTATGTTTTACTGTTGAAAACTTTAATTGTATTGTAACTGCAGTGAGTGTTTTGTGCTATAACAATTGTGAGTGATTTAAGACTGTGGATCTCAAATTATGCATGTCTGTGAATCTAATGGTTTGAGGTACACTCTACCTGTGATTGCCTGTGATCACCATATCAGAGTGGATCAGTGTAATTTTAGTATTATTTATATACTATTGTAGATATTGTTAATATTTTGAAATAGCTTTTATTTGTCTATTTTCAGTTTTCTTTTGAATGGGTTTAATTTAATGATTTTTTAAAATGTTTTTGACCTTTCGTATTCGTTTTTTAAATTTATAGAGTTTTAGTTTATTTTTTATTTTATTTAAAATTTTTTTAGTTAGTAATTTTAGTAAATTGTGTAGTTTATTTTAGCAAATTGTTCGGTTTACGTTTTTCTGTTATTTGTGTTTTATTTAACTTTATTTAAATTAAGAAACATGTTTTGTTATAGTTGTTAGCAACAGTGGAGCTAATTTGTCATTGTACATCAAAATCCCCTAGACACAAAATTTATTCAAAAAATATATATTCATAAAAGCATATACAAATTTGCTGACATCATGTGTTTACAGACATGAATGTAAAAAATCAAGGACAAATTGTTATAACAAATATATATAAAAATTTGTATTTTAAAATTGTATTTAAAAACATATAAAATGTTATGTAAATATAATTTACCAACATATTTTGCCCATTTTATTTATGTGTGTGTGTATTTTATTTATTTATTTTGCTATACGGTTATTATAGGCTTAGTGAATCAACATGGTAAGGCAAAACTGCATTTTTAAAGCTTGTGTTGTGTGTTATAAACTGCTGTATATTTTTGTTCATTGTAGATGAGCTGGACAGAGAGAGGAGCAGTGAGAGGAAACAGTTTACATGCTGAATCTGATGACGTCACGATGGCGGACAACACTCTCTACTGCAGCAGAGAAACTGGTAAGGAAGTGTACAGTGTGTACAAAACCACAAAATTACAAGTAATTCCTGAACCACTAGTGTGAATACAGACTAAAGTCACAAAGAGGAGTTGCTTGTGGAGCTGTTCTGATGGATGAGCTGGTTTCAGAGATCTGGTGAAGTACCTTATAAAGGTCACGCTGCTAGTTTCTGTGATAGATATACAAAAAATAGAACTCATGACAGGAGTAGAGGTAGATATTAACCAGTTTAGTACACCGCCTCTACAAAGCTGACACGCTTTCGCTGAGATAGGCTTGTTCACTAGTCTGACACCTCTAGTTAATTTTTTGCTGTGAATACTGTAAACCAGCAGCTAACTTCTTCATTCCTCTGTTACGCAGTGGAAAGTTGTGGCTCATCTTTGTTCTCTTGTGGTGGAAAAAAATATCACACGAGTGTCCGCCTTGTTTGCAGATTGACCACTATCTGTGTAAATGCGCAATATCCTGCTGTTCTCAAAGATTGTTCAGTGCCCTGTTTGACTTCCTTTTCGTCCATTTTTGTTTTTATGACTTCACTAATGCTGGGTAAGTGCTGTTTGTTTGATAGTTGGTATAGCGTACTGTTCTTTGTAACACTGGTTTCTTTCATTTCATCTCATCTTTCATTTCATTTCATTTCATCAAGTATTTGATAACATTATTTTGGGAGTGTAATTTGGCTCTTTTGTAATTATGTGAAACATTGATAGCAGCTGTGTGTATTTCTTTACAGACCACACACATTATTTTCTCATTCAGACGTTCTTGTACGTCAAAGCCGTATCAAATGTCATCAATGAAATTATGACCTATTTTAAAAAGTTGCTGTATTTGAGAATGTAAACACATGTACACTTAATACAGATAACTCAAACGATAAAAAAACGATAAAGACAAAAAAAACATACACTAGGGGTGGGCGATATACCCTTAAAATTATATAACGATATTTCAAGAATATTTGTGATTAATATTTATGACAATATGCAAAAAAATATGGAACAACATTTTATTGGTGATTGCAGCTGGCAGGCAGCAGCATTTATTAGTGCAAACACAATGAAGGGCATTTTCCATCCTTTTCCAATGAGCTAAGGGCAAGTTACTTTAAAAAAGTTAGTAACTGAGTTACATCATTATAAAAGTAACCAATTACCAGGGAAAGTAACTATTGCGTTACTGAACTGATTGAAAAAAGTTCAAATATGTCAAATAACTTGGATGCCTCCAATATTAAATGTTAACCACTACATGGAATACATTATTATTTTTAAACATTGTACACTAATACAATTATTATTATTTTTTTAACATTCTAGCAGACATTATACCAGCAAAGCACAATTTAACTTAAAATTAATAAGTTAGTAAAATAATATTTTGTGGCCATTTTTGAGACCCCCTTCTTGAATCAGGCTTGCAAACAAATGCAGCCTTGCTGAGCAGAAGGGAATTATTTTAAAACATCCCAATTTGAACACTATGTGTGAACGTTATAATAAATGTATTAATAGAGTTGTTGCAATTATTATCATTATTGTTGTCTGTCTTTTTAATTTTATTTAACAGAACAACAGTAATATTACAATACTAACATTTATGAATGTTGATGGAGCTTTCATTTTGACGGAAACCCGCAGGAAGTCCTCAGTGCTTCTTTTTGTTGACAGCAGCAGATTTCTAAATTATTCTCATTACTAATTTGGGAGGATGCACGTATTACATTGTCACATGCCTTGTAAAAATTCATAAAAGTGTTACTGAGAAACTGACGAGTAACACAGTTTCAGTGCAGATTTCCCTCGCGGTTTGCACTTTGAACCCTGGCTAACGAGACAGCGTCGCGAGCTCCTGCAGCGCTGGTTGAATGCAATTCATGTGTGTATTAGAAAACAAAGTTCTGCAGTGTATTTAATTGTTTAAGGCCATTTTTTTTTAAATCATTGTACAGTAACTAGCAACAACCACCCCTTCCTCTTCTCATGAGATGCAGTACTAAACCGTCTCTCGCTGTCGGTGCTTGTAATGATTTTTGCGTCTTTCTCAGACAGTTTTAAATGCGTCATGTTTGCTGCATAAGTGTGCGCCTCCATTTGATAGCGTCACGTCATTGTTCGGTACAATTTTCTCTGTCTTTTTGCTTATTTCGGTGCATCCCTAGTAAATATGTCATTGCGTTGTTGTATCATTGATATTGCGATATGACACTTTTTTTTTTTTTTATCATGTACAAATTTATACCGGTATTATCGTGGACGGTATGATATGGCACACCCCTAATACACACACACACACACACACACACACACACACACACACACACACACACACACTACCATTCAAAAGTTTGGTGATTTTTAAAAATGTTTTTGAAAGTTTTTATGTTCTTAGGCTAACCTATTTATTTTATCAAAAATACAGTAAAAATAGTAATATTGTAAATTATAACAATTTGAAATAACTGATTTCTATTTGCATATATTTTAAAATGTAATTTATTTCTGTGATGGCAAAGCTGCATTTTCAGCAGCCATTACTCCAGCCTTCAGTGTCACATGATTCTTCATAAATCATTCTGATATGCTGAATTGCTGCTAATCTATTATTATTATTATTATTATTGTAATTTTCAATGTTGAAAACAGTTCTGCTCATTAATATTTTTGTGGAGACCATGATTTTTTTGGGATTCTTTGATGAATACAAAATCATAAGAACAGCATTTATCTAGATAAAACATTTGTAATGTTAAAAAAAAAAAATATTTAAGTTTTTTTGTCATTTTTAATCAATTGAATGAGTCCTTCTAAATATATTTTATTTATATATATATATATATATATATATATACACACACACATACACATATATATATATATATATATATATATATATATATATGTGTGTGTGTGTGTGTGTGTGTGTGTGTGTGTGTGTGTGTGTGTGTGTGTGTGTGTGTGTATAAACAAATTTCACATTTTTTATTTTATATTATTCTTAAATTTTATAAGCATTTTCATTAAGGATTTCAACCTTGAATTAATGCTAATGGGGTAATATAGGCTTTTATTAATATAAAATGCCTCAGTTTAAGTAGTTTTTGCATGAATCTGTTTTGGATGAATCCATTGAACTCTGCATTTTCTTCAGTCTTGGTACTTATTTTTTCTTCCATCTGTTCATTTACATTGAGCAAATTGAAAAAAGAGGCGAACAGACTATCAAACAAATGCGCAAACACAAAATAACCAAAACACGTCCCCAAAGATGGAAAAGATAGAAGTCCTCAGTGGACATGTTTCACATTGTGGCTTTCAGCAAAATGACAGTCAAGAGAAGTGGAAGTACAAAAACACACATCACCGATGCAGCACAGGTGCCAGGCAATCTGCCCCAGCCAGTCTAACTTCACCAGGCATTTGAACACAACCCTGACTGTTTAATCATGGGTGATTATGTTCCTGTATTTGCCCGCATTCAGAAATGGCATTAAATTGATCTCATTGCACTAATTGACTTATTTCAGTCCACAAAAAGTTGGCCCATATGTCTGTGTGAGCTTCAGCATTCTGTTGCTTTCTTTCCTTTCTGGAATGTGTCGGGCTTGGGGGAGTTCCACATTCAGACGCTTTATCAAATCCATCTGTTTCAATTTAAATATCAGAAGGCCTTGTTCTGTCAAGCGACAGCAGGGTAACAGGGTGTGCGGGGAATTCAGCGATCAGAGGGGAACTGTAAGGCTGTAAAACTAATGCTTATTTTCAGCACATACAGATATTTACACCAGGATGCACCACAAAAAACACAAAATAGTCAATGAATCAAACCTTATGGCGAAATTAGTGAAACTAAAAAGCTGTAAACCACATCAAATAGCAGCAGATCACATAGTATATGAAACCACATGCCAAAATCAGTAGTGTTAGGAGGTCACTCATCTCGACTCCGCCAGTTTATTTCTGATGCCAGAATCGTCACTATAGTAAAATCAAAACTTATCGCTGGACAGCATAAAATTACACTTCAGTTAAAAAAGTTTGCAATTTAAAGATTTTAATGTTTTTGAATGTCTCTTATGGTCACCAAGGCTGCTTTTATTTGGACAAAAATACAGTAAAATATTGTGAAACATAACTATTTGTTATTTTAATATTTAATATTTTAATTAATTTAATTTATTTTCAGCAGTCATTAATCCAGTCTTCAGTGTCACATGATTCTTCAGAAATCATTCTAATATGTTGATTTGCTGCTCAAGAAACATTTCTTAGTATTATCAGTGTTGAAAAAGTTTTTTTTTTCTTTTTTAATTAAAAGAAAGTGCAAAATAACATCTTTATTTGAAATACAAATATTGTGTAAAATTATAAATATCTGTCATTTTTAACTAATTTAATGTATCCATAATATAGGACTAAATTCTTTAAAAAATACTGTCTCCAAACCAATAAGACCATCATTTGTTGTCTTAAAAAATATCAGTCAGTGTCACAAATGATTACTTTGCATTTAAAATAATGTAAAAGCTTTGCCTTGATGAATCAAGAAAGAATATTTTGTTACTAATACACTATATTTGGAAGAGATAGGGGTTTCTCTGGCTGATGGTAACCTTATGCTTGACCAGTAGCCGGTGGATAGTGACCTCCTGCTAGCAAACTTGATTGGATGCCACAGGAAATCCTGCGCCTGATCAAATCCTCTGTTTATGCCGTAACACAGCAGAGCTGAGGCTGTGCATCTTACAGTGAAAGAGTTCTCAGACTTTAGATCCCACTCTATTTATGTCTACATGAAATGCACTGTTTGCATCGAATGTACCTTTTACGATTTTACAACTTCCTGAACACGACACACACCTGGAGGGCGAAAGAGATATAACGTATGAGAGTGTGTTATGCAAATGAGGTCATGTGGAAAGTAAGTGGAAATAGGGGGTTACAACCACAAAACAGTTGCTGTGAATTTGGTGCATTGCCAAAATGTAGAGCAATAGAGAGAGAGAGAGAATCTTGCATATGAATCTTGCCACTTGTTGCTCAGTGACAACAGGATGTAAATGTGGAAATGAGTATCATTTTTACACTAGTCTGTATATAGTGTGGCTTTTTTGTTCTTTTGCAGGAAGTGCCATTCTTTCATTTGCTGAGAGGTGTGGAGTGGTTGCTTCTGTTCTGACAGCTGCAAACAGAAGCTAGCATTGTCTCTGCAAAGATACACTTCCTCTCAATGAAGTATGACTGTGGCTGGAGGAGCCATGTTTCAAACGGAAAAAAAGATACCTCCAAACCACATCGCAGACTTTGTCTTTATCTCTCTCTCTTCCACTTTCTAGTATGATTATTGGCATAATCATGCAAGAGTTTAGCATAACTATGCCAATGCATGGCCTGAAGTAATGACATGCACAACTGCACCTCGTGAACTGAGGTCAAGTCCCAGCTCCAGTCCTCTGCTGATCCTCTTCCCCTATCACTTCTCTATGTTGTTTCCTCTCTTGGCTATACTGGTCCATTCAATAACAGCCAAAAATAAAGTAACATACAGGTGCTGGTCATATAATTAGAATATCATCAAAAAGTTGATTTATTTCACTAATTCCATTCAAAAAGTGAAACTTGTATATTATATTCATTCATTACACACAGACTGATATATTTAAAATGTTTATTTCTTTTAATTTTGATGATTAGAGCTTAGAGCTCATGAAAGTCAAAAATCAGTATCTCAAAATATTAGAATATTACTTAAGACCAATACAAAGAAAGGATTTTTAGAAATCTTGGCCAACTGAAAAGTATGAAAATGAAAAGTATGAGCATGTACAGCACTCAATACTTAGTTGGGGCTCCTTTTGCCTGAATTACTGCAGCAATGCGGCGTGGCATGGAGTCGATCAGTCTGTGGCACTGCTCAGGTGTTATGAGAGCCCAGGTTGCTCTGATAGTGGCCTTCAGCTCATCTGCATTGTTGGGTCTGGTGTCTCTCATCTTCTTCTTGACAATACCCCATAGATTCTCTATGGGGTTCAGTTCAGGCGAGTTTGCTGGCCAATCAAGCACAGTAACACTATGGTCATTGAACCAGCTTTTGGTACCTTTGGCAGTGTGGGCAGGTGCCAAGTCCTGCTGGAAAATGAAATCAGCATCTCCATAAAGCTTGTCAACAGAAGGAAGCATGAAGTGCTCTAAAATTCCCTGGTAGATGGCTGCGTTGACTTTGGACATCAGAAAACACAGTGGACCAACACCAGCAGATGACATGGCAGCCCAAATCATCACAGACTGTGGAAACTTCACACTGGACTTCAAGCAACATGGATTCTGTGCCTCTCCACTCTTCCTTCAGACTCTGGGACCTTGATTTCCAAATGAAATGTAAAATTTACTTTCATCTGAAAAGAGGACTTTGGATCACTGAGCAACAGTCCAGTTCTTTTTCTCCACAGCCCAGGTAAGACGCTTCTGACGTTGTCTCTGGTTCAGAAGTGGCTTGGTAGCCCTTTTCCTGAAGACGTCTGAGCGTGGTGACTCTTGATGCACTGACTCCAGCTTCAGTTCTCTCCTTGTGAAGCTCTCACAAATGATTGAATCGGCTTTGCTTGACTGTATTCTCAAGCTTGCGGTCATCCCTGTTGCTTGTGCACCTTTTCCTACCCAAATTCTTCCTTCCAGTCAACTTTGCATTTAATATGCTTTGATACAGCACTCTGTAAACAGCCACACCTTTCAGTAATGACCTTCTGTGACTTACCCTCTTTGTGGAGGGTGTCAATGTTCATCTTCTGGATCATTGCCAAGTCAGCAGTCTTCCCCATTATTGTGGTTTCAAAGAACAATAGATACCCAGAATTTATACTGTAGGGATGGTCATTTATTCAAACTCAAATGTAAATATTCTAATATTTTGAGATACTGATTTTTGACTTTCATGAGCTGTAAGCTCTAATCATCAAAATTAAAAGAAATAAACATTTGAAATATATCAGTCTGTGTGTAATGAATGAATATAATATACAAGTTTCACTTTTTGAATGGAATTAGTGAAATAAATCAACTTTTTGATGATATTCTAATTATATGACCAGCACCTGTACAGTAACACGAATTAATGAATTGACAAAACATTATACAAACATACAAATGGGTGTTTATTCCTGGGTTATTATTTTAAACTAAAACTGTTAAAAATAGAGCTGAAATAAAATAGAAATATTAGAAGAATAACCTAAACTAAATTAAAATAGAATAATAAATTAGAAATATTGCAATGGTAGCTAACTGAAGTTGAAATACTAAAATAACACTTACTTGAATAAATGGAGCAGAACTAAAACTGGGAGAAAGAGAAAAAAACTAACTGATTATAATACAAATAATAAATTAATTAATAATAAACAAGCACACAACAACATTTCTAAAATAAAAATTAAATGAAAACTGAAAATATATATAAAAGTTAATATAAAATATTAACAACTATAATAGTATATAACTAATATTGTTATATTGTTTGTTTGTTTTTTCTTTCTCGTAAACTTTTTGTAAATTGTTTTTATCATGCCTTCAAAATCTGTTTTTGGTAAATTATTGCTACATGCTTTTAACAATATTTATATATTTTATTGTTTATCCTTGTTCCAGACCAACACTTTCAATTTTTTTTTTTTTAATATATGAAAAAATTCAGCATTAAATTTAGATAATCATCTAAACAGACATATGAAATAATCATAAAACATTTAATAATATTTAAATATTGCAGTGATAGAATATTTTGTGCATAATTCCAAATCAAACTGTTATGGTAAATTTTAAAATCATTTTTAAAATAAATTATATAAATAACTATTTATATGTATGAATAAATCTTAATATTTTTTTCAATTGTATTTTGGATATAAAACATTGTTAATCCACTGTTTTATGTAAAAATTTTCATTTCCACAGAACATGCCTGAAATGTCCTGAAAATGTTTGACAAAAACTAAACAGCCGAATATTGTTTATTTGTTTATTTATTTATTTATTTTGAATTCTAAAGGACAATAGTACAAGTAATTTTAACTACTGCTTTCAGACTTTGAGAAACATCCTCATTTGCATTAGATTTATGCAGAGGCTGAATTAATAGCCCACTGTTATGGGTCGACTGTTTTTGGACTGAATGACGTGCAGAAAAGTCTCTTCCTGACACTTCACCTCAGGAAATTAATAGAGTTTCATCACCCATGTCTGCTTCATGCAGAAAAACATCTGCATGGTGAGCCCTTTAATAGACAGTCCCTCTGGAGCAGCAGCAGAATCCTGTGCCACACAGTTCACCCTGCAGTTCAGCAGTAACGAATGGGGTGTTGACCTTTCTTAGCTGAGAACATCTAATAAGATGCTTGTTTCTCAGCAGTGCGTGTGCTAAATCTGTACACTTGTGTGAAAAACCAATTATATTGTGTACATGTCGCATCAAAAGAAATCTGCTTTGAATTATTGTACATATGTGAGAATGACCTCTGATACGTACCATCTGCTTCCAAAAAGAGTTGAAATGAGTGGGATCAGTATATTCATTCACAGAGAAAAGCCTATTTTATGAGTTATACATTTTTATGATTAAAGAACCCCATTTGTGTTTACCCATCAGATGTAGATTCTAATACGTTTTTAAAAATATTTTGAAAGTTACAACCGCTAAGACACTCATAGGCCTTCAGAAGGCCACAAGTGTGCTGAATGCACTGTTATTTTTTCATTTGAAAAAGTGTCAAGTGTCAAGTGGTTGATATATGTTGTGTTCTTTTGGCACATTGTTTATGTAAAGCTTTTCCTTTCTGTTGTCTTCAGCAATGAAAGACTTTAAGGTGACGGTGAGGCGTACAGAGGCTTCTGAGAGATGCGGCCTGAAAGGAACAGTGCTGTTACGGACTGATTTTGATAGCCTCCTTCTGAAGGAACCAAAGACAGGAGAGGTTCTCTACTCCTGGCCCTATCGCTTCCTCCGCAGGTTCGGCAGAGACAAGGTATGGCTTTGACAGTGATCTGCCGTCATTCAGTTAATGCTAGTGAGGTGTGTGCTCTCTGTCTTTCATAATGCCCCAGTAGAGTGATGGGGATATTGAACTGTAAAAAGACTTTGTCATTTGAATGAGATGTTATTGTAATATCCAGACTCCCTTGTGAAAAAAAAAAAAATGTCAGAAAGAATGTTGCCACCAAAAGTTTAGAAATGCCAAAGTTATCAGCATAAATCATTTTGTTAGGACTTTGCACTGATAAACACATGCTATGAAAAACATTTTACTCAATAAAAATGGGGAAGGTGGGGATTTAAACGAGCATAAGCTAGTTTGCTGGTCTCCCAGCCTGGTTTTGTCCTGGCAGGCATTTTTATTGTGGTCAGAATGTTTTGTAGCTTCAATAAATGCTGTTCCTTTTAGAATCCTGCAAAAACTTATCATGGTTTTCACATAAAAGTTAAATATTACACCCGTTTTCAACATTGATGATATACATTTATTTCTAAAGGATCATGTGACAAACAAAATATTTTCAAATAGTTGTATCTCGGACAAATATTGTCCTATCATAAACCATACATCAATGGAAAGATTATCGATTCAGCTTTCAAATGCATAAATATCAATTTAAAATTGACCCTTGTGACTGGTTTGTGGTCCAGGATCACAAATTACATTTTAAAATATATTAAATAGAAAGTTTTTTTTAAAATTTTTTATTGTAATACTATTTCTCATTATTACTAGTTGAAAGGAGAATAAAAGCTAATTAGGTGCGTTTCCATTAAGTTGTTTGAGCAGTTGACTGTGGTATTGGTAACCTAGTAATTAACAGTAAATTCACGAGTTCACACTTACATATATTTAGCACGAGTAACGTAATGCGTATTTGGCGAGTATGGTAATACGTTGTTGGCGTGCTGTCCTGGGGAAGGGCTCCGAGCTTGGGAATTGCCCGAACCCAGAGTACCCCCCATAGTGTGTTGAGAACTTTAGTGATAATGGTGGAGAAGGGGTGGTGGAGGGATGCTGATTAACCGTCAAATGAATGGAGGTATGTCAGCTGTATTTATACCGGTGTATTGATTAGCTTGATTGGGTACCACTTGTGTCTAATTAGGCTAAGTATCTGACGTGCTCCTCCCGAACTTTGTTAATGAAACATCATTAAAATAAATAAAAAAAAACGGAAAGACACCATCAGTGGAAACAGACGATTAGTTACATGGCTTTAATGTTCGCTACATCAGAATTTATTTGGCAAATGCATTTCCATCTGCCATTATTCACATTAACTCTTTTTTTGAAAAAGTTTTTTTTCAGAGTTTTTTTTTTTTTTATAACTTTTTTCAGAATTGAGTCTTTTTTTTATTATTCGAAATTAAGCCTTTCCATCACTTGTTTCTGATGCTATCCTTCAAAATGTTCAGAAAAGAGGCTTAGCTACTGTTTTACTGTGTTTTCAATCAAATAAATTCAGCCTTGGTGAGGATAAGAGACATTTTTCAAAACCATTAAAAAAATCGTACTTACCCCAGACTTTTGGATGGTATTGTACATGCATTGTTTTTGAAGATTACATTGAAATGTTGTGTCTTCGCATTAGCTTTTTACTACTTACTACTAATTAAATGTATAATTTCTCAACAAACAGGCAACATTCTCCTTTGAGGCTGGGCGAAGATGTGACTCGGGGGAAGGCAACTTTGAGTTCGACACAAAGCAAGGAAACAGCATCTTCCAATCTGTAGAGGCCGCCATCAATCTACACAGAGTCAATTTACCTCAGAAGCAGATATCAAGTGGGGAGCGAGATACCATGCCCCCTTCACCTCGAATGAGAGCTGTGGCAGAGGATGCCGGTATCTACAGTATGGTGACTGAGGGAGCAATCAGAGACGGACTCAAACAACCCCAGAACCCTCAGCAAACCAGACTTGAAGCCCCTGCAGAGAAACTTCTTACCGGAGTCAAGAGTCTGACCCTGGACACCAGGCCTCCGCCGCGAAAGAGCCAGGTCAAGAACTTCCGCAGCTGTCCTTTGGTCAACAGCGAGGAAGAGATGTATTCCCGGGCCATGGCCCCTGATCCAGATCGGGGAAGTCCAGGGGAGAAGAGAGATACAAAAGACAGACGTTCCACATGCTCCAACCCTGAGGACTCCGACTACTCGCTGCCCTTTGACACCATTGCCAAGAATGTTATGGGAGACATTTTGTCCGCATCAAACCCTCCACCCATGTTTGTAGAACCCAGTTGTGAAAATGACAAGAAAGTTAATTTAGAAAACACAGAACCACTTTATGACATAATAGATGAAACTGCAATCAGAACCCGTTTCTCAAACAGAAAAGCACATTCTTACAAAAGAGTGGAGCACATTTATGATGAACCAGAGGGTTGTGGTGTGGCCCCAAGTGTGCCGTCATCGCTCTATGATGAACCGGAGGAGGTCAAAGGTCATGCTTGGAAGATGTTGGGCACAGTAATGGATCCGAGCGGTCATGAGTACCCTTACAACGCTTCTGCCGATGACTACGCGGTTCCTAAACCTCCCAGGAGGGCCTTGCTTTCAAAGCAGAAGGACAGTGAGGAAGATGACAGTTCAATGTATGATAACATTATGGTGAAAGGAGTGCAAAAGAATAACTAAGGACTGCTTCAGAATCTAAAGAGGACAGTGAAGTTAAATATAAGTGAGTGTGCGAATGAGTGAATGAAATATTTAATCAATTAATATGCATATGGATAATAGTCATCAGAGTGCTTTACTGTTCTTCAAAAAGCTGTGATCTGCAACACGTATCATCACGTTGGTCGATACGATTAACAGTTCAATTCCTCTCTGGGGGTGAATCACTGTAGCCTAACTTTAACCAAATGCGCTAAAATTGCACTGCAATGCGAATGTTTAAATTGTCATTATTTGAATCACAGACATACACTTTTAATGTAAATTAGGCTTGTTTTAGAACATGCATCATTATTTGTAGTGTTATTAACATCGCGCTATATTGATCCTGTGAACGTTTATTCTTCAAATGATGGTAAAGTGTGAAATAAAAGCAATTTATTCAAACGAGCACAATTTTGGCTGTTTAAGTGCACCCATAATCCATAACCATCTAAATGCACTAAAATAGCCATATGCAGTGAATATTCTTTAAGTGCAAACGCTCCTCTTTTTGTGTAAATTAGGCTAATTATAGACGGCACCTTATATTCACAACATGCATTGCTATTTTCCAGCCTAGTTAACATTGCATTATGTTGATCAGGTGAAAAATTATTTGTAAAACCTATTTATATAGAGCACACTTTTGGATTTTTAAAGAACGCCTGTAATCCAGTTGAACCAGTAAAAACTAAACTAAACTAAACCAATAATTAAATATGTAAAAGTAGCAATGCGCAGTGAATGTTATGTTTTAAAGTGCCTTTTTTTAAATGTAAATTAGGCTCATTAAAGACTGCACCTTGTTCACAACTTGCATCGCTATTTGCCATTGAAATGATCATTATGTTATATTTATCATGAATATTTATTCATAAAGTTTTATTTATTTAGACGAGGCCACTCTTGGCAAACGTCTAGCTAAATGCGCCAACCAACCCTTAAGATCTGCATTTGCATTCAGCACAAATTCTGTGGACATGTTTGCATTGTTAACTAATTTGCATAACCACAACTGCTAAAACAGCGCTATAGCAGGCACAGTGCATTTTTAGTGAATTCCCCATTAAGTGTCCTAATAGCACACAAACGTATCTACTATGACCTTCACTATCTACAAAGGCGAAGTTGATTTTTATCTGGTTGTAAATCAAAGAGTAATTTAGCTTCGGTTGAACGCGGGGCTCTAATAGCCCTTCTTCTGTCTTTTTTTCTGGTCTCAGTTCTACGGGACTGTGATGAGAGCTCACACAGGTAATTAAAGTCCTGCAGATCTCTCCCAAAATGTATGGCGCCCATCACCTAATCCTCCGCTCACTAATGATGGACAAGGGAGTTCCGCTGAGTATCATTGGACTATTCAGGCCAGACTCTGACTTTCCCTCTCACAGGCTTCCTATTTTGAGGAACACATGAATAATAATAACTTGACTTGCAGAGGGAAACTGGGGCACTGTTAGGATGCTGCTGGGCTCCCTGCCTGCCACGGTTCATGAGTCCCACACAGTCTTGAGACTTTTAAAAGTCTGAAAACGCTTTACAGCTCTTATCAATTCAGTGTCTTTCCTCTTTCAGAGCATTCCAGAAATATGAACTGCATCGCACATGATGTGAATGGTTTTTGATGTATTTTACTGTATATTGACCATGTTTTAAATGCACACAGCATATTGTTATCGTTGTAATTAGACTGGATATAGTTCAAAGCATACGTGAGGGCAATTTAAAGCTATCCGCTGCCATCAGACTGAAGAGAGATGTGGTGGCAATCTGCTACTGGAACATTTTAGCATAGTTTTGCAACTCATTAACGGAGTAAACTGGTACAGACTTAAGACGTCATTACAGTACACTGATGCACTTATTCCAGCTTTGGGAGGCTGGTGTGACATGAGCTCTGCATAAATGCTGAAAAAGATGAAAGATGAAAGCTTTGCTAAGCACCGACTCTGTGGCCTAGTTCCTTGTTGTGTAAAATAGGTTGTTGAACAGCAGGGGGCACTGTTTCTCCTCAGTAGGGAGCCAAAACACTGCGTGGTTGGAGTCGTGGTGTGTGTCGTTGTGAGAGAGTCGAAAGCTTCAGGGGTGTTGATTTTTTTGTCAATAAAAAATATTTTCTCTCTTATTGTTGCACAGAAATCGACTTGGAGTATTCATGAAATTATTAATGGGGAAAAAAAATCAACCGAAATGTGCTTAGTGTTCCTTTACTGAATAAATAAGAGTGCTCCAAGCTTATTTTAGGTGGATATCATGAGCCTCATGCCAAGTTATGTTTCATGCCCACGATTTCTTTGAACCAGACTTGACACTAAGGCAACGCGTGTCTAATGTGGAAATTCTGAAAATAGTTTTTTTGATAGTTTTTTTTAGATGTAAAGATGTAAAGTTATACAACACTGGCACCATATGACACTGTCAACAATAATATCTATAATACCTGGATATTAATGGTAAAAACTCAACTAAAATATATTTTAGTGTCTTTATAACCCACTGGTGTGCCATGGGGGAAATCAAATAGAATAATCAAATTTCAAAAAATATGTATTTGAAGACGATTTGCTCAAGGATGCTAGTGAAAGTAACAATTGAAGCTAAAATAAAGGTTGCATGTTCAGTTGCAGTCAGTGAAGTGTTGAGGTACTGAGTTTACTGTCCTGCTCAATTATTATCGTGCCCTTGAGCAAACACTTCACCCCAGGTTATCCCACAGGTATCGTGCTCAATTAATGCACTGTAAGCCACTCTACATGAAAGCATGTGCTAAAATGGCAAATATCTATCTGGAATAATAAACTGCTTCCCAGATGCAAATAAGAGCTGTTTTTTTTTTCTTTTTCTTTTTTTTTTCAATGCAAGTACAAACTCTTAGTATAATTAAGCATATAACATGTTTAGCACATGTGTTGTTGAAGAGCGAGAAGCGTTCCTTACAATGCTGATAACCCCACTTTAAAGCAATTGTGTCTGATCAATAAATACATGAGGATGCGCAGCGTTCAGTGTCTTCGAGTGGTTAATTGGCTCCAGTGGATCCAATTTACCAGTGGCACTTTCTAATGATAAGCAACTATCTAATAGAATGGGCCGAACTTAGCAGTCGTTTCATATCCAGGAGCAATGCCTTTTAAATTCCAATTCATCACCATTGATTACACTAATGACAGTATAAAGATTCCTATGCACACGGTGGGGTTGTCATGACCCTGTGCACTTTTGAGTGTTTTCTTTTTTCTTTTTCATGTGTGAGATGACTGAAGAATCCATTGTTTTTAACTCCACTGCACGTTCATATCAACGTGTCCGTGGCTCTATTTCAATCTGACTCTCACATCGGCTGGTGCAGTGACATCGGAAAATGGAAAGAATTTCTTTTCCAACAGCCCGGAATGGAGCAATGCTGTTCTGACATCTTAATGTATGGCATTTAAAGGCATTTCACCAAATCACTTCTACCCTCCGCACTGCGTGTCATGTGGGATGACAGCAAAGTAGGGGTCACTGTCACTTTAAAGATGTATCGGACACATTTGCATATATATATATATATATATATATATATATATATTTAAATAAAGTGCACTGAGTGTACTTTATGATATGATGCTGGGATTGAATATATTTTTTAATCTCTTCAAATGAACATGATCTAGTTCTTGCAGTACTTGACTCGCAGTCAAGACGTGAATAGCATATCGAAACTGGACGACAGCCAACGGTAGATTATCTTGCTCTGTGCAATCTTTTAGGTTATATATGAAGAGTTCAGATGCAAAAGCCTCTAAGTGCCGTCTGAAATCTTTCATCTAAAATGAACATTTTTATCAGGCTCCTTTGTGTAGGTTCAGTAATTTTACTCTATTGGCAATGTATAGGTGCTTTTCAATGCAATTCAAGTAAAATAACTGAACATAAATATAGGAGCCTGATAAAAATGCTAATTTTAGAAGAAAATTTCAGGAGGCACTTAGAGACTTTTGCATCTGAACTCTTCATATGGTGATTAGAGTTATAACAGCCTACATCTGAGGTAACTTTTCACCTCTTGATTAGCTCAGCTGGAATGATGTTATACTGTTAAGAAAAATCACGTGTTCTTGTTTATAGAGTCTAATGTGAGGTCACAGAAAGGGAGCGCTCTGTCCTTATGGAATTGGTGCTGCCAACCCAATCAGCTTTATTTAAATGACATCTAAGGCCAAATAAACATACTGAACAAGACTACACTTGCTAGACCTGCCCATATGACTAACTGCTGTGCAGAGTTGAATAGCAGCAAATTAACACAGAGTGCAGACCTACAGTGTGTGTGTGTAGGCCTACCGACAAAATGAATGCATATGCCAGCTTATGCACACATCAGTATTTATTAAAAGTGGTAACACCTATGTAACACCTGCGTAATAAACTGAACAGAATACAGCAAAGTTTTCACCCAGATTTCAAACACTGGTCAATCATTGAGCAATCGAATGTTTTTATAACGGCCGCTATAGCAACTTTTGTCTACTAATTTGGTCTGTATTTTCGTATCAGTGCAAGTTGTTATAGCTGATTAGTGCCATCTTGTGACCCAAAAAGTTGGTACAACTACACGGTTTCTGAGGGTCTTGAGTTGCTCTTCCACAAGCATTGTTTTCTGACAAATTGAGTTTATGCTTAAAACAAGAAGAACAATCTGTCAATGGGATATAAAACTTTGAATTAAGTGTATTTTGGAGCCCACTGACAGATGCTTGTTATTAACTTCATTTTGTGCGTCGTTTGATCAATCACAGTAAACAAGACTTCTAATTATGTTCCTAAGGTACCAATATACACATTCGGGGGCAAATAAGGTACAAAGGTGTTTTGTACCTTTATTTTGAGAGTGTAAAGTAAAAGTTATTTTCATAAGTAGTTATTTTCACAGCTATAAGTTGTTTTGTGTGTGTGTGTGACATAAATTAACAATCCACTCAATCCTCTTTGTACCATGTGAGACATAAGGCTTCAAAAGGTCTTTAAAAAGGCTTAAATTTGCCTTCATAAAACCAGAAGAAACCCTAAACTAGCTGACTGAAACAAAAATATTCATTTAACCACAGTATTAACCACAGTATAAATTTTAATAGAGCATAATACCTTTAATAGTTGGACAGAAGCTCAGGAGTCTCCAATTATAGCAAGAAAAAGAAAACATCCCTCGTAAGGACCGGTACTAAAGAACTGGATGACAGAGATCTTAAAATAGTAAGAACTTAGAATACAGATGAGCTAACGGCAATTTATGAATTAATATTGTTCCATTTGTCTTGTTGCTTGCTGGGCTCGTAGTTTTAAATGTAGCAAACTACTATTTTTCTCAAGTTTATTTTTTGAAACTTAAAGACAATTAACAAGTAAGATCAAATCAGTTTCTCATGTTCATGTATTTATTTATTTGATAAGTCGCTGTCTAATAGGCAGGCTAATTTTCAGTCAGACAGTGAGTCATTATCACTAAATAAACCAAGACCTGCTACACAATGAGGACCTCGTCTCCCTGTCTAGGTTTATTTTGCAGTATAACCAGCTGTACATCATCCCTTATATAACTATTGCATTACAAAAATAAAGGTTTGATAATTGATGTGCTGATCCTTTGGAAAGACCTTCAATGACATTCTACAGAAAGCATGTTAATGACCATAAGTTGGTTGTCTCATCATGTAAAAATAGATACAAAGTCACATGTAAATATGTCAGTTGTTAGTTTTAGGTCGGTTGTTGAATGACATTTATAGCCTGTATCATCTGCTGCATTAATACTCTGACTGTATTAAACAAAATCTGCCATTTGTGCCTCCAAATACTTTAACAAATGATCAAATGTGCAGTTTTAAGACCCAGGCTTTCAGATGGAGGGCAATAAGGTTATCGAACCTCGACCCTGTGCGAATGTTGACCATAAGAGGGCTACTGGGCCATGCTGCCAACTACCCTATTCCTTATACAACATGCCAACATGACTCAAAGCACATTACCGTTCACTCTCATATGAACACACACACGCTCTAGCATTAACTTCTGTGGCCAACGGCATTGTGAGATTTCTGCAGACTGACAGGTCAACGTCGAGTGCCACTGGCTGCGTGACAGAAAGAGAGGAAAAAAGCAAGAGGAGAAAAAAGAAGAAAGGCATTGTGCGGAGAGCAATGGCCGCAATTCAGAACCCACGCAGCATGAGGACAATTATCCCCATTTTTCAGTCCACCCCCTCCTCCCTCTGCTAAGTCTCCTCCAGCTAGAACGAGCGCAGGAGGAAAGCGCCAGAACGGTCTGTGTGACACCTGCATCTATTACACTACTGCAGTGCTGTTCGGTGAGACGTCTAGTACTGCGCTCACAACAGCACGACTGGAGCTGCTGCGCTGCTGTTTGCTCAAACCCCAGAGTGTGTAATGCTATCAAGCCGTTTTTGCCAAACGCTTGGCTAGAAATGAGTAAAAGTGCTCAAATCTAGCCACTCAAGATGTGCACATGACGGAAAGATGAAAACAGGATGGATTTGGCTGCACTGGCCACATGGCACGTCTCGTTCCCTTTCATCCGCACACCTTCTGGGAAATGATAAAAGTGAGAAAGCGAGGGAACGGAAGGCTGAGGGGAAAATACAGGTATTTCACCCCTCCCTCCTGCTGAGGCTTGTCACCATAAACACGGAACAGGTGTCAGTTCGCACCTGTTGCCTGTGTGCAGTCTGCTCCCTCAGCCAAAGTCTACCGGCCCTACCGGAATGCCAAATTGATTAGTATTTCATGCTTGGTGACCGACCACAGGACTTTCTGTATTCTGCACAGTGCCTCGGCGATGCCCTGTGGGCAGCACACAGTGATGGTTACCGTGTAGGGAGGATGTGAATAACATTCAGTGCATCTGCAAAGACATGAGCTCCGTTCCGAAACCTAGTAAGCTGCCTCACTAGTGCCTATGTCATGAAGGAATGATTTGTTGTGCAAAATCAATGCGTAATACAAATAGCACTCCTTAGTAGCATAGCACATTTCTCAGTTCATCCTGCTTCCCAAGTTTTTTGGAATGAAGCAATAGCATTCTACAGTTAGGGGATAATTCACCCAAAAATGAAAATTCTGTCATAACCAAGCAGCTGACGGAAGCTTTTTTTCCATACTATAGAAGTCAATGGCGTCCGTCAACTGTTTGGTTACCAACATTCTTCAAAATATCTACTTTTGCACTCAACAGAGGAAATAAACTCATACAGGTTTGGAACAACTTGAGTAAATGATGACAGAGGTTTCTTTTTGGGGTCAACTACCCCTTTAAAGCAATTTTATGTAGTTTCGTGTGTTTTGTGACTTTGGAGCCCCCTACAGTTAAGTGAGTTAAATTTATCACTGCTGGAACTGCAGTGGATAGCTGTACCAATGCACACAAGGCAAGCCTCCAAAGTTAGAAAAGAAGATGAAGAAAAAAAGAGACCGCATTAAAACGCTTAACGCTGCAGTACAGAGGAAGACCAGAGGCCTTTTTTAATGGATGTCAGTGGAGGAGAAGCTTCACTTCACTCAATAAACTAATTTTGTATCATTTAATGTTGTATCAATTAACCAACAGCCTATCAGCTATTCTTCAACATGTTTGCCATTAAATATTCTTCTTGGATTTATCTATTTTTACACTTTACACTGAAAAAATGTTGTTTTATAAGAAAAGTCATGGACAATTTTGTGATGAGTATTCAGTTTATGGGACATCACTTATTTCTATGGAAACTGCAAACTGTATTTGACAGTCACACAACTCACATGACACACACGATCCAAGCTGACTGTTACACTTTCTCCAATGATGGAGTCTTGGTATCTCCCAATATTAAAGGGATAGTTCACCCAAAAAGGAAAATTCTGTGATTAATTAAATAACTTAATAAAGTCGTTATTTTTGTTTTCTTTGTGCACAAAAAAAAAAAAAAGTATTCTCGTAGCTTCATACCATTACGGTTGGACCACTGATGTCACACAGAAAACTATGTCCTTACTACCTTTTGGGGCCTGGGAACGTTTCAGTTGTGTTGCTGTCTATGCAAGGTCAGAAATATTAAGCTGACATTGAAGAATTTTAACAGAAAAAATGCACACATCACATATATTATATCTTCTATTCCATTTATGTGCAACTGAAAGACTTGAAGTATACAGTATTAGTTGTGAAAGACTTGATAGAGGGCAGAAAGAGAGAACATTAGCCCATGATACACAAAAGAAGAGTCTAACCAATGGCTGTCCATCCAAAATTCAAGACAATTCATCCCATGCTGCCAGTCTACATTCTGTAGCATCTGTTTAAGATCATCCTCAGGCTTTTGCTCTTCATATACAGCCAGACCTCATCTCGCCTACAGTAAAGCCAGACCTCAAACTCACTAGTCAGAGACAGATCCTGTACGACAGCAAACTGATAACTTTGGTCCGTTTCACTCATGGCCTTTGGCAAGACTCTTAAGCACAGAGCTCAGTCCCAGTCTTATTTGTTGGACTGGGCCTGATCTTTATCATTGACTTGTTATCCTTCTCCAACAAATGACAGAGGGAACGAGGACCAAGCATCATCATCCCTGTTTACTGAGAATAATTGAGCCCTGGCTCTTTCCCGGTCTTTTCCAGCGGATTCTCCCTGAGCTGCCCCCAAGGGAAAGCAGGCAGGAAATGAAATGATAACATCCATCCGCACCTGACGAAGAGATGAGCTGGGAGGTTCAGAAAGGGGATAGTAGAAAAGGAGAGAGTGAAAAAGAGCGGGAAAAGAAGACAGCATCTCATAGGAAATAAAAATCGCAAATGGGATCTTTTTAATATCTCAATTGCTTATCTTGGACAGCTATGAGATTAAATGAAGAGCAAATGAAGAATTCTGCTTAAATTTTCTCCTTCTCAGATTTTTCTTTTTGAGAAACAGACTGCATATCTCACTTGGGTCTCCTCAGTGTTTTCTACTTGATCTCACTGAAAAACATGCTAAAACTATCAATGCCACTGAGACAAATTAAGATTAGATTATAATATTACCAGAAAATATTCCATATTCTATGAACTTGATATACTCATGTCCAACACTAGGACTTTTTATATCACTGACAGTCTGTGTAATGGTGGTGGGGATTTTAGTCGACCAATAGGTGGCGACAAGTGACAGGCTGTTTGAGTCACTGAATCGTTAATTCAACCGATTCATTCAGGACAAAATTTGAGTAATTAAATCATTTAGGAACAAGACATGAACTGCATTGCAACGAGCAGCTTGGGAACTAATAGAAACTATAAGTTGGGAACTATTTTCATGTGTGTGGAGCAAAAAAATGGGTGAAACAACTTGGAATACCAACATAGGCTCATTGGAAATACATGCCTACAGACATTTCTGCAAAACTAAAAAAAAAAAAACGAATATTGTACATACGTATTGCTGCAGTTTCCAGTTGAAACGAACACTAGAGGCAGTAAAACTCACACAACTTTTATTCCTTTTTACACAGAGTTTTGCAGGTCCACTGTTTCACAAGCCGAATTTCCGCATATTTACTTGAGGAATATTATGTTATGAATTCAAAACAATTTTAACATGCATCGACATTTGAAAACTGATTCATTTGAAAGTTAGCATCACATATGGAGCTTCATATGCATGAGTTTTCAAACTCAGTAGGTTTGCTCGGTAGCTGTGATACAACGTTGCACTTGTGACCAAGAGCTTCGATACAAACCCCTTGAATACGGTTCAACAAAACAGCTCAAATCCGCCAAATGAAGTTAAAATAGCACGACTGCATCAACAAATATGCTTTTATCACTTTTGCATTTGTTAACACTATCGGGTAGGTATAGGGTAGGGGATATTTCCGAATTCCAACACGATAGAGCATTATCTTTTAGCAACACTCCTCGGATATTTGAATTATGAACCGCAATACATACCTGAAACAATGTAGGCTAATGCACACCTATATCAACATAACAAAAACGTACCAGGGTAACGTATTAAACCCGCTTTTTAGCGCATTCACTGTACGTTTCACTTTGAAACTGACGCGAAACGTGCAGTAAGGTAGCCTACGTAATAACGGTGCTGCGGAAATGTATTTAGAGGCATGTATTTCGAATGAGCCTGGTTTGTGGAATACTGTGTTTAAAATGTAAGTTACTCAATATTAACCCACCGCCACTGCATTCACTGTTTTGAACTTGACGCTTCCTGTATCGTGCTGTCTTTGTTACTGGAATAATTTACAAGGAATAGCCCAAACCAACGTTCTAACGTGACTTTTTCTAATTAGTCACGGAGGCTTGGGCACATCCGGTTGATCATGAATCCGTGGCTTAGCTCCACACACAAGAATGTGTTTGTGAAGCTTGTTTTTTACATACTTTATGTGTCCAGTGGACAAATTGTAATTGCATGGAAAGTATCATTAAAATATTTCGTTTTGCGTTCTGCACAAGAAAGAACTTCATAGCAGTATTGATTTTTACAAACGTTTCAACGTTTTATTCATAGTTTTTGTCTTTTGAAGAAAATATCTATACAATTTAAGTATTTTGTAATATTTATATTTGTATTTATTAAATATTTGTTATCCTTGTCTTTAACAAAACCAAAAAGATTCACAATCCCTTTTCTTCTGATTTTTCATAATGCAACACAGCACATGCAAAGCAGACGTTTTGGCTATTTGCTTTCTTCAGTAAAACGTGAATCCCTCAAAAAACATTTTTTAGGTTATTGTCTTGGATAATGTTGATGTAAAAATAAAAGACCTCCTTTGTCAGTAATTTTACAGATAATATTGGCAAGACATGAGGGTAAGTAAATAGGCCTAATATCAGAATTATTTTCATATTTGTGTAAAATATCCATTTAAATGGAAAAATCTGTGAAAATTTAAAACTGAGAAGTGTTCTGAGCAATAAAAAGGCACCATGCAGTTTTCCATTGGGGTGGGTAGCAAACATGATCAAGGAAGTGAGAGAAAATGAAAAGAAAAAAAAAAAAAAAGCGTTGTGGGAGATTTGTAAATGTGACTTTAAGCTACCAAATGGGGAAGCAGTCATGCGAAAGGAAGGAGTTCATTTGCGAGAGAAAAAGAGTCAATATGAGTTGAGAGCGAGCGTACTCCAGGGTCTCGGCCTGAAGCTGTGCCCAGCTCTCGTAAAAAAGTTGGCGATTTCCATCCGTAATCTACATTTACATACGTCTCCCCTATTAAAAATTGATATTAGTCCCATTAAATCCTCATTTCACTCCGCACTTCAGAAAACCACTCCAACTGCTTCCCTGACCGTTAACGTGAAAACTCCTTCTGCTCCCCTCTAGTAGCATCACACACACACTTTTTGTGGAACAGAGCGTGAGAAAGTGTGTATGTGTTCGGGTAGGTAGCTTCACCATCGACACATCCTCTCCATCTGGCAGCACTCCTGCATTGCTCCTTGTTCATGGCTATTTAAAATTTCAGTAGCCTGTCGCCTTGAGTAAAACAGAGCAGTGCTGTAATGAGGACATGAGGGAGGTTGTATTGATTTACTCTCTTGCCTATTGTCAATCATTGAGGCTGGGATATGTGCATGCAGTAGACGGTCGCTAGACCTGTCGCTTATGCTAAATGGCGCTGCCCGTACCTGTTTGCCTATTAAGCTAGTTGTGTAACGTAGCTAACATTGTTAACTGTTTATGTGGCTGTAATGCATTTGCAGAGCAGTGCTTGTAAATTACCATGCTTTTGTTCATGTATATTTGCATCATGGGTCTCAGACTAACATATGTACCATGCTGGCATGCATTTGTTTGAGTGCAGTTTGTGCAGAACACAAACACACAGAACTAGCAATGGGAATATCAGGAGTTGCCTGGCGCCTTTGCATCCTTGGTAGTTTGAACCAGCTGCATTCAAAACCGGTCTCTGCTGGCCTGGCACACAGTCTTTTCAAAGACTTCCTTCCAGTGCAGAACATTCATAAAGAATTCATGCAGAAAGATAAAAATGCAAAAAAGAGCCATAATGAAGTTGTGACCAGGGCAAGTGAGCATCTAAGGGTGTAGGAGTCAGTAGCTGTATTAAATATAATGAGTCTATTTCTCCTGTATGCTGTTGAGACACAGGAAATAATAAAATATATGAAATGCCATAAGGATCGTGCCTTGTAAATTGTGTGTTCAGCAGATGAGACTCCTGGCATAGATGATATCTACATATCTTAAGATATAACAGTAAAGGGTCGTTAACACTATGGTCGATAACTATAATGATAATTGCAACTAAAGTTTGAATAATTATTCTAAAGGTTCATTCACATATAGCTATATTTGTGTCCACATCAGCCAGCGATAACTGTCTGTTTATTCTAAAATTTGCATGGCGTTTCAAAGTAACGAAAATGGATGTAGATGACCTGCTGCTGTTTTACATTTTGCAAAGACAACAAAGGAAAAAAAGATGCTGTTGGGTTCATGAGATCCTTCAAAGATGAGAGATGAGAGAAACTTCCGTAGAGTCACTATCATCAGCTGGAAAATAAAATCATGAAAGTGATCCCAATGATATTCTTCCTCTGTATCGTTACAGTAGTGGTGTAGACTATGTTATTCTCTTAAATCGCAAATGATTTTTAGATCTTTATATGTGCGAACAACCCTTAAAGATATACGATAAACATAACTATAAAGATGACTACATCAGCATCCACACCAACTCATGATAACATTCTGTTTATTATAAGCAGGCATTTCAGATCTGGTGTCTCAAAATCATACATGTTCACTATCCTGAGGCTAGGTTTTCTTTGTGACATGGTTAAAACTGGGTGCTAAAACACCTTAAAAATTCATTTGGATTTATAAACATGTGATATCCCACAGACAACTTCTAAAGAATTTTACGACATTCGGAACAAATCTGTTTTTATTATCTTTTACAAGGTCAGTGTCATAAAGTTTTAAGATTTCCACAAGAGCAAGTGCTAAGCTGCGTTTGGAGAAACAGTAAATAGCGCTGATAGACTTTTAATAGTCTCCTTTTAGGCTGACCCTGAATTTTAAGAGTTATAGACAAGCTATAAAAATTATAAATAGGTGGATATGATTAACGGAGGCAATAAAAGCATGAGTGTTGGACAGTAAAAGCCAGGGCAACAAGCACAATATTTTGATGTTGATGGCATAAGAGATTCATATTTTTAGAATTGTCTATTTCATTCATTTAGCAAAAAAACGACATTATTCAAGTGCATCAGCCATGTTGTTTAACTGATTTACCAGCATTTAGCAGACGCTTTTCATTCAGAGTGGCTTCAAGGCTTTTCACACTGGACTTAACCTTGGGTTAACGTCTTTTTAAACCTAGGCCAGGGTTAAGGTCACTTTTAACTCTGGGTACCCAGGGTTTAGAATGGCACTAGGTTAACAATATTTTAAGTGTGAAAAGACCATTACAGTAAATGACTTGCAGAGATAGTCATAAAGCAGTAACCTCAGGTTAAGTGCTTTACTCCTGGGCATAACAGTGATAGAGCACAATTACAGTCTTGGTAGTCTGTAGTATCGCTTGCTCCTAATATAAGCAAATGGGTCTTTGTAGAATCTCTCTCTTATTGCCACTCCAGCAGGACCCCCCTCCCCCTTTCTTTTTCCCTATCCTCTAGATTTTTGCCGCTGCCCAGATCGTAAACAGCTATCGGTGGTTGAATCATCTGCTGCAAAATTGCTTTTCATAGAGAGCCAAGCCTGGTGTCAGTGCTGGAGCATCTCTGTACCCTGCAGTCAGATTTCTTCTCTCTCTCTCTTTATATGCCTTCCTCTGTGATTATTCTGATTAATCACTTCCACTCATAAACATGTACATAATTATTTAGTCATCATGATGCATATACATGTGTATTAATACGGACCATACTTTTGGTTTATATAACAAAATACAGTATTTTGTTGAGTACTGTATAATTACATGTAGAAAGTGCCCTGCAGTCCAGTAATTTAGTAAATAAACACAGCTCACTTGAATGTTATTGTAATGTAATTATGGTGTTGACTATGTTAATTATTGTTATATTTAATGTTCTATAGTCAAAGTTAACTTGATAGATTAATAAAATCATGTTTAATGGCCTTAATAATAATAATAATAATAATAAAGTAGTTTTTCTGCTTAGTTTTATTTTAGTACCATTGATAATTTTAAAGTTTTAGTAATTTTGTTGTATTTGTATTAATAAATACGTATATATAATTTTTTTAATTAAGTTTACATAATAGTTTTTTTACTTCAACAAATTAAATAAACAAGAGTTGCCTTGGCAACTAGTTAAAATAAAATCAGTATGAATAATTTTTATTTTTTATTTTATTTCAAATGTTTTTTTAATGGTTTTAATAACCCTGCTTCTTCATCATTAAAACATCTTTATTAGGAACATTTTATTATGTTTAATTGGCTTAAGAGGGGTAATTCATTAAGCCTGAATTAATTGGAAATTTTAGGAGCAAATTTTAGTAAGCTCAAAATTTAAGATTAATGGTGTTGATAGAAACCATGAGATAGTTTTGTTTTGCTGACAATCGCGTAATAATGTATATTTCTGTTTCATTTCTCTTTTTTGGCATCTTTCACATGCCATTGTGTTCTTGATGTAACTTTGAGCCCTCGTTTATTCAGGACAATTGTTAAATGATGGTTCAGAATTAACTTTTAAAAAGATGTACCTTGAATGGATGAAACAATTTTTCACAAATTATTACATCTAGCCTGCGAGGGGCACAGAGAAGGTCTTATAATGAGTAAACCGTCACCATTACAGGCTTCTGGACTATTGCTTTATGAAGTCAGTGCAGTGCATGTGCTATTACTCTCAGCAGGGCCACACTTCATTGACAGAAAATTAGTCATTTTTTTTCTTATTAAAATATGTGCATTGCTACATGTTATAGATATATCAGCACCTTTAATTTCCTCATATTAATGGAATACTATAGTTTACCCTAATATGAAAACTTGCTGAAAATCCAAGATGTAGGTGAGTTTATTTCTTCATCAGAACAAATTCAGACAAATGTATCATTTTATCACTTGCTCACCAATGGATCCTCTGCAGTGAATGGGTGCCGTCAAAATGAGAGTCCAAACAGATGCTTAAAACATCAAAATAATCCACAGGACTCCAGTCCATCAGTTAGCATGTTGTGGATTGAAAAGCATTTGTAATAAAAATACATCAAGACGTTTTAACTGCAACGTTTTAACTTAGCTTATTGCCAAAATACGAGTCCATAATCTACACTTATGCTTTCTTAAAAAGTCAATCCCCTGTTGTCCTCCCACATCAAAATTCACTGACATATTTGTTTAGAACTTATTTTGAACTATGTTTGCTTGTAAACAACGCTTGATGTGTTCATATTTCTCTCCTGATTCAGACAAGATTAATTTTTCACTAGAGAAAGCAATATTATGGATCAGAAGCAATGATTTGAAGTTACAAATATCTTAATTTTAACTGATCAATTGTACTACACTGTGATGTTTTTATCAGCTGTTTGGACTCTCATTCTGACGGCACCCATTCACTGCAGAGGATCCATTGCGAGCAAGTTTTCTCCAAAACTGTTTAAATAAAGAAACAAACTCATCTACAAAATGTGCTTTTTTTTTTTGGGTGAACTATTCCTTATAAATCCTGACTGAATTTTCTTAAATGTTGTGCTGTTTTTTTTTAATTTATTTAAATTGTATTAATTTATAGGGTGATCAGGAAAAACTGACAGTATACACAAACAAACAAAACACAAATATAACACCCACAGTAGGCTTTACAAAAAACAAACAATAGTGCACACAAACAAAGGCAGCCACAGAAAGTCACTATATATCCATCTTCCATAATCTCATTTTCAGATATTCACTGAGGTGATAACAGGCTACAGCAGACTAAATTAATTAACCGATTTTATTCATGAAGGAGTCCCATCTTTAAAAAGGTATTATAATCATTATTTATCTTGTATATTAATTTCTTATATCAGGCTTTTTTTTATTAATTTTTTTATTATTTTTTTTATTAATTCTTCCATCCATTCTTCAAAGGGAATAAATCCTGCAGTATTCCAGTCGTGGTGTGTTATTCACCTATTTACATTTTTTTAATATGCTCCTCATTCTGTCTCCATAGAAATAATAAAATATGATGCTCATCTCTCGCTGTCATTGTGTGACATCAAATGAACTCGGGGCCCTTTGCTTTCTACAATGCTGACCGAGCAAACTGCCACCCAGTCCTCGGTTAGCTTTAAAGGTGCCATTGGGAGCATTCACATATTGTTAAAATTGAAGTGAACTAATTTTCTACTCTGAACCGTACGTTTTTGAGGGTGCACAGGCCTAAAACATGGATGATTCAGGCTCTACTGTTGCACACACAGGCAGTTGCACATTTTGCAGTGTATAGCTCTGAGAAGGATTAGAAACATCATCCATTGAGCCTACGCTACAAGACAAACAGCAGAGAAGGCCTCAAGACATCATACCAGCTTTGAGCACCTCATTGTTTTCTTCACACACTAGCAATAAAACTTGGAGCACTGTGGTTGTTTCCGTATTGGATGATACATAAATTCCTTATCTTACCTCAAGGACATATACTTATGAAATATCAACTTCTCATCACATGGCTATTAATCTAATCGCTTGAATATGCTTAAGTAGCAGGTTGGTTTGTTGATAGGAGACTAATTTTACCTCAAGGCAAATCTAATAAAATCTCTTCTAGGCTATTATGATCAATCAGTGAAGCAGTGAATCACCAACTGATTCACCACCAGTAACAAGAGGGTTTATATCTGAAAGGCAATGTTTGCTAAATTTGGCAAGAGTTTTTTGTACACGATATAGCTGTTCGTTCTCTCAGCCAAAAGCAGCTCTGGAGGACAGTGGTCTTGTTGATGGACTTTCAAACTCCAGCGGGATTTAATGGTCTAGGCTCTGGCACTGATGTGTTTCAGGTTAGGGTGAGGTGTCATCATTGAATGCTACAGGCTAATGAAAAAGTTTGCTAATATAAAGTTTATTTGTGTGAATCAGTAAAGAGAGTGTATAATTTCAAAGCTGACTGTTCTTTAGTTGGACTGGACTTGAAGTAGAATCTCTACTTTTCTAACCTTGCACAAAAAACACATACTGTACATTTTTCAAAATAAATAAACCTGCAATAATTAAAAATATTTGAAATAATACAAATAAAGTGTACTACACTGATAACAATTATTTTGTGGTGAAGTAAATACTACAGAAAAACAAATGTAATTTCTACATTAAATAATTTAGTTCAGGCAAGAATTTAAATGAAAGAGTAAATTCGATATTAGTACTCAATTTAAGCTTGTAGAATTTAAAGTTTGAACTTATAAGTATATTTTACTTGGAATTGTTTGTTATTTTTACAAATATTGTAAGTAAATATCAACGTCATGATCCCATTGTTCCCATCATGCACTTGGGCATGAATAATTAATAAGGTAATTTTTTTGTTGTTGCTGTTTTCGAGATGTATTTACACTGTTTTGTGGTTGCTTTTGTTGTTAGGTTAAGTAACTTGCTGTTTTGTGACATCTGGAGTTAATTCTTTACTCAAAATGACCCATTCATACTCAAGCACTATTCACTGATTGTCACCGTCATTGTGTATCATGTGCCAAGTATTCAGGTCTCTGTGTTCATTCAGTTAATAACTATATTGAGTCAACATATTACTTTAAAATGAATAATGAGCAGTCTACTTACTTACAAAAGTGCTTGTAACTTAACCAAATGCTTTATATGCAGTTTTTTTTTTTTCAGTGCTATGTTGTTTGAGTAAAGTTTACAAACCATGACTGAGTGAAATGTACTTGAGTATTGTAGGGTAAACTTAAAATAATTAAGTAGAAATTGCTCATCAAACTCTACCTGGCCACGTTAAATTTACTTATTTCCTTTACTAATTTTAGATAACTTAAGTAGATTTTACTTAATTCCTTATTTAAATTTTACTTAAAAAATATGTGTGCAAAAACTTGCAAAATAAAAATTAAGTAAATTTAACTTCTTTTTTTTTCAGTGTACTTAATCCTTTTCTGCTGACTGAGTAAATTCAATTGCAAATGACGTAACATTGGCTAAACCTCACTCATACGAATTCATACAATTTGTGAAAAATCGTACATATTTTACAAGGTGGCATATTCGTAGGAATTCGTACGAAGGACCACACCTAACCCCGCCCCTAAACTTAACCATGACAGAAATCATACAAAAATGTACAAGTGAGGGCATATGAATTTGTACAAATTAGCCACCTCGTAAAATGCATACAAATTGGCCATGAGATAGCGCTGCATTTTGTTCTGTCCAATTAATATTCGCTTTGGTCTTAGTGTGAGTAGATCAATCGCTGTTGATTTGTTTCACTTTTTTATATTACGTTCAGTATAAACAAAGCATCATTTGATAAAAGATTTCTCTTCAATTTAAATTTAGGTGTCCTGACAAGTTGAAAAAAAAAAATATCACCATCCAAAATGTAAAGTTTTAAGACTTGTTTTCATAATGTATAGTATTAAGATGATTGGTCTTATCCCATTGGCATAAATCTAACAAAATGTTTGACTTCTGCGTTTCTTTCTTTTTGCTTAAAAGTTTGAAAATAAAGAATAGGCCTATTTTATCAATGGAATAAGAAATGCTTAATACTTAAAAATACCTTGCTTAATTCAGAGGATGATATATAAAGAAAAATAATATACCATTACCTGTGGCTGAAGTATTCAGACTGTTGATTGATTTGGTCTGGAGTCAACTGTAACTTCAGCTTCCTGTCGAGCACAGCCGTTACCTACTGTGTTTCTACATTCATTTAGCCATTGCCATTTGTACTTGTGCATCACAAGGAACAGGCTCACGTCCTCGTTGTCATGGACACACACTCTCTGCTCTTTGTTTTTGAAAGATGGCTTTTAAAAGTGTAAGTTCATAGGGTGCAGCCACCCACAAACAGCAGAACAATTCCAACTTTAACAAAGATGAATGTGCATTCATAAAGACAAAGACAGGTTTCTTTAGAGGGTTAAAAGATGGTTCAGAAAGAACTTTTAAAAAGACTTACCTTGAATGGATAAAGCAATTTTTTTTTTTTTTTTTCACAAATTATTACATATAACCTGTGAGTGGCACAGAGAAGTTCTTATAATGAGTAAATCAGCGTTGGTGCTACCGTCACCATTACAGGCTTCTGGACTATTGCTTTATGAAGTCAGTGCTGTGCATGTGTTATTACTCTCAGTAGGGCCACACTTCATAGACAGAAAATAAGCACTTTGTTTCTAATAAAAAATGTTATTTTTTATGTAACATTGTTACATGTTATAGATATATCAGCACCTTTAATTTCCTCACATTAATGTGATAGTTCACCCAAATATGAAAATTTGCTGAAAATGTACTCAAACACCAAGATTTAGGTGAGTTTGTTTCTTCATCAGAACAAATTCAGACAAATGTAGCATTTTATCACTTGCTCATCAACGGATCCTCGGCAGTGAATGGGTGCCGTCAGAATGAGAGTCCAAACAGCTGATAAAAACATCACAATAATCCACAGGTAATCCTCCATCTAAAGACATTTTAATTTAGCTTTTTACTAAAATATGAGTCCATTATCTACAATTATGCTTTCTCAAAATGTCTGTCCTCTGTCCCACATTAAAATCCAGTGTCATATTTGTTTAGAACAATTTTTGGAGAGTTTTTGCTCATAAACAATGCTTGATCTGTGCATATTTCTCTCCTGATTCAGACAAGATGACTTTTTCACTTAAGCAAAATTATGGATAGGAGATTAAGTCAGAAGCAATGATTTGAAGTTAAAATGTCTTAATAACTGATCAGTTGTACTACACCATGATGTTTTTATCAGCTGTTTGGACTCTCATTCTGACGGCACCCATTTACTTAAGAGGATCCATCTGTAAGCAAGTGATGTAATGCTAAATTTCTTCAAATCTTTTCTGATGAAGAAACAAACTCATCTATCAGTTTTTCATTTTTAGGCTTCGATTGACAAAATTTTCTTACATTTTGTATTGTTTTCTTATCATTATTTGTTATAAAGCTGATATTCTAATAAATAATAATAATAGTGGAATCACAAAATAGACATCATTGCTCTGATGTGTTGCCTCTGTACACGCTTTAAAGTGTTTCCTGCAGGCTACTTTGGTTGTTTATCTGTCTCCCCCCACAAAGACAAGGTGTTATATACTGTATGAGCATGTGCATTTGCATCTGAGAATTCCTCTGAAATTCTACTCCCCAGCCACAAATGCAGAAGAGAAGAGCTTCAGACATCAGATATAGAATGAAAAATAAAATATAGAGGCTTGCCGCTGTTGCTTTCCTGCCCACTTTATGGCTTCTACTAACTACCTTCATACTTATGCTGAAATGAAATTCTGGACACATACTGATATAAAAATCAAATGTTCTTGCTGCAGAGTGAAAAACATAAAGGAAGAGACCTAATTTAACAGAGGGCTCGAAACAAACAAGCAATTAGAATAGCCTAAATAACACACACAGGCCAGCAGACACCTTCACACTATAATAAGGTCTTGTTGATAGCATGTATGAATAGAGATTATATTGAGGAAATACAGCACAATGATACTGTAGTATTTCAGAGTGGTTTCAGTATACAATGTTTAAGATCGTTCTAGTATAAATTAGCTGTAACTAAGACTGTAACTTAATTGCTTGTTCGTTCCTAAATGAATCAGTGTTTTTTTTTTTAAACAAATCAGTTTGTAAATGATAAAATGTTACATTTCTGAATGTGTAATTCAGTTTAAAAGCTGCAAAGGTTTACTATATTTGTGTGATTTTGGATGGAACCTCATTTTTATACCTTGATTATATCACTCCTGATGGCTTAAGGTATGCATGAAGCCTATTTTTAACCTCTGTGCTAGATGAGGAGAACAGGTTAAACATAGATACTTATGTACTTAGAAGGTAACCTGTACTAGCAGTAGAGCAGAAGAAATGAACCCACCACCCCTGCTTATGTTATACAGGATAAGAAGCTACAAACAAACAATGAATCAATAGACCTAAAACAGGTGCCAGTGTTCTTTTCTCCTGAGCAACATTCCTGACCTGTCTTGACCTCTGTTTACTTACCCTCAGGTGAGTGCAATAGACTGCATACAAGCAGCTTCTGTTCCATCTCCTTCCAGCAACAGAATAAGAATAAGCACTCACACTGCTACTACCAAACATGCCTCCCCCTACCTCCTCCTCCTCCTACTCCTCCATGTCTCTCTCTGTTCCTCTGTCAATCTTTTAACATCCTGGGAGGAAGATGTAGATGTGTTGATTATTCAGACTGAGCAATGCACAGTGTGTTCACATCCTATGACCATTCTGCCGTCTGTGGGAAAGAGAGAGGGCAAATGTCCAGGGAACAAGCACATGGTATTTTTGCATTACAGGATCAGTGGTGAACTGATTCAGAACTCAGATTTCAGATTGGACACAGAACCAATGTGAACCAATGTGAACCAGAACCAATTTTTTGTTTATAGTAAACAAAAAATGTCCTTTGTCAAATACTGAAACTTACTTTTATTTCTATGAAGAGCACATGTCACACAAAAGTATTAACACTTGAAATTAATAAGTGATTTTAACGCAGTTTGGATCATATATTCTTTTGCATTGTAATAATATGAATGGATGTGAGGGCACGGCAAATAACTGTGTTTAATGACCTTGTTTTATTATACTGTAGTTTTGTTGGATGCACAGCCTTCATTAACAAATAAAACATGGGAAGCATTTTTAAAATGATTTTCATTTAATTTATTTATTTTTAACACAATGTGGTCTTTTGATCTGACATTCTGATAATTCCTGATAATGTGAAAAAATTGTTTTTAGATTTAATCTTTTATGTTTATAGTTTTAATTTTTACACACAAAGGAAAAACATACACATAAACACACAGTACTATTCATTAGTATTATGCAGTGGGAGTCTACGGCAGCCTCTAGAAACCTCCATTTGGAGGGAAGTTTGGCACGCTGATTACTGTTGGCCTGACTAGTCCTCTGACCAAGTTTGGAATCTCCCACTTAAACCCTCTAGCACCACCCCTGGCTCAAATTGTCTTATCTTTTGCTTTAAAATGCCTAATCCTTTGGGTTGGAAGAATTATGTTCTTTAACTTTATTTTGTTTATTACTTTATTCACTACAGATCTTTTTCAGTCTCCCCCAAGTTTGGTTGATGTGAACTTCATACGAAGCCTCATAAAAGTTGTCAGATTTATCAGGATTTATGATGTTTTTGTGATCAACTTTTTATTTTTCCAAATCAACAAAACAACATCCACTCAGACAAACAACAGGGAGAGGGAGCAACAGACACACCAACAACAATTTCAATTTGTAGTAAAAATGACAAAACAGTCCATAGATTGACAACAATTGGACATTCCCAAAACATGTGGAGAAAAGTACCTGCTGATACAGTGTTACAGATATGACAGTCAAAGGTCGATTGCAGCTTCATTTTAAACCTCTTGTAAGGAGTTATGTATGCTCAGTGGATGACTTTGCAATGGATAAGACAATGAGCCAAGTTTTTAGAAGTTAAGATTAGACCACACCCTCGCCCAGTCGACTGATAAATCAAAATCTGTTAATTCACGATTCCAGATAGATTTAATAGAAAGAGACTTTGCAGTGTGATCATTAAGTTTACTATTGAAGAAACAGATGGCCGACCAGAGGGTGGTGCGATCCAATCCCATATAGGATGAGAGGAAATAGGGGATGCCCAGGGAACTCCATAGGCCTTGAGAGCAGAACGTAACTGAAAAAAGACAAAATTGTCACAGTGCACACAGCAGGGCACTCTGGAGGCCCCTCAGGACAGACATGGACGGGGACCTCCAGAGCGGAACAGACAGACAGAGGCCATGGTGGAGCAAGGAGCTCTGGCGGCCATGGCGGATGGTCTTCGTGGCCATGGCCACAATCCTCGGCCCGCCCCACCCAGAGCTCTACTACCCCCCCAAAATTTCCTTGGGATTCTAGGGGGTATCAGGATCCCTCCGTGGCTTAATGGACAAGACTGGACAGTACACTGGCCAAACAGGACAAGACAGGATAGCCCTCCAGGGCTAAACAGACAGGAACAGGACAGTCCAGACACACAGACAGGACAGCCCACAGGAACAGGAAGCCCTCCTGGGCTAGCTCGGAAGCTGAGGCTTCTTCTGGGCATGACAAGGAGTCAGGGGCCCTCACAGGGTCCCTCAGCAACCGCCTCCACTTCCACGACAGGAGGGGCAGGCGGCTCGACGAATCTCCATGGACAAGACAAGACTGGGTTACATTAAAACTACTCCTGTGGGCACAACAAGACGGCAATCCTGGCCGTGACGTGTGGACTCGATCCACTGGGACCCGGTACAGGGCTTGAGTCAGCGGCGGCCGGCGGGCTAGGGTCAGCCACAGCCGGCGAACAGCGGCGATGAAATCCCCGCAAACAGCGGGCTAGAGAGAGCGTTGCTTTTCCCGCGACTGACAAAAATATGATGATGCCTGGTTATCATATAAGTCACCGCATGTGTTTCTGCCCAGTGTAGACCAAGAGGGCTGGACAAATGGCCGATTTCAACATAAAAAATGAAAGTTGTGCCATAAGGGTGTGTTGTTACAAAATTTGAAAGGTCCTCCCATCAGACGTTCCACCCTTTTTAGAAAAAAAGTGAAGTGAAGATGTAGTATTCTGTATTCTCCAAAGATCGATTACATTAAGTTCAGTGATAAATTTATTCAATATGGATGGGTTAGCTGTAGTATCAGGGTGAGATTTATCCAGTGCAGGATTTAAAACAGCATAAAAATCACCACCCATCACTAAAGGACAATCAGTCTGCTCAAGTAATATATTGGAAATATTTGTGAAAAATGCACTGTCTGCCTCATTCAGGCAGTAAATGGAGACCAGTGCTAACCTGTCATTATGTATTTTACAGCGTATAAAAACAAATCTACCTTCATCATCATTCCCGTTATGTTCAATAGTTAAATGTAACTTCCTAAGCACCCCCTTAGTTTTATTATAGGAGCACAAGAGAAGACTGCCAGTTTGTAATACTTGTTTTGAAAACGTGCCACATTGTTTTAAACGAGACTCTTGTATCAGGGCACAGGAAATCGATTTACGGTGCAAATATTCTAATATCAGGGTACGCTTAATAGGAGAATTTAGGCCATTCACATTCAATGATGAGAAATTCAGAACATGCATTTTGTGCTCGCAATGCCAAGATTCTGTCTAAGTGAAGAGAAACAAAAGCAATGCCATACTGCCAGTGACATGTAAACATTAGTATGTATCCTAGATACCAATCCACCTAGATGCATAGTCCTTTTAAAAGAAAAGCAGAATAAATAAAAGTATTGATGCCTGTTGAATGGCATAGGGAAAAAAACAAGTACAAGGAACGACAAACAACTGTGTATAAAAACCAAAGCAGACCGCACATTACCGAGAGTGTAGGTCTGCATAAACAACAGAAACAAATGGTGATGCGTGACCAGTCCACTTCAACGCAAGACGTGTCCCCAAAAGGCCCACTGAGCCAAAAGCGTAGTGATTGAACCTGCTCTCCATCAGCCTGAATAATAATAATAATAAAGAAAAATAAAGAAAAAAAAATCATTATTATTTACCAATCAGCGAACAAACGTACAGGGCAGGGGCAAGATTCCAAAAAGAAATTAACAAGTGTCCATGGCCACCTTGTTATTGTCCTCTTCAGGGCAGTTAGGATCACCACAGACCTCCTCGTTGAACTGAGAGGATGGAGACGGTAGCCGACGCCTTCCCGCTGCTTTGTAGTGCTGCAGAATACGTCTTCAGTGACAGTGAAGTAACAAAATCCTCCACCATTTGAGGAGAGTTGAACATCATCTGCTCACCTTTGTGCCGTAGTTTAATTACCGCCAGATAGGCTGAGGAAGGGCTGGAGACCAAGTGCTGTCATCTTCTTCAAGACTGGATTAAAGCTCTTTCTCTTGGTAGTTGTGGCTGGACTAAAGTCGGGAAAAAACAGCAGCGTGACACCGTCCTGCGCATACCTCACCGGATAAGCTTGCCGAGCACCCCTCAGGACCGCCAATCTGTCATACCACCTTAGTGCACGGAAGATGAGAGTGCGTGGCCGATCGGAGTTTTTCCTTCCGTCATACACGTGATGGGCCCGGTCAATCTCGATGTCACGGCCTTTCAGTGAAGGGATCCACTTGGAAAGATTAGCTCTGAGGAAACCAGCTGCATCTGAGCCCTCCGCCCCCTCCGGCAACCCCACCAGTCGTACGTTATTTGCCCTGCTCCTATCCTCAATGTTCGTCATCTTTTCGGTGAGTTGCTCCAGCTGATTTCTTAAGTTTGTGACTGTCCTTCTGTCCTCATTTGCAGCTGCTTGAAGGGAATCGACCCTGTCATATGTCTGTTTCGCCGCGATGGCTAGCTTTTCAACTTCTGCTTTTAGCTCTTTTACAGAATCGTTGGTCGTTTGTATATCCAAATGTAGATCACCGAGTGCTGGGGTCAGTGCAGAGTCTATCGCTTCTCTTACAGTTGAAGCCACTACCGAATTGAGAGTACTTTGTTGCTCTTTAAAGGAACACTCCACTTTTTTTGGAAATAGGCTCATTCTCCAACTCCCCCAGAGTTAATAAGTTGAGGCGCAGTGATATTACGCAGCGCCTGAAAGTAGTCCCCAGCTAGGTAACTAGTTATAATATAGCTGGGGACTACTTTCAGGCGCTGCGTATCACTGCGCCTGCTGCGCCATGGTACGGCAGCAAAGTTCCTTGATTATTACGCCGAATGAGAGTATAGTTCTAGGCAAATCGGCCTAGAAAATCGCAACTTTTCATTTTCCGCCGGTCTTAGTACACGATATAACTACAGAAGAGTCAAGCGATGCTACTGGTCTAATCGGATTCAATGATCTATGCTAAGCTATGCTAAAAGTGCTATTGCCAGACCCGGAGATCGGCTGAATGGATTCAAAAACGGTAAAACTCAACTTATTAACTCTGGGGGAGTTGGAGAATGAGCCTATTTCCAAAAAAAGTGGAGTGTTCCTTTAAGCGCCAGCTTAATACCGTTAGCTATAGCAGCGTCAAGATCCTCTCTGGAGATGGCAGAATCTTTGAAGTTTTTCTTTATTGGCGATTGTTCACTCTCTCTTTTCCGGCTGTCATTGACTGCTGGGGTACTCATAGTGAGCTAAATAAAGAGTGGTTCAAAATTTACTGACAGGATATATACAATTTCTGACAAAGTGAGCAGAGCGAAGGACTATGAGTGCATTGCCGCCGACGGGTCACGCTATTCTCCAGGATTTATGATGTTTCTAACTAGTTTTAAATCACGCTCTTGTGTATTTGACAATGTTGGTGGGAAAATGATCTCAGACTGTATGTCAGGAATTTTACCCCAAAGGTTGTGTTGCACCTCTGTCATCCTTGAACTCTTGGCATTGTCCAGATTGGCTGTGCTTGGCCCTATAATTGCTCCCTGCAGCTATGTTCTATATCTGTAATTAAATATAAGCAATGATGAACATCATGTTCATGATGAAATTTATATTTAGTAAGTCAATGGCAAGTTGACATTTAGCCGTTGCTTTTCTCTCTTTACAGTATGTTTATATCAGGTGTAGCTCCCCTGGAGCAACCTGAGATTAGGTGCTCTGCTAAAGAGCACAGTGGGAATTGCGCATAGACCTTGTAAAACCACTCGCAACCGATTGTAACCTAAGGTAAAGTTAGCTATGTGTTGTAGCTAGAGATAACACAACTCAATTTAAAATTAGTCGCATTTACTTACAGTTTAAGTTTCTTAAATTGGACTGTGGTGAATAAATAAACAAAAACTGACATTTGAGATTATAAATTGTATTTGATATCAGATGTATTGACTGAAATAGTTAATGGTTAACATGGTTAACTGAAATTTATATATATTCCATCTAATGTATTTTCCATTATTTATAATTTATGTCATTTCTAATTGATGATTTTTTTAAGTTTATAATTTTGTTTTCGTTTTATTATGTAGGTAATATAAAAAAAAAATGCCTCAAAATTGCTTAATATCTATACATAAATTAACATTGCATTGTCATTTAGTTTAGTCTTTGTCATGAATTAATATCAAAATGATGAAATGTAATAGATTTATCACTGCAGGCTGTAAAAATTAAGGCAGCAAATCAAATTAAGATTAAAATTTTAGAGGGCTGATTTTTTTATTTTTTATTTTTATGGCTCTGCTATATTTCAATAGTCATCCCAATGTTCATTGCACACAATGGAGCAGAAGGGAGAGGGGAAAGGGAAGGCCTTTCAGATCCAATTAGGTCTGTGATATGATGTGGGAGTACTATAATCCAGAGAAACATTGTCCCCACCTCCATAACCTCACTATACACAAGAAGACGTGCGAGACAGAAAGAGAGAGGGAAGAGAGAGGCTTATCAAGAGCAGAGTAATGGATTTGCTGTTGTGTTCTCTCTGCTCTGCTCTTTCCCCCCTCGCACACACATTAATCTCTGTCATAAATGCTCATTTTGTAAGCGGCTGCTTTTGCAACCCACCATGTGTGGGAGAAGAAAGAGAACGAGAGCATGAGAGAGACTTCCAGACTCACCTACTACTGTGGCAGTCAGGGTTATGGCAGAAGAAAGATGATGAGAAAGAGATGACTTCTGACAAACTCTGACTGAAATAAAGTTTCCAGAAACACTCTGTGAAGCTCAGAAGAAAGCGAGACAGGGGAAAAGCCGCTACATCCCTGAAAAAATGTTGAAGTTTTGCCTTGACTTTCATGTTCCATCGAACAGATCAGTGCGGAAGTATGTAGTCATCAGTCCAGTGTTCACAAGTTCACAAGCCCCGTCTGAGCTTCACGTATCCGCCCTGTTGCCGTTACCGCAAATGTGTGTAGAATAATGGGAATTTGCACACCATCTGCTGTTGACGTAAAGTGAGTAAATGGCAGATACGCCACAACAGACGTGGAAAGCAACGGTAAGCAAAAATCCACTAATACAAGCTCTGCCGCTTTGTTCGGTTGTACTGTAATCACTTTTTTTTGCTATAGACGAAATATCTTAAGAGCAGATGGCCGACATTTAGTTTGCAGGTATGGAAAATGCTTTTCGATTCATGACAAATAAACACATTTGAATTATCTTAAGGATGCACAGCTATGAGGAAAAAACAGCTGACGGTGCAATCCGCAAATGCATTCCAGTCAGAAAATGATGAAATTGAAGAAATATCTGAGGAAATACTGCATATCGAGATGATCAGTGCCTCCTCGTTTTCTCTTATTACTCACACCAAAGTCACAAAAGCCTATTTTTTTAATTATTTATATGTTTGACTGCACAATAGTGAGTTTGAAAATTCAGAATGGGATAGTAAAAGGTCAAAGGCTTGTTCAATAACTTTCACTTCCTGTAAAAAGATATTATGCTTACTGACACGAAACCAGCTGCACTTGTCCAGAATTACACTGAAGTGGAAAAATGCAATAATGGTCTAAATAATCGCTTCACATGGAAAGCTAGCTCTGTGCTCCTAAAAGGCCACTTCATAATGAAAGAAAAGGTGTAGCGCTGACCCCCTGCTAAAGGTCACTGAAGCAGGCATTTTCCATTCCATACAGTCATCTTACTCTGCAGATTGGTTTATTAAACCTCGATTTGATCCACCTACTGTATGTGCATCGGTCCCACTGGTAATCCCTGCATCATATTCTGTTCTTTCATTTCTGAGATTGCTATTCTTTGGCTCCTGATTCCAGACTAACGTGGAGAAACTTTGAGGCAAAGCACTGGTGTGCCTGTGTTATTGCTGCAGATTTTTATTGTGAGTCATTCTGTTTATGAGTAGATGGCAAAACGGTCCATTTCACATTTTAAAAGCCCTCCCCAAAAATTGGTTGCTGGCAAAAGTAATATATATACTGTTCAAAAGTCTGGAGTCAGTAAGATTTTAAAAAAAGAAGGAATTAATACTTTTATTCAGCAAGGACACATTCAATTGATAGAAAGTGACAGTAAAGAGAAAATTGTTGCACAAGATTTCTATTTTAAATAAACGCTGTTCTCATAAACTTTATATTCATCAAAGAATCCTTGACAAATACGTAGCCTACCTGTGGGAACTTTTTCGCGAGACATAAAATACGTACTAATAGGTACAAATCAATGCAGTTTCCAACAGAACACTAGAGGTGGTAAAACAGCGAGCACTTGTAATCGTTTTCATACACAGTTATGATTACCCTTATTAAGTTTATTCAAGTGTGCTATTAGTATACTTCTTTTAAACCAAAAATAGGAAAGTATACTTTTAGTCTGTTTTTTTATGTACCTCTCAGAAATGGGCTTTATGTACTTCTCAGAAATATACTTACAATGACATTTAAGTATACTTGACTTTTACTTCTAAAAGTCTAAATATATTTGAGCTATACTTGTGCTCCTAGAATCTGTGTTTTCATTGTTATATGGTAGGGGGTGCTGGTACACATCTTCTTTACAGAATTTCCAAAAAAACACAAGTGAAGAAGAAACCAAAACAACAGATGCTTCCACGTGTAATCTAACACGATCATCAGACATAAAACAGCATCAAAACCGTGTAACATTATGGAATAAAATGTCACCAATGAGAGGTAATAATGAATGTCAAGCTTTGGGATGTTGATTGATTCCGTCTACATTTTGATAATCATTCTGAATCCAATTCATATTCTTTTTTTCAGCTTTTTGTTCAAAATTATGTTTATTTCTTTATTTTTTATTTATGAAACTTACCCACATTCAAGTGTTTAAAAAAAGAATGCATGAAGCTAGAATAAAATGTTTTTGTTTACAAGCAGATAATCTGTAAATTTTGTATGTTCAGATATTCATATAACAAAATATATACAAATTAATACTCAAATAGGGACATAGTAGTATACTTAAAGTATGATGTAAAGTTCACTTAAAAAAAAAAAAAAAAACGTTACGAGTATACTTTCAGTATAAAACTACTAAACTAGTAGTTTACTGAGACTATACTTCAAGGTGTACTAAAAATGCTACTACAAGTATTTCATTACTTAACTATCAGTATACCTTTAAGTCACGAACACACTTTTAGCGCCACTCAGTGGATATTTCACATTGAATATGTCACAAAACATACATGGCGCTACGTATTTCGCATCTTGCAAAAAAGTTCCAATGGGTACATCAGGGTGGAAAAAAGGTATCAAGGTTTCAACAAATATAATTAAGCAGCTTAACTGTTTTCAATTAATAATAAATGTTTCTTGATCATTAAAAAAGCATATTAGAAAGATTTCTGAAGGATCATGTGATGCTTCAGAAAAAGAATAATGATGCTCGAAATTCAGCATTTCATCTCAGTTTTTTCTGTATTTTCAGTCAAATAAATGCCGGCTTGGTAAGAAAAAGAGGCATTTGTCAAATACATAAGAAATCTTACCAGCTCCAAACTTTTGAAAATATATTTAATAATAAAAATATATTGTTCAAATACATGGCAAAATTTTTGGCAATTAGCAGAGAAGGAATAGTGCAGTTACCAGCTTCTACCAGCAGGGTCTGGACCATAGCAGAAGATATAACGCTCTATCTGATAAAAATATAAAGCACGTTTCCTCAGTTGTGAAGTAAAACAATAAAGTGACACATAAAGTTTCAGCAAACTTCTTAAAAATGTGGCGTTCGAAGGCTCCGATGAAGATAAGCGTCAGAGAGTAGTTACAGCAGTGAGTGATGAGACACAGCCAGGGATAATGGACAGTATCTATAAATCATCCAGGAGAAGACAAAGAGGAACAAGAAGACAAAACAAAAAGAATGATTGAGGACCGGCGGCGAGACGTTTTGCAAATAGCTGAAAGGAAGCAATCAAGAGAGTATGAGGAGAGTAGGACCGGTGTAATCCATGCCAGTCATCTCACCCAGTCACAAAACCCATCACTGTGTGATCTATCTTCAATTTATGAGTGTGACGGTTCACTCAAAGTTGAGAACAAAGACAAAAGACATTACACAGTGGAGTGTCTATGCTGTGGGTCTCGCACACACGTCTTCATAATAGAAAACTTACCGTAAGTAACAAAAAACCTAAAATGCATTACTCTTTTAACCGTTCGCAACACCTTCCATCAGGACATGAGATAATGTGCAGATAATGGAGAAATTATCACGCTATGGGTCACACCTTGGCCATTTTCGACCAGACCCTTAGGATTCTTGCATCTCTCAGAGGCTCTAATGTGATTGTGAGACGGGTTGTTTTGGGGGGAAATACTTGCCCTTGTGATGTGAGCTGATTTGATTTGTGGTTTGCATTATTTGCAAAGAGAGAGAGAACTAGAGAGAGAGAGAGAGAGAGTGAGAGAGAGAAACCTAATGTGATTGGTTATTCGCTTCAGATTTACTGTGCCATCTGCCACAGCTCTGTTCCAGAACCTAGTGTGCTGACTACAGAGGCAGCATTTTAAAGAATCATAGGTGTTTTAATTAGGCTGTCCTCTTAGATTCCGTATTTTAGCCAAATTCTAAAGTAGCATTGCATGATTGCTTAAAATGCATTTACAGAATGCATTGTGTGAAAGTCAATGAAACAGTAAGTCCAAGATGATGGACATGGTGAGATAAATCCATTTTCCAAATCACTTGTTATATGAGAAATGACCATTAAAAACAAACAACCGAGAATCTGTTTTCTATGCATTTCATTAGTTTTCTGTGCAATTCATTAGAATATCATAGTTAGCTTAGTAACATGCAGACATTAAAATATATTGAAATTACTAAAACTTAAATAAAAAGAAATTTATATGACATTAAATAGAAATATATTTAAACAATAATAAAATGACAAAGTACATAACAAAATTATATATAATATAGCATAATTTTATGTATCTAATTACATATATTCTATTATTTAGTATCATGAGTTAACAACAGGCAGATGTCAAAACCTATTGAAATTAAGTTCAGTCAACTCCCATTAATGTTGTTATTGTTAATTAAAAACATTAATTGAAGAGCTGAGATTAAAATATAAATAAAACCAAAATTGGAATCTTAAAAATGGGGAATGTTGGCTTGGCAACTAACTGCAATAAAATAAGTTTAAGTACTAAGATTACTAAAACTGAAATAAAAAATGAGGTATAAAAAGGTATAATAAAAATAAATGATAAAATTACAAAGCGCACACAATTATTAAATGTAAGCTAAAATGAAAATGAAAACTTAATATATGAATATAAAAGAATGCAAAAATTAAATACTATAACTAACAGTATATAAATAATGCTAACATAACACTTACAAGATGTGAGTGTTTGCTTATAATGAATCGAACAACTGCTGTAGCTCTAAATTGTTAGCAGCTTGTGTCTTTTAAACCACAAAATTTTACATTTGAAAATATGAGGTATGACTGTGTGTCATTTATGTTGTAGAACAAAATGTAATATTATCCACAGACCTTATTTTACTCATAAATCAAAAACTGCTATTCTAAAAACCCATTGAAAAAAATCCCCAGGGAACCACAGCAAATTAGCCTTGCGGGTTGGCCTACAAATTGACGTCATGACTGAACAGCTCTATTTTCTCAGTCTGTTCCTCAGAGAGCGTCTTAGTGTCTCTCTCACACTGATGGTGGAAATGAAAGAGGAAAGATGTGCTAGTGCTAGAATTATTATTATGGTCCTGACAAACCTGAGAGTCCATCTGTGATCTCGTTCCTCTCTTGATGTGATTTGGGACCAGCGCATCCGTTCCTAAACCAGTGACTAGAGAAGTGTTCTCGTTAGTGACACCAGCGCTTTTCCGAGAAGAGCCTGAACGCCTCATCCTTGATTATTACATTTCCTTTTTTCTTGGAGATAAATTGTGAGCACTCAGTGTTATTCCAGAGAGGCCCACGGCCGAAATAAAAGAACAGAGGAATAAGACCAGATGGTTTCAGTCTGTTAAATTATTTATCGTATGCTAAAAAGCTGTGACTGCTACTTGCTGCTCTCTGTTCACCAGCCACATAATCAAGATTGTATGTTAACGATAGTCGTGATGCATTGTTTAATTTGAACCGATTTTGAAGTAATAATGTTTGAGTTTAATGTGTAGTAACAATATGCTATATGTTAACATCAGAAAACAGGAACGATAGTGCTGTTCTAAAACTAAGAAATGAATTGCTGTCTACATCCTACATAGCTACCTTATAAGTCAGCCTAAAAAAAAAATTCAAAAAATTAACTCAGCCCATAGGCCATCCATAGGCCAGTTCGTTTTTTCATCTGAACAGATTTAGAGAAATTTAGCATTACATCACTTGCTTATCAATGGATCCTCTGCAGTGAATGGGTGCCGTCAGAATGAGAGTCCACACAGCTGATAAAAACATCACAAGTAATCCACGTGACTCCAGTCCATCAATTAATGTATTGTTAAGCGTAAAGTTGTGTTTTTGTAAGAAACAAATCCATCATTAAGAAATATTTAACTTCAAAGGAGTCCTCTGTCCATACTTTCTCCAGTGAAAAAGTTGTCTCATCTGAATCAGGAGAAAAATATGCACAGATCAAGAACAGTTTATAAGCGGAAAGATTTTAAAACAGCTTTAAACAAAAATGTTGGTGAATGATTTTGATGTGAGAGGACAATAGCAGATGGAACTTTTCACTGGAGGAAGTGTTATTATAGATCATAGATTTTAGCTGGAAGCAATGGTTTAAAGTTAAAACGCCTTAATGAAAGATTTGTTTCTTACAAACATTAATTTATGGACTGGAGTCATGTGGATTACTTTTGCATTTTTATGATGTTTAGAAAAGCTGTTTTGATTCTCATTCTGACGGCACCCATTCACTGCAGAGGATCAATTATTGACCAAGTGATGAAATACTAAATTTCTCCAAATCTGTTCTGATGAAGAAACAAACTCATCTACATCTTGGAAAGACTGAGGTTGTGAACGTTTTCAGCAAATTTTCATCTTTGAGTGAAATGCCTAGTTCTTTCATGAAACTCTAGATGGCGCAGGCTGACGGGTTATTTACGTAACTGATGATATTCACAGCATTAAACAACTTGGCACAAGCTGATTGGTTCATGCTGCTTTACATTTAAATGGCTGGTTAGCATCCACTTGAGCATTTTGCAGCGTGCTTTCAGAGTTCCTTCCCCAGCTCCACCTGTATAAATCTGCTACGGGTTATTTTGTATGCTATTTGTGCAGCAGCAGTATGTCTTAAATACTCACAGCACCGTATCGCCATATGCAAAGGCAGTAGCAAGTTCCTGTACTTGCTTGCAGCAGCAGAAGCAATAATCTACAACTACAACAATAACCAGCAGCAGCAGCAGTTCAGCAGCAGCAGGAGAGTAGCAGATCAGTTCCACCAAGACCAAATACATTAACATTGTCATGTCCATCACCATGCTAAAATCTTCCGAGAGCTGTCACGATAGAATTATTCATTTAAGCTAACTTTTCAAATTGGGTAAAGTAGTTTATTTTTGATTGCATTGTTTTTATCTGTATTTTTCATTATTGAATAAAATATAAATGTATTTCCGATCAACAATTATCATGCTTCATCTGCCAGCATGCAATGCTTCTTTAGAATTTGCTAAAAATGAGGTATCTTATGAAGTGTAGCATCAGAACGAGTCAGACAAAACTAAGATTCGATCAGGACATCGAAACATGAGGAGCCGAAATTCCAGGAGAACATGACAACGTCGTAAAGATGCCTATCTCCGACCTCTGGAGCAAGCCTAACCAACAAGCTTCTTCCAGAACAGTTTGCAACATTAAGACAAAAGAACACTTATTGATAAGTGTTCAACGCAGGAAGGTAAGTCAAAGTCAAAGAGATGGCCATCACATGTGTTCCACAAGAGAAATCACAAGCTTCTTTAGATTGACTCTTCCCCCACACATAGAAGACAAAGAACCAGACGGAAATCCTTCTGTCCAAAGAACATGTCTTTTGGTCCCCACAGATCTACACAGAGACTCTCTTTTTCATATGCATATAAAATCATCCTAAAAGGAACTTTTCTAGGCATAACACTATATTATGTATGTAACCACACATTAGACTATCATGTTTTAAGCACATATTATGTATGTCTTTCTAATAACTATTGAATGACTTTAAGGTTAGTCGTGTTTGGTATGTATGAGTTTGACATTTCTAGCTTGAAACGTTTCTTCCAATTGATTCTTTGTCAAATGTATCATATTCTGGTTATAGAAATCACATCCGAAATTATACTTTGCAAGAGTGTGTAAAAGTCAGACCATGTGACTGATAACATGCTGATTTATGATGGAAGGAACAACCCTAGCTAAGATAATAGCCTATCTAATTGGTCAAGACACCAGATGGGATGTGTCCAAAAGCCGAGTTTAAAACCTCAGGACACCATCAAATCTGCCCTTCTTCCCTTCTTCCCTTCTCTTCTTCTTCTTCTCGCCACCGCGTTTTGACGCTGTTTTAGCGCTCTTTGAGCGTTCTCTGGCCTACAGGCCAGTTGCTACTTAACACCACGATGAGGAGAAAAACCACCTAGTCCCGTTACTCATTTAATTCTTTTACTTTAGTTTCTTTTCTTTCCGTTGAGTCTCGTGTTCAAAAGTTAAGTTTGCCGCAAAGTCCAGCTCCGACTGCACCCGCTTCAAACTTCAACCAGCAACTGACTCCAAGACCATCCTCAGCCAACACCCAACCATTGGCTCCCCAAGACATCACTTCAAAGACTACTGAACTTCCAGCCAATCACCAATTCGGGAAAACCCCTTTCCTGCAATGAGGATGACAGAAGGGAATTCCTGTAACCAAAGGCAACGCAAGTAAAACAACTCCAGATTCTGGCTGAACTGGTGCATTTAATATAAAATTTAGCCTCATTGCGAAACTCAATGCGAGGGTTAATTAAGTGATTGATGGTTGTTCAGGTCTATGCAATAGCACATATTGCTATAAACTTGGGATTTCACATTCTCATTCTCTAAACTCATCCTTTCTCTCTTTTTGCAACGTGTGAATGTGTGAATGCGTGTGTTCATGTTAGATTAGTTTATGTCTTAGGTTTATATAAATAAAGTCGTATTTATATTTAAAAGAGAAGTATCTTGTGTTTTGTGCTTACAAGTTAATGTCTTAATCTGCCGATCTTGTTACTGTGCTTATTAATAGTGTGTTCACTATATTTTGGATTTTAATATCCAGTGCAGAGTTGATGTTATACGGCTCGTTCAGTGAATCACCGGCCGACTCAGTGATCAGCCGCAGAACAGTGATTCTGTTCAAATTACCTATAAAATCATAAATGATTCCCTTTGAGCTAAATTAAAATTATATTTATGTATCAAACCCTACATAATATTGGTGGAGAATGCGGGCAGATTAATCTAAATTGTGTTTTGTGCTTACAAGTTAATGTCTTAATCTGCCGATCTTGTTACTGTGCTTATTAATAGTGTTTTCACTATATTTTGGATTTTAATATCCAGTGCAGAGTTGATGTTATAAGGCTCGTTCAGTGAATCGCAACAAACTAAAATAATTTTGCCTTGAATAACATTATTTAATTTAGATTTCAAGATTTTTTGTAGTGTAAGCAGCTCAGTTTTTGAAACCAACCATCACTGCTCTTGTCAGGTCCTGCCATTTTTTTCCGTTTTCAACTCTAGCACTTCGGGGAATGAATGAGCAGTGGATTTACTTATGGAAATCTACCAATTACCGGAGACGGATGTTTTGTTGGGACATCTGAATGTGATGCATTCTGAGAGGTATGCCAGCGAGTAGCCTAAATCCCATAATCCTCTGTGTCTAAGGGCATCTACTCTAATGTGACACATTCTGCATTCTGAATCAAGGACACTGAGATTAACAATACTTCTGACTTTCAAGAAAGATGTAAATGCCACACTCTTGATAACTTTATAAGTAAATAAGCTCCTTTGTGAATATATATATATATATATATATATATATATATATATATATATATTGTATTGAATGTGCACTTGTAGATTACTTCAAATCTTATATTCTTAAAAACTTCAGTTGCAGATATAATATTTAAATAAATAAAAGGCCACTGAGGTATAATTAAAAAGGGAGTGCACTTTCATCACTATGCTTCTTTCTATTTTAGTTCACCATTTTACAAAATGCATATTATATTAATGTCAAAATTAGTTTTGCTTTAAATCATTATGTTGGTAATCTTTTGTCATACTTTAAAGAAGTAAGCTTATTTTGATGTGTATGTCAGTCAACACTTTTCAACAGTGATATTCATGGCGCCTGAAAGTAGTCCCCAGCCAGGTACCTAGTTATAATATAGCTGGGGACTACTTTCAGGCGCTGCGTAATATCACTGCGCCTGCTGCCGCAGCAAAGTTCCTTGATTATTACGCCGGACTGGGAGTATAGTTCCTAATCATATCGGCCTAGAAAATCACAACTTTTCATTTTCGCCGGTCTTAGTACACGATATAACTACAGAAGAGTCAAGTTTTAAATAGGAAAACTATCGAAACTCTTTGGTCATTTTTGAACGCGATGCTACTGGTCTAATCGGATTCAATGATCTATGCTAAGCTATGCTAAAAGTGCTATCGCCAGATCCGGAGATCGGCTGAATGGATTCAAAAACGGTAAAACTCAACTTATTAACTCTGGGGGAGTTGGAGAATGAGCCTATTTCCAAAAAAAGTGGAGTGTTCCTTTAAAGCTACCCAGACCACCAAACCTGTCCCTAAGATACCCATATCCCACCTCAATAGCAGCAATGGTGTTTTGCAATACAATATGAACACAAAAAGTACATTGTACTTATTTTTTGATGTAAGTACATAGTAGTTAAGGCCACCTAATATAAAGTGTGACCCATATATTTAAGAATGTTGGTAACCATATGCTACATATGCTAACTATACATATACTCTACTATACATATAATACAAAATCATGCCTTTTCATTTGCTTGAAATCAAAATAAAAGCTATGTATTTATAAGAAATAAATCCATTATTAAAAATAGGACTCCTCTGTCTAATATTAGTTTTGAATCAGGAGAGAAATATTCAAAGATCAAGGACAGTTTACAAGCGAAAACAGTCCAAAACATTTCCAAATAAACATCAGTGGATTTTGATGAGAGGACAACAGGGGATGGACGTTTTTTACTGAAATAAATCTTATTGTGAATTATTAACAAATTATAATCTGGTATTTTGATGAGAAGTGACAGTTTTAAAGTTAATATGCCTGATTGATTTGCAGAGTTGGGTAGTAACTGATTACATGTAATCTGGATTACGTAATCAGATTCCAAAAATTAAGTACTTGTAATCAGAGTAAGTTACATTTTAAAATACTCGTAATCAGACTACAGTTACTTTTTTATGGATTACATGATTACATATTATTCACACAATAGCAATCAATTATTCATAAATCATTGATTCTACCTAATTTCTCTTTTTCATCTTTTAAATGTTCAACATTGCATCAACTACTGATGAACACATTCATTTTTATTTGAATTACTCTGTAGCTTTTTTAACCATGTATTATTAATTATAACTAATTAAAATGCACATATTCACGTTATTTCTTAGTTACATAATGCAGGCATTCCAAAACTTTTTGTCATCTAAACCTTATTCACCAAATATATTTGCTTTAAGTACCCCTTAGATTTTAAAATAAATATTTAAATAATTAAGTAACACATTTGCATGCTCATGGTTTCTTTGATGTTGATTAATGATCACATTACATGCAGGTAAATAAAAATATTTAACCTTTTTTTAGTAAGTGTTTTATTTAAAACAAAGCCTATAGAAATGCAAAGACGGTTCTCTCCTATACTTATGAATGGGAGAAACTGCAACGCGCAATATGGAGGAATAGTCCCGCCTTCTAAATGAAAAAGCCAAACTTCCCAAAGAAACCTAACTAGACCAGCCAATGCATATGCGCAGTCAAAAGCACGTTATGACTCCGCATGCGCATTGCCTGGTCTAGCCTGAAAAATAAGCTTTTTAAATGCTATTTGAGCATAAGAAACAACATTCTTGGGGCAATTAATTTCAGAATTTTGTTGCTGATTTGACATATATAATTTAATTGTGAGTTCAGCAAGCAGTTTTTGAGATTTCAGGATTCTCCCATTCATTAAAATAGTTCTTGTACGAGCTGCCCAGAGGCGTCGAAAATATGGCTGCCAAGTGAAGAGACTTTCCTCGAAAGGGAGTTCAAATAAATCAAAAAAGAAAATTTAAAAAAGAAAGGGAGTTTGTTTTAAAATGATTTATTTTCATTTAATTTTTTTTTTTATGATTTAATTGTCAGCTTTTCATTAAACTCACAACCCCTCTGCAGTTCCTTTACGAACCCTAGTTTGGGAAACCTTGATGTAATATAATGTTTAATGCACTTCATGTTGTAAATTACAATGAATGGAACAAGTTTTCTTACTCTTTGCATTTTTTACATCATTATGGTACAAGAAAATGCTATTTAAATCAATGTGATAAACAAGTTAAATCAAAAGTAATCTAAAAGTAATCTAAAAGTAATTTAGTTAATCTAAAAGGATTACGTTACTGACTACAATTTTTGTCATGTAATATGGAATCAGTAACGGATTACAATTTGTAAGTAATCTACCCAGCTCTGTTGATTTGTTTCTTACAAATACACAGATTTTCACTTCTCAAGATGTAGTCGTATGGATTACTTATAGATTATTATGATGTTTTAATCAGCTGTTTGGACTCTCATTTTGACGGCACCCATTCACTGCAGAGGATCCATCAGTGAGCAAGTGATGTGATGCTATGTGTTCTCCAAATTTGTTCCAATTAAGAAAGAAACTCATCCTGGGTGGCCTGAGGGTCAAATATTCATTTTGCGTAAAAAATTATTCTAAGTATATTTCTGAAGTATATTTTTTCATGCTGAAGTGTACTTTCTTTTCACAAGGGATAGCTAGTTTTGTATTCATATCTCAGAATAACCAGAGCAACATTTACATCACAGACTTTGCGGTTCACAAAATAGCATGAACTAAGAATAGTTATATGATCAAATCTGCTTCAGTGACACTGGTAAACACATTCATAATGACAGCAGGTGAGGAAACGCACCACAGGTGGGTGGGTTACACAATCTCATCAACAGCTATAATGTCATAACACACTGCAGGTTAGTAGCATTAGTTAGAAAGGTTTTTCTACAAATGCTTACCACATTCTAGGCATTAGGTACTCAATACTGTTAGAAATTACTAATTATAAAAGCGACGGTTCAGCTTTGAATATTACCTGGATGAGCCGTGTTCAAATCCGCAATAATATGACACCTGCGGCCGCATATTCTATATTAACTCACACGCTTTTAGTGAAAGAACTGTTTTACTAATAATACATTCAGCTGAATATTAAACATTGGTATATTTTATCATATTGCTGGTGCTGCTGTATTATAAAAGCCACTTGAGATTGTGTGATACGTTGGCTTTTACTACAACCTCTCATGGCTTATTACTTTATTTGATTTGTATGTGGTTCTTTGGTAATTTTCTCATTAAGATTAAGTGATATTCACTTGTTGTGCAGGAAGCAAAACACATCAGATTAAAAATTCTAGAAGTTATGGGAAGAATTGTCCATCATGTAATGTCCATCTAAGAGTGAAATATTACATTAATATTACATAAGTTGTTCGTACTCTACAGTCTAAGCTACAATCATAAATTAAATCTTTGGTTTTTATAAGAGCCTTTTTTGCAATTAAAGATTGCAATCAAAATGCATGTATACACACACATTAGTGGTTTAGAGCACTTTTCAAACCAATATTAGTCACTTTTGAGAACAGTCAGTCAATTAAGATGCATTGTTGTACCATGTAGGCCTACCAGTGATGTGAGCAAATGAATATAGCCATATCACATTAGTATTACAGGTTACTGAGTGTAATGTTGATATAAGTAATACCACGTTTTTTAGAAGGATTTTTAGTACTTTTTTTTTTTTTTTTTTAAGAAAAATAATATATATCATTGATTACAAATATAAGTAATTCTTGAGCTGCAAATCAGCAAATTGTTTCTGATTTCTGAAGGATCATGTGATACTGAAGACTAGAATAATGATGCTGAAAATTCAGCTTTTTACATTTTAAAATGTATTAAAATAGAAAACAGTCATCTAAAATTGTAAAAATATTTCAGAATAATACTGTGAATTTTATCAAATAAATGCAGCCTGGTGTGCATTATAGAAACCTTTCAAAAACATTAAAAAATCTTGCAGACCCCAAACTTTTGAATAGTAATGTAAGTATATTTGTTTTATTTATAACAATTACTTAATATAAGTATTCCAGTTTATACATGACTGCATTAAAGCATTGTTTAGTTTCCAGCACTTATGACTCTGTTGGCTGTTAAGTGGACACACTCGTGGCAATATATCCTGAACTCTGAGAGACCTTCAGTGAAATGGATAAATGAGAGGAAGCTTTCTATGAATCTGGAATGCAAATATAGACAGGAAAGGGCTACTGGCGGACAGTGGCAAAGAGAGGAAGAAAGAGTGATAGGAAAAGCATTAGAAGAGAGGAAATCATTCAAAACCATGACCATTATACTGTATTATGCAGCGGAGGATCGTTTAAAGTTGCTTATAGGCCTTGACTCGGCCATTGTTATGGAAATGTATAGTTCAGGCATCCTTGGTGCGAAAAAGCTATTCAATCAAATGCAGTCATGTCAGTAGCACTTTGTTAAGGCCAATATGATGATAATTTAGTTGCAAATAGTTTCATTCAGGATTTATTACTTCATCTAACTTGACATTCACATGCAGGAATATAATATATAACTTCTTCCATTTTACAGACAATGTCTCTCTTTAACTGAAAATAATTCCTCATCATTTTCTTGATGTAAATTTCCAGTGCAATCAATACTTAGTTGCTCTGGGCTGATTCATTACGGTAATAATTGTTCTTTTAGCACAGTGTCGATATAGACACATCCCCTCTTGTTACTAATTAGACAGTTTCTCAGAATTCAATGTGTTTGCTGCATGCTTGAAGTTATTCCCACAAGACGCACTGTCAACAACAAATGAAAGCTTCCTCAGCACCAATAGCAACTAACACATATGACTTTATAAATGTCAACCAGTTATCTTCCAATAGCAGGAGAATATCTGCAGCAATTTCAAAACGGCAGCATGGGGTTGAATTCAATTAATTTGGCCACAGCAAACATTTCATTAGATAGTTAGCAGGTGGACACGCAGATGCGAGGTAATTTAGCTACAGTTAGTGTGAAATTGAGAAGGTCTGCGAGACAGATTTATTTCCATCAGACGAGGACCCACTGAGAGCTGGGTATCAGTACGTCTGATAACAGCTGATCGAAATTCTCCACCATAAACAGAGAGGATTGTTTTCGTTTGAAGATATGGAGTATGAAGATTTCTCTAAAGTTGTCTGGCATCCAGCGTAGTTTGTTTAGAGGACTATGAATATGGTCAGGCAGTGTGCGAAGCCAAGATATCACACACAAAAAACTTCAGGAAATCAGGAAAAGCCTAAACAAATCTTCATTATAATACCCATATAATATATTTCCAGTGTGCAAGTAAGCTTGATCTAAGCGAGTTTTTGAATTCTCTTTGAAGGCCTTATAATGTTAAATATTGTAAATCAGATGTTGTGGTAGTGATAAAATGAATAGGCATGCCACAAATTCATCCCAGACATTAAAAGATGAAAGTTTGCTGAAAGTTTGCGTAGATGAGATAATAGATGGAGATTTTTCTTCATCAGAACAGATTTGAGAAATTTAGCATTTCATCACTTACTCGCCAGTGGATCCTCTGCAGATATAATAATCCACAAGTAATCTGCATTAATCCAGTCCATCAATTAATATCTGGTGAAGTGAAAACTGGAAGAACTTTTTCACTGGAGGAAGTGTTATTATACAGATTTTAGCTGGAAGCAGCGGTTAAAACACCTTAATAATGGATTTGTTTCTTATAAATAAGCAGCTTTTAACTTCACAAAACACGAACTAATGGACTGGAGTCATGTGAATTAATTGTGGATTATTGGAATGTTTTTATCAGCTGTTTGGACTCTCATTCTGACAGAACCCATTCACTGCAGAGGATCCATTAGTGAGTAAGCGATGTGATGCTAAATTTCTCCAACTGGCCTGAGGGTGAATTTTTTTTATTTATGGGTGTACTGTTCCTTTAAGAAAATGAAATATTTTTTTTTATAAATATTTATAATCTAAAAAATTATAGCTGTGTTAGATTTTATTATTATAAATCTGCTTACCTTTCTAATATAATGACCATCTTAAGTTCAAAAACAATATTCCAGTTTCACTGTGTATATTTGTGCATACAATCTAGAAAGTTCTTGATACAACCAATTGCAAAATTTGCCACTTGGTAAAAAAAAAAAAATTTTAATTTATTTATTGCTAAATCTATTATGTATAGCTTGGAGAATTGCAGTTTTATTTAAAGATCATGCTTTACAGTAAGAGTGCATGTGAAAAAGCGAGCATGTGAAAGCAGGAGAGAGAGAGAGAGAGAGAGAGAGAGGTGAGGTTGTATGAAAAGCCCTACACATAGCTTGTGCTTGTTTATGCAAATTACTGTCTGCACTCCTTCATTTAAAATGATCCAGGTTCATCAACATTAGAACGAGGTTATAACAAATATATGTCTGTACACACCTGCTGTGATTCTGTTGGAGATGTTGCATTGAGGATTTTATTTATTTATTTTTTCTGTGAACATATGGAAATTGTACTAAATGAATGATTCTTAAAGAAAATTTTACAAGGATCTTTGCACCTGGCTTCACTTTAGTAATGACTTTATTGTATTTATATATTGTTTTGTGTCCTTGCTCTGTATCTTATCCTGTGCTGACACTGGATTTGAGAGAATTGTATTGCTAAGTCTATTTTTATAATAAACGGCTGATAAATTCTTTGAATCTTTATAGTGAATCTGTAAATATAAGACACCAGGATAAATCATAAAGCTGAACCATTGGCTCCTGGGCATCCTGTGCCATATCCTAATTTAACACAGATGGATTGGCCCTGCGCAAACGTCTCAGTTGAAGAGTCGGACTGTCTGCTCCTTGTATAATTGTTTTATCTGGTCACTGGCATCTGGAAATGCATCCTTTCCAAAAACTGCTGCCTACTATTATGGAAATGCCAAGTCTTCTCAAAGCTGTCGAGCATGACAAAAAAATTGGCTTTTAATCTGTTCGAGTGTGAAGCATGAAAAAAAAAAAAAAAAAAGAGATTCTCTGTAACAAAAATACCTAAAAGTTTTCGATTGTGCAATAGTTTGGTGTTTCTTTTGTGAATTGAGCACAATAGTGTATCGTGAACTTAAGGCTATGATTTATTTGACTGCTTCCTGTTGTTATTCTCTGTGTCAGCTTGAGCTGAAAATTGGCAGGTGATATTCTGTCCATCATAAATTTGCCAAAAACTTTGCTTGTTAAACCCGTAGAGGAATAACTAGGGCTTGGAACTCACAATATTATAGCTGATGATTAATTATTGTATAGTTATTAGTAATAAAGATAATCTGTTTAATTGTTTGCTTAATTAATGTCACTGAATATAATCATCATTTCGATATATAAAATATTAAATATTTTCAGTTGGGTTTAGTCTATATGTGTATATGCATAAATGAAAACAAAACAAATATATTATGACTTTTTATCAAACAATTTAGAAGACTTTATATCTGTATTTATGATGTTTTTGATTATGATTATGAAATGCAAACACAGATCTAACCTCAGAATTCTGACTTTATCTTGTAATTCTGTGTTTTTGTTTCTGCCACAAAATAAAAAGGTAATTTCAATTTTTTAAAATCTAAATTCTGACTTAATTTCTCTCAATTGCAAAATTATTTATCTTGCGAGGAAGAAATAAAAATGACCTTTTTTATTTTTCTGTTTATGTCAGAAATGGACTTCCATAAAAATGTGTTTGGAAGTCCACAAAAATCACAGTTATCTCAAATAATTGCAACGGGCCAAGGATGAACTATCTGGAGTGACATACAAGTTTTTTAGTTTGAATAAAGTGTAGCTCTTGAAGTAGAAATGTGCCTTATTTTCCCTTTTCTGAGCACCATGTTTTGAGACATTTTTCAACCTAAGATGTGTAATCAACTTTAAAGGCCACCAGACGTCACATCATTTACTCTGTGGCCTCAAATTAAATTGGCCCGCAGTGCAGTCTATAATAGATAGTTATAGATGGGAAGACATGTTTCATTTCTGTTACCAATAAAGGTTCAGAAAAACTGGGCCAGAAGCAAAGGTATTTGTTCAGCTCGCTGAAAAAAAAAAAACAGTTCTGCCTGTTTGTTATTGCATTCCTGAAGCTCAAAGTTTCTTCTAACAAGTGTTTCTCTCAGGGGTTGCTAGCACTCAACAATAGGGCATATGAGAGTCAGTGAGTGAAAACATTTATTGGCCTGGACTGTAGCATCATGCTTACTGCTGCATGTCTAGTGTGGCCAGGCAAATAGACTGACTGCCTCAACTGATGCTTGTTTGTTTTTGCATTGTTGCGCAGCCACACTCTGTATACATAGCCTTGGTGTGAAGGCAAAACAAGCATTTCGAATTTGTTAACTATCAAATAGGTTTGCAGATATTTCCTTTAATTGTCTCCCATTTACTCAGCTTACTGCCTGGAAGCACACTGTCTGTAGCTCTGGATTAGATTTTATTACAGCTGACTTGTGGGCAGAGCCAAATTCATCTCTTTTATTTGACACTTATATGAATATTGACATTATTAATATGCAGTAATCTTCGCAGTCAGAGGCAATAATAGCAGCCCCTGTAAACAGACTATCACTGAGCGACCAGGACATGCTTGAAATAACACAAAGCCTGCAGAGAACAATCCGGAGCTACACATTAGCTTTGTTCTGTGGTGCTGTGTGAGCACATATTCAATTTAGCAGCATGACAAATGTCTTATTATTCATTACCAGTTAATGGATTTGATATTTTTCAGTACCAGTTAATCAAGCAACATCAGTGCCACTGGGCCTTATGATTTGAATTTAAAGGGGTCATATCATAAACTTTTATTGTTATCATTTTTCATCCTGGTTTTCAGTTATATTGTTAGTAAAGATATTTGCATAGCAATAATTTAGTTTTATTGCCATTTTCCAACCTCTCTCTGATCCTTGGAATGAAATGGCTGGTTACTGCTGTGACGCCAAAGGATCTGCAGAGCGGTAGGTGCTACATAAATTAAGAAACAGTACAAGATGTGGCAGATTTTGCCCCATTTCACTGTTTAGTTCTTTTTGGATTTAGAAATAATATCGCATATCCTGCTTTCTTCCACTGGATGTCAGTGTGAGTGGTCTTCTGTTTAAATGTATTGATGGTATCAAAAAAATCAGAAGATCAGAAAAAGATGCATTTGCAGTCTATTTTCAATACATAATTTTTTTCCCCCACTAAGAGTGAAGTTTTAAGTTCTAAAAGTGTTTTCTCAGAAGTTCAAGGGAGTTTAAAACCAAGCCATGAAGCTGATGATTTAAAACTTGTATTGATGCATATTAAAGGGATTGCTCACCCCAAATTTAAAGCTCTCATGTCATTGCAAACTTTCATTTTTTTTAATGCTGTACACAACAAAAAATATTTTGAAGAATGATTAACGGTTTTGTCCAAAGAATAAAAGTCAACACAAAGCTTCAAAGCTCCAAAAAGGATATAAATGCAGTGTAAAATTAATCCATGTGGTATTTTTTCATTCTTCTGAAGTACTATGATTACTTTGTGTGATGAACAGATTTAAATTTAATCTTTCACTCGAAATTGATCAATGCCAGTATAAACAGACTACATCAAATAAGGCGACGTGAAGACGTCAAACCTCATTGGTTGTTACATGATGTCATTAGTGCAGAATTTTTATTTTTGGATGAACTTTAAGCCTTAAGGTGTGGCAACATTTGTCATTGCTTGGCAAAATTTCACAGGCAAAATAGTCATTTCATTTAATCAACATGTTTTGGAGTTTTGCGTGAGGCCGAAAAAGTTCAAATTGGTCACCAATTTGCCACACTGAACAAGAGAAAGGGCACTTTTGAAGGGACTTATGTGTTAGCAGTGCTTCATAGACGGCTGTGCTGATGTTGACAATGGACCTTTTTTAAAAAATTAGCTGAAAAGGGGTCATATAAAACACTATTATTTACATGCTGATGTTCACTTGTATTCAGGGCCGTCAAAGTGCAAAGTAGGGTAGCAATAATTTAGTTAATTTGTCTATTTTCCATCCGCTCTCTGATCCTCTGAATTAAATGGCTTGTTGCTGCTGTGACTTTTAAAATCCAGAAGGATCTGCAGAGCTGTAGGTGCTACACACATTAAGCTGGTTGGACAAAGTTCCCAAAACTTCCTATCTCTTATCAGAAACTATATTAATGTCCCATCCACCTCTACCAACAACAGAACTGCAACTTTGTCGAGATGTGGGCTGCAGAGTCAGCAGTATGTTTTCCATTATTTAAAATCATTCACATTGCCTATCTAACAGCAGGCAATTACTCTGACATGAATGAAATCACTTTCCAAAACACAGCAGTAGCAATCTATTCACTGCCATAATTTATGACTGTTTTCTGTGTGCATCTTTATTACAGGGCTTTCATACGGAAATGAAGAATGACAACATTAATTTCAGATGAAAAAAGGGATTAAAAAGAGAACACCTTGCTGCCTTGACAACCACTTCCCAAACTGCCTGTCAATATCATTTGACTTCAGGGAGCTTATACGTGTCTTAATGCTCATGACAGAAGACCAGTCCTGGGAACTCCACGTCTAAGACAAATGTTTAGGTGGGAGTGAAAAAGCAGTGGTATCTGTGGAATATACAAACAGGTTTCTGGGGAAAGTGTGTCAGCATAGATTGAAATATAAATTCAGGTTGGCGTCTGGAAAGGGAACATTGCTGGCAGCTCCTCAATCTGTACGCTGCTGGATCAGATACTGTCATTTACACAACCAGACCCTCGGGTCTTGGCACCATGTGCATTACATCTTAAGGCAGGACTTGTACTTTATTTTTAAAGGGACAGTTCACCCCAAAATTCTGTCATCATTTACTCACCCTCGTGTCATTCTAAATGATTTTCTTTTTTTCCGCAGAGCACAAAAGTAGAATGTTTAAACTGTTTTTGTCTATACAATGAAAGTCAGTGGCATACAAAACAACACTGGGCCCCACTGACCTTCATTGTACTGTATGGACAAAAAACACTGAGATATTTTTGAAAATATTTTATATATTTTGCAAAAAAAAAAAAAAAGAAGTTAATGCTGGTTTTGAAATGAGACAAGGGGGAGTAAATGATGATAGAATTTTAGTTTTGGGTGTATTACCCCTTTAAGACTTAACATTCCGTACGAATAAAAGCATTCATACTGGTATATTCATTAAGAGCATAGTGCATGATGGAATTATATTTTTACTTTTCATCTTCGCCTTTTATGTAAAGGCTCATAAAGTCAGACTTTAGTCAAGGTTATGTGTCACTATCGTCTGAATAACGTGGGCAAATTACCACCCACATTTCTACAGTTTGCTTTGCTTTTCTCAGCATAGTAACACCGCAATATATCATATAATTTAAAGGTTCAAAAAGGCCTTTTTTCATATTCAGTGAAGTGCCAGCCAAAATATCATGTTTCTGTATGACTATCCTCTGTTGATGTTTACTGCCTAGAAAATCATATTGATGGCTCAGTTGGATTGAAAAGCTTTCATGTAAAAACCTCAGTCGATCTGATTGAGCTTGATCTGAATGAAATGTCGATAAGAGTAAACCTGAAATAATCAGCTAAATCTGAAAATTAAAACGTTATTGAAATCCAATTTTAATTATTAAAAAGTTGTTTTTCATTTAAATCTTAAATTGTATTGTATTTATTCATTTTGTTTAATTTGTTATTCTTAAAGTTCAATTTTAACATTTAAATTAAAATCTTTTTACCAGTATAGATTACAGTGTATCCCTAGCAGTGTTGTATTTGGTTGCATTTTATTTTGTGATTCCAGTGGAACAGAGAGCATTCGGATGAGAAAAAGAAAAATTGCATGTGTATGGCAGCTATGTGCGGGGCAATGCTCCATGCCTCAACACTGTAGGAGCCACTGCTGGAGTAAACGTTAACAGGCCCATCCAGTCTGAAACAAAGCCAGTGTGTGTTTTTCTAGCACTGAGGCTCAGACCCAGATGAGACGGGATAATTTGCTGCACCATCTGAGCATTTCAGCCTGTTTGCATGGCGTTGCAGACATGACAGATAGTCAACCATCCTCATCACAGGAACCACTCTCATGTAAAAAGCGATGACAAACCACCCTAAACATTGGGTTATAAATATCATATTTCATCCCTTTCAACATTCAGGCACCAGTCTCCTCTCATATAAACAACATCAAACTCGATTTGCTGCCTTTTCTGACTCTTACTAATGCAATTGGATATTTTGCCCTTATTTAATTTTCAGGGAAAGTAAATCTCCAGGCCCCTCAAATGGCCAAGTTCATGTTTCTTTGTCTCTTTTCAGAACAATTATCTTCTCATCTGATCCTCGGAGAGCCCGTGGCAGGATGATACAGATATCTCAACTGTAATCATGACATATATCTTCACTAGTCAATATATATATATATATATATATATATATATATATATATATATATATATATTATTTTTTATTTTTTCCCCAGAACTCCCCTAGCAATTATTGTGAGCAGAAATTTATAAATGTCACACATTTAGGGTGTCAGTATTTATAACGTTTCTCATATAAGTTTACATACCACTTGAAGAATTTGCAAGATGTTTATCAAAACATTCACAAAAAAATGTCATTCAGATTTTTTTTTTACCACAAAAAGGAAGCAATTTGACATAACAGATATTTAAATACATCTCAAATTACACATATTATCCTGTTTAAACATTTACATACCAATGGTTCTTAATATTTTGTGTTGCTTCCTCAGGCATCAGTTGCTGCATTCACACATTAAACTGGTAAATTACCGTAAAATTGTTGGATTGACTTTTCTGGTAAATACACCATATCTGCTGTTCACACAAGCAAAGACTTTCTGTCTTTTTGTTAAGATGTTACACTTCAGCACAAAAATACTGGTACATTGTGATGTCAATAATCGGAAATGACCTTTATAGGCTATAGTTTTCTTTATTTGATTCCTGAATGAGGAAAAGCACTTAAGTTTCACTGTCCAATATTTACTTCTGAGTGATAAGCCTAGAGGGTTTCTTCATTGGAACAGAAATGTAGCATTGCGTCACTTGCTCACCAATGGATCCTATGCAGTGAATGGGTGCCGTCAGAATAAGAGTAAAAATGCTAAGTTTCTCCAATGAAGAAACAAACTCATCAACATTTTGGATGGCCAGAGAGTGAGTACATTTTCAGCAAATTTTCATTTTTAGGTGAATTGTTCTCTTAATCTCTTATTTACAAAAAATGAAAATAAATAAATAAAAGTCATAAAAATAAAGAACCCCCCAAACAACAGCTAAACTGATTCTGCAAGGGGCAGAATCATATCTGCAATATGTCTCTCTAAACCCAAGCTAGAAAATGGAAAGCTATTCCTGGTGTAGTCCTGAACTCTAATTTAATATCCATGCAAAAAGAAAATTCCCTGCATGGCTATACGATTTAAAATCAAGCTTCTGCTGAATTAAATTAGATCCGGCATGCTCAAATGGCCGATTGCTTCGAGACAACAGGGAGATTTCTTGGACTGTAACAAGGTGACGGCAGTCCAATTTGATTAAGTTTGACATTTGATTGATGTATGCTGTGCTGTTAAGCTTTCTGAAGCTCCTTGTCCTGCCTAACAAGAATTATCCTTCTCTTAGTGACGGTAGCTCTCTGAGAGGTGCGTGTACATCGAGATAGATATCCAGACATTAATGGCTGGAGTTAAATGTGTGTCTTTCTCTTAACAACTGCTCCTCTATGGAAAGTGTATTTATATGGACATAGAGGTTCTCAAGTGACGGGATGTGGCCCAATAATGGGTCCCAAACTGTCCTGATCTATGCCAAATGCAAATAATAAAATGCATATATAATAAAAATTAAGTTTGATTTTCAGGAAATTTGTTTTTAAGTGAATAATTATTAAACTAAAGAACTTTGGTACCGTGTTGGGCTGCTCCGTGATGTCCAAAGTAGAATCGGAAACCAGTTTTTTTTTTTTTTTTAGTTAACAGTGTTTCAGTTATCTAAAACAAACTATCAAACTTCAACATCGTAACTTGCCTGTGTTTGTCATAATTGCAGTGGGTTTGAACATGTTGCATTCAAAGGTCACTCCATAATGTTCCTGAGCTCTCAAATTTGCTTTTAAGACTAAATATCAATTTGAAATTTACCACCAGAGAACAAAATTAAATGTCCTTCACAGTACTAAAGGTATCTTTACATGCCATTTAAACTCTGAAAGGCAGCAATCAGAGGGGAATGGTACGGCTGCATGAGACAAATTGGTTTGTTTTGTTGGCTGGTGCTCTTGCTGAGTCCTGCTTGGAATCCAAATCGCACCTGGGCCAGGCACAGATATGAACACAAATCTCACTAAGAAGCACACTGCTAGAAACTTTCCTTTTCTGATAGCAAGCTTCTTGACTGTCTACACAGCATGTGCCACGGGAGATTTGCTGTTTCACTATAGAACAAAATACATTTACAGTTTTTATGTAACATAAATGTTTATTTTAAGCTGCAGATGGTGGTGGATCTGACCTTGAAAAGATGATGAAATGTTTGAGAAACACAGTAAGCCACACAATAACTTCTTTTTTTTTTTTTTTCATTTTGATGAATATTGCATTCATAAACTGTTATTAAAACATTGCTGTACAGTGGTATTTGGTCAGAATCAGGGCTTTAGACTAAAAAGGCATTGAGAATGCACTGATACTTTTGAATTGTTGTCAATATGGAAAGACTGCTATAATTTGGGTATTTATCAGCCCATATTAACCAGTCAAACCTCACTTGGCTAAAATGCTGAATCAGTCGCACCTGGCAGAAATAAGCCGATCAGAGTCATATTTTTGCAATCCATTCAACAAATTAAAGTAATCGAATTTTCAGTTTCTACTCCATAACCTTGATTCACTTAAAAAAAAAAGGAGTCTCTATATTTCAGTCAATATCCTGACATTTAAGCACCACGCAGTAATTCATGCGCTACACTGAGTGTAACTGCAATTAAACTGTCAACAACAGCTCTTTGAAAACTTCTGAGCACAGCAATTTTTTGGGGTGGAAAAAAGTTCTTAAATGATCTGACATTTCTAGCTCATGCAAATGGTTGCTATTGAACAAATGATTGCCAAGAGCAGGCGGGTGCCCAGGGGCACAGCTGCCCATGTGTTGGGGGGCATGAAACACAAACTTTGACGCCCTCACTTCTCAATACAGTCACATAGTCAGAAGCCCACAGGCAATTTATATGGCCTTTCATGGTCTTTGAACATTGAAAACTATATACAATATCAACAACATTAAAATAAGAAACACAAAATAGAAAAAGAAAGAAAGAAAAAAAATCAGTAAATGTGGTTTACATCAGCAAGGAGTCATTTTTTTCTGAAGTAAATCTTTCAATATTAATCAATCGAAAAATAAAAAAGTTTTTTTTATTACTGTATGCATTATTTCTAAAGAAATGAATAAATATTGCCTTTTGGCCTTTTTTGTCATTTTATGTCATTTACATGTCAGGTGTTAAAACAAGCCATATAGAAGAAGAAAAAACAGTAGAACAAAATAAAGAAAGCTAATTCATAGCATTTTGATAAAAGAGTTTGGTTAAGAACTGCAAATGGTCAGGCTTGTGTCTTGGGCAGAGATATTATAGTTAATTAAAACCATCAAAAAAATCCTTTACTTGCAATAAAATAAACTTTAACTTGAATTAAAATGTACAAAAACTTATTTTATTTTAGCTAGTTGCCAATGAGACATTTAGTTTAACTTGATGTACTAAAATAACAAAAACTGAAAAAATAAATAAATAAATAAATAATAAAAACATTTATCAATTAAAATGTACGTATTAAAAAAAAAAAAGACAAACCCAACAAATGTACTAAAACTTTTACAATTAAAATATAAAAACATAAAATATACAAAATATAGAAAATATAAAAATAACTATAACATTTAAAAATGAATGCAAATTTTAATGAAAAAATGTAATAGTATCTCAGTGATACTAAAATAGCACTGGTCTCAAGCATACCTGTACCCTAAGATTTATGTCTTGGAAACATCTGGTTCGTAAAGATGGATGGAAACTCTAACACAAAGTTTCGGTTAATTTCTTTTGTGTTGTTTCAAAATGATCTTCAACTGTTGCAAAATGAGCAACAAGCAAATAGCCAGACTGAAAATGCATATAAACCCATTGTTCAAAATTGTTGCATACCGCTTTTTGTGCCCCAGGCAGTGCACCTTCTTTTACCACCAATGGCATTTTGCTCATTTTAGCCTGTTGAACAGTTTTCTGTTATCAGCTTGATGGACTAAGTGGGATGGAAAATGTGGCCTATCACTGCTAAAACATCTCTCAGCAGGCAAAGTGTGGTCATTTAACTGTCGATGTGATGCCCCATTCCTTCTTAAAGCCTCAGTGGTGTGGGGTGAAGGGGATAGAAGATAGTCTTTGACCTGAGAGTGTGTGCATAAATTCAGATTTTAATGTGGGTTAACGGCACTGCTGGAGCATTACAAACAGAGCAAAACCTCTCACTGTCCTCGTCACGTGGGACTGATTCCCTTCTCCCTCTTATTTAATCCTGAACAAAGAGTCATTTGGGCTCCGGAGACAAAGCTTTGTGTTAAAGTGTAGCACTTTGAATCCTCCTTGAGGATTAATTAACGTGTGACCACAGTAAAATTGGAACGAGTTTATCTGCATCTGAAATAAAGCTTCCGCAATAGGGTCGTTGTAATGTGGTTCCATAACTGGCAGAGTGAAATGCTTTTCGAACAGTAGGATATAGAAAATCTCTTGATGAATAAATATGTATGACTCATTGGAACTTGTCATTGACGGTAATGGAATAAAGAGATTACAGTTATGATTTTGCATAAGTGCTCCATACTTATGGAGCAGCATTAGTGTTGGTGGTGCTGCAGAAAGCAGACATCCAGGTCTGATTGCAGAATAAACAGGAACAGACCAGACCAGAAGAGAGATGAATTGCATATGGACTTCAAATTTTACTTGCACTGTTGCACAGAAATACTGTTGCAGGTAGCTATGTACACTCTTAAAAAAAAAAAAAAAGGTTCTTAAATGGTTCTATGGCAGGGTGTATGGTTCCATGAATAACCTTTTATATCCAAAGAACCTTTCCATTGCACAAAAGGTTCTTTGTAGCACAGAAAGGTTCTTTAGACTAATGGCTCTTCACACTCAACATGTTGTAAATATTATTATTATTTTTATTTTTATTTTTTTGGAAGGTGAGCTAAATTGTCCTGTCTGGTCCAGAACTCATTCCAGACTAATTTTCTATTAGCTGTGTTCAATTACAGTGCAATATAAAGTATTAATTTAGAGTTATATAAATAGTGTTTATTAATTTAAAAAAGACCAGTAGATCAGTCCTTTTATATCTACCCATATGGAAAGGTAATATATTCACATATATGTGATTTTATGAAATTATATTCATGCCTCATGATTTTTAATCAGTGTGTTTTTGCAATGCAGCAATGCATTTTGTTTCTACACTACGTTTACCATTTTTAAAGCTATTATTATATTATATTATATTAATTATATTATATTATAGATCCTATATTCTCATTCAATTTAGGCCTACTATCCACTTAAACAATATGTCATCAAGTTTCAGGACAAGTTTCTAATTTTATGTACCAATACTATTTATGTAAACGCTGTGTAACTTTCATGTGTTTGACGGGCGCCTGTGTTGAACATTCGAGGCACATTTAAACTGGAGTGGAGGGAGTTTCCATGGAAACGGGGCGGCAACTCAGCTGACAAGTAGCAAAAAAACTCTGTCTCTCACTGTTGTTTTTACTGCTTTCAGTTAAGTTTATTCCATAAATTACACAAATAATAAATACAACTGTTCCTGACACTTTCTTACATGTAATTGACACACTTCTGTTGAATATTTACTTTATAGAAATGGTTCAGTGTCATCAGAAAACATTCTGTTAGCATCACAACCGTGAGCTAACTATAGAGGCTAACTATTAGAGGTAAGCTAGCTATAGATTTGAGCTTTTATTTATGAAAGTTTGGGATTTTAATCACATATTATGTGTAGATGAGTGATTTTTATAGCTTTGTAAATGTTTTGCTGTCAATTTGTTAATGGATGAATTGAAATAAGCTAATTAATCTAACCTAAAAGTATGCACTGTACTGTTAATCCACTTACATGAACTAAAATGGGCTGAAGCTAACGTTATTTAAAACACGTTTTTATCTTTCATTGTAGACAAATATTGATAAAAATTGTACTGTGATTTTAGGAGTGTCAGAAAAAACCCTCTAATGCTGCTGATAGAGATATAGGAAACACAGGTGATCTGAGAAAGCTTATTAAATTACTTTATATGCATTTTCGCAATATATTTCACCTATATCATCATGCATCTTTAAAACCTAAAAACGTAAATTCTCGTTTCTTAAGATTTTTTGTATGTTCTTTACATTATTCTTTCTCTTTTCTGCATTTCACCTCTGCTGTAGTTTATTTCTAATAAACCTGACATTGTATACTACATATTGTTGGCTCTGTCACAGATTGTTTATGTTCCTATATTTTCCATGCTGATGGAGGGGACCTCTTGTTGAAGAACATCTCTAGATGACACTAAGAACCATCTGACTAGTAAGTAAAACCTCAAACATTCAAAAGTTTATCAGATATGAAAAATATATATCAAATAAATATAAAATATTTTTTGAGTCCTCTATGTCTTACAAGGCCATCTTGTTTAATACTGCATTGAGGACACTACAACCAAGGAGGTACAACATAATTCAAAGCGAGACACAGATGATACTAAAAAAGTTCTTTGAAATGAAAATGTAATAATGGTAAAACAGAACTGAGTACTGTGACTGTGCCTCACTTCAAAGTGTAACAGTCTGTAATGGTCATCATCTGCCATGCCAGATGGATGGTGAAGGTGGGAATTATAAGTTTGATTTTCTAAACTTTAAATGTAGTAAAGTGTTTGTTCAAGTAGACTTTGTTGCTTGTGGAAACCTCACACAAGCCTGAAAGGTGCTTAAAACTTAAAATCGTATTTGCACTCTTAAAAACTGTTCACCAAAGACAAAATTTCAGTCTGGCAGAATTTTCTGCACACTTTACCACCAAGATCAAAATGAGCATTGTGAATGTAAAAGCTTCACATTACATTTATAACAATCATTGTTAATGTTTGAATTGTATTTCAGGGCTGATCATGAAGACAGATAATCAAGAGATACTGTGACAACCTGGACAGAATTCAGCTCCAGATCCACCCTCCACACCAGACTTCTCACTCACAAGGACTGCTGTCTACTAGCATATTATGTGCTCTCTTCAGAGTTAGGTGCTTGCAGATATTGCTTGATTTTTAGATATAATGAAAACTATATCATATATATATATATATATATATATATATATATATATATGATATATATATCTTTTGAAATAATGGTAATTTTAGATGACCTTTCGGAAGTAGTCTATTTAATTATTAATTATCTATAACAACATTAAATATATTTCACATTTTCTTTAAACCTTCTTGGATATTAAGACAGACACCTGCAATTCCGGCCAAATTAAAGATATAGTTTTTATTAGATAACTTTACATTCAATTAGTTTTTAAAAGGTAACTTTACATTCTTATAGACTCTACACCGCTTACATTTCTTTTCAGGAGCACTTGTGATTAGGAACACCTTCTGATCATTGAGAGAAATTAACCTTCTCAAAGATGATATTTGACTCCTTAAAGGTTTTTTTTTTTTTCACCTTTGTAATGCCTCTAACTTTATTATTTCATCTTTTGTGCCAAACATTTTTGATTTATAAACTTTTATCAAAAAATGTAATTAAACAATAAATTCAGTTAAAATAATAAGATACATTCAGGAAGAATAAGTTACTAGTCAAATGAAATCAGCATCAACAATTCATATCTGCAAGGCACAGAAGAGCACAAATGTGGCATTAAGGAATATTTACAGACTTTTTGACAAGACTCAGAGGTGGTATTAATGCATTTCATAATAACAATGTTATGAAATTAATGTTTCAAATACAAAGTTTTTAATTTAGAAACATTAAAGGATTTAAATGACTCAATTTATACTTTAAAAACGAAACTGAAACCGCCAGTAGGTGGCAGCAAGTCACTATCTTTGTCACTGAATCATTCATTCAATCGATTCGTTCAAATGGATGATTCATTTAGGAAGGAAGCAAATGACTCTCTTTATGAATTGGTCATTGAAACATTGACTCACTAGATTTGTTCAAAAGGAAAGATTCATTCATAAACGAAAGTAGCGCTGTGTTTGCTTGGAGATGCGCAGCGGTTAATCTGTGATTTGTTTGGAACTATTTTCAGTTACCTCGTCCTGCAATGTTTTTACCTGTATTTTCAGTAGGTGGGAGCAAGAGACTGTCGCAATGAATTAGTTAACCACTGAAAGAATACTATGACAACGATATCACTTTATGGATATACAGCAAATGTGGGGGGAATTATGATTCACACTGGTACACTTATGAATAGATGTATTATAGCAAACTTTCCCTTTGAAAAGACGTGCTAGCTGAGAGGAGTTTTGTCAAAGCTGACTAAAAGTGATCGAGGGTGGACAATTTCAACGAACTTGAACCTGTGATATCTTCTTCAGGGCGTAAAAGGAAAATAAAAGCTTAAACATATTCACAGTTCCTTGCAAAAGCAGCGCGTTACAATGGTGAGGGAAAAACTCTGTGTATTGTGTGTAATCACATCCATAATCTATGATCAAAACAAAAACAACGTTTGTCAGACATGGAATGTGGAGTTATCTACTTTTGCTATAAAACAAACTTTTAATATGTAATAAAAACATACTTTCAACGAACTTTAATTTTGTAAATTACCTGTATTTGTTTAAGTTATTATTACTTAATTAAAACAACCCAACTGCAGTTTGACTGATGTTACTTGGATTTGATTTCTGAAAAAAATAAAATATAAATGGCGTTATCGGTTTTTGCAAATTAACTCTTAATATATATATATATATATATACAGGGCTGGAAATGGGGTGGGGGGGAGTACTGGGAGTGAATTTCGAAGGGGGACGGAGTCTCATTTCCAACTGGTTAGGTTTATTTGCAGATTAAAGTGATTTATATATTTTATCCATTCAAAAGACTACGAAAGCGATCCCAGTTTTGCACATAAACCTAGCGCAATATATTTGTGTCTATGGTTAGCTGCGCAATGCCATCTTTTGTGATTGGCCATAATACCTGCAGACTGCAGCCAACAGAAATGCTTCTCTATCGGTGCGCGTGCTGCTCCTCACAGCACAGATTGTGAAAGCAGACTGCAGATTTTGTTATTCATTCAGGGGCGCGGGAAGTGGGGGTGCTGTTATGCAATAACCTGCAATGTTTTTTTGTTTTTTTGAAAAAAGAAAAAAAAAAAGAAAAGATTTTTGCATATGATTTCCAATGAATTATTGGAAGTGGGTTGGTTAAGGGCCTGATTAGCTGATGCATTACAATGCTTGATTCAAGTTCAGTAGGGGAGCATGTGAGCATGTGATTAGTTGAGAAATTGTGCATAGTTAATGATGACTCTTAAATATTTAAATACAGTGTGTTGAATGCCTACTAAGACTTGCATATTTGTGCATAATGTTTTGACCCTGGATGCTTACAGAAGGATAATATTTCATTTATGTGCCAGACACATCATAAGCATTCATAATTTTGTTGGTTCATGTTGAACTGGTGTTGATAAATGTACTCTTTATATTAATAAGTCAATTTATATTGTCACTGTTTTTAAGTTACATTGTCTGGAGAGTTTTCCAGTTTTTCAGTGTCCAAATTTTGTTTGTATTCTATTGATTATGAAGGGGCAAATTATAATCTCGATACTGAAAACATTTACATGTGTGGAGATTTAATTTATTTACGTAAAGTTGAGTAAACGGGAATATATTCTATGAAACATGTTTAAGTTTATTTTATTGAATGTTTTAAAATATATTTGCATTTATAGAAATCTAATATATTTACATGTACAGAAATGTAATATGTTAAAAAAATATTAGAAATTAATATATGGACAAATATTGCAAATTAATATATTTACAAAGTCTGACATCTAAATGTAGGCTATTTACATATAAAGGAAATTAATATATGTAAATTTTTCCAATAAAAATATATTCACATGTATTTAATATATGTGAAAAATATTAAAAGCAGCCAAAATCTAATATTTAAATATATTTTATATATATATATATATATATATATATATATATATATATCAAAATATATTTACATATATTGTATAAAATATATTTTCTTCTATTTGAATTTAAGATATTTAAATATATTTATTAAAATATAGCCTATATTTCAATCTATGAAATATAGTGTAATATGTGTAACGAAGCCAACAAGACGTGAGACATGCGGATCCATGTGCGAGCTTTATTACAAAGGCGTGGTCAGAAAACAAGCAAGGGTCAAACAGTGGCAAACGGGTATATCACAGGCAAGGCAAAGAGTCATCCAAAACGGGCAAGAGTCAGTCGACAGCGAACAATATCCAAAGGGGCTAGACAAGAGAGGTAAATCCAAAACGTAAGCAATAGTCCAGGCAGGGGAAAACACAATCCGAAACAGGCAAGGCAAAGCAAGGCAAGGCAAGGCAAGGCAAGGCAAGGCAAGACTAGGAAAACTATCAGGGGCTCTGTAGAGTAGCTAAAGCTAGGGGAGCGATAAGCGCATACAATACTCGGCAGTGAGGGAGAGAAAATCCATGGCTTAAGTAAGTTGTGCAAATGGGAATCAGCTGTGTGTGATCAGTGCATTGAGCTGTGTGCGTATCATCAATGCAATGTATGATGGGAACTGTAGTCTGGAGGTGACGTGCAACAGTTAATGTAGTGCAAGAGTAACTGTGGTGAGTGAGTGTCCTCTGGTGGTGAGTGAATGGAAGTTCACAGACCGGATTCATGACACAAGAAAGAAACAAAACATGCACAGACCCAAGGATTGAGGCAGGGAACATGGGAAGTCTATCAATATTTTCTCTGGTGGTAACGGAGCGGGTAGGCAGTCCATAACTAAAAACATTGGTGGGAAGGGGACAGACAAACTGTTCATTAAAGATTTCTTTGGCAGTGACAGACAAGACAGACAGTTCACAATCAGCCACCGTGGCTGGCTCAGAACGGGGCGAGAGTTCAGAGATGGCCTCCTCGGCCAGTTCAGAGCAGGGCAAATGTTCAAAAGCGGCCTCCGTGGCTGTGACAGAACAGAATGAGAGTTCAGGGACAGCCCTTCTGGCTGTGACAGAACAGGACGAGGGTAGGCAGATGGCCTCCATAGCCATGACAGGGCAGGACAAGGAATCACAGATGACCTCCATAGCCGTGACAGGGCAGGACAAGGAATCACAGACGAATACCATTGACACCTCTGGAGGTTCTGCAGCAGTTGCCGCCACCTCTGGAGGTTCTACAATGATAAACTCCAGACACAGGAAGAGTTCATTAAATGTCTCTTTGACCGCAACACAACAGGCTGACAGTACATTGATGGGCGCCACCCTCCTACAAGGAGCTGACAGCAGCGAGTGTCACTACCCCAAGAGGTTCTGCAGCATCAGCCGCCACCTCTGGAGACATCACAGTGGACGTCGCTACCTCAGGCAGTTCTGTGGTGGTGTACGCAGCCCAAACGCAACACAAAGCAATCCTCATCATGTGAAATGCTTCAGACAGGGGAATTAGTGCAGGAACAGGAGGGTTCAAGTGAGCTGATTTGGGGATACCAGCTGCACGTGCAGACACCAGTGGTGCAACCCTCACACTGGATACCAGACCAGGATGCTGAAGGACTGACCTTGAATATCTGGGTGTGGCAGACAGGACGTGCTGTGACTCTGGACGATCAGCGGAGACGTGCTGTGACTCTGGACGATCAGCGGAGACGTGCTGTGACTCTGGACGATCAGCGGAGACGTGCTGTGACTCTGGACGATCAGCGGAGACGTGCTGTGACTCTGGACGATCAGCGGAGACGTGCTGTGACTCTGGACGATCAGCGGAGACGTGACGTGAATGGGTGATCAGCTGAGACGTGACGTGACTTGACACGTGAAGATCAGCTGCGACTTGGCTTGACTCACGAAGAGAAGCTGTAACTTGGCTTGACTCATGACTATCAACGGTAGCTTGACTGGATTCACGAAGATCAACTATAACTGGACTTAGCTCTTTAAGATCAACTGTGACTTGACTCTTTAACTTCAACTGTGACTTGACTTAGCTCATGACTGACAGCCATGACAAGACAGGGTGTTGTTGTGTGCGCCATTTTGCGAACGGGCTTCGCTGTCACCGCCACTTTGTCTGCTCCAGTATGGCTGCTATCCAACGAGAGAGTGCGGTATTGCTTTCCTCCGCAACACCCACAGTGAAAGCTGAACCAACAGACCACAGAACATAATCCAAAAAACTACTCAGTGACGAACAGGGACCCTTATGAATCACTTTTGATTTTAAAGGCTGATTAAGGCCATCACAGAAAAAGTCTATTAACATACTGTCCGATAATTCTGAGCCATTAGCCAGAGCCAAATATTCTGCAATGTAACCCTCGAGTGACCGTGTGCCCTGCTTTAGCGCTAGCAACAAGATTGCTGCCTCCATATCTGGCCAATGTTCGTCGGAAAAGCTGCTGGATCCTTGGGTGGCCGAGTATTCTATAACGAAGCCAATGAGACGTGAGACATGCGCATCCATGTGCGATATTTATTACGAAGGCGTGGTCAGAAAACAAGCAAGGGTCAAGCAGTGGCAAACGGGTATATCACAGGCAAGGCAAAGAGTCATCCAAAATGGGCAAGGGTCAGTCAACAGCGAACAATATCCAAAGGGGCTAGACAAGAGAGGTAAATCCAAAACGTGAGCAATAGTCCAGGCAGGGGAAAACACAATCCGAAACAGGCAAGGCAAGGCAAGGCAAGGCAAGGCAAGGCAAGGCAAGGCAAGGCAAGGCAAGGCAAGGCAAGGCAAGGCAAGGCAAGGCAAGGCAAGGCAAACTATCAGGGGCTCTGTAGAGTAGCTAAAGCTAGGGGAGCGATAAGCGCATACAATACTTGGCAGTGAGGGAGAGAAAGTCCATGGCTTAAGTAAGGTGTGCAAATGGGAATCAGCTGTGTGTGATCAGTGCAATGAGCTGTGTGCGTGTGGTCAAGTGCAGTGGATGATGGGAACTGTAGTCTGGAGGTGACATGCAACAGTTAGTGTAGTGCAAGAGTAACTGTGGTGAGTGAGTGACCTCTGGTGGTGAGTGAATGGAAGTTCACAGACCGGATTCATGACAGTATGGGTATTACATCTATTTTAATGCTGTTTTTTCACTAAAAAAAATTATTAGGCTTGTTATTTAACAAAAGCAAAGTTTAGTATAAAAAATACTGCGATCATGTTTTAAAATGAAATAAAAAGGCTGAGGTATACAAAATCTTAAAATATAAAAGTGCCATGTTGTCCCATTATCATACATTTTGCACCTTTATAAATTATAAAATTTGAACTACAAAATGAGTTTCACATTGGTGAATTAATAAAGATTTAATGAGATTTTAAGTTATGTAGTGTTCCAATTCTAGAGGTTTATATATGTAAATGCTGCGTGACTGTGACGTGTTTTAATGCATGTGCGCCAAACATTTGATTTCATTCAAACACCAGCACGGAGGGAGTTGCCATGGAAACGAAGCGACAACACCAACTGACAACATGTGCAAAACTCTGTCTCTCACTGCTGTTTTCACTGCTTCCAGGTGAGTTCAGTCCCTAAAATCACACAGATATCACATACAACTGTTCCAGACACTTTCTTACATGTAATTTACACGTTTCTGTTGAATATTTACTTTATAGAAAAAGTTTACAGTCTTCGAAAAAGTCAGCATCTCAATCGTTTTCAGGCAAGGTAAGCTAACTCCAGGCCTATAGCTTGAGATCTTGTTTATGAAAGTTTGGGCTTTTAATCACACCTTTACGTGTAGATGAGAGATTTTGAGAGCTTTGCTGTCAATGGTTTATTGGAAGTTATCCAAACTTACGTTAGCCTAATATGTGCTGGAATGTTTATCGTGACATCACTAACGGGTTCAAACGCGTTTTATCTCGCATGGTAAACAAATATTGATAAAAATTATTCTGTGGTTTCAGGAGTGATAATATAATCTCTCTACCACAGAAGAGAAGAAGATTTCAAAATTTCTGAAGGGAGCTGCTGACAGAAACGCAGGAAACACAGGTGAGCTGAGAAAGCTCAATACATGCATATGAATTTTGTACAACATGTTTTCTTGTATCACCATGCATCTGTTATATTACAGTTATTTTACGAAGGTTTTGACATCCAAACCTGAGTGACACAAAAATTTAAAAACATTTATTGTAATTCGGTTATTTTAATAAATTGGTTTTGTGTGTGTGTGTGTGTGTGTGTGTATATATATATATATATATATATATATATATAAAACCATTTTATTTTCTGCATTTCGCTCCTGTTCTAGCTTGCTTCCTTTAAAGTCGGCATGAAACGGAAGTAGCGATTGTCTTTTTTTCTGTACTGTGACGTCTATCTGAGTGAAACGGCATCTGAAATGAGAGGGCGGGACTTGATTTCGTCGTTCGAGAATTGATTGGATCATTGGAACTTGGGGCTAGGGCTGTGCAATTAATCGTATTCGATTATCATGCGCATCTCGTCGGTAAGGCTGGTTTCTTGATTAGCAATAAATCGCCATCACCTGCTTTCAGATGGAGCAGCAGTTAATACACAGAGCCGTAGTTCACTGACAAGCGCTAAACCGAGTTCATAATCGAAGGCGATTCATCAAGCTGTTTTTTGTAATTGTTACCTAGTACTTTTATTGATTAAATACCATTAATTAGATGGATTTGTAGAAACATTGTTTCTATTCTTACTGCTGTTCAGCTTAAAAATACCTTTCCATTATCTTTGTTTGTCATTTTGCATGATTATACCTGTGCTAAACCTATGAAAATTGGGATGGGTATTTTTGTCAATTTTTCATTTCAAGTACTGGTAGGTCTTTATTTTGATGGTCTGGATGACATGCTGTCCTAACACTAACCAGTCAGAGCTCAGGTACCACCCAAAATGCTGCCATAACCAATCAGAAAAAGAGAAATATATAAAGTCACGGTGATCATCGAGTATTCGGACTTGACAGCGACAATTGATCATGGAAACGATGATTGAAGTGACTTTAAAAAATGATCGATCATTGTTGTCAAGTCTGAGTACTCTAGTTCTTGTGCACATCCCTATTAAAGTCAAGTCAAGTCACCTTTATTTATATAGCGCTTTTACAATACAGATTGTGTCAAAGCACTTAACAGTATCAAATTGGAGGATAGAGTGTCAGTAATGTATAATGATAAGATTAAACACTCAATTTTCAATTTTCAGTTAAAGGCATTTACACAGTATTAAACACATACACAGTATTGAGGTATGATGTATAATGCATTGATGTATACTGTAAATGCAATAAACATTTTAGTCATATATCTTGTCAAGTCTTGTTACTTCTGGATTTTCTTTTTTTTTTCAAATTATTTTATGAACTACCCTATTAAAGAAAATGTATAGTATGATAAATGTGAGGATATTGATCTGGAAGAAATGGGGCCATAAAGAACCGATTCATCAGGGGTTCTTTGAAGAACCTTTAAAAAGGGTTCTTTGTAGTACCAGAAAATGTGCTTTATGACACCAAGGAAAACACAGATTCTTTAAAGAACCTTTTACAAAATGGTTCTTCAGGGAACCAAAAATGGTTCCTCTATGGCATTGCTGCGAAATCCCCCTTTTGGTTCTTCCTAGCACCTTTTTTTTAAGAGTGTATGGAAATGTGACATTTTGTTGACTGACTTTATCACAGCAGTTGTCTGTATTTCTCTCAGGAATCAAAAGAACAGGCAAAGTACACTGCTGTGTACCAAGGTTCATGTCAAAAGAATCAGTAAGCCTTGTGAATACAAATTCATTAGCAATGGCCTTGGTATATTGTATATCACAGTATCAGTCAGTGAGTCAGAATCAATGACCTCTCTGACTGATTCAGTGGAGTATTCGCCAAAACTGATTCAAACCTATAACCCATGGGTCATTTTAAACCATTCTTTAAAAGAACCGACTCAAGAGTAATTTGTTATTACAGTGGTGTGTGTTTTGATTCGCTAAAAGAAGCAGCTCATATGAGTCATTTGTTTGTGAATAGAACTATTAAGTGGTCTTGCACCACTTTATTGTCAGCGAGGCTACATTACGCTGAAGCATGAATGCTGCATCAGATGCAGGTAATCTGAACCACAGCCGTGCCAATATACAGCCATATTGCACTGCTACTCCTGTGATATTGCTAATATATTACTCATACTTGAGTTATGTAAGTAAATATCTATTAAATCTAGATTTAAAAAGTTTGTCAAGACAAATGGATTTAAGTTTGTCTCGATGGTTTTAAGTTTGAAGAAGTTTTAAGTTTAAAGTAGTTTTAAATTTAAAACAGGTTAAAAGCTTGAAGTCTGAAGCAGTTTTAAAATTTCAAAGTTTAAAGCAGTTTTATGTTGAAAGTAGTTTTAAAATCTAAAAGTTTGAAGCTTTTAAGTCTCTCAGAAAGATGTGAACCCTAGTTTGACAAAATGTAAGTGTGATGAGTGGTGCAGGGCAGAGAGCCGTGGGAGTGGAGCGAGGCCGGTGGAGTTTAATGATAATGAGCGACACCTGCGCCACTCACCGGTCTCGAGTCCCATGGTGGAGCTCCGGAAGGATAAAAGGAGGAGTGACGACAGTGGAAGACGAGAGAGGACCAGGCCTGGACTTTTATTTTGTGTTTTGTGTACGGCAGTCGTCCACGAGGGGCTGCTGCTTTCCTGGTTAAATGTTCGCCGGTTCCTGCCTCCTCCTTCCCGTATCAACGAACTGTTACAGTAATATTTAACGCACTTCATATTTTTAATAACAAATGTAACAAAATGAAGCAGCCCAAAGTTTGAAGTAGCTTTTAAAGTTCAATGTTTGAAGCAGTTTTAGGTTTAAAGTAGTTTTAAAAGCTAAAAAAAAAAAAAAAAAAAACAAGACCTTGCACTTTTCCATTTCACTGCTCACTTCTTGCATTTTAAATGCAAAACACATGTTCAATCTGAATGTTTCCTCAGTCTGATTTAGTTTTTTTGGTCATAATTGCCCAATTCTCGCCATTAACAAACCATTAACTACAACTTTTGCTTTGATAAACTCCTAATTTTCTGCTTATTAATAGTTAGTAAGGTAGTTGTTAAGTTTGAGAATTGAGTAGGATTAGGGATGTAGAATATGGTCATGCAGGATATGTGCTTTATAAGTTCTAATAAACAGCCAATATGTTAATAATAGGCATGCTAATAAGCAACTAGTTAATAGTGAGAATTGGTCCCTACACTAAAGTGTTACCAGGATAAGTTCAGGAAGCAACATCTAGAGCTTGACCTTAGTTAACCTTTCCTTTCGAACACCCAGGGAAAAGCTACTTTGTATGTTTGTGAGGGCATCCATGTTTGTACTGAAAACTGACTTGAGAGGCAAGGGTTCATGTGTGTGTGTTTGTATTTTTGCAAAAGCACACTGTGCTCTCCGCTGTTCTGGAATTGCTTCCATTTGAAAACGTTTCATTAACCGTGCATAGAGGGGGAGCTTTGATTTGACTTCCTGTTTCAGTCCTTCTTTAATCCAGGGCCTTTCTAATATTTGCCTGATGGCGAATAACTTCCCCTGAAACACAGGACTAATCAGGCATGTCACTGCACGGTGAAATTTGCTTTCAATCCATTCGTAATAGGCAGGATATTAGCAATGTCAGACAATCAAGGCTTCACGGGAGCCAGGTCTGAATGAATGGATCTGCTTTATTTGCTGCTGTTGTTTTTGTTTCCCATTGATTACATTATTAGTGTTGGTATCCCATAAGCAACGTCGAGCTCATCTGGTAAACAAATAAAGGATCTCATTAGTGATGCAGTGAGGGATTTGATCCAGACAGACTAATGTGAGACCATTTGTTTCAGTCCCAACATGCTGTTTTTAGCGGATCACGTCTCATTTGTGAAGCTCACGAACATGTTTTTGTTGCACTTTGGATCTTTTTGATTTGTCTGTTAAACCAACGTGACTTAGTGTGTTCCTTCAATGTTCACTCATGATCCATTTGAGGTTTTCCGTAACAGTTCCTGTCAAAAAAACACATATCAGATATGCAGTGTGACAAACTGCATATTCATCAGCCGTCGTCTGCTTCTGAAACAGGTGGTGGAGTTGCATAAGCAGTAGCGTCTTCTTACTTCGTGAACTGCTTATTTTACACCATGCAAAACCTCTCTAGGTTTTGTGGTTTACACCCCACCCGCCCCCTTCCCTGGACTCTTATCCCTCAGGGATTGTTGTGATGGGAAAAAAAAATCCAGAAAAAAATCCATCATACTTCCATGCACCCCATACAAATCAATTCACCTTCTCGCAGTCAATCAGTATGCTTCCTTCAGGCTGCTCCAAAATCCCTCCTTTGATCTTTTTCCCTGAACACAGTCATTTTTCTCAACACAGAAAGCTTTGTCAAGAGTCCGCACCATGCTTGGGTTGCTTCCTTTCCTTTCCCTTTGTCTCAACCTCCATAAAAGCCTGTCAATCCCATCCATCATATCACAGCCCAAATCCACGTGTGACTTTCCCTCGCTGTCTTTCTGCATTGCAAAGAGGTGTTGATTCCGATGTGTAGGGTGGTCCGCGGTGAGACAGAGTCTGACTAGGATGTTAACTAAAGGGATTTGGTGGTGGTTGAGGAGAGACCAGATCCACAGGCTGTGTGTGGTTCATACTGGTGTCTTCATTCCCTAGAGGACACTCTTTCCACATAGAGCCCAGGGAAGGATGAGGTGCCCTCACAAGCCAAGTTCCCTGCCCCTGCCCCTTAACTCTGCTCTGTTCTCTCAAGATAAAGGATGGCTCTCATGGTATGTTCCTCTTTCTGAAAGGAAGGAAGAATTGATAATGGACATTGTTCTCTTCATAAAAAGAGGGAGAACTCTGCATACTAAATTTTGTTTGTTTGTGCAGCTGCAAAATATTCTTCTTCATATATATATATATATATATATATATATACAGTATGTGTGTGTGTGTGTGTGTGTGTGTGTGTGTTCTCAAGTAATTGTATTTTATTTTAAGGATGTTTGGATATTTTTACAGGAAGACAAAAAAAAAAAGAAGCTAAATAAGGAAACAATGGAAAATGTGACTTAGTTACACACTGTAAAAATGTTTTTTTTTTTTTTTTTTTTTTAAAGTTGTGAATAAAGCAAAGATTATTAGAGTATGTATTACAAGAAAATACTATGTCAGTCTTAAAGCATTTATGTATAATGCATACTAAAAGTAGTTTTAATGCATTAATTATGCCTTTGCAATGCACCTTATGATGCATTGTACAATCTCATGAATAATTGTAACTACAGTTAATACATACACGTATCAATTCATTGTTACACTATGCATTTTAAATTCAGTTATAATTATTTATGACAAGATATACTGTATTGCAACACACATTATGAATAATTATAATGCTTTATACCAGGGGTGTCAAACTCAGTTCCTGGAGGGCCGCAGTCCTGCAGAGTTTAGTTCCAACCCTGCTCTAAAACACAAACCATGTAGTTTCAATTGAGCCTGAAGGACTGAATGACACCCGTGCTTTATACCCTTTAATAACCATTTAAAATGCATTATACATAAAGGCTTTAAGTAAAGTGTTACCAAATTTACCACCAATTTCTGAGGCCAGATTGGTATAAAAGAAATTTCTTACACTGACTCCCCCCAAGATTATGAATAAAACAAAGAGTATTGCAATACATTTTACAAGAAAATATAATAATTGTTTTTTTAAATTTACTAGCAATTTCTATATTAAGTTTTCAGTGCATGTTCTTAATAGTAATAACACGAACATACAGTAAGTATGAATCATTCCAAGTATAATATAGTAATAGAATTATATTATATTGTGCATAATAATTAATCCTAAACCAAACTCTATCAACAATCTTAACCCTTTAGCAAGTACAGTATTCACTCAGTATTTATTTGTGTTATTACATGCCACCTTAAAATAAAGTGTACCCTTTTTTTTTTTTTTTGCAGTTAGTGAGGCAAAAACCAATTGAAACCAGCAGTGAACAAGCTGAAAATGAGCAGACAATTGCTCAAGAAAGGAAGTGAATCTGGTTGGCAGGCTCCCACGGGTGCTGTACTTCAGCCTGTTCACATAAAGGTGGTTTCTGTGCTTATCTGCTCTCTCTAGACTGCAGTGTGGATTAGCAAATCTCTCAGGGTTTAAGTGAATATTTTCAACCTGCATAAAACCATACTGTTCTGAACAGCACTAATATTGCAAAGCAGTGCGTAAAGTCTTTCTGCAGAGAGAGGACATTCATACATCAATAATGAAATATAAACTCTCAATGGAGCACTTACAAATGTGAAAAATGGGCAATATTTTTTTATACAGGTAGGAGGTGTTTCTTCATCTATGGGCACTTTTGTGTCCCAGGGGTTGATTTTTAATTAAATCTAACAGATTTTCTTTTTTTTCTTTTCTTTTTTTTCCCCTTCTGTTGTGTTCTCCTTTTGTGCATGACATTGTTTGTGGACCAGTTAAACAAACTAGTGTGATTGTGTTTCATGGAAAGGCCTGAGGCAATCCCTCTACACAACCTCTGACATGCGTGATGTATGAAATCAGCAGTGTCATCATGACGCTCATGGTAATTAAATCACATTGCAAGTAGACTGTCACGGATCAGTCAGGCCCTTCCCTCCACCAATCACAACGATCCACATCACCCGAATTCTAATCACGCTCACCTGCACCTCATCACCACAGTCATCAACTCCAGCATAAAAGCACACACCACAGTTCACCTGTTGTCTGATCTCGTAATCACTATGTGGACTCTACAGCCAAGACCAACTCGTTGAGTATACACCTTTCAAGATACTTACCCTTTATGCCTTACCTCCTGTCTCTGCTCCTTGTGTCCTCCTCTCCTCCCAGATTGTCAGTCTCCAAGTCCCCGCAAGTCTGTGGATATCAAGATTGTTAATATCATCTTCACTGCTCATCAGAGCTTACTTCAGATCTCTCCTACTCACCTCAAATTGAAAGACCATTGTTCCATTACCTCAACCTGTTCAATAAACGCTCACATACCATCACTCACCTCTGCATCCGACTTTGTTACAGAAGATCGGACCATATATATATATATATATATATCGACGAACAGGATGAGCTCTACGGATCCCTTTCAGGAGTTAGTGGACTCCTTGAAGAGGATAATTCTCCAATCACCCTCACCTCCGGTACCGTCAGCTCCTGCACCTCCAACAACCAGCGCTCCTTCTCTCGTTTTTGCCAGTCCCATGGCCCGACCAGTGCCCTTCTCTGGTTCGGCGGAGGAGTGCAATGGCTTTATCCTCCAGTGTACCCTCACCATCGAACTACATCCACACATGTTTCCCACAGACTAGTCCAAGATAGCATTTATAATTACTTCCCTAACAGGCCCCGCTCTCCGATGGGCGGAAACGATACTTAACCAAGCCGGTACCGCCACTCAGACGTTCTCTAACTTCATCACCCATTTTCGAGAAGTATTTGGCAGCTCGCCTGGAGACTCTTCCGTGGGAGAACAACTCTATCGACTACGACAAGGTACGATGCCCATTCACCAGTATGCTCTCCAGTTTAGAACCCTAGCGGCGGCCAGTGGCTGGAATGAACCGTCACTATTGACAGCCTTCAGACAAGGACTTAATCCCCAACTCCGCCTTCACCTCACTGCCTATGACGACACTTACGGTCTAGAAAAATTAATTCAATTGGCCATCTGATGTTCAAACCGCATACAGTCTTGCTCCACGGACCCCTCTGTAGCCATTGCCACTCCTCCCACACGCCAACCAGAGACCAGTGACCCTCCAGAACCTATGCAAACGGACTCCACACGCCTGTCATTCAAAGGGAGACAGAGACGACTCACCCAGGGACTATGCTTGTACTGTGGAATTAGTGGGCACAGGATCCTGGAGTGCCCCATTCATCCTCCTCGGGCCTTGATGAGTACCATACGTCCTGCCATAACTAAGTTAAACCCTCTTTCCACCAGTGCTGAACTTACTGCCGGTCCCTCTGTAATTACAGTTACCACCCTCCTTGATTCCGGTTCTGCGGGGAACTTCATCTCTGGAAACCTCTGTCGGCAGCTTCGACTCCTGACCTCGGTCACGGAGACCGCTTACGAGGTCCAGTCAATAACGGGCAAACCCCTCACCCGACATCACGTCCGCCACAGTGTGGGACCCTTACTACTGCAAATTGGACAACTACATCAGGAGGAACTCCATCTACTGGTTCTACAGTACTCTCTCAGCAGCAGGGGACGCCTCCCAAACTCCATCCATGCGCCTACTTTTCCTGTAAACTCAGCCCGGCGGAGAGAAAATACGACATCGGCAACCATGAACTTCTAGCCATCAAGCTTGCCTTGGAAGAGTGGAGGCACTGGCTGGAGGGGGCAGCACATCCGTTTGTAGTACTAACTGATCACAAGAACTTGCAGTATCTCCACGAGGCCAAGAGGTTGAACCCACGACAAGCCAGATGGGCTCTATTTTTTTCACCCGGTTCCAATTTAAGATCACATATCGCCCTGGTCCAAAAAATGTAAAGGCCGACACCCTATCATGTATCCATAACCCAGAAGAAAACACGGAAGAACCGGAAAAAATATTACCCACTGAAGATCATCACCAGCCCAATTCAATGGACCTCGCCACCAGTCGCCTCTGCTACCCCTCCAGCCAATCCGCCGGGGCTGTCCCCCCGATCACCAATATAATAATCCACTACACTCACACCTCCCTTGGTACTGGCCACCCAGGGGCCAACACCACTCTCTCGCTGCTACAAAACCGCTTCTGGTGGCCCAATGTGGCCAGGGACGTGAGAAGGTTCGTACAAGGCTGCCCCGACTGCACCAACTCCAAGATTCCCTGTCATCTCCTTGCAGGCAAACTCCTCCCACTACCCATACCTCATCGTCCATGGTCGCACCTAGGAGTGGATTTCATTACAGATTTACCTGTCTTGGATGGCAACACATGCATCTTCGTTATCATAGATCGATTCTCCAAGTTCTGTCACCTCATACCCCTTGCAGGCCTTCCCACTGCCCTCCAAACAGCAGAATTCCTGTTTAATCATTCCGTTACTATGGTATACCAGAAGACATTGTATCTGACAGAGGACCACAATTCATCTTTCGAGTCTGGCAGGCATTCTTCTCCCTCCTAGGTGTGACCGTAAGCCTCTCCACTGGCTACCACCCGCAGTCGAATGGGCAAGCCGAACGCAAGATCCAGGAAGTGGGACGCTTCCTGAGAACCTTCTGCCATTGCCGGCAGAAATCTTGGAACCAGTTCCTAGGCTGGGCCGAATACGCCCAGAATTCCCTACGTCAGAGCTCGACTGGACTCACTCCCTTCCAGTGCATACTCTGTTTCCAGCCTCCACTGTTTCCTTGGTCAGGAGAACCATCTGACGTCCCCGCAATAGACTACTGGTTCCGAGAGAGCGAGAGAGTCTGGGACGCTGCACACCATCAGCTTCAACAGGCAGTGTGCAGACAAAGAATGGCAGCAGATGTCCGAAGGTCAGCCAACCCCAAATATCAACCAGGACAAAAGGTCTGGCTGTCCACGAGGGACATTAGGCTGCGCCTGCCTAGCCGGAAACTCATTTCCAGATTCGTTGGCCCCTTCACCATTCTGGAATGGATCAACCCTGTCACATACAAACTTCAGTTACCACCACTCTACAAAATCCACCCTACATTCCATGTATCACTACTCAAACCCTTCTATTCTTCTGTTTCCCCAGGGCCTGACCAGACAGAAGAACCCCCTCTCCCTCTCATCCTGGACGAGGGAGCGGTGTACAGAGTTAAGGAGATACTGGAATCCCGGCGCTGTGGTGGTAAATTGGAATACCTCGTAGACTGGGAAGGGTACGGTCCTGAGGAACGCTCATGGGTCCCCAGAGATGATATTCTGGATCCCACACTCCTTGAAGAATTCCACTCGAATCACCCCGATCGCCCAGCACCCCGAGGACGGGGTAGACCACCACGATGCCGAAGTCGGCCCTCAGGAGCGTGCCGTGGAGAGGGGGGTACTGTCACTGATCAGTCAGGCCCTTCCCTCCACCAATCACAACGATCCACATCACCCGAATTCTAATCACGCTCACCTGCACCTCATCACCACAGTCATCAACTCCAGCATAAAAGCACACACCACAGTTCACCTGTTGTCCGATCTCGTAACCACTACGTGGACTCTACAGCCAAGACCAACTCGTTGAGTATACACCTTTCAAGATACTTACCCTTTATGCCTTACCTCCTGTCTCTGCTCCTTGTGTCCTCCTCTCCTCCCAGATCGTCAGTCTCCAAGTTCCGTGTGCATCCCGTGGATTCCCTCGTCTCGTCTTCCCAAAGTCTGTGGATATCAAGATTGTTAATATCATTTGCATCGCTCATCAGAGCTTACTTCAGATCTCTCCTACTCACCTCAAATTGAAAGACCATTGTTCCATTACCTCAACCTGTTCAATAAATGCTCACATACCATCACTCATCTCTGCGTCCGACTTTGTTACATAGACAGGGCCGTGCAAAGACCTTTTGAGGGGCAGTGACCCAAACCAAAAAAAGAGGCACTAAGGGGGTGGGTTGTTAATACAAATGATCCAGTTGTTACAAATATAAAATTAAAAGTGCACACTCTGTAATTTCAGACTTTAATTTAGATGTTTTGATAAGAGTGGGCTCTCCCTCACTCTCTGAACCTGCTTCTGCCTAATCTTCAATGGAAGTAGGGGGGAGTGGGGTAAGTTGAGCCAGTGGGTAATTTCACTTTAAAAACTGTTTTTGGCTTGTCAAAGTAAAATTTTGTAAAACAGATGTAATGGTTGTTACCTCAAAGCAAATTTATACAGGTATTTATGATACATATAGGTGATTTAGCAACATATAAAACCATGCAAATCATTTAGCTAAATATTAACCTGAATTGGGAAGCTAGCCATTTTTTTTTTTTTTTTCCCAAAATGGCAGCTATGGGGCAAAGTGAGCTAAATGTTGTGGGGTAAATTGAGTCAGCATTTTAACTTACCCCACCATAAGGCACTGTATTTAAGTTAAATCTCTCAATTATAAACTGGTGTTTTAATGATATTACTAGTTTAGTTTATCATATATACATATTATTTGTAGTTTATTTGATAGGGACAGTGTACAAGTGCACCAAATCCTTCTCTGATAAGAACCAGAAAATGCTTTTCATCACATTATAATCAGATATATCGTTCCACCTGTAGTCGCTAATGACCAACAAACTCTGTTTAGTCTGTTTTTAGGAAGGTTACAACTTTGGTGTTCAACATAGTTTCAAAAATGCTAACAAATAAATATTGAAATTTAAACTTATTTGGTTGGTTTTATGTTGTTAAAGTTAACTTTATGAAAAGAAATATGACTGTTTGTAAAAGGAAATTATTAAATTAGATTTTAAATTATTTATTTCACATGGGTTTGAATCAGATTCGGTCAGATGGTTATTTTACACCCAGATGGTGCACCTTACCCACTGACTTGGGTCAACTTACCCCTAACCCGGGGCAAACTGAGTATTGTCTCTGGTATTCTGGTCTGTGAGTGTATATGCGTGCAGGGGCTTTATACGGCGATAGGGATGCAACGATTATAGATTTTGTTGGTACGATTATAGTCTGAGGAATAATCACGGTTACACGATTATTACGATTATTGTGCATGTATTCATTTCACAACATAAAATCACATAAACACTCTTTAGATATTAAAGTGTTATTGATTGCTGCCTTTTGAAACAGAAATAACACAGTAAACAATAATACAGCACCAAAAAAAAGTACATCTCTCCTATTGGAATTAAAAAACGTGACCTCTGCTCTGTAAACATCCATATCAGTATTTCCCTTTTGAAAATAATGAATGGAAATAGATCACAAATGTATTTGGTGTTTTCATTTTCTATATTCTTTCTACATGTCTTTTGGACCTGAGGTACAGAACTTGGAAAGATGGTGAAAAATAAATTGACTTATGAATAATACTATAACAGGGATGATAAATCTAAATATAAAATGATGATAAAATATAAGACTAATATTAACTTTATCTCACAGAGGGCACTATTACTAATGAGGGAAATAAACTAAACTATTATTGTAATCAACTGTCATCCATACTTATTCATTTTAATAATCTTTATTCTTTATTCATCTGATTTTACATATGGCCTGAGAAAATATCTATTATTTTGGTTTGTGAGATCGAGATCGAGCTGCCCACACAAACATTTAGGAGGACAGAAACGTGTTGTCAACGCTGCCCAGCGACTTTCATTAATAAAATAGCTTATAAAGACTGGATCGCTACATTATATTAATCAGCAAAGAGGGGGTAAAATGACTGTTTAAATAACTAAACTCAAATCTTCATTGCTTAAAGTGACGCGCAGATGCAGGTAGGCTAATTCACACACGCTCTCTCTCTCTCTCTCTCTCTCTCACCGCACTATTTCATCTCTGAAGCGGCAGAATGCTAGAGCTAACGAACTTTGTGTCAGGTGGTCCTTGCCTTCACGTCGTGCATTAAAATCGTTTATTGCACAGCGAGAACAGGTTGGCGAGCTGTGCATTATCCCTTATGTATTCGCTCTTTAGCCCTGGTCATTCTTGGTGTACCTGAAATAGTCCCACACTATCGACTTCAGTCATTTCTCTGGTGGAAATAAAGGATCGCTGTTTGGTTCCTCTGTCATAGTTAATCTAGTAGCCCCCATATGTCTCTGATAAGCACGGCATTTTAAGATGGTGCACCACTAGTGTAACTTTGTTTTCGTTTTGCGCAAGTTTCAACAGTTCCATTCCGTGCAACAGAAACACTCGGTGTAGCGGAACCTTTACAATTAATTAACCGTGACGTTTTAAAGCACGGTTAATCGTAAAACCGGTTAATCGCTGCATCCCTAGATGGCGATTGCAGGGAGGGTGGGACGTTCGCTTTAAGTGCTATCAGGCTAAAGTTAGCATTTTCCAAGATCTCCTACTGCACCTTTAATATGTTTTTTATTAAAATATGATGTGTAATAGATTAATATCAAGACAAGTGATTAAAATGGGAAATATACTTAATTACAAGAATTAAATTGTGACAAACTGCTAAATATTCTATATGATGATTTACCTGCTGGCTTGCTGGAGCTTTGAATCCATGTTTGCAATGTTGAACTGCCTTTAGCAACCCCCCTTCGCTCTTTCTCTCTCTGACTTCTTTTTAGTGAAGGCATTTTTTTTTTCACAAAGTGTGCCAACAACCAACATGATCTCACAGAATTCCGTGTAATGTTCACGGACTTAATTAACCTCCGAATCTGTGGTGGCATCACGGAATCGCCGAAAATTCCGTGATGGGCTCACAGAAGGCATCAGCCGTGGTCCATGCACGGATTCACTGGTTCAACACCAGCGCTGCATCGGACCACGTAAAAAGAGTGACTCCGATGCAGTTATACTTTCACTGGAGTACCTGACCCACCCCTACCCTAAACCTACCCAGTTCTGAACAATAATGATGACGATAAATTATCGCGTCGGCATATTGAAAGTGTTGAACCAGTGGATCCGTGCGTGGAGCACGGCTGATGCCTGTCACTGACTTACATTGGTATCACTTCTGTGAGCCCATCACGGATTTTTTTCTGTGAGCCCATCACGGAATTTTCGGCGATTCCGTGATGCCACCACAGATTCGGAGGTTAATTAAGTCCGTGAACATTACACGGAATTCTGTGAGATCACAACAGCAAATTTTGTGTTAGGCTATTTATATTAGATCTGATCGGGTACAATAATTTGATTAGACATTTCAATTCAATGAACGTGGATATTTTGTTGTTATCACTTTTAGAAGACCTAGAGTAAATCAGTATTGACAGAAATACAAAAACAAACTACCAAATTACTATGTGGACTGTAATGTGGATTCTATTGCGTCTACCTGTTAATGCAATGACCTTTGGGAACTGTGGTCTCCACTCTCCAGAGAGCGGGCACATAGATCGTGAGTGATGGGTGGGAAAACACGGAGCGGAATCAATGGCTCTTTAGGTACAGACCGCTTTGAGCTGGGGTGATTGGTGAGAAGGGCACCTTAGCAGATGAGGGCAAAGGGGCAGTGGCTCTAGCCATCGGGCCATCCCCCTGTGCATGGCCCTGCAAGTAGACGACCCTACACACATCATACACTCACTGACAGACCTGCATATGTGCCTTTACTGCCTTGGGTGCCACGACCAAAGGCTGAATACGAACAACCTGAACAAAAACTAAAGATTTTTGCCTGCAGTAGAACTATACAAATGTGCTGTGGTGATTCCACTCTCAGCATCCTGAACAAGAGAGAAGTCAGAGCAATGGGAAGCAGAGACATCCAAAAAACCCAAAGCCTTCTAAATTTAGGAAGAAACCAAATACTTCATAAAATACAGTATCGTTCAAAAAATTTTCATTTTCATTTTATTTTCATTTTTCATTTAATGTTAGAAGATTTCTATTTCAAATAAATGCTGTTCTTTTGAACTCTATATTTGTCAAAGAAAAAAAAAAAAAAAGGTTTCCAGAAAAATATTAAGAATGTACATTGACAATAAATTAGTAAAGTTTCTTGAGCAGCAAATCACCATATTATAATTATTTCTGAAATGACACTGAGGCTGGAGTAATGCATCACATTTCTAAAATGAATAGAAATATAAAATTGATTTGAAATTGAATTGAATTGAAATATATATATTGATATATATATAATCAAATTGTTGTACTATTTTTAAAATATTACTGTTTTTACTGTAGTTTTAATGAAATAAATGTATTCTTGGTAGGAGACTTTAAATATATATATATATTTCCAACCACAATCCTTTCAACGGTAGCGAAAATTCTTGTTGCTTTTGTTCTAACCTTTCATTGACCTTGTTAAAAAAATAACCAAATGGAAGGTTTAAGTTTGCTTATGTGTCCTTCTCTATTTTCTATCATAGATTCAATGAAATGGAAATAGCCCATGAACATGAAAATCTACTTCAGTTGACTTTCAACAACCGCTTCCACTTTGATAAAATTGGTTTCCATCTATATTTTACAGAAGTGTTTTTGTTTGTGCCCAATGGTTATGACAATGATATGTATAGGATAATCACATGCTGTACGGCAGGGGTCTCAAACTCAAATTACCCAGGGTCCACTTTCCAGGCTGTTGTTCTCGGGGCCAGTTGAACAACAAATAAATGTTTCTTTGTAACCATGAATTTTAATACACAGCTATTTGCATGGAGAAATCATTCTATCTTTTATCTAACTTTTTATTATTATTATTATTATTATTGTACTGCATTTAACCTTTATTTATTGATAAACAGTAATTAGCATGATTAAAACTAACAAACTGATTTTAGTTTACAAATTTGAGTTAGAACTGAGAGCAGGCTGCCTATAGACTAGCAGCAGTGTCAGTTGACATGCGCTTATGGGTCATTTGTATGCAGCAGTTGCACCGTTGAGAAACCCCACAGGAAATAGACCAGCCACCAAACAAGCCCCAGATTCTCTGAACTCCCACTGTCAAGGTACCAATCTAACTCAATTTTATCACGCTCTCAAAGTGCTACCCAACCTTGTGTCTCTGAAGCTATCCTCCTTCAGTCTCTTTTCCCTTCCCTTGACAAATTGTGTTTCTGATCATGCTGTGTTCTTGTGTTTGCTCTCACAACAAAGGGATCAGGCAACAGGATCTGACAGAGAGAAGGAATGGCAGCGGACAGCACAATTACGCAACCCCTGATGCGGAGGGATGACCTTAAACACTTAAAGCTAAAAGAGCCTGCCCTGGGCCGCTCACACTTTTTTTTCAATAGCCACACTTCTTGACCTTTTAGCTGATTTTCTCTCTCCTTCTTTCTTTCACATCCTCATTTATCAAACTGGTAGGAAGTGTTAAATGAATGGCGTAAAACAGCGACTGTCCAGTTTCTCAGTGACCTTGGTTTCAGACGTATTATTCCCATTCATCAACATTGTGAATTATGTAATGGAATCAAAAAATGTTTACAATATTAAAGTACAAAACACTTAAACAAATAAAATAAATAATGTTGTAATAATGTTAATACTATTTTTTACTGTATTTTTGATCTTGGTGAGCATCTGAGATGGATTTTACATCATACCAAACCCAGACTTTTCAGCGGTAGTCTATATCATCAGATCAGAACTCGAGGTAGGTCTGAAAGATTTATGTTATATTAAATTAATGGGATTTTTACTTGCAGAACCGAACGGTGGGTCTCGATTGGCTGAAATAATGATTATTTTCTTATTTTGAGGGAAACAGTGCCTATTTTTATTGTCAGGGAAAACACTGGCTCGATATCTTGCTGACAAATTGTGAACTGAGGCCATCTTGTCATCAATACCACCATTGTACCTGGGTGAGTTTTGGCAGGCTGAGAGGCATTACAGGAAATTACTGTTATCTGCCTGTGAGACCCAAAAAAAAACAAAAAACAACAACAACAACTGTTCGACCGATATCATCCTAAAAATGTGCATTAACATTATCCATCAATTTATGCCTTTCTTCAGCCATTCAGCATCAGAAAAGGCACATGCTCTCCAGCTGTTCTGCATTCACACACTGCATTTTTACAAGTCTGAGACTCAAGCACCTCTTAAAGAAGAAAATGCAGTGACAGTAACACTGCACTGCATGCTGACTATGCTAATTTCTTTTAATTATATTTCATTCATTTAAACTCTAAATTACCATTAAAATGTTAACATGTAATATGTAAACCTCACATTACAATTAAAAAGATAGATACAATTAGATACAATTAAATTAGATAGATAGATAGATAGATAGAGTGAGTGAGACTGGGTTCTTTAAAACTCAGATATTTGCTCATGTGCTCATCATCCAAAAGTTTGAGGTCTGTAAGATTGTTTTAATGTTTTTTGAAGATTTTTTGAAGTTTCTTATTCTCATGATGATTTTGTGCTCAAGAAACATTTATTATTATGATCAATGCTGAAAACGGCTTAAAATATTTTTATGGAAAATGTGATATTTTTTTTAGGATTCTTTGATGATTAAAAAGTTCAAAAGAACAGCACATACTTTTGAAACATTATAAATGTCTTTACTGTCACTTTTGATCAGTTTAACGCATCCTTGTTGAATAAAAGCATCAGTGGCTTAAAAAAATCATAGAAATCAAACATTGAAACAGTATAGGTACGAAAAAAGGTACATTTTGTCATCATTCACTCACCCTCATGTCGTTTCAGATCTGTATGACCTGTATGATATCCTGTGAAACAAATATTGATCAATAATCCTGTTGCAGAAAGATTGTCATTGAATAATGACTTACATATCAGGGTTACAATGAGAATGCGCAATGACAAATCAAAAGCCATTTTACCTGATGTGAGCCTTAAGAATGACTTTTTTTTTTGTCAATTATCAAGTTAATTTTGTCATATTAAATATTTTTAAATATAACAATATTTTTAGAATATATTTATAATATTTACATTTCATTACATATATTTCAATAGCACTCCTCAATCAATGCATTTTCCCCAAACAGCAGACATTATAAGAAGATAATGTCTTAACATTAATGTCAACGAATATAACTTAAATAGCATTGTACTGTATTTAATATACAGTCGGTGTAGCATTTTAAGACAAGCCCAGAGCTGTGACTGCGGAACGTAAGCTCTGTGTCATAAGATTCATTGCGAGTCAGTGGACAGGGGCCCTCCTGAAGCTAAACTCTGACCCTGAGCCATCTCAGCCTCTCTCCCACTTTCCCCGCAGATATGAGCGTCTGATGAACTTATACAGCAAGAAAAACAAAGACGACAAAGCATCCTGACCTTGCGTCCCTTGAACCCAAAGGTCATGTTTGAGTGACAGGTGGGTTGTTTACTAGGACCTGTGGGATGAGAGCAAAGCTCTGAACTCCTTGTACTCGTGTTTTTTTTTCTTTTTTCGTCCCTCTCCTCTGGGAGTTGTAATGATATTTAAACTGTGGTGAAAATATTACATGACAACAGTTAGATTTCAGGACTGCATGTAGAATGGAAGTGTAAGGTTTCCGGGTTTATACAGTTCACCAACTTTTTTGATCTGTTTAGAGCTCAAATAGCTTTTGATATCACTCTGGAATCAGCACTAGATTTGGTTTCCAAGGTGTTCGGCTATAAGAATGAGACAGCTTTACAAAATGGCTTGCATCATTGACCTCGCTAGATTGATCATCCAGACATGTATCTCACATGAGAAGCTGTCAAAGAAAGCGAGAGAGAAAAATCGTGTGTGGTTTGTGAAACGAAAGTGAGCACTAGGATTTAGGAAGACAATTTGATGTGCACCTACATCTGTGACAGACAAAACAATCTTGCTGGAGGAAAAAATAAATTCAGCAGGTATTGCCCTCACAAAATTGTTTTTTTTAAGGAAAAACATATGTGTTTGTTTGTATGTGTAATTATTATTTTTTAAAGAAATTCAGATGTTACAAAAGATTTAGTAAATGCTGTTCTTCAAAACTTTTGTTCATCAAAGAATGCAGCAGTTATGTAATACTGTATGTTGTCTGGCCCAAATGGTGTTTGGTTAAGCCTTGGGTTACAAGAAGAACCAGTTATCTTCATAACAGCATATTTTATGCATGTTATTCATAAAACAAACCGTTTGTTGTGGATGCTGCTGTTGTACACCTTCCGAATTTATAGACGGAATCATTTGTCCCCAAGCAACAGCAGACCTCATTTTGCAAAATATGATTTTATTTGATGGGATGCCAAGCACTTGTTCTTCACAGAGTGTCCATGGGTGAACATTAATAATTGCTTATGTTGTTATTTCTCAAGATTGTTTGAGAAGACATGTGACTTGAGGTGCTGAGTGAAACAGCTTACATTATATGACTGAATTAAATAATTAGCCTACTCTAGATGAGCTGCAACAAAAACCTAATATGCCTATATGGGTCAGAGATGAAAATTGGATTTTCAAGTATCAAAACAATACAATTTTAATACAGTTTTATTTTTATTTTAATGTGTCTTGTTTAATTTAATATTTTTTTCTTTCTGAGCAAGAAGTATGACTATCATACATTTTTATCGTGATTTACAGAAGACACCCACTAAAATTTCATGCAGTGTAATAAAATTTAATATACCAAAAAATATCGTCAGCCACATTTAGAACAAGGATTATTAGATGATATTAAAAAACTCTATTTAAGGATCACAGTGCAGCCCTCCAGAAATAAATTAATTGTGATTTTAAATCTTTACCAGTCTTTGTCCCTATCCTTCAAGCCACTATGATTTACCCATATTTCAGCAAGAAATACATTTTTTAATCATTTCAAATGTAATAAAATTTTTATTTTATAAATTTTAATAAGTGCAGGGCAGAGTAAGTATGTTTGGTAACTTTATTTTAAGGTGTCCTTGTTACACGTTACATGTACTTACTATTATAATAATAATAAATTATGCATAATTACATGCAATAACCTAAGCCAAACCCTAATCCTAACCCTAATCACATAAAAAGTAAATGTAGTTAATTGTTACATGTTACATGTACTTACTATTATAATAAAAAAATATGCATAATTACACGCAGTAACTACACGCATTTACTTGCATTTAATATGCTTTTTATGTATATAAAATCGCTTTTGTAAATTTAATTTGATGCAGAGACCAAAATGGGACGTCTTGTCTTTGACCCATTTATAACATGAACAGCTACAAGTTACTCAGATGGAATACGTAAAATGGTTATTTATTAATTTTTTTGCTGATTTTGAGGAAAATTAACTGGAATTCTGCAGAATGGTCAAAAATAAACAAGCTTTTTAGGAAAACATGCATGCAAGTGGCAGGGGGTTTATTGAATTTGATCAATGGCTGGCTTTCCATTCTGCTGAAAACTTCACCTACATGAGAACTCAATCCAAAACCTGTTGAATTAATAAATTGCTTATGACTGTCTTATTAAATATAAACTTATTTCTAAAACACATTTGTTTGCTTTATACTGTTAGTGAATATAATTTTCTGACTTTCTGAAGCATATTTGAAAAGACTTCAAAGCCAATGTGTGATATTTGACTACTCACTTTCAGCTTTGACACAGATCTATAATTACAAAGCAGGTCAGACTGGTTTTAATTAAGGGAGAGTTGATGTTCCCAGCTCATGTAATCCGTGTCTGATTAAGCTGTACGTGAGGGATAGTGAGGGAGTGAGATCCTCACTTGTTATTCGCGCTCAAATTTCTTGTCCTTTTACGAGCCATGACCCTGGAGCAAACGCAGTGGGAGCTTATTAAATGTTTTAAAGCTCCCCGCCTGGCTTCAGACCCACACCAACAGACTCTCCCCAAACAAAGTCTTGATGCTCTAAGGGTTTTGTATACATCTTTCAGTCTGGGTTAAGCTGAGCTAAGGTCCAGTTAACCTCTGTGAAGTAGTGTTTGCTGTGCTCTTAATGGCAAGGTAACATTTCTACACTGTGCCACCACTCTGACTGCAAGGGCAAACGGCGTCTGAAACTGGATAAGTGAATCTTATCCTTACTCTGAGGGTAAGCTCAGACATTTTCTTTCATATGCATTGCAGGTGCACAGGCTCTAGATCATGGCTACTAACTTTGGAGAGCTAAGAGGTCCCTTTAGCCTAAGGGTCCCACATACAGTATATTTATAGTAGCTGTTTTATATGAATGCATGAGTAACTATGTGTGATAAGCAAAATGACCCAAATCCTTAGATGAGTAATTTTATGTCATAGTAAAGAGATAAAATTTTTTCAACCCAATTCAATCCAAAAATGCTGTGTAGGGATGTACTGATATTTAAAGTCGTGATTTGAGTGAAACCCGAACAAATACAACCCGAATTCCGGAAATGTTAGGATGTTTTTTTAAATTTGAATAAAATGACAACTAAAATAATTTCAAATCACATGAGCCAATATTTTATTCACGATGGATATATAAATAACATAACAAATGTTTAAACTTTAAAAAAGAAAAAAGGGCGATACTTGGTTCTCTGTATCTTTTGTTGATTGGATGAAAGCAGATCTGAATGCAAACTTGTAGTCAGTTGTAAAAAATAAAATAATAATAATAATAATAAAAATAACGAATAACTGATTCACAATAAAGATCAATAGCATGCATTTAGAAAATTTATTTTTATTTAATACCATTGATTAATTATAACGTGTTTTCAATTTTGTGATCGATTGGCTGATAATTATTTATGGCTAATAACCGTTAAACAGTCAATATTAAAATATCTAAACTTTTGGTATACCCATAATTGTCATGGTGCACACAATGGGGAGGAACAAGGAGACAAGGATAACTCAAAATAACAGTCTTTAATGAAGATCCAACAAAGGCAAGACAAGGTAGGGCAGATACACAGGAACAGCGGGAGTAACGAGTAGACCAGACGAAAAGGAACTGAACAGACAGGAACTAAATACACAGGATAATTAACACACACAGCTGGACGAAATCATAATCAAACTTAACAAGGACAGGACACAAGAGGGCGGGAAACACACGACAGAGGACTGACAATAATAATAATGATGATAATAATAAATAATAATAATAATAAGGTATTCATTTTTACCAAATATTACCAAACTGGATAACCATGATGCTTATTTATTATATAATTTATTATATAATAATAATAACCGTCAGTGTTATTTAATGTATGTTGAGTTTTACATATTATGGCAAAGATCATGTAAATTCCACATTAGCCTACACATTTAAATGTCTAATATCAACCGAAGAAATACTCAAATATTTAACAACCAGTAACCGATATGGTACAGATATCTATAGGTTAAAAAATCTCTTTTTAAATATTTGTAAATATTTAAATATTTTATAACAGAACAGTATTTTTTACAATTTTATTTTATTATTTTTAGGGATGCACGATATGAAAAATGTTAACCGATACCGATAACCGATAATTATGTCCTTCTCATGGCCGATACCGATAACCGATAAATTCACATTTTTATATTATAATTTTCATATAATCTGCACTTTGTGCACCCAGGAGAATACAAAATCTAAGATGCACTGATGAAACTGATATTTTAGTAGCTCTGGCCTAACTATAATAGCAAACATCAGTCCTGAGTCTTCAAATGTTTTTATTTTTTGTGTAAGGCACCACAATATTTTGTAACAGAAATGGTTTAACAGAGCTATGACAGAACTATGGTTTATTTGCAGTTAACTCATTAACAACAAATTATATTCAAATTTTGCATGCATAAAGAAATGCATCTATTCAACCTTTTTTAGTGCATGAGTATGAGGAAGTTATATAGGGACTTCAAGCAACAGCTGCGAATGGAACGGCTACCTTGACCGGATGTAAGCTGTTAGCTGTTCTCCCCTAGTAGACAGTTACAGTAGAACGCCACGAAGTAGCAGCTAAAGTCGCGAATGCGCAATATGACATTGGAATGCCGTTGCCATGCCGTTCCAGCAGTGGAGGCGCTGCTTAAAGTTCCTAATTATTATTTGCTTTAGATACAGCTTCGCCGCGATGACGACCTTTCAAGTTAGATATAAGATTTGTTGTGTTAAAACTTGACGCCTTTTTTCCTCCTCTCAGAATTCTTGCTCAACATGCGTTGCAAATAGCAATGGTATTGTCCTCCTCTGCCACCGAGAAAAACTTCCAGACCAGCGAAGACATTTTCACAAATGAAGTTTAAAGCTGCAGTCACTTGCAATCGGAAAGTGGATGACTCTCAGATAAATCAGACTGATTGATTGATTTACCAGCAAGCATACTTTATCAGATCTAGTTATCGGATTTCATTTATTTACCGGAACAATAAAAATTACGTCATTTTGACCCATATCGGTCGATAATTTATCGGTCCGATAAATATCGTGCATTCCTAATTGTTGTGAATGTATTTTCAATTACACCATTTTTTTGGTAAGCATAAACAGCAAAAGTAACACATTATTTATACTAGTGGTCACAAGGGAGTGTTGCAACATGTTAAGGTTGTCTATATTTTCTCCAGATCATCACACATAAAATGTCAGTTTATGAATCTCAATTATATTGTAATCGATGCCTGATATCACATCCTTGATGTTGATTTAGTCTTGATCTTTGCTTTGCCTTTTGTGTGATTGTTTTGACAAGGCGGCTGAAGAGAATCAATAAGGCACATGAGTAAGTGGAGGTGGTGAAGAGGGGAAGTGGAGTGGTCATACTGTGGAAACAGATCAAGTATCAACTGCACATCACCATCTGCCCCTCCGCATCTTGAGACATTTGAAAACCCAAAGAAATGCTGCTGGGGATTTTTTTTTTTCTTCTGCCTGCTGCTATCTGATAATACAAGGCCTGTTTCTGCTCCTCCTCCTCCCGCTGTGCTGACTACAACTTAGTACACTTTCAGAATGTTTTTCCTTGTCCATTATTTATCCTAGGCCTGAAACTGCCTGAGTTTTGCTTCAGATCTTCTCTTTTGCCTTTATCCTACACAACCAAAACGTCACTCTGGTGTTTTCTTTCCTCGTTTTAGAGGATTCCAAATATTTAGGGTTGAATTGGTGACTCCAACTACATTTACTCCACCTTATATCATTCTAAACCATATGATTATCTGTCTTGTTCTGTTGTTTTTATTTTTTACAGAATGTCTAAAGTTTAGATTATAAAGTTTAGACTCTAAACTTCCAAAAATACAGATTTTTACTGTGATGCTCCATAAATAACCAAACAATTTAAACTACACTAAAAAGTCCATTTTACTTGCACACTATGTTAAAAATACTATGAACATCTCATTTGCACTCAAACCTCAAAAATGCTCCATCTCAACATGCATTGCACCAATTATGATGAGGTTTGAAGGTTTTTGAATGGTTACGATTAAGTTTGAATGCCATTTTTAATGCAATTTGAGAACAATGTGGAGGAGAATGTTTTCATCTTAAATTGACCAAAATATACTTCTTTACATTTGCTTGTTTGTGTAATAATGACCTATATTTATTTTAGTTAAACTATTATATTTATAATATACAGTAAGTATAAACTACATTCCCAAGTTTAGGGTCAGACTCTTTGTAAAAGAAAATTCTGTTGTTCAATTAAAAATAATAATATTTTGACATATTACAATTTAAAATAACAAGTTTGAATTAAAAAATAAAAATAAAAATAAAATAAAATGTAACTATATCTGTGAGGGCAAAACTCTGTTTTCGCATGATCATTAATAAATCATTTTACTGTAATATGCTGATTTGGTATTTATTTTTATTAGAAATCTTGATTATTATAGCTGCAGAAAATAATTGAACAGCTTTTTTTCAGTTTCTTTGATGAACGGAACATTTAAAGAGCAGCATTCATGTGACACATCCTTTTCTGCAGCATTATAAAATGACATTGCTGTCATTTTATAAATTTAAAGCATCATTGCATAATAATAATGATAATGTTTTCTTAAATAAAAACAAAAACAATCTTACTGACTCCAAACTTTTGAAAAATTTTGGCGTTACAGAGGGGGAATGTTTTCCTTAAGAGACAACTCTGGGAAATTTGGGTTACCCAAACATAAGTGCATTTGTGGAATGTGTCAGAGCACATGCTCTCCCTGTCACTTAGTCATCATAAATGTAATATCGTATGCAAGAATAATTATACTCATGGAGCAGCCATGTCCTGCACTGCTCTTCACAGTCAGTAAAGTTGCTGTTGTTTGTTTAGAGTGCACTTGTGCATGGGATGATGTTGATTGTCATAGTCATTATCCCTAGGTTACAGAGACCTTATGTGAACTAGGGTGTCACCAGAATGTCATCCTATGCTTTTGGAAGAACATGAGGTGCAGTCGGATTTGCCTCTGATTAAGCACAACACGGTCATTTTGAGATGGTCTTCGGGGCATAGAAGACTTACTTTGTATATGCCAACATTAATTATTACTGTTTCCATGTCACAGTAATTTTCACCACCACCTTTTGATGCATGGTTTTCAAGACAAAGTGTTATAGAAATTTGGAATGTGGCACGACATGGAATGCAGTCCTGTAGGATAATAGAAATATCGTTTTGAAAAAGAAATACACGTTAGAATAGTTTTAAGAAGAGTAGGCTACTTATTACGGAAATACTTAAAGGGTTAGCTCAAATTGTTGAATAAAGTCATTATTTTCATCAAAAGTTTTCATCAAAAATATCTTAATTTGTGTTCCAAATATGACCGAAAGTCTTACAGGTTTGGAATGACTTGAGGGTCAGTAACTGTTTTAGGGGTGAATTATCCCTTTGTCTGAACTTAATGCAATGTTTTGGACCTTTAATTGAGTGTTAATTACACTTAAATGAAAAGCATCATATTTAAATGCAATTAGCTGAACTTTAGCTTTTTTGACTCACTTAAGTAGGCCGTAATGCATCTTTATATGTAATTCCATAACCATATTTGGTGTACTAAAATTGTTTTAGTTTAGTTTTAAAAACAACTAAAATACTTTAATGTCATTTTTATGGCAAATTGTATGTAATCTTTTAAACATATTTGTAATAATAAAGTTGCACTTTAGTACATTTAAAATAAAAGTATTTTTAAATGTCAAAATGCACTACAGTTAAATTCATAATCCAGTTCTTTATATGTGTTTTAGTATGTTAGTCAACAACTGTATGTGTACTTTACTTTGAAGGACAACAAAAAGATTCCTGAAACAATGATTTAAAATGTACTTTAAAGTAAAAGTTTTAATTATTACAAAGTGCACAAAAGTATACTTATAGTAAACACTAAGAAAATTAATTAAATTATTTGCAAGTGCATTTAAAAAATATATATACTTTCAAAATTTGAAGTACCTACAAGTGCACATTTAATTAAGTGCACTTCTGTTTTCAAGGGTATGTGTCACGGTGCACACAGCAGGGAGGAACGAGGAACACGGAGACGAGGAGTAACTTCAAAATAATAGTCTTTAATGAGGACATCAGGACAAGACAAGGCAAGGCAGACACGGACAGGAACACCGGGGAATAACGAGTAGACCAGACCAAAACTAACTAAACAGGCAGGAACTAAATACACATGACAATCACTGATAATTACTAAAACACAGCTGGACAAGACTTAACTAATAATCACACTTAACAAGGACAGGAACAAGACCAAATATGGACACAAGAGGCAGGAACACATGACACACACGACAGAGGACTGACAGTATGTTCTTGATATTTCAGAAAAATCCACATTATAATAAGCTAGAGGGTTAAGGCTTCAATAATATAAGTCTAATGTTTTTTGATTTGGTCAGAGGAACTCATTAAAATGATCTGAAGGGATAATAAAGATGAATTTTTACACATAATCTGCAGGGACCTCAAAAGTAAAGTCAATCTCAACAGAACACGAAGGGTTAATTGCTAACACAGCCACCTTTTTAGAAAACAAGTTGTTGTCAGTAAGTGTGGATAGCAGGACATTATAAACAAGCCAAAGCACACTTTATATAAACCCAGTAGTTTGGCAAAAGATAATTCGGGTCATGAAGCAATGCCACGTTTGTTCAGCCAATGACAATCCAGTGTGATTGCATCACCAGCATAGTTCAATATGTAATTAATCCCCAGGCTGTATATTACCACATCGAATGGAGTTCATGTACCGTGTGAGGACACGACAACATAATAACGACCCCCTCCAAACACATGGTAGTAGAAGGGTGAAACGGAAAGAAAACACGTTCAAGGCAATGTTTACAGAAATGTGTTCAGACGGGATAAACAGTATCCCTGGCAGTACATTACAGTGGCATTTCTCACGGCTAGAACTCACTCTACACCCGTTCCCTACATTTCTGCCTACGAACTGATTCCCATTTAGAAGAAAACCTGGTCCGTATGTGTGTATATGTCAGTGGTAGCAAGTTCAAGTGTTCACGTGCTGTATGTATGTGCAGAGTTGTGTAATGTGTAAAAGAGGCACAGAATGCGTAGTATAAACACTATATATTATGGCCAGGAGAAGTTAACTGGATTAATGTTTCCTCATTATTAAGTAAAGACAGATTCTTGGCTTTTTTTTTTTCGTTCTTTCCGTTCATTCGGTTTATTTTACATGTCACTTGCCAAGGAACCAATGAACTAATTCATCAATGCCATTGATGGAGGGAATACAAACCCATTATGAAAGTATGAACTCAACTGAATGAAGCAAAGTTCTCACAGGAAACACAAGACATTAATCACAACAAAACCTTAAATATTTACAACACTGTCATTTTAAAGAAGTGTTATTGCATGTAGCTTTGCATACACACTATAATGGTAGCACTTGCAGTCCTGTTCCACATGTAAATACTATAGCAATTATAATAACCCTACCCCTAAACCTAACCTTAACCCATGTAGTTACCTGATACTAGCCAGTACTTTCTTGGGTAAGTGCACTGTAAGTACAGGTATTGTAAAGTAATGTGTAACCATATTAATGCTACATTATTGATAGTTAAGCAGAGTAAATGTAGTCATTTATGGGTTATGTAGCCTCTGAGTGATATTTAGTGCTGTGTAACTTTGGACACCTGTTTTTTTTTTTTTTTTTTTAAAGATAAAATATAATTAAATAAAACTTGTACAATACATACTTAAATGAAAAGGTAAGTACAGCCTTTGCTTGGCTCGCCTATAACAAAATTTAATTAGGCTCCATCAATGATACTTTTGGCTTTTGAATAATTGAAGTCCCCATTAGTGCCTCATTTTATAATCGTGCTTTTTAACCTCCCCCGTGGCACCATTAAATGAAATGAAGAAAGGCAAAACGCTGTATTTAAAAGTTTTCAAACGCACAAAACTATTACAGTTACTTTTCACTTTTGTGAAATCATAAAGAGTTGCATTTTCTATCTATCTATCTATCTATCTATCTATCTATCTATCTATCTATCTATCTATCTATCTATCTATCTATCTATCTATCTATCTATCTATCTATCTTAAAAGGCTTGTGACTCTTTGAAAGCCCATAAATCTGTGAAAGAGGCAATAAACTTTAGTTTGTTTCTCAAGCAAAGTACCACAGAGTTTTAACTTTACTACCCCTTGTAAAATATTACAGCTACTATATGCAGTAATTTTCCCATTATTCCTTACAACCTGAAATAAATGCAGATGCGAAAATAATAATAATAATAATAATAATAATAGGGTACAACGGGGCTAAAGGCCCCCTTTAAGAAAAAATGTGCTGTTCACTGCGCCTAAAATGTATAATTGCAGGAAAAAAATATATACGTTGTATTGAACATTAATGGAGCAACATATTTTGTTTGGAAATAAATCATTCAAGTTCTTTATTTTGTTTAAAAATCTTATAAATGTATGAGGTAGCAAGGGGGGCCTTTTACCCCACACATGGGGTAAAAGGCCCACCAGTATGGGGTAAAAGGCACACAAAATTGATACCAAATACTTCAGCTAAAATAATGTTTTTTAAAATAATGTCTGAGTTAATACTTGTTCAAAACAATCACTTTAGCAAAGTTTGTACTATTTTCTGCTTATTTTGAAAAATAAAATAATGAATTTTTGTTCAATAAATATACTGTCATTAAAATATGTTGATATAAAATATATTTTAAAATACAGAAACAAAATAATTTTTAATAAGTAAAGATTATGAAAATATTGAAGGAGATCCAATAATAATTGAATATATATTTACAGTAGTAACAACAAATATTTTATTATATGATGTGATTAATATCATGTTTTTAAATATGATGGTTTCATTCTAAACATGGTGATTATCTCTAATATGGACACCCAACATAATATATGATATTTACCATCTGAATAACCATGTCATGTCAACAAATGGAAAAGTCAGCCATCTATTAATTATCATGTTAATTACTGTGTGCCTTTAGCCCCAACAGCAGGGGCGCTCTTTACCCCAAATACATATTCGTTTGTTATTTAAAATCTGTTGCTTTAATCATCTTAAACAAAGCTGAAAATCATAAAAAAGACCTTTGTCTCAAAATATATGCATTAATTTTAGCGATTCTCATTTGCTACTTAAATCAACAACATTTTAAAAAACATAAAATATTAGATCAAGTAAGCACAGAATCAACTTTGCGCTGCTGCGCGCGATCGCATCAAAGATCAGATAAATATACACGTACAACTTGAAAAACGAATGTCTTGGAAAGTGCTAAGCCATGTTTTTGTGCCATCTGGTTTAGATGAAAATAATATCAAAGGCGCCTTTTACCCTGGGGCGCCTTTAGCCCCGTTGTACCCTAATAACTGACCCATCATTCATGTTACTGATATCACCTGATATTATGGTTAAAATGTGGTAACATGGGACTCATCTGATTTTATTCAAGTCAAAAATATTGTTTAACATCACTGAATAACCTAAATGCATTAGATCAGGGGTTTAGATCAGAGTCTAGCTCCAACACACTTGCCTGGAAGTTTCTTGTGAGTCTGAAGACCTTGATTAGCTGCATGGTCCAGGTGTGTTTAATTAGGCTTGGAGCTAAACTCTGCAGGACAGTAGCCCTCCAGGAACAGGTTTGGACACCCTGTCATTGAACAGTACAGAAGCAGTTTCACAGTTTCATTCATTTAGCCCAGGCTACCGTTTGTCTTCCAATGCATAACTTACCTCCTGTTATCAGTATCGTTGTGACAAATGCTTAATAATATGTATGTAAACTCTTGGAACATCATTAGAGAGCAACTTGTGAGATATTACTTCTGGTCTGGTCTGGTCTGGTCTTAGAAATAGAGGCGAGTAGTTGAGATCAAAGGACCTCCCGAAAACCCCAAGATACACTGCTGTTGACGGTATTGGGGTCTTTAAAACTATTCCGAGCAGTATGTAGTCAATCACGCTGATCATACACAAATGGGGAGAATTCGAAACAGCGCTTAATCTGTCAAGGTCAGGTCATCTCAGCAACTGTAGCCGAAGAGCTGACTGAAAGTAGCTGCAGGATGTCTTCCCAGGATAACATCGTAACATCAAAGGATTTACACGCAACCGTTGCCTCAGTGTCATTGAACATGAGTTAACAGTGGGAAAGTAACTGCAGAACTTTGCAATACAGTCAGATAAAATATCTGTTCTCAAAATGATACAATCTGAAATTGTTACCATAAACATTCATTTCTTCTTGATATAGACCACAAAAATACCTTTTTTTCAAATTTGTTGGGTTGATTTAGTCAGACTAAATGAAAGTTTTTGCTTAAAAAAATTAAAAAAAGGAAAAATACGTAGATGTTACCATACCATAAGCAAATCTTTTAAGTAAAAAAAACTGTCTAGATGCACTTAAGTGCTTTTATTTTGTTTTTTTAGGTCAAAATACTATTTAACATCACTGAATAAATCTTAACACATTTAGCTTACACCAACAAAACAAATTTAGGGTTAGAAAAAAAAAAAGAAAGCAAACATATTTTACAGTCCAGATGCATGCACTAATTTCGCAAGATGACATTTAAGTTGAATATTTAAGATCAGGGCTGTTGTTCATCTTGGTTTATCATTTTGGGTATCTTTAGGCTGTTTTTTTCTTTCTTTCTTTTTCAAACAAGCTAAACTATATAGATGTGCTGCAATGCAATGCAATAAATCATGTGCCAGTCGTCACGTATGGTGGTGCAAGCATTATGGTTTAGGTTGCTTTTCTGCCTCAGGGTCTGGCCTGCCATCATGGAGTCAATCATGAATTTCACATTATACCACTTGAGGAGATAGCAGTCAGAAAGCTGAAGCTGAATTATAAGTGGATCCTTCAAAGACACAATCACTCAAAACACTGAAGGACACTATGAATAATCAAACTAATGAATCAATGCAGCAGGCTAATAAACATTTAGAAGAAATGGTATACAAAATTATTTATGCCAATACTATAAACATTAGCTGAAGCTGTGTGATTTTATTTATTTATTTTGTATTGTGGGCAATTGTTTTAAGATCATTATTATTAGTTATATATAATTAATTATAAATGGAAAAAGAATCATGATATCTTCAACCATCAGAATCCTTATATTATTAAAACAGCGCTTAATCTGTCAAGGTCAGGTCATCTCAGCAACTGTAGCCGAAGAGCTGACTGAAAGTAGCTGCAGGATGTCTTCCCAGGATAACATCGTAACATCAAAGGATTTACACGCAACCGTTGCCTCAGTGTCATTGAACATGAGTTAACAGTGGGAAAGTAACTGCAGAACTTTGCAATACAGTCAGATAAAATATCTGTTCTCAAAATGATACAATCTGAAATTGTTACCATAAACATTCATTTCTTCTTGATATAGACCACAAAAATACCTTTTTTTCAAATTTGTTGGGTTGATTTAGTCAGACTAAATGAAAGTTTTTGCTTAAAAAAATTAAAAAAAGGAAAAATACGTAGATGTTACCATACCATAAGCAAATCTTTTAAGTAAAAAAAACTGTCTAGATGCACTTAAGTGCTTTTATTTTGTTTTTTTAGGTCAAAATACTATTTAACATCACTGAATAAATCTTAACACATTTAGCTTACACCAACAAAACAAATTTAGGGTTAGAAAAAAAAAGAAAGCAAACATATTTTACAGTCCAGATGCATGCACTAATTTCAAGATGACATTTAAGTTGAATATTTAAGATCAGGGCTGTTGTTCATCTTGGTTTATCATTTTGGGTATCTTTAGGCTGTTTTTTCTTTCTTTCTTTTCAAACAAGCTAAACTATATAGATGTGCTGCAATGCAATGCAATAAATCATGTGCCAGTCGTCACGTATGGTGGTGCAAGCATTATGGTTTAGGTTGCTTTTCTGCCTCAGGGTCTGGCCTGCCATCATGGAGTCAATCATGAATTTCACATTATACCACTTGAGGAGATAGCAGTCAGAAAGCTGAAGCTGAATTATAAGTGGATCCTTCAAAGACACAATCACTCAAAACACTGAAGGACACTATGAATAATCAAACTAATGAATCAATGCAGCAGGCTAATACACATTTAGAAGAAATGGTATACAAAATTATTTATGCCAATACTATAAACATTAGCTGAAGCTGTGTGATTTTATTTATTTATTTTGTATTGAGGGCAATTGTTTTAAGATCATTATTATTAGTTATATATAATTAATTATAAATGGAAAAAGAATCATGATATCTTCAACCATCAGAATCCTTATATTATTAAAACACCACAATAATCCACTAGTCATCCATCAGTTAACATATTATGACATGGAAAGCTGCATGTTTGTAAGAAACAAATCCATCAAGATGTTTTTAACTTCAAACTGTTGCTTCTGGCCAAAATACAAGTCTATAATCCATAATATATCGCTTTGTCCAGTAAAAAAAACTCCAAGCCCCTGTTGTCCAAAAGCCACTGAAATATTTGTTTAGAACAAGTGATTTAATTCTAAGTTTTATCAAATCTGTTCTGATGAAGAAAAAAAAAAAATCATCTACATTGTGAATGGCCAATTTTCATTTTTGGTGAACTATTCCTTTAAATGCATTATTTTATGCACAATAAAATAAAGATGAGATCCATGTGTGCAAATACACACATTATGTATTTTATTTCAAATCGCTTTATATGCTGTTTGTGTTGCTTAGAGATAAATAAAACCTTTAAAGCACTAGCTAACCAGGACAGTGTTCTCACCTTAAAAGAGAAACGAAAAAATCACCGGAAAAGGAAAGTTTAGGGGCCTTGAACATAAAAAGGCTTCTGTTTCTTATTGTCCTTCTCAGGGCTCAGAGTAACTATCTTGTTTCTCACTTTCATGTTTCCCCCAGACAGCTCCAGGATTTTCTGTCTCCAATTAAAAACATTCAGAATAAATAATGGTGTGAACTTACTCAGCCTGATGTTCAAACATTAAAGCAGGACTGATGGAAACTTCTGTCAACGGCAGCACAATGGCAATGTAATTATGATTGAATGGTAATAGTAATTAAATTTCTTAGAGACTTTTGATGTTTTAATGAATTTGGGTATAGAAGTGTCGTGGGAAATTCATATTTAATGTGATAAACAGGCAGAGAATTTGAGGAGACTTCATTGTTAAAGGTGTGTGTTTGTGCTTGTGTGTATCTGTGTGCCTACAACTGCAGAAAACTCTTCTAGACAAGACCTGGCAGCTGCAATGTTGGAGTATTGCTAGTTTTCCCATCCATTTCACATAGCTGCATTACTATCGTGTGTCATACCTATTAACATATTGACTGGATTTGAATAAGAAAGTTTCTGTCTGAGCAGAAAATCCCCATCCGCTGAGATAATATCTGCAGTGAAAACCACAGATACAGAATCAGTTTACAGTGCAGTGCTGTTCGGTCTACAGTAATTAACAACAGCTGATGGACCTTGTATTGGGATCAGGCAACAGGAGCTGATGCAGCGTGAATGAAACCGACTGGAAAAAGCAAACCAAGCTCATTGCGCAACATGCTACTGCTATCTATCTAGTCTTTATTTTAAATTAATTTAAAATTATTTTTAATGTATAATATTAAACTAATATAGTAATGTATGTTTAAAATTAATTTAACTACTAAATTAAAATTAAACGCATTGTAACATTAGTTAGGTGTCGCCATTTTCCCCAACTGTAATAAATAAAACAGAAAACACTATTAATTTAGTGTTCCATTAAATAAAATAAAATAATAATAACAATAATAATGCCAAGAAACTGAATTATTTATTAGAAGAGACTCAATTTCAAGACTGACACTAAATATACTACATTTTATATTAAATATACAACCACAAATAGACATTGTTTCTATTCTGTTCTATTCTATTCTATTCTATTCTTATCATTATTCATAACATCCTCTATTTCCAGACACTCTTTCCATCCATCCATCCATCCATCCATCCATTCATCCATCCATCCATCTATGTATCTGTCCATCCATCCATCCATCCACAGGCCTGTTTTCACTGCTAAAGACTTTTTAAAGTTTGTATTCAACTGCCTGTCCCACTAATCTTCTGTCTTCCTGCTTGTATAGTCCCATTAATCTGTTTACGGAATTTTCCACTTTAGAGCAGTTTAATGCTTAATGGGTGCCGTGTCTTTTCAAAACATTTTCACCTGTGACTTTTACCTTGTTTAGTGTCAGTGCAATGAAATGTTCGCTGTGAAATGTACCTCTATCTTGGTCAGAGTGTTTCTTTCCTCTGCGTTCATATGTTTAATTGCCAGCATTGAGAAGCGGGAGCTCTTGAGATTCTCTTGGTGATTTAATATGATCAATAGCATCAAATAGGATAAAGGGAAATTCAATGACACAGTCATTACCTTTATCTCATTATTCATCCCTGCTCGGCCCATCGTTAGTCATTTAAGCTCATGCACAGAGGCGTCCTGACTTAATGAAAGCTGTGAATTTCTTCTTTTCCAGAAGCAAACTTTTTTTTTGTTTGTTTGCTTGTCCCCCATCTGTGCATGTACTTCATGTTGAAGAGCTATTTAAATGTATCCTTTAGGTTTTTACTGTCTTGAGGGCATTATGTTTATAAAACAAAATCAGTAACAGATGGCCAAATATTTAATCTTTCATTTTCTTTGGAATGCTAAAAACTTTTTGGGTCTTTGTCATTAACATATGGGTGTTTCTTCAGCTACTGCCACTTTTATAATTCAGGGTTGAACTTTATTTTCAAAAATATTATTTTCTTTTTTTGTTAAATAAAGGTCAGAATTAAGCTAGGAAACTTTTTGACATGACATTTAGATAACTTTTAATATTAAATCTATAAAATTCCATCATAAAATATTAATTATTGAATTTTATAAAACTGTTATAATCTAAAAAAAGTGGAATTAATCATAAACATTTTCAATACCCCAGTAAAAAAGTAATACATTTTTAAAATAATGCATTTATTTCATACTAAGTAGTTCAAATCTATTAACATATTTACTGACATATCGCTCGAGACTTACTGATATAAAAAATAGAATTAAACTTTATATAGGGAAGTTGTGGCCTAATGGTTAGAGAGTCAGACTCGTAACCCAAAGGTTGTAATCCTATCCTAACCCAAACTCGTAATCCTACATTTGAATCGCTCTCACGTTACTTTGATGTCATACAGTGATCATTCTGCGCAGTGCTGCTTCAAGTCGAACGCGCCTATTGTGTCATGTTCTGATTGGTTGTCCTAGTCATGTGTCTTGTTTCTCATTGGTTGGTTCTTGTCATGTGACCCTTGATGTCTGGTATTTATAGCCCTCATGTAGCCATTGTCTCCGGTCGAGTATTATCTGTGTAATCTGCTGTTGGTGAGTTATGTTTCTGTTCATGCCAAGTCAAGTCTGTTTCAAGTCAAGTCTTCGTTTGTTTGGATTTTGTATTTCACTTTGTTTAATAAACTGCACATGGGTTCTTACAATTTACTGTTCAGTGGACTGATTGTTACAGAATACTCGACCACTACCATGACCCCAGCAGCTTGTTTATTGCGCCTTCGAAAAGGCAACCGGGCCATTGAGGACTATGTGGCAGATTTCTGTGAACTTTGTTATCAAGTGGACTTCAATGACACTGCTCTTGAGGACATTTTCCGTTTTGGCCTCACAATGAAATCTCTCAGTTTATGCCACGTCACACTCCTCACTGGCCTCTATACTGCCCTACAAAGGCAAAAGACCTTAACTTGCTAGAGTGTGAAACTGAGAAAAATGACATTAAAGTTTTTTACTTGTCCAGCCAAATTAATTATAGGTAGGACACTGGAAATTTGGCAATTATATTTTTTAAAAAATACCTATATGTAATTACATCTGTAATTAATTTCTGTAATTACATTTATAATTACACTGTTGACCCATCCCTTACACATAAACCCACCCTTAAACCTACCCATATCCCACCTCAATAGCAGCAAAAGTGTTTTGCAATAAAATATGAACACAATAAGTACATTGTACTTATTTTTTGATGTAAGTACATAGTAGTTAAAGCCACCTAATATAAAGTGTGACCAAAAATTGTGAGCTCAAATTTGATTTTTTTTACCCCTATTTTGTACTCTGTATAATGTATAATGTACTCTGCTTTTGCACTGTCTGCAAAATGTGAGAAGTCACACCAAGGCAAAAGGCATTAACTTCCACATTATCAATATTTGGTTGCTGATCACCATTTACAAAATCGTTATAGTAACACCTGTATAAAATCTAGTTATCGTGGGCTATCTCATATAGGCTATTGCAAATAATAATGTGACTATATTAATTATTTTTTGTTTTTTGACCGTAACAAACAGACTGAAAGTTAAACATGTGAGTGGATACCAATTTATTTGCTATGCTCAGTAACGTAAATGAATGCTAGACATAGCATAATTGCTTTTATATTGACTTGTATAAAATAGCCTAACTTAAAAGAACGACTTTATTTTTGTGTATTTATGTGAACGCCAGCAAGCAGGAATGCTCAGAATGCTTGTGAATTAAACATCTCCGACGACGTTCATCGCCATGGATTGATTTTATCGGGTTACAAGAAAAGGTAGGATATGGATTTAATTGCGAACTGTTAGGCTACTGATTTTATGATTGATCATGCTAGCAACGGCATTCGAGTCCACACGCGTCCAACTAGAAGTGACAGCCTGGTGAATAATCTACATTACAAAAAGGAAACAATGTTTCTTGTTTAGGTTTTCTGGTCTTATTTTGATATTTTGTCTTGTTTCATGTTCCTGCCATGTGGTCCATTTGTTCATTGTGTCATGTTCTGATTGGTTGTCCTAGTCATGTGTCTTGTTTCTCATTGGTTGGTTCTTGTCATGTGGTGCAGCTGACACAGAACAGCGTACACTGTTTGCGTCCAGCGGATACTCTCCAAAATGACGCTACGCTGACGCAGAGGAGACGTCATTATTTTTGTTTTCTTTGCGTACAAAAAGTATTCTCGTACCTTCGTAAAATTATGGTTGAACCACTGATGGCAGATGGACTATTTTGACGGCGTGTTTCATACTTTTCTGGGCCTTGACAGTGTTAATTGTTTGGCAGTCAATGGGACAGTCACAAGTCTCCCGGCTTCTCATCCAAAATATCTTAAATTGTGTTCCAAAGACGAACAAAGCGGTCACACTTTATATTAGGTGGTCTTAACTACTATGTACTTGCGTTTAGATTAATCATTTGGTACAAAGCACTTACTGTGTACATACTGTACATGTTTTTTACATTGTACTTATATTGTTAATAATACCTTTATGTAATTACATCTGTAATTAATTTCTGTAATTACATTTATAATTACACTGTTGACCCATCCCTTACACCTTAACCCACCCTTAAACCGACCCAAACCTGTCCCTAACCTTACCCATGTGATTAATAGCAATTTTCATTTTGAGGTGGAGTAACCCTTTAATATTTGGTATTTATAGCCCACATGTAGCCATTGTCTCCGGTCGAGTATTATCTGTGTAACCTGCTGTTGGTGAGTTGTATTTGTTCATGCCAAGTCTATTTCTGGTCAAGTCTGTTTCAAGTCAAGTTTGTGTCAAGTCTTCGTTTGTTTGGATTTTGGATTTCACTTTGTTTAATAAAATACGCATGGTTTCTTACAACTTCCGTTCAGTGGACTGATTGTTACACTTAATATTAAGATGTGTTTTAATGTCACTATTGATGAGGATTGTATGATCTTGGAATAATATCAGTCATTAAATTAAAGATATATAAAGTGTACCTAACATATACTTGCTATAGTTTCACTTTAGCACAATCAAATATACTTCAGTATATCTTTAGTAGGACTTCCACATAATTAAAGTGCAAAACTAGTTCTTCCAATTTAGCAGACTTAAAATTGCTGGGTATTTTTAAGTACATGAATATGTAAATGTATTTGACTTGTAATATGTGAACAATGAAAAAAAAATTGGTAAATTTCATTTTTGAAGAATACTGTTATTGTGTGTACTTGTACACTACCATTAAAACGTTTGTAAGATTACAAATCATCATGCTAAAATGATTTCTGGCTATTGGCAACTGAACATTTAGCTTCGCCATCACAGGAATAAATGACATTTTAAAACATATTCCTATATTTTTGACTATTTATGATTAAATAAATTCAGCCTTGGTGAATACATGACTCTTCTTACAAAAACATCAAGAGCCCTGATCACAAACTTTTGAATGGTATTGTATATCCACTATAAGGCATTATTAGTGGTGTAAATAAAACTGTGAGAGTGTGTTTTAAGAGAATTCAGTTCATAATGCTAGAAGACAAGAGCCTATAGTCAGAGAAATACTCGTGTTCACCTGTAGATAATGGAAATATATGGGGGGGAAAAACAAACAAACAAACAAAAAAAAAAAACGGCTGCTGAATAAATAAATAAATAAAATGAGTTACAAGAAGGGCCTGCTTTCGCTTGAATTCCATTTCAATGGATTTGTACATGATCTTATCATTGAACAGAAAGCACATATTCAACATAAACAGTTCAATACGCCCCTTGCAGAGGGCCATGTCATGGAGCTATTCGATTCCTGTCCTCTGATGCTCCGCTGATACTGCTGCTCCTCACAGCACAGTCAATACCTGCCAATCATCTGGTTCAAAAGGTGCTGATTCGTGACATCAGACAATCAGACGAGAGATATCTGGAGCATTACATGATGAAATATTCTTTCTGAAGTGACAAATGTATCTCATATCGCCCTATCTGAGAAACTTTTGAGAACTTTTCCAAAAGTCCAAACGGCAAAGGTGACTTTTAGATAAACAAAAGTGTTTTGCAAGCTACTGTATTAAGTTTGACAGAAGCGCAAAGCAGTGTTTTTTGTTTCGATAATGTTTCTTTATGTCATTTATGATGCTCTTAGAAAAGCATAAAACATATATTATTATTTTTAATGCATACCTTCACGTTGAAGTTATGAGTCCAATTTTGAACGAGTTTCAAAATATCATATATAATTCATAAGCAAAAAATGCAGCCCTTGTAAAAACTCTTCAAACAGCTTGTCCTCGTCTCCATCCAAGCAATCATTCATGGCCTGGATCCATAGCGTCAGATGTTCACACATTGTCTTTTTGTTGCCCAGCACTGTCCTTCAAATCGATGCCTCGCTGACAGTTTAATGGCCCTCTCGCATGTATAGTCTCAATGGTGTTCTAGTGTTTCAGAACGAGATTTGATTATGCTGACCACAAGTGTAAGCATTAATGCCCTCACCTTCTCATAAGTGCTGGTCATGAGCTGCCCATCCTTTCACCATCCATTAGAGCTTTTTCTGAGAAGACCAGCAGATGCCACGGTGGCCGTGTTATTGCACGCTATTGGATAAAAGTCATCTGAACGGAGCAGGGAATGATTTGTGGGAAATGCAGTACACTTTGCGTGCTAATGTGAGTAATTCAGAAGCAGGCATCGATCTGCAATGACAATGCAAATCATCATGCTTTTGTTACCCTCTCGCAGCAGACTTTATCAAAAGGATGTTCATCTCAAAGTTAGCGTTTCAGAATCGGAAGGTATTGTAGGGATGCTGGTAAAGGAATAGTTCGCCCAAAAATGAAAATTTGCTGGAAATGTACTCACCCTCAGGCTATTCAAGACGTAGATAAGTTTTTCTTCATCAGAACAGATTTTTAACAAAAATTTAGCATTTCATCACTTGCTCAACAATGAATCCTCTGTAGTGAATGGGTGCCGTCAGAATGAGAGTGCAAACATCTGATAAAAACATCACAATAATCCACAAGTAATCCACGTGACTCCAGTCCATCACTGAACAGCTTGCGAAGTGAAAAGCTGCATGTGTTTAATAAACAAATCTATCATTAATACGTTTTTAACTTCAAACCACTGCTTCCGGCTAAAATACGAGTATCCATAATATCCATAATATTGCTTTCTCCAGAGAAAAAGTCATCTCATCTGAATCAGGAGAGAAATATGCAGAGATCAAGTACAGATTAAAACAGTTCTAAACTAATATTTCAGTGGATTTTGATGTAAGAGGATAACAGAGGATGGACTTTTCCAGGAAGGAGGAATTTTTTTATGGATTATGGATGGTTTAAAATTAAAATGCCTTAATAAAGTATTTGTTTCTTACAAACAAACTGTCTTTTCCTTTTTAAGGCATTAATTGATAGACTGGAATTTTGCAGATTACTTATTGTAGATTATTTTGATGTTTTTATCAGCTCTTTGCTCTCTTTGCATTCTGACGGCACCCTTTCACTGCAGAATGTCCATTGTTGAGCAAGTAATGTAATGCTGAATTTCTCCAAATCTGTTCTGGTGGATGAGGAAGCACATCTATATCACAAGCTCTGAACCTTTCTGAAAGATTGCATGTAAAAGCCATTTGAAGTGCATGTGAGGTGAAGAGAATCTCAACATCCAAAATGAAAGCAAACGCCTGTAATACGAATCCAGCTGCATGGCAAACTACACCCTAACTAACTTACTCTGAGAGAAAGAAAAACAGACTGTGAAACACACACAGCGCTCGGGGGATACTATGCCCCGTGGCTCTGTTTCTATTTCTCAGAATCATTTCTGTGCCTAGAAAGATCTCATGCTCTGTTTTTCTCAACAGAATCAGGACCACAGATGACTTGTTATGATAGAATCATTTGGAACACTGGCAGAATATAAATAGCATTCTGAGACGCTTGGTTTCACTACCCAAAAACAAAATTAGTACCGTAAAAAAAGACCTGCAGTTAATTTTACAGGTTTATCCCTGCTGGAAAATCCAGTTTAAGCTTAACATGGTTCCATTTGAGTAAATATTGATAGCAGGGTTTTTCTTCAACTGTGCGTACTTTTGGCCCTGTGGACTTTCAGAAAATAAGCTCTCTTAAAACACTACTGTATGTATTCCGTGCTGAAAATGACATACATTTTTGGACTAAAATGTCTGACTCCTGTATCTTGCTAATGCTAAATTTATAGCTAGCATTTCATGTATTCTAAATTTAACTAATAAATAATCATTTCCACACATTTTGTATAGTTTGACAATTATAGCTTGATTAGAAATGACAAGTTAAGTTTTTCCTTTACACATCAGATATTTCATCTCAAGCTCTTCACTGAGATGGTTGTCTACTTTGTAAACAAGCACACTAGTGGCATAATTGATTGTTATGGTGGCCAGTTGTTGGACAGTTGTGATTTTTGAAAAATATATATATATATATTTTTTTTTTTGCACAATCAACATTGATATGATTTGACATTGAATGTTTATTTCAGTCTTTGTTCAGATTCATATTTTTATGTTAGATTTTCATACAGTAGTATAAGACTGAAAGATTCAAATGAAAACAGTACATAAAAAGATGCATTGCATTTGAAAAGAAGCAAAAATAAATTATAAAGTCATTGTAAAACTGTTTTATGTGACCTTCATATAACGAAAACAATAATGTTAGTAAACCTAAAGAATGAAATAAAACATACATTTAAAAACCAACTCTGTGTGCCTAAAGTTAAAGAAACACCTATGTGCCAATAAATTCCATGAATTAATTAGCATGTCATTTAATTAAACATTTTAATCAATTGCCAAGCCCAGAATAAACATGTGAGGAAATATTACATATGGCTCTTGCTGGAGATTGTAGATTCAACAGAAGAGGGATACAATAATGGTTATTGTTGAAATGTCTCTTGTTGTTCAGCTAAAGTATCAATTATCATGGTATTGAAACCAGACTTTAGGTTGGCTAAAATGTTTTAAATTTGATTTATCCATTTGGACAAAATGATTTGTTTTGTTGACATCCCAAACCCATTAGCCTTCCTTCAAACAAAAACAAGCAATAACATGGCAAACTTTTCCATTTTTCTGCCTTTCCAAGGCCAGCAGTAAGTGGTGGGTGGATGAGTATGGAGTTTGCTGTGTCACATTTACTGTGTGTTCATTCCCCTCTCAGACTTCAGGGTGTAGCAAATACACGCCCTATTTCAGCTGAGGGTGAATGTCTGTTCTTTCCATGTAGATTAGTAGTTCATGACTGGTGGGTCACTGCACAGAAATGGGTCATAGATATGGTCACACACACACACACACACAAACAAACAAGGCTGCTTTTTATGTTTAAATGTATAGTACTAACAACCTTCACACACAAAGTTACTAATGGAATAACAAGTTCGTGGTAATAAGCAAAAAGATCAAAATATATTTAAATACCAACTTTTAAAATGGAGGTAAATACACCTGTTGTTTGAGTTTGGTAGCCAAAAGGAGCTTCATGCCCTCTAAAAAAATAATAATAAAAGAAAAAATAAACACTGTAAAAAATAAATCCCTTAAATAACAGAAAAAGTACTGGCAGCTCATTAAACATGACATTATCCATTCATTTTACGGACATTTCTGTTAACTCTAAAGCAATGCAATGAAGTGTAAAATTAAAAATACTGGTAAAAATAAATACGGAAATAGTCCTTCAATTTATACAGTATATTGTGCCCAATTTTTTTTTTTAGAGTGAAGAAAGAAAGAAGAAAGAGGGGGACAAATTGCATTAAACACAGGTTTACCTAAAACACGCATACATTTGTGCACACTAAAAGTTGTTTTGTGTGGTGAATTATTGGCTCCTGGGAGCATGAAACAATAAACATAAAAAGGAAAGAAATTCAAGAAAGAAACCAAATTGTCCATTTTCCTATTCAGCCAACCATGTCAAATGTAGCTGTTACCTCATCTAACCCTTTCAAACTAACTATTGTTCTTGTAACTAATATAGTTGATTCAGAGACATTAAATCAAGTTTTTTGACTTGAATAAAACATGAGAGGCATTTGAGGGTAATATTCTTGTGAAGTGCAATGTTTTGATGTCCAGTCTAAAATCTGGGCCCTGAAATGAAACTAGTTGAGAAGCCCTATAGGTAGAAACCACATTCTTTTTTTTTTTTCAGTTCTCTCTCAGTTTTCCTTACTCTCTCTCTCTTCTACTCACTCTGCCTTTGTGCTTCTCTCCCTTTTTACTTCACTTCCCTGATGAGTGGAAAATTACCTCACAGATACATTACGTTCCTCTGTTCCCTATGTTTGGAGGCTGGGGGGATGAAAGCGGAAGAGGGAAAAGAAGGTGTGAGATGAGAATTCATACGTTAGATCACAAGATCTGCCTGAAAAACGGCGGCAGACATGTCATTTATCACCGGGCACGCTAGGGAATGGAGACTCTCTAACTACTATGGGAAGAAACAGATACTTTTTCCACAAGGACAGATAAAGAAAAAGAGAAGAGAAAAAACTGCCAATCAGTTGAGCAAATTAGCTGCAGAAAATGTCTGGCGGAAAAGAAATACAAGTAATGTGATGTCGGTGTTAAAATGTCACACTGATTCATTGCCTGGACCTGTAGTCATGCATATTGTATGTAGGGAGTATGTGACGTTTCCCACTTTCTGATGCCTGACAACTCCTGCAGCCTTTTGGCTTGTGATCTGGATGGATTGGGAAATATTTTGGAATGGATGGGATAATGAGGAAGGTATTTAGACAGAGATGTCTATAGTGCCTTATCTGTCAAATGAGAACGGGGCTAGTTGTCACAGTAGTCTGTGGTACAGTAAATATATTTTTAGGTTGTGCTTAAGGGGATTAAACACCCTTTTATATGCATTTCAGCCAAATTTGAACAATTAAAAACACAAATCAATTCATAAAACAACCCCCAAAAACAAAACAAAACAAAACAAATGTAATTAATAGTTATATAAACGTGCAACTTGCCCTGACTTTACACATATATATATAGAGAGAGAGAGAGAGAGAGAGAGAGAGAGTGACTATAATTAGGCTATAGTTTTAATTAATATAGTCTAGCAGTATCTATCTATCTATATATAAGTAGCAGAAACAATGTTCATTTTTTTATTCAATTGCGAGTTTATATCTCACAAGTCTGTCTTTTTTTTCTCAGAATTATGAGTAAACTAAATGATGAGATATAAACTCTAAATTGTGAGATATAAACTCAGAATTGCGAAATGTTAACTCAGAATTCTAGGATATAAAGAGATAGAAACTCACAAGTCTGAATTCTGAAATATAAACTCAAAAGTCAAAAATTCACCTGAAATCACTCATAAGTCAAATTTCCTTTTTTTAATTAGCCTACCCTTTTTCTTTTTTCTTTCTTTTTTTTTTTTTTTTAATCCATGGCAGAAATAAGCTTCCATAGAAACTGACATACAAAACCACTGTTAGAGAAAATACTTACAGTAAGTAATTAAGTTTTGTCTCAATACCTCAAAGTTACTGACATACCATGCAATGTTTGTGACAACTAGGTGTCCTATTACACAGTGAACCAGCTGTCTTTTGTGTAACTTGTTTTTTTTTTTTTTTTTTTTACAAATTATTTTTTAAATTCCTAAATCAAGTAAAGGTAAGAAGATTCAAACATAAAAACAATCTGTCCTTACTGATGAATGTCTCATTATATAAACATGGTGTACTGTCAGAATCCGTTCAGCTGTCAGTTGTGGCCAAGGAATTATAAAGCCTTTTATTCTATTGAGTTTAGCTTGTACTGTGAACATTCAGATCAATGACTGGGTCGATGAGAGACCTCTTTTGAGCAGAACAGATGCAATGATGTGTAATCATGAAGCTTTTGATATTTCAGTAGTTAAAAATCAATACTCCTGTGTTATGGGCTATTTGGAGGGAAAACGCAAGAATGACTTGTAGAAGACAGCCATCAAAGATTCACAAGAAAGTACGCTTTGCATTTAGCTTGCGTGAGAGTTCCCTTGGTACAGTTTTTACTTCTTTGACTGTTAAATGAATCAGTTTTGTAAACAAACTAAAAGGGAAACATAAATTCATATGTTACCTACAGGCACTCTGTGCATCAAAATGTACATATTTACTGTTGTGTACAACACATCTCAATTGTATGTACAACAATATTATAAAAAAATATAATACAAAAACATCAATAATATAATTATAATAAAATTCAAAGTTACAACAATGTACTACCACTAATAATACAAATAAATAAACAGACAGATAGATAGATAGATAGATAGATAGATAGATAGATAGATAGATAGATAGATAGTTGTACAAATAATGTAGCCTAGACTGATGCAAGTCATCTTGAGACATGAAAACCGTACACACATATTTATATATTAATGAAAAATATAGTAATATTTGTGCTAAGCTCAAAAGCTTTTTCTATATTGCTTTTAATATTTGAATTACTTGCCCTGTGGTGAATATGTGTTTCTTCAAGAGAACAGTATACACTGCTGTGAAGAAAATATAATATAATGAAGGAGAAAAAAAAAAAGAGTTAAAATATATAGCCTGAGGATGTTGCAACAAGCGAAAATCAGTTTTACAGAATATATTCCCACATTGTCAGTGTAATGCATATAGAAAGCGTATCTACAAAAAAAAAAAAAAAAAAAAAAAAAGAAACATTTGAAATCACTTTCAAGAGATGAAGGACAACATTTACTGTCACTCTGAATGTGCTCAATGAAAAACAGACACAATGAAAAAATAAACTATTAGCTTAGATCCAGCTCATTTTCTCTTAGAATATTTCACCTGAGGCTTTTGGATTCTTTTTTATGTATTTCTGTGTTAAGAGCATTTATCTGTTAACTTCATGTGGATGAACTGAACCCATGAATGTTGTGCAATGAATCTGATTACAGAAAGATATCCATAGATATTGCACTTCTTCTCCGTGCTATAGGTTTTAAGAATTAATTGAAGATTCTCTATTGACTGTATCATCAGTCTAATTGAAAATAAACACTATGATCATTTTAGCAGATGCAAAGCTGTCTTTGTGAAATGCAGAATGTAAGCGAACATACAGTGACCGAGATCTTTCCTTCATGTGCTTATCTAATGATCCTTCATCTAAACACAATGGAATGAAGGCTGGTGTGTACGACAATAAAATGTCAAAATTATGATCATTCACAGAGAGCTACAAAAATTCTCCTGATAACACAGATTTTTCTGAATTTTTCAGGCGGTATAGTCTATCCGTAGCCAGGTCATATGCCTCTCACATAATGGGGCCTAATTGCAAGCAATTACAGGCTCCATTATAGAAAATAATGGTCACAATTTATCATCTTCGCAGACAGAGAGGAGTAAAGGGAGTTTCATATGGTTAAAATGTTAGATCAGCCAATTTTTTTTTTTTTTTAGACTTGCGATGAAAGAGAAGAAATATTTACAAGAGCCATCAATTAATATGTTCATTTTGACATGAATGGATTTATGTGGAATTCAGAGTTATATTGAAGTAATAACGCTGCTGACACTAATGGTACAGCTAAATTTGTAAAATTACAAGGGTGGTGTAACAATAACTGTTTGGATTTTTAAAGCTTTTGTCATAAGGCATTTATTAATTCTTGATGAGAATATGATGAATACAATAAGCAATTATAATCTTCGTGACTACCCCAAAATTAATTTTATCACACCAGAATACATTCCATTCAGAAGGTAAGATTCTGTAAGATTTTGTAATGTTTTTGAAAGAAATCTCTAGTGCTCCCAAGACTGCGTTTGTAATCAAAATACAGTAAAACAGAAATACTGTGAAATATTATTACAATTTAAAATAACTGTTTTCTGTTTTAATATATGTTAAATGTAATTTATTCCTGTTATACAAATCTGAATTTTCAGCATCATTACTCCAGCCTTCAGTGTCACATGATACTTCAGAAATCACTCTAATATGCTCAAGAAACAGACTTGTTGAAACCCTGACACATGTTGACACACATATACACACACACACACGCACACACACGCACGTGCACATTCCATCATTGGGAAAATTTCAATAGAGCACATAATTAGCCAGAGCCCTGCAAAGTCCATTGATTTGTCTTTTATTGTGATAAATTATCTCTCACACTTCTCTCCATGTGACATACGGCGCATTGAAAGTCAATAGGACCCCAGAGGCAAACGCCCCCAATTTCTATCATGCTGTCATGTTTGTGTAAGCTGCGTACATGTGGAGTTATGTGGAGTGACACTCTCTGCTCCTATCACCACCATAATCACAGTCCTTTTGTTGATGTTTTGTTAACTGCTATCATGTCTTCATGTCCTGACATGATGTGTCTTGCTGCTTGGATTTGGCTGTGATCAGAGGTTTGGGAACGAGCTGAAAAGTATTTTTATTGAAATGTAATTGGCATGACTATTGATTATCTCCAAAAAATAAAAAATAAATAATATGTGGGTGTGTATGAGGGAAGCGGATCATGTATTTGGATTTGTGTGAGGTTACTACTCCCATTCAGAATGAGTTATAGGCTATTTAGCAGCAAGTTTTCATCTTGTGTGACTCCAGAATATAATGTAAATTGCATACAGTATAATGCAACAATCTGCAGTGATTGTAAGGCAAGATTGTATTTGATTCTCAGAATAAAAAAAAAAAAAAAAAAAACTTGTGATTGCAGCTGTGTTTCTAGTACCTGAGACTTTATATGTGGCAATGTGATTTTATATCTCGCAATGTGACTTTAAATCTTGTATTTGCTACATTTTTCTTGTAATTACGACTTTATATCTGATACTGTGACAGTATATATCTCATGGTGTGATTTTATAATAAGGTGACATAATTTATCATGCACTTCTAATGCACTTTTTGTCATACATTTAGACATTTATCATGCACTTTTTGAAAGAAAGTCTCTTATGCTTGCCAATGCCGGATTTATTTGACTAAAATTACAATAAAAGCATTAAAAACAGTACAATAAAAACGGTAGTAGACAGATAATATTACAACTTAAAATAACCATTATGTAATTTAATATATTTTAAAATGTAGTTCATTTCTATGATGACAAAGCTGAATTTTCACATCGCTACTCCAGTCTTCAGTGTCACAAAATTCCTCAGAAAAAAATAATATGGTGTACTCTAATATGCTGATTTGTTGCTCAAGAACCATTTCTTATTATTATCAATGATGAAAACAGTTGTGCTGCTTTATGTTTTTGTGGAAACCATGATATTTTTTCAGGATTCATTGATGAATAGAAAATTTAAAAAAAAGAAAAGAAAAGAAAAAAAAAGCAGCATTTACAGTATTTGAAATATAAATATTCTGTAAGATTATAAACACCTTTACTTTTAGTATGGGTCAAATAAATGCGTAACTGCTGAATAAAAGTATGATTTTTTTTTACAAACAAAAAATTCTTTATGGTCTCAAACAGTAGTCTATAGCAAACTGTTTTGTCAGCGTAAAAAAAAAAACCCATAATAATAAAACATATCTATGGTGTGACTTTAAATCTTGTAATTGCAACTTTGTTTTTCATATTAGTGGCTTTGTTTCTCGCAATTTTTTTATTTGACTGTGATTTTATATCTTTTAATGTAGCTCATTATTTTTTACTTTATATCTTACAATTAATACTTTATATCTCATAATAAGGCTTTATTATTTGAAACATAATCACATTTATCTTTTTGTATGTTTTACCGTCTTTGTTTTTACCCTGAATAATTTGTATCGCAATAATTTAAAAGCTATACAAATGGCTATGTTATAAAGGCTATTTAAAGGCTGTGTTTATGTTTGAATTCGAAAAGCGTCGAGTGAATCTCATTCACACTGTAAGCACAATGATATGCTATGCTTAGCATGCATGTGTGCCCTAAACCATACAGAATTTGACAGGAGCCTTCCTTTATCATCTTAAACATATGCTTGATGTGCAAAGAAAGGATCTTTATGAGATGAAAAGCCCCCTCCTGTGATCTAAAATACATTTAACTCAGATTTGGTGGTCCAAAAGAAATTGCACAGTTTACATTCTTTGCCCTTAAAGGAACAGTATGTTCACAGTGTCATATTTACTCACCTTCATATTGTTCCAAACCTGTATGCTATTACATTTTTCGTGGAACACAAAATTGGAAAAGAAATGAAATGTAGATATGATGGAGTTTACATTTTGGCCTGAACTATCTTTTAAAAAAGATAAATGTTCTGCCTACTGTATACTCTATTCAAGAACATGCAGTGAGATGACACATTCAGTTTAAACCCAGTTGAATGCACAGCTTAAACGTCAATTCACGATCAAACTAAACAACTGTAATTATAAAGCTGATATAGGAACAAGAGAGATCTACTAATATACAGCACAGCTTATAGTAAATGGCCATTTCTGAACAGAGCTGGGAAGAGGGGCACAATATCAAAACAATATTTATCTTTGAACAAACTCCAGTGTCCTTGAGGCTTCCTCTTGGTACTGTAAGTTGAAGACGTAGTAAGTGTCGAAAATTGTAGCCAGCCCTGTGATGAAGCTTTGGCGGACACCTTCACTGATGACATGCTTTTCGATGCTGCTCATCCTTCCTCCAATTGTGGCTTCATCACCAGCAACTGATACAGACAAAAATTATAGTTAATATCCTGAAACAGTATCAAATATTATTATCAGCACCCTATCCATTCATTTTCAATACAGTTTTGAGCAATATATTGTCTCTCCATTTACAATAAGTATCAAAACTGCTGCAGATCAGTACATTTCATAACTTGGCATGGCTAAAACAACATTGATGAGCTAAATCCATGGGAGAGCCTTGCTTATCTGACACTTACACAACAGTATCAGCCATGGAGTGGCAAGGAGGGCTCAACATCTGCTGCAGTGGCAGACATCTAGAACATAGACAAAGGTATTCAAATTATGAATGAAATTGTGTGACCAGTCGTAGCAAGTATAAATAAATAAAAATAAATAAAACGTACATCAGCACGGAGTATCAGTCCCTCTATTCTATTCTATAAACACTCACATAAGATATCAAATTTTGTAAATACTACCACAGGGTAACAATGACAATGATAAAATTGCATTTACCTTAAGTAGACGACGAGGAGAACTCAGGAATAAGTCGTTCAGTTTGGTGGTGCTGGCAGCTCACAGACAGGGCGAAAAAATTATCTTCTTGAACTCTTAAATATTTCTTAAATATTACACTTGATCCGTTGTTATTTTGCTCAGATGGGGTAAAAAAAATCATGATGCGTGGTTTTTGCTCTGAGGAGTTATGAACGGTCTCAGCGTCGCACACGTGACTAGACTTAAAAAATACTGTTTTATACCGTAAAATTAAACAGTAGTTTGTGATTAATAATTAGTTCCACAAAGGTATCATCATTCACAGTATTCAACTGTATTTACGAAGAACAGTACCTTACTGTAGGAAAATTCCTGTATTTGTACAGCTATTTTTTACAGTGTATGTCACAGAGGTCAAACAGCGTCGCACAGCGGGTGGGAGGAGTTTGGATGAACATTCGCTATCAGATCACGCAGCACCAAGCTTTAGATCATTAATCAAAGGGCTGTTGATTCTGATAGTGTTTTATTAATGGCTTATCTGAGTAATATAGATCCATGGGAGGTGGAGGGTGCTGGTTGCTTCTGCAGAGAGAGCGGCTTTGATCAGCTGCCTGATACGAGACAACTCAAATGCAACCTGGGACCGGGTCATTGTGTGGCATGACAGGCACAGTGGAGAGAGAGAGAGAGAGAGAGAGAGAGACCACCTGCTGCAGACCTCACCATCACACTGGATCTGTACAACACCGGTGATATTAAAGAAATCATTATTACACTGACATGCAAAGAAACACCCTGACTGTCCAATGGGAGGAGAATGTTGAAATTAATATGCTGCTGAATTATGCATTTGACATGATACAGAAATATTGGGTAACACTTGTTAGAAACATTCATCTGCAATAAATATTTGAGTGAGAGTTCATCGAAAAATGAAAATGATTCCATCTAATCAACCTTATGATGTGGTACACGAAAGGAGATATTTAGCAAAATATCTAAGTTGATCTTTTTCATACTAGATAAATACAGTAGGCAATGGTTTTCAAAAAAGTTATTGGTCACCAGCTAGTAAATAAAAAGTAGCTTGGACATTAGTAAATATGGAAGCCCCGTTTCTGCCACTGAATAATAATAAAAAATGGTAATTTCGACTTTTTATCTCACAATTCTCACTTTTTTTTCTCACAACTCATCTTTTTTTTTAAGATTGTTCTCAGCATTGTAAGATATAAACTTGCAATTCACCCCAAAAAAAGGGGGAAAAAAGGAAGTCAGAATTGTAAGATACTGTATAAACTTGCAATTCTGAGTTATAAAGTCTAATTCAGAGGGGAATAAAGACTGATTTTTTTCAGAATTGTGTCATATAAATTTACTATTGTGAGATATAAAGTCAGAGTTGTGAGACATAAACTTGCAATTGCGAGTTATAACATCTAATTCAGAAGGGAATACAGACTGATTTTTCGCAGAATTGCAAGTTTAAATTGCATAATTCTCAGTTTTTTTTCTTGCAATTGCGAGTTTATATCAATTTTGAGAAAAAAAAAGTCAGAATTGTGAGGGGTTTTTTTTGTTTGTTTTTTAATTCAGTGGCGGAAATTTACGACGGCGTTTTAGTGCAATGTTAAAAATTTTTTTTTTTTTTCAATTATGAGATTAAAGTCGTAATATTTTGAGAATAAAGTCGAAATTACGAGAATAAAGTCGAAATATAATGAGAATAAAGCCGAAATACTACGAGAATAAAGTTGAAATGTTTCGAGAATTAAGTCGAAATACTACGAGAATAAAGTCGAAATGTTTCGAGAATAAAGTCGAAATGTTTTAAGAATAAAGAACTGTTTCGAGATTAAAGTCGAAATGTTTCGAGAATAAAGATTATAGTTATGCACATGCAAATGGCCCAAATTGGGAGCACCAGGAGATATTCCAAATCTCAGTTTTCAAAATCTGTCAGTTTTATAGCGAAATACAAACAATATGTAGGCTATATTGCAATAATGTGTTTGTCAAGCGGCACGTGAGTCAATCATCTTTCCGATTACAATAACAAACGACGAGACATTATTTTTATTATAAATTAGGCTAAACTGTTTTTTTTTTTCATGCCTTATGATGTTCCTTCACTTTATATCTTCCTATAAACTTGAAATAAAGAGCAAAAACACATTTATAATTTGTATTTCGTTATAAAACTGACAGAATTTGAAAGCTGAGCTGTGTGTAAAAGCAACAAAGCACAAAATTGTTGCAATTACTGGTTGGCTGGCACGCTACAAATAATGAATGGAAGACGTTAAATATTATGTCCTCATTTACAGTATACCATGAATAAAACAGTTTGTGAATCGTCACTTAAAGTTTACAGCAGAAAAGGCAACAACGTATGTTAACAAATTTGAGTCCACTTCAACCTTTAGAGCGTTTTATCACTGTTTAATTAAACAGGCTATGTGAGGAATTAAAGTTTGGACGCCACAGACGTTTTTGCGGAGTAGGTGGTGGAATTTTTATAATAATTTAATGAATTGATTCACATAAATACAGCGATCTGTCACGCCACATTAAAGAGCTTGAAAATCACATTATTGTAAGACACATAATTTGTGTTTCGCTATAAAACTGATTTTGAAAGCTGAGACTTTGTTTTATATTAAAAGCACTAAAAGCACAAAGCTTATAAGCTATTGCTATTGGGTGGCTGGTGCACTACAAATAACGAATGCAATGGAAGACATGAAATATTATTATTTCATGTATAAGCATACTGTCCCCACGAGTATGACACATGGTATGATTTCTGCTAATAATCCCACATATATTTGTAGTGTATTAAAAAAGGGTTAAATAAGAGAGCTACAGCGCCCCCCCAAAGGAATGTTGATTGAGTGTGTGAGCGGATGTTAAGATAAACAGTTGTTCCTGTTCAGTCTGTTAATAAATATCATATTCTTGATATTAAGCTGTTTCCGCGAATCCTTAAAATTGACATCCCAGTAAGATTATGCGGCCGCTCGGGCGCAACAATATTCAAATAAATTCCGTTGGCCTGGCAACTTCTCCGGTGCTCTCAATGCTGGCCATTTGCATGCGCAATATAGGCTATACTTTAAAAATATTATAACTTTAATTTCTACGGTTTAAATTCTCGAAACATTTCGATTTTATTCTCGAAACATTTCTCGTAATATTTCTACTTTATTCTAGTAGTATTTTGACTTTATTCTTGAAACATTTCGACTTTATTCTCGAAACATTTCGACTTTATTCTCGTAATATTTTGACATTATTCTTGAAACATTTCAACTTTATTCTCGTAGTATTTCGACTTTATTCTCGTAATATTTCAACTTTATTCTTGTATTTTTAGACTTTATTCGACTTAATCTCGTAACCTTAGATTTAGATTTAAAAAAATTATAATTAACAAGGCACTGAAACGCCGTCGTAGAAATGGGCTTCCATAGCTAAATATATTTCCTTGTACAATGGAAGAAAAAGGGTTTCAAAGAAATTAGGTCGATTTTGTTATGTATTCCTTTGCTTGGCTGGAGTTGTTCTCTAAAATTTTCCAGTTTTTTACTTTGAATTCAAAACAACCTGCAAAGTGAAATAATATCTGTGGCAAGGAAGGTTGAGCAGCAGTTTGTTTTGATGAACAGTGGCAGTGGTTACTCACTACTCCATTCATCTTATTGCTGGTCTTATACCCAGATAGCAAGCACACTCGGGCCGATTCTGGCTGAAATGCGGCACTGTCGGCTCAGTCACGACATCGGTGAGAAGATAATGGGCCAGAGCCGCGCCGACTCTACAAAACACTTCTGGCTGACAGACGGCTTTTTCTCTCTGGGCCGATCTCGGCTGAAAGCTGTTGTAGGTGCGGCAGATCCGCACTCGGTGTAGTTGCGTGAATTTACCTTCGGCCCGAGTTGGTTTTGTCGCTGGTGGGCCGCTGCTAGAATGAAGGAGATCAGCCGCTGAGAGAAAGATTTGGCGGTTAACGTAATCCTGAGGATTTCGGCGGGCACAGTTCTCAAGAGGAATACTTCAGCTGCAAAAAGGTAAGTTAAGTTATTTAATGATCAATCTAGAGTTGTTTGATGTTTAAATGCCAGGAAGAGTATAGTTTTTAGATGATTTCTGTTAGGTTTGCGATGATAACATAGCGTCAGAAAAATAATTTGGTCCCGGATAACGTATATTAAGTGTTGATGAGTAACGTTAGGCCTAACTGTCAGGCGGTCTCTTTAGGAAAACAATATGTAATTTTTAATATGAAAACCGATGAGCTGTATCCAGTGCACGATAATGTTAGGTAATTAAATTTTAATGAGTTAAATTCTATTTTGTTTGCTAGAATTCATTCGATTCGTCTTTTTCAAGGAGTGATCGTTATTGAATCAAAGGAGTCGGACCGCGCTGCTGGCGCCATAAACATCATACGAGTGACTCTCTGATTCGATTCACTTAACCATTCAAATGGGTCATTTGTTTGTGAATCAAACTGAGCACGCTGTTGTAGCATTACACCTGCCAAGACAATTCAATATGTGCAATCTGAATTTAATAATAATATTTATTTTGTGGTAACACTGCCATGTGGGAAGCTCTGACAGAGAAAACATTATAGATACGTAAGAGGGAGCCGTAAAATGTAAGTGCATCATCTTTTGTTCTTGAATGGAGGCCTAATCTGTCTGCTGCACTTGAGCAGGTTCAGTTTTTAGAGTGAATGAAAACTTTTGAAGCATAGATATGCCGTATGATGTGATTAAAATTATACTTATTTTACTGTGGTGAGGATTATTATGAGCAAACAAACTTAAAAAGTTGAATCTGAACACTATATATGTGTAATCTGACATTTATTTATTTATTTTTACAGAAATTCTGAGCTGCTGCATGAACATTCATCAAACATATAAGGTGCGAAATCTGGGTCTGGTCCTAATGATTGTAAAAAGCTGTAATGCTTAAGATTAAATAATTACCTTACAATATATATTTGTACATATTTCAAGGCTGCAATTTGGAAAAAACGTTCAAGCTAATGCTGCTGAAATGGAGGTCAAGGGGACTATGAAGAGGTGGCTCCAGCAGATCAAAAGGGTGGACTTCAGGAGGCAGACACACTGTGAGTTTAAAAGACCTATCTCTTTAACCTCCCATACACATGACACACTATCACATTTCTATAATTCAAATCTCTTAAAGGATTTTTATGCTGCACCAATTAGGGTAAGAAGCAACACTTGGCAACACTTCCTATAATATCTAATGTACTTGTTAATTTGTAAGAAGAATGACATCAATGCTTATATTAGTTGCTTATATACTGTCTTACCCTTATTCCTAGGTTACAGTAATCAGCTGATCCAGTCGGTATCCAGACCAGACGGTGGACCTGCACCCAGGAATGACCACAACACATCCCTGAATGTCAGCGGAGACCATGTCAGCTAGATGACAGGTCCCTGTGAAGACCTCATTGATGGCTCCAGCACAGATCCTCAGCAAAGACTACGAGAACCAGACAAGCCCTCTGCACAGACCCTTTTTACCAGCTTCACCTGCTAGCGTGATATTACTTCATGCAGAAGAAGTTGGATGAAATATTCTGAATGATATCAATCCACAATCTGACTTGTGATGCAGCCTGGAATAATCACACCACGTTCATTCGTTTGGCCAGACGAGAACTGGTTTCCTGACTGAGCCGGGTCTTGTTTGGGTTTGGGTTCCTTGCCTTTTGTCTTGCTTGGTTGAAGACACCTAATATTCAGCAATATTATTGACTTGACTGCACTGACACCATTTGATAAGAACTGAACTGAATTATGACACACAATGTTTTATATATGAAGAGTTTATTTACAAAAACAGATAACATGTTTTTTGTTTTTATTGTTTCGTGTTAGTTGGCTAGTATTTATTAGTTATTCTTTACCTAATCAAAATAACCTGAATGCAGTTTGATTGAGATTAATTGGAATGCACAATGAAAAACAATTTTAAAAATTGTTAAAACGAAGTTATCTGTTCCTGCAAATGAACTCTTCATATATATATATATATATATATATATATATATACAGTAAATATAATTTACTTGTTACTTTGTGGTTTAAAAAGTGTGAATGTTTATACTGTAGTGCATTTGTTCATATATATTTATATTAAAGTATTTGGTAATTTTATAATTAAAGCCTTTTTAATGTTTTTAAATGGTTGTATTTGTGTTTCACTGCTGAATTACATTTAGCAGTTTCTGGGCCACATTCGGCCCGGGGACCAAGCCGAGTCTCAGCCAGATCTGGCGTAAAGTGTCTGGGCCAGACCTGGGCCACATAAAATAATAGAAGTCACTCTACAGTATGCGGGCCAGATCTGGGCCACGTCAATAAATAAGAGTCATTTTACAGGGCGTGGGCTGCATCTGGGCCAGAGGAAATTGTTTGAGTATGTTTTCAGTGTGTGTGACAGCTTTGGGCCGGGGACCCAGCCAGAACTGGGCCAAAAGCTAAGCAAGGTTGTAGCCCAGAGGTGGGCCAGACAAATTTTGCTATCTGGGTAATTAATGCTAGATTTGCTATTGAGAACTGGGCCAGTAGCGCACATACTTGCTAGTAGTGTTATATTATTATTAGGGGTGTCAATGTTAACACGTTAACGCATGTGATTAATCAAAAAAATTTAACGCGTTAATATTTTTTTAACGCAAATTAATCGTTTGATAAGGTTTGACCCCAACTTCTTCCCGTCATCGCAGCGCGGAAGGTTATCTATCATTGTGTGACGAGGGTGCAGCGAATCAGTGTTGCCAGGGTAACGTTAGTGGCGCAAGTGGGCTATTTTGAAAATACAGTTGCGGAAAAAAAATTACAGAGCCATAGATTGCGTTTTTTTGGGCTACTTTTATAATGTACCGCGGCCGCCCAAAGTGTATAGACAAATAGAAATTTAAATAGATCCTTTTACTAATGTGTATTATACTTGGAATGTATCCCTGGCAATTTAAGAACGGAGAGGCGGTTGTAACCATAGACATCATATTAGATAGACGCCCTATCGACCGCTACTGCCTATTGGCGCTGACGAGCGGTGGGGCCGCCATCTTAAACCGGTCACCCGCTCCATTCACTGTAATGTGTTTGGCTGGTGCAATGAGCTGTCAGCACATTTAATTAATCATACCTCACTTAAAACCGAACTGATTTTTTACGCGGGTTTTTTTCTGCAAAGGTCAAATATGTAGCTATGATACAGGACACATGGTTCGGCATATTTTAATATTCATAGCAGGAATTAATATTCATTTAATATACTTAACAGTAATATAACATTCTGATATAAGATATAAAGTGACCAGACGTCCAAAATCAAAATATGTGATGTAGGATATAAGGTATTTTATAAATCACACACTATAAATATGATAAAGAAGCAAAACAGATAGTTACAGTAAAGTAAGGTATTTTAATAAGTTTAAGAAACAATTTATTATGATTTGTCTCACACACACAAACACACACTATCTCTCCCTCACACATTCTCTCTCTCACACACTCTCTCTCTCTCTCTCTCACACACACACACACTCTCTCTCTCACACACACACACTCTCTCTCACACACACACTCTCTCTCACACACACACACTCGCTCTCACACACACACACACACACACACACACTCGCTCTCACACACACACACACACACACACACACACTCGCTCTCACACACACACACTCGCTCTCATAGCGTAATACATATTGAAATATGTATAAAGGGATAAGTATCTTACCCTGCCCCGTGATTGATAATATAATATTTACATTTATGAATACCAATAGCCTTATGAGGATACACCTACTCTTTGGAGGTGAACCAGGAAGCTGAAGACGGATGGAATAACACCATCTCGGAGTCTGACAATCTGACCCGTCCTATCAAAATCCCCCTGCTTAAAATGTTGAGAGCAAAGCACTGATGAATCACTTGCATGGAATCCTTCTCTCCTCAAAGCCACTTCCCACTTCTTCCTCACATCTTTGTCCTTGGGAAACCTTCAAAATGAAAACGGAAGATTTTGGAGAGTCTAACGTACACAAAAACATTTCACAAAGGAGGTCAAGCTTATTTTCTTCCTTCACATTTCTTAGAACCTTTCTTCAACAAAACTCCTATTTTGAAATAAAGGAATTAAGCTACTGAAAAGTTACTTGATTCAGTAAATAGAGGCTAACAACAAAATACTAAGTTACTAGCTAAGCTACAAGTAGTGACTGCCCAACACTGATAATACAGTCTATGACACTTGTGTAAAATTCACTGGCCAATGTTAATATACCAATAATAATAAAAAAAAATCTACATAGAATTATTGTGTTGATTTTAATCTAAAGCCCTATTCGGACGGGATTAACTTTACAAGGGTAGATGGAGTAATAATGTAATTTTACCACAGGACCTCTGTAATATTAATGGCCAATTCACACGGGATAAGATATCTCAATAAAACTAGCAGAAGTGGGAGGGGTAACTCGATTTGCGTATCGTCGTCATGTGTGTATTACAATGCTTCCTGAAATCACGTGCACAAACACAAATTAAATTACCAATATATATTTATACTAACGTACAAGGCCGTTGAATGCTTGTATCTGATAACCGAGATGTTCTTGTAATTATTACTTTACCCCACCTCTCCATGCCAGTGCAGTAAACATAGCCTAGCTAACGTTAGCTGACTACGATTCCAGTAGTAATGTCAAAGATCCTTGCTCCTTCTCATTTATCTGGTAGTATTCTATTCACAAAATACAACCAATAGTGCGGTAAATGTTGAAACTTACTTGTGAAAAGTAATCCCCTTGACCCTATTTGCGATGGTTCGCCGATTAGAACAAGAAAATGCTCCACAGTGCTCTGGCATCTTAACTGCTGCTACGCAACGAAACTAGGAGTACGACCGGTTCAAGATGGTGGCCGTATTTCTCGGCGCCCAGCGGCCAATAGGGTATCTAGTCTCTATATGATATCTATGGTTGTAACATCAAACAACATGAGTTTCTGCAGAGCATACATGTCTTTTACACAGCAGAAATAAACATGACAACAGCCACTATAGATTATATAAGATAATAAACACACGATTACGATAGCATATGGTTTGTATGTGATTTTCTTGAGAATGTGTGCATCTGAAATGCTAATTTGTGCAGCGATATAAAAGGCTATAAATAGCATATTTTAACAACAGTAAACGACCAAATTCCACATGTGATTGAAAAAGGAAGTTATTACAAACACTCGATGGTGGTTTGAAGTGAGTTCTGAGTAAAAGTGTACTATTAATCTCATAAATTGTCTTATGAAGCATGATGCTAATATTATGCACCTGCAGAACAGGTCCAATTCTTCTTCATAATGCATTTTGTCATAATACTTCACGTAAGGTCGCAAGAAAATGTTTTGTTGTATTTATTTAGAAATACTTTTAATAATAGTTGGGTAAATGTATACTGGGATTGAAGCGATGTGGTTTGGTAAACGTTTTATTGCCAGTATAAAGGCTGATAATGGCTGAATAAAAACAAAAGAATAATGATAAAAGAATAATAAGGATTATGTCTCATACCTGGCGGGAGTGTGAAAGGTTCTGTTTCCTTAAACTAGTTTGTCGTGCATTTCTTTTTCAACACATTTACAGGTAAATCCTAGTATTTTAAATTTGCGATTAACCATGATTAATCACAGTCCATGACTGTGATTAACGCGATTCAATTTTTTAATCGATTGACAGCACTAATTATTATATAATTATTTATTAGGTCTGTTAGTTGCATTACAAGTTCAAGTGCTCGCGGATTGCACAAACATTCTAAAGTAACAAAGTTCTTAAGTTCTTAAGTGTTAAGCTAATGACTGTAAATTACAGTAGTATGACACAATATGCCATAGTTTATTACAGCACTACATTTATAATGGTCAAAGTGGTCGACATCTGGATTTTTATTCATATACTGTAAAAGGTTGATTTTTACAGAATTGGACTGTACAATGGCTGTTAATTGCTTAAAAGTGAAGTATGCTGTTTCTGTGCTATTAGTGTCACTTAGCAAAATTACAAAAATAAAGCAATTTCAAATAATCGCTGCAAAACACCCACTCAACACATCCTTACGATTATTCCTGTCCTTACAATATCTTACTGTTTTATGTTGGGCTTTACAATGAAGAGCTAATATGTGTCAAAAACTATGTTTAGTTAAGGTTTATTGTATTATTTTAGTATACATTTTGTTTCCCTAATCATGTTCCAAACTAGTAGACGAAAATTAGTACTGTATGTGTAAGGTGTAGTACGTCCAAATTCACTGTATTCAAGAAAAAAGTAGGTGAAAAGTACTTGGCTTGTACTTCCCTTGTACTTCCAACGAGATTCTGGAGTGCACATATGATGTACGCTTTACTATCCCATGCGGCAATGGGAAAGGATGTTTGGACAGGCCACTTGTGATCAACCTGATTGATCATATGGCTTTATATGTTGTGTCACCTATGTTATTATGGTGGTTATCAGTACATTTTAGGGTAAAAAACAGATTTTGGTAGTCCAAGTAGATGGTATACTGCCGCTTCAAAAATTATACAGTCATAAGTTGTAAAAAATACAGGCACCAAATACCATCCTGTAATACCTAAAACAAGGTCACAATTATTGTGAATTTCCGGTCATCAGCTGGCGTGTGTTTTTTTTTTTTTTTACCATAAATTGAGCAGGATATTTTTACAGTACGTGAGAAATTTTAATGATATATTGACCATTTAACTATAAATGTCTCAAGTTCTCATTTCAGAAATCCGGTCATATTACTCTATGTGACTGTGTCTCATAGCTTTGACTCAGGCTTTGAAAATACAGAATATCTACACTGACCTTGTCAATATATGAATTAATATATATAAATATATATATATATATATATATATATATATATATATATATATATATATATATATATATATATATATATATGTAAGGGCTGATAGTGGCCCTTCAGACCAACAAATGAAGGCAAATCCCATTTTTAGGGCCACAAGGGATAAAACATATGAATAAATAACTAAAACTTGTTTGACGGTCTTGCACAGAGGGAAACAGGTTACCCATTGCATTGTTCATGCATCTCATGATCTATAATAACACTCTATTCCCATTGCGCTCATGCAAACACACACATACCCACACAGCAAATGTCAGTTTATCTGGGAGTATAGCATCAGCTCAGACCTTCTGCTTGTGCCAGTAATATATGACATTATACACAGTCCCAACCATCTGCTGGTGCTGCCTATTTCCCCCTAAACTTTCTCTTTCTTTCTCTCTCTCTCTCACCTGAGCCAACATCTCATCATCTCAGCCAAACAACCTATTTAAAGTGACATGTAATTCAGAGCAAGGATGCCTTGGAAAAATGAAAGTGTTCTCTCCCGCATGAGGGACATCATAGCTGTGGAGATTCACTCTCTGGCTCATTTGGGAAGATAGATGACTTTTGTTTACTGTTGAGACTTTTCAGGTGAAAGTCCTCATGCCCGCAGAGCTGAATTTGCTGAAGTGCATTTTTTGGTCATAGATAATGTCTGTGGGTAATGTGATAGCAAACATAACCCCTTTTAACACTCTCTTATACAGTTAGAAAGTGATCAATGTACTGCAATGGAGAACATGAAAGGCAAATTGCCAGCTTGAATTGTACACTGCATTTCATGTCCTCACTCTCGAGCATTGTTTGAATCATAGTGATGCTTTTGTAACAATCATATCTGGATTACTAACAGAGGCAAATCAACTGGTATGGCACGTGAAAGGTAGGCTGCTTTTAGCATGCTGAAACATTTAAAAACAGTCGCCACTCTGAATGAGCAATAACACAGTGGGTCATTTGAGGTTCATCTGAACAAACACATAAATCTAAAGATAAAACTAATGCAGCTGTCTGAGACGCCGCAAATGGAGACGACATAAGCCATGCATGCATTTTTATAACTGGATTCATCCAGATAAAACGAGGAATGTCTACATCACCAAACCCTTTTTGGTTTTTTGAGATGAATAAAGTAGTGCTTGTGGTAGGACTAATCCACAATTCTATTTATTTGGTGACATAGAAAACATTTAATAAAGTATCTGTAGTAGCCATTACAGGAATTACTCATATAAAGTAATGTCAAATGTAATTGACCTTGGTTCTCTGAAGTTTGATATATGATATATGGTGTGGGCAATCCTAGAAGAGACTGTTCTGGAGTTGTATGTCCACAAATTTTGACAAAATGAAAAGGTTAAACATTATTTTGATGGTCCATTCTGTTGATTGCAACTAATTTTGCAACTACATGTCAATGAACTCTCATTAGTGGACTGCTGGGTTAGGGTTATAGTTAGCAGAATAAGTTGCCATGTACTTGCAAAGTTATACTTTATATTACTTACAGTCAGTAGAATGTGTGTCAGGGACTATCTTCCAGGTTTTTAAAGTCTTTCAAAAAATTGCCTTGAAAATCTATAGTTAAAACTTCCATTTGCAGTGGATGACTTTCTTTGAATTGTACTTGATTTTAATTCTATTTCCGTTAAAGACATTTTCAGTTCACTTCTGAATGGTGCACGTACAGCCCTGACATTCAAAAAAATTACTAAAAGGATTTGAGACTCTTGACAAAAGACTTGACTTAGACTTGGCCCTTAAAGATCTAAGAGGTGTAAAGTACATCTCTGCTTTCTGCAGTGCAATAGACTGTATTTGCTATTGGTTGTAAGTTCATTGACGTTCACTGTTCTACCATAACCTTCAAGTGTATTGTTGAAATGTGAAGCTGTGACCCTGACCCTGGTTAAAGCAGTGTCACTGTTGTCATTCATTCAGTACATGGTAGACCAATTGCACTTATTTTATTCGTACATTGGAGCTTTTACTCACCTACTGTGGCTAGTTATTGTGTGTGTGTGTGGGTGTGTGAGTGTGAGTGTGTGTGTGTGTGTGTGTGTGTGTGTGTGTGTGTTTGTAATGTAACCTGAGGTTGTGGACAGAATTAGACCCTGGCTGCTTTTTTAACTCTAGATTTGGGGGCACTGGCACGGCTGCAGCTGGACCTAGAACAAAGGCCCTGAGCTTAAGCATCCATCATACAAGCAAGGGAATTGTGTGCATTTCCTCATGACACTGTATGTTCTCACTGTATTTATTTATGTTTTGCCCTATTTAAAGGTGCCATAGAATGGAAAACTGTGTTTACCTTGGCATAGTTGAATAATAAGAGTTCTTTACATGGAAATGACATACCGTGAGCCTCAAACACCATTGTTTCCTCCTTCTTATGTAAATCTCGTGAATAAAAAAAGACCATTGAAAAATAGGCAAATCAGAACATAACAACGACTGTGACTTAACAGTCAGGATCACTAATAGTTATGCCCCCAACATTTGCATATACACGCCCGTGTTCTAGGCCAGCCGCCAGCCGAATCATCAGAAGTTCTGCAGGTATTGTGAAGAAACAAGCGAGGACAACATAAATGTTATGTTCCAGGCTGTGCAGGGGATTGGAAGTGCAGGGATGGGTTGGTGTCTGTAATCAGAAAGGCACGGAAAGCAAATAATGCGTTCTAATAAAATAACGCGAGCCACTAAAGGGACATGGTTAACTGCTTGCTAGCAATAGCCTGTTACATTACAGTACATAAGATTTCACTTACCACATAAACAGAGTAAGGAGAGATGACTGAGGATGATGGCAAATGATTTACAGATCCTGAGCACCACCCAGCAGGCACACAACTTCATAAGATGTTGATATTTGGTTAAATTTCGGTTGCGACGTCGGGTGACCAGAATTCAACGTAAATTCAACGTCTAATGTCAATGTTAAGTTGATGTCCAATATCGACATCAGCTGACGTTGAGATTTTGTTGTTTTTAGGTTGTGCAACCAAAATCCAACTTTAAGTCAACGTCAAATTGACGTCAGCCCGATTTTCATTTTCAACCAAAATGCAACGTCTGTCCGACGTCATGTCCAACATCAACCTGACGTTGCATAGACGTCTGGTGCCTGATGGGCACTGACAAGCATCTGATCTTGTAAAATGTGTGGTAAGTACTGCCGCTCCATTAGTATAAACAGTTTGTGCGATCGCGAATCTCAAAAGTGAAAGTAAAAAGCGATCGTGCACCTGAAAGCAGTTTCAGTGCCCCGCATATTAATAGCGGCTCCCTGATGCCCGCATTTTATGTACAGTATAATTACCCGAAGATATAACTGCGAGAGAAAGTATTGAAATATATATTTTCCTCCCTGTATTTCCTTCCTGCTGTGAGCTACTGAAATGAGCCACACTGTGAAACAGCCAATCAGAGCAGAGCTCAACATTATTATTCATGACCCTTCCAAATAAGCCAATAACAGACCATTTCATTTTAAGTAGAAATCCTAGGGTTGTAAATGCACATGTAAAACCGTTTCTGGAGATTTTTTGCCCTTACCTAAGCCACATACCTTCTATGTAGATATCAGAGAACAATTTAAAATATTTTATTAATGCATTCTATGACACCTTTAACACATTATTATTAGAAATCAACATGTCCATTTGAACCAATAGGATGGGTGCCTGCTGAGATGTTAGATCCAAGTGGAATTTTAATGCAACTTAGAGTTACCTGTTAAACAATACAGGCTTATGACTACATTTTTGCATACCTTCAAAACTTAACTATAGACAAAATGTACTGTAGTTTCCAGCTGAAAAGAACGCTAATTGCAGTAAAACACCAATTACTTTTATTCCTTTTCACACAAAAATTATGATGGACAAATTATCATTTACTAAAGATTTATTTGTGCGTGGTTCTTTAAACAACTCTATATTTTGATGTCAGAACTCTTTAAGTAATTTGATATCTGCTTCACATCTCCATATGTATGGCTTTTCTGACATAGTAAACTTGCTTGGTAGCTAAACCTTTAGTGTAGTTGATGCGTGATTTTTAAACGCAATAGAGAATTAATCTTTTAGTACCACTGCACCGGACATTTAATATCTGAACTACCACGATACATACAACATCCATAAAACGTCAGATTCACATTCATCTGTTTTGGATAAAACAGAACATGCTTTTAACACCACTCACTTGCCAAATCACTTCGAAAGTGCTGCGAATTGCAATAAGCAATTCAATATTTTGCTGAAATGTCACCACAGGCACATTTTTTTCTGTGACCAGTGACATTTTTACACAGTCACAAAATCTGTTTCTCTTTATTTAAATATTATATTACACTTTATTCACAATAATTCAATTCACTTCTACTGCATTTAGGTAAATTAGTAACTTTTAAATTTGATAAATACAGTAATTTAAATGATTATTATAAATAAGATGTTTGTTTAAAATTCATATTCAAATGTGTAAATTTGGTCAGCCCAATCAAGTTGCACCTTCCACAAATCATTTGACTTCACAGTTGCTCTTTTCCATGTAACAAAAATGCATGGTGATCAATATTATTTGCATGTATGTTTTAGTTTAAGATTTTTATTGCTAACTAATTTAAAACTCTACCAGTATTCAAACATATCTTACACATGTACGAAACAAAATGTCTTTGTTTATATCTTATCTTGCCAAATGCACCAAATGAGTCTAACTGCTTCCGATAGCCCCTCAAATAGGAAGAAGATGACACACACATGGGTGAGTATACAGTGAGGAAAATAAGTATTTGAACACCCTGCTATTTTGCAAGTTCTCCCACTTAGAAATCATGGAGGGTCTGAAATTGTCATCGAGGTGCATGTCCACTGTGAGAGACATAATCTAAAAAAAAAATCCAGAAATCACAATGTATGATTTTTAACTATTTATTTGAATGATACGGCTGCAAATAAGTATTTGAACACCTGAGAAAATCAATGTTAATATTTGGTACAGTAGCCTTTGTTTGCAATTACAGAGGTCAAACGTTTCCTGTAGTTTTTCACCAGGTTTGCACACACTGCAGGAGGGATTTTGGCCCACTCCTCCACACAGATCTTCTCTAGATCAGTCAGGTTTCTGGCCTGTCGCTGAGAAACACGGAGTTTGAGCTCCTCCAAAGATTCTCTATTGGGTTTAGGTCTGAGACTGGCTCGGCCACGCCAGAACCTTGATATGCTTCTTACAGAGCCACTCCTTGGTTATCCTGGCTGTGTGCTTGGTCATTGTCATGTTGGAAGACCCAGCCTCGACCCATCTTCAATGCTCTAACTGAGGGAAGGAGGTTGTTCCCCAAAATCTCGCAATACATGGCCCCGGTCATCCTCTCCTTAATACAGTGCAGGCGCCCTGTCCCATGTGCAGAAAACACCCCAAAGCATGATGCTACCACCCCATGCTTCACAGTAGGGATGGTGTTCTTGGGATGGTACTCATCATTCTTCTTCCTCCAAACACGTTTAGTGGAATTATGACCAAAAGTTCTATTTTGGTCTCATCTGACCACATGACTTTCTCCCATGACTCCTCTGGATCATCCAAATGGTCATTGGCAAACTTAAGTCAGGCCTGGTTTAAGCAGGGGAACCTTCCGTGCCATGCATGATTTCAAACCATGACGCCTTAGTGTATTACCAACAGTAACCTTGGAAACGGTGGTCCCAGCTCTTTTCAGGTCATTGACCAGCTCCTCCCGTGTAGTTCTGGGCTGATTTCTCACCTTTCTTAGGATCATTGAGACCCCACGAGGTGAGATCTTGCATGGAGCCCCAGTCCGAGGGAGATTGACAGTCATGTTTAGCTTCTTCCATTTTCTAATGATTGCTCCAACAGTGGACCTTTTTTCACCAAGCTGCTTGGCAATTTCCCGTAGCCCTTTCCAGCCTTGTGGAGGTGTACAATTTTGTCTCTAGTGTCTTTGGACAGCTCTTGGTCTTGGCCATGTTAGTAGTTGGATTCTACTGATTGTATGGGGTGGACAGGTGTCTTTATGCAGCTAACGACCTCAAACAGGTGCATCTAATTTAGGATAATAAATGGAGTGGAGGTGGACATTTTAAAGGCAGACTAACATGTCTTTGAGTGTCAGAATTCTAGTTGATAGACAGGTGTTCAAATACTTATTTGCAGCTGTATCATACAAATAAATAGTTAAAAATCATACATTGTGATTTCTGGATTTTTTTTTAGATTATGTCTCTCACAGTGGACATGCACCTACGATGACAATTTCAGACCCCTCCATGATTTCTAAGTGGGAGAACTTGCAAAATAGCAGGGTGTTCAAATACTTATTTTCCTCACTGTATATAAAGCCAAATCATGCCATCATGCCATCTGATTCAGTAACCCATCATACATGTTCTCTGCTTTAGTACCAAACATCAAACCAAAAAAAGCACAGGTGGAATAGAGTCATATAATCAGGCAAAAACAGTTTGGTTTTCCTAAGGTGTCTACTTAAGGCAGTGTGGGCTTCTGCACAGATTAGGCAAACTGACAGGGTCTGGACTGGGTGGTATGTGATGGGTCTTTGTGCAAGGGGACTCATGCTTGTCACAAACTATTTGGAGCACTTGAACTGTGCTGATGTGGACTGAACTAAAGGCACAGTAGAAGATATCATTATCTGTGTAGGGAGCCACTCTGAGTGCCTCAGATGGTCTATTCGGTTTATGCCATGATGTGGATTCAACCAGGGAAGAGGCTGTGAGTCACAGACAGACTGTGTAAACTGCGGCAGACAGAATATAGACAACGAACACCTGTGAAGGTGCGATACATGTAAAATGTGTACTTAAAAAATAAATAAATAAAAAATAGGCAAGACAGCAACTCTGCTCTACTACATTCTGTGAGATGGTTTGACTACAGCTTTTGACATTATATTAACAAACATCTGAATGTGTTTATAGCTTCTGATCAGGATGTTGCGTTTAGCTGAACACACCTGCTTAAATTTAGAGACATTGTTATACATGAAGTTGTTGTTTTTTTTTCGTTTAATTTTAGCTTCTCTTTGTTCCCAGTTCAACATTTCACATGTTTTGTCTGTTAATCTCTGAATATAAACATTTTACTCTTCTTTATATGTGTATAAAGGATTATTTAGATTCAAGGTCTGGGCGGTTCAGTGGATCAAAGTAACACAAGCTGCAAAGCATCTCGCACCCTGTATATGTAGATTTTTGTTGTTCTACTTTAGAGATCAAACCTTCTCTGCAGGTAAAACACAAATAACAACACCTGCAATCCAGCCCAGTTCGATTGTGTGATTTGTCAACACGTAGATGAAACCATGTTGTGAGTATCTTTCACTTCAAAGCAAACACAATCAAAAGATCCTCTAGAATTACACAGTAAAACTGATAACAGGTAACTATTTATACCAGATCTGACTCGTAAACATCTTTTCTTTTCTTTTTTTGGTGTAATTTAATGAAGTCAGGGTAATTCAGTGATATCAAATCAGAGTTATATTTGTCTCAAATAAAGTATTTTATATTGACAGTTGTTTTTACTGTACACTTTTAATTACATTCCCATATAATCATACTTCCTTCCTTAAATAAAGTGTAATTTAATTTCATTTGGAATACATTTGATAATTTCTATATTACAATTTTTAATTGCATGATCCCATTTGCATGATTCGATTAAAATATTATTTTAAATACCAATTTATTAAACATTAAAATAATTCAGTTTTAATTAATTAAATTACAATTGTTTTCAATGGATAGAGGACAATTTAAAAAATCACAAAACTATATTTCATGTATAAGGCTCTGACTCACTCTTTTAACATTTAGTAACACAATCAGTAAATTAAAAGTTATTTCTGTTAACTACTATGAAAAACAATGACTTTGTAATCAAATAAGGCATATCAAATATTTGTAATCTTTTAAAATGTACACTGTAATTTTTTTTACTTCAAAATGTAATGTTTAATTCAATGTGTTGCTTGCCGTGTCATGTCTTTGTTTGAGAAATTCACTAGCAATTTATAAACTGTTTCTATGCTAAATTTGTTTTTCAGTGTAGCCAGCATATTTTAATATCAAGTACTTTATTTTTGCTGTCTGAATACGCAATTCATATTATATACGGTCAGTTACTACCTAACACTGATCTGCCTTCACCGTGTGTCTTTTAGTAACAACTGAAACTATTTGACTCGAGAAAATCTAAGATCAAACAACAATGTTTGTGACTCTCCATTTTCCCTCTGGCTGTCAGATGAACTGTGCATTCATTTTACTCCCAGAGATAACAAGAAGGTCAGAGATTGTAAATTGGAATTCATCAGAGTCCTTCCACATACACAAAGAGAGATAGGCAGGATCACAGAGGTCCTCCATGTAGGAGCACATACAGCAGAAACTGTGTACCTGACATGACCTTGTCTGTATCGGCTCTGGCCGTGTGCAGTCCTGCAGAGGAAGACAGTTCAAGAGAGGATCACAGTTCTTTATCCGTCGAGGAGAGAGGGTGGGTGTTACAGTAGTTTATGTGATTATGACTCTAAAAAGGAGTCTTAAGGTTTAAACCTATGGGGAAAAAAAGTGAGAGCAGCACTTCTAAATTAGGGAGAATAGTGAAAGGTTATTACAATTCAGAAAGAGTTGCAGAAGGAGAGTTTTCTCAGTTTCTCATTTGGATATTTGACTAATTCTATCCTTTGCTCCAGTACAGCCATGAGCATTAAACTCGGATCTCTCTCTGAACAAGCTTAGCACAGCTTGAGGACATATGCTTTCTCTTCTCTAGTTACAATGCTGCCTGATGTTCACATTAGATCATTTACAGTAGCAGAACCTGGTTTAATCCACCATCATGGTCTCCTGCCAAATCGAATTCCTCTTATTTAAGAGAACCCGATTGCATTTTGCCTTTATGAAATTACAAAATGATTATATTGGTCTGGTGCAGGACTGGTTAAGAGGGCTTCATTCTGGAGTCAGAAAAATACTATGCAGTGAATTTTAGCTTATGCAGATTATCTTATGGCTCAAGTCATTTTTTGTTCTGTCTTAAATAATTTCTTCAAGACAAGTTTAAGTAGTTTGGCATACTCTTTTATTATTATTATAAAATACATCACTGAATGGACCCCTGCAGATTGACCACTGACTGGGCATCTCTTAAAATATCAGATGCTATACAGTAATTTGACAAGGAAATGTTAGTTTAGGTTGTAAAATGTCATGTGGCATGACTCATCAAAAATTATATTTATGAATTAATAATTCAGGACACAAGAAACACTTTTTACTTTGAAGATTTTATACAACATTTGAAAATAATGGTTTAGATTATTTCTACTTACTAGAGTAAGTTTGGGATTGGTAAGATTTTTACAAATTTTGTAGAATTACCTTGTGCTCACCGAGGCTCTGTTTATATGAACAAAACTACATTACAATTTTAAATTAGAATACACTACAGTTTAAAGGGGTCCTATTGCTCTTTTACAAAGTCTTGATTTTATTTTGGGGATGTACTAGAACATGCTCTCATGCTTGGTGGTTCGAAAATCACATTAATTTTCATATACTTTACATTATTACAATACCTTTCTCCCCAGCCTGGCATAAATGGCTCGATCACTTCCGGGTTTGATGAAGGCCCGCCTTCCGAAAAACGAAATGCGTTGTGATTGGTTAGCTGTCCCAGTGCGTTGTGATTGGCGAACAGCTTAGACGGTGTTTCAGTACTGCCCCGCCCCTTGTCAAAGCAGCAAGTTTGTCAATATTGCCATATCAATTCAGACCCCGAGAATATTGAACTAGAGGATCGCGCCGAACCTTTGCATGCACGGATATTGCAAGACATATTAAAGTTGTAACTTTATTGTTGTTGTTTTGTTTTTTTGTTGGGCTAAATCACGTTTTAGATAGGATGTCAACAGCTTAAAAATAACTGCATTTACTATGTACAGATAAGTGCAAGGGTAATATGTATTATGTTTATTGTTCTTTAATTCTAAAATTATAACATGAATTGCAGCGAAACTGTTATACAGTTGAATTTATTTATATGCAAATTAATCCTCTGCCATGGAGCGGGAGAGAGCGAGGTTTCCCCGGTAACGCTGTACACAAAGCAGAGCTCCGCTCACAAACGCTGCTTTATCAGACATTACATGCAAGATGAAATGAAAATGACATCCAAAATTTTCTGAAGACAGTCGTTTCCTTCAGAAATACAGTGATATAAAAACACCCGCACTGGGTTTCGATTTTGAACCGATTTGCTCAACCAAGCTTTCTCCCCACCAGCCAACCATTCGAATTTCTGTAGGCGGGATTTATTTTAATGATATTCTAAGGGACCAATAAATATCTAAATATCTCCCTTTGGAGTGGACTTTGAGATTTGTAACTCTGTAGATCTTTTTATGCCCAAACATACACATTACACTGACTAACATTCAAAAAGTGAAAAAGCATAATAGGAACTCTTTAAAATGTGCTATTTTGATTTATTTTAAAATGCAATTCGTTATTGTGATGGCAAAGCGGAATTTCAGCAAAGTTCAGCAGCCATTACTCCAGTCTTCAGTGTCACATGATCCTTCAGAAATCATTCTAATATGATGATTTGCAGCTCGGGAAATATTACTTATTGTTATCAAAGTTATAAACAATTGTGCTTATTCATATTATTGAGGAAACCATGGAAATACATTTCAAGGTTCTCTGATGAATAGAAAGTTGAAAATATGCATAAATAGAAATCTTTTGTAATGGTTTAAAGTTCTTTTTTTTTTTAAAGAAAAATCTTGAGAAGTACTGTACATGTGTTCAAAGTATACAGGACATATTTTACTTTTAACTATTTTTGAAGTAAATTTATTTATTTTCTTGAAAATGGTATAAAAGTGTTTAAAAAGAAACAACACATGATTCCAACATGACTATAAATTGTACACTTCTATCAACTTGGAACTTGTTTTAAGCTAGATTTTTTAATTATTTTTGTCTTCTTTTTGGATGTCATTGACCCATATATGGATAGTTGACAAGGCCTCTATAAATGACTTTGGGATGATGGCAGGTCTACAGCTTAGACATGATTATATTTCTAAGAAATATGATACACATAGGAATACGGGTGTCTGTTTACATGCTCTCTATTTTTATCTGCTTTGAAAAGCTTGTATAACACAGATTTGATATCCAAACTAAAGGCATTTTGAAAAAAATTCCTACTTATCTGCAGATTAAACTAACCCACTGACTGGGATGCCGCTAGTATCGCTAACGTTTCTGGCCTGCTAGCAGCTGTTCCAACATTAATATACAACAGATTATTCCCAGTGCACCGACTACATTTTGGGAAATTCTCACTGAGTGTGCCTGCTTGTAAACAAGCTTTGCCATTAAGCTGAAAGTCCATTCACACCCAAAAACACACCACAGAAATATAATAAAACTGATTCCCCACAAATACTGCAATACAGCCAGAAGGTGTTTTCTAGAACATCAAAGAACATCTACTTTCCCTCTTGGCGGTGTGTAATCCCCTTGTGAGTCTGCTGGCGTGGTCTAAATTTGGCTCGGTGGCTCACTAGACCCAACAGAGGCTTAATGGCACCAAATCGGTGGGATTCTTACCATGCTGAAATGAAGGACATTGGCCTAACCAAGGACACTGCTTGCCTGACAGATTAGACACCAGAGGGATTGAAAAGAGACAGTAATTAACATCAAAAACCAGATGAACGATGATGCAGCAGGTCCAAACCCAGAACTGGCCATGCCAGCTTTAGCTTCTCATTGCTAGAATCTGTGAAAAGAGCAAAATCCCAGAGTGACAGCCGGCCCATCAGTCAGACTGAACCCATGGCACTTTTGCGACTGAACTCGGAAGACAACTCAAGTATTAGAAAAAGGGGCTTGACAGCAACATGTACATGTCTTCATCATCAACTTATAGTCGGGTCATTTTTCACCAGTCCGTTGTCTTGTCTTTCAATAGAGCTGTACTGTGATTAATGAGCGGTCTGGAATGTGTTCAGCCAGTGACATACAGTGAGACTATTATGCCAAGTGATCTATACAGCCTTTGATGAGCAGCCTTTCCTCCCACAACACTAGGAAATTCCATCTTATCTTATGAAATTTTAGGGCATTAAGAGGGTATTTTAGCATTATTATCTAATCCTTCAGCCAATGTTTGTTCTCGTGAACTTCTCCTCTCTGTGATGGGAGTAATTGAACAGGCAATGAACGATAACTTTAACAGTACACCGCATATGCTGCCTGCTGCTGGAGAGGTTAATTTGAGCACACACTCTCATAAAGAAACAGCACACTAGTGCTTTTTACTCGGCACCACTATAAAACATCACTCTAGTTCCCATTTCAAACTTGTCTAATCACTTTATCCAAGAATAAACTTTAAAATGTTCAACTGAAATTAACAACAGTTCTATTATTGCTCATTAATTAATCACATTTTGGTTGTACGTGGCACCTGAAAGGAGTTGAATGTCCAAACTAAGGCTCTAAAACTGACAAAAACACATAAAAGTATCCTATAACTGCTATATGTGCATTATATTCTTACTATTAACAAACAAACAAAAAAACAGCTTTGACTCTATTAGTACAGTATAAGCTAAAATATGATGAAGCTAAACACACTAGTGTTTTGTCTCAATACTATTTGAAGATTTGTAAGAGTTTAAGAGGAATCCTCTGAAGGGGAAAATGTCACAACATCGGCATTTCGGTAGCACGGGATAAAAGTTGCCAGAGTGACACTTGCCTTAGGAAATTGCCGTGATCTGAGAGACAAAAATGGGATTTTCACTTAAAATACATAGATTTTGGTATTTTTTTATGAAAGACAATAAAGGATTGATGGCCATTTGGTCCAATAAAATTGGATAATGGTGTCACATACCATCAAAAACCAGACTCTTAGACTAAAACTAACTGACTTTTCTCCTCTATTCTCACCTCTTTCATCTTTGTTTACCTGACTTAAATGTCATAGAAAGAATCGGTAGAAATTTTAAAAGCTCTTATAACCTTATAAGTGACTTAGAACTCAAGGAGGTCAGTAATACCTGTTGAAAGCCATCCATTAACACTCTCATTTATCTCAATGGCACCAGCTCAGCTGGTCCATGGCCCTCCAGACGCACAGTATGCAGTTTGAAATATGGCATCTTTTCTCCTAGGTACTCATTTCCGCCAGATTTTTTTTTTTTTGAGCCAAAAAATCTGGCCCATCATCTGAACCACACAGTAAATGCTACCTGACAAATGCATCTAGAGGTACGGGATAGTGCCGGCATGACAGTTGTGATTGGTTGATGGCACCAAGAATGTTCTAAATAAATTCTTTCCAAAAATAAATATAATAAATGTCCATTTCACATTATTAAATATTATTTATTATCTACCAACAGGGCCTAACAGGGCCATGTTAAGCAGCGAAACCTTGACTCCTTAGTATAACCAAACACTTCCGAGTCATCCAAAGAATAGCTAACTATACTCTTGTCTTTGGTCATATTACTTGTGAAATCCATGTTAGTGCAACCAGATTCAATGAACAACTGTTTCTAGAAATGAAGGCACATTTTACATGACGTCAGGTTCTGGTCTCCCAGCAATATTTACATCAGACTTGCAAATAGCCCAATTATGATGTTTTCCCACACTGTGTGACTAATTAAATCAGATGATTACGTGCATTAACTTGTGGTGATGGTGATGGTGATGATGATAATGATATGACATCTCTCCAGAGACCTGTGAATCTTCAAACCCATGACAAGTATCTGTTCCTAAATAACTTATCTTAATGGTACATTTTAATCTAGCCTGAGGAGCTGAAAATTGCCCTTTTAAAACCAGCCACACATCAGCCTAGCCAGGCAGAGAGACCATGAATGCTTCTTGAATGCTCACAGTTCGGTATCCTTCAATTTGTGTAGCAGTTACACAATTGCAAGAGCAGTTACTGACCTCTTGTCAAAAGTTGCATTTATCCTTTGCCCTAAAACTTATTAATTAGCCATAGTGTGTTGAGTCAGCTCGACACCCTGTTTGTTCGCGCTTTGATTAACTCATCCGTCGCCGGATCATTTAACATGTGGGCTGGAGCGCGTAACGGGGGCACGTGCGCTCGCTTATGCCTCGCTTCTCAGGAGCGCACTGCCTCCGCCAGAGACAGAAGTCAGTCCGCAGAGCTCCGTCGTCTGAAGTTTCTCACAGCCGTTGCTTGGGAATTTCATTTCGGAGATAAACGGGAGCGGGAATATCCTATAGAGGAGCGTTGCTATAGTGAGCCAGACGTTTCAATTTTGCGTCCTTTGCGAGAATATAACATAAGCATTGGGAAATATGCGCCTGTCCACACGAAACCACCACGAATAAACGGTTCCTACGGAAACCTGGGGTTTAGTTCCCCTCCTGAGCGGAATAGAGAACTTTTCCCTCTTTAAATGAGGCTTTGGATTATTTAGACGGGAAAAAGAATCATGGTCCGACAAACGCTGGATACAATTTGGGATTTTTAAGGTCATAGAGCGTTTAGAGCAGCATCGGTATTTTAAGAGGACTAAGCAGAATACAGTCATTTGGAGGGAACATATGACAGCACGAACGGCACCTTTTAACGCACGCGGACTCTCTACCAGAAACAGAAACATGTATATCTATATCTACGGCTTTCTGCTCTTTTTAGGTAAGTTTTTGTTTATATTCACAGCCTTTTTTCAGACGAACTGAAAGCAAAATCTCCTCATGCTATTTAATTTCATTTAATCTTTATGTTAATTTTATTTAAATGTACTTTCCTCCAGTGAGTACGATAATGAAATTAGGGAATTGCATTATATTATTTGAAACCATGGTAGTTTATGAAGTTATGTGAAATTAAGGTGAGGTCAAGTTCGATAACGAGCAGAAAAACAACGATATTCATTCATTACATTTCACGTTTTCATGTATGGAGATGGGAATTGAAAACATATGAACTTGTCACTTCATGAAACTCGCATATTTAAATTTATGGTAATTATGTAATGCAAGTAACATGAGCTGCGTTTCATTCCTTCTGAATGAAGGTAACTGATCACGTTATTTTATAGTTTTACATGACGGCTAATTGTGATCTAATTAGTATCCTATAGTTCAAATCCCACTCATTAAGAGCCAGTGCATAGAAAATGAATTACCGTATAGAAAATGTTTCAATAAAGGTGAGATTCATCAAGGTCACTTTGTAGATTTATCACTGGCCATTGCATGCTGACAAGACTTGATCCTTTCTGCGCACCATATGATGAAACTTAAGCTGAATATTTAAAAAGTCTGCAGAACGTATTAACCATTCGGACATTCTGATATAGATATTCAATCGCCAGTTATGCTTTAAATTAATTTTAATGTTGCAGTGTAGTTATATAGATATGATGATGTGAAATTTCATTACTACAGTAGGTAATATTAATATATATAATAACATGTAATGTAAAGTGTTATCTAACTACTTTCCAGATTGTCGTCTTTTCACATTTGCATTCTTAGAGCATTTTGCAGTATTTCTCAGTGTTTTTATTTCTGAAAAATATGCAAAGCATTCGCCAGTGATTCGTTGTCCAAGGGTGTGTCTGAATCTTTCATTCTGGTTCTGATGTGCTCTGAACAGTTTTAGGAAAAAAATAAAAAAGCGATTGGTAAGTATGCTGATGTATTTACACCTGTAGGTGTCACTGGTGGGTTGCACCTCCGTTATAATGACCCCATGACCAAAAAAATAAATTTGCATACATGTACAAAAAAAATTATGTTGCACTCAAACACATAGAAAGAAATGTAAAAGGTTACTATTGTGAAAAAACAAAACAAAAACAATAATAAAGCATTAATATGAGGAAAGTATAAAGAGCATTTGCCAGTTGCTAATTAAATCCATTTTTAACAAATACTAAAAAAAGACTGTTATTTACTGGTGACTCATGTCATGCTAATTAGAAGTCTTTTGTGTGATGTATATGATATTTTACTCTCCGAGGCATGTTTTGCATACTTTGACACCATTCTGAGCTGTCAAGTAATCCTTGTGAGTCATTAAAATGGTTTCACAATCATCTGGTCATTGCCACTGGCTTGATGGTCTTTAAATTGCACTCTTTGACTGTATTAGTCATCGACTAAAATAATATTTTATAATGACAAAATGAGTGGATGCAGTCACTGATGTCTTTATAGATTCATTTGTCAGAGATAAAGATTTGTTAAACCTTTAATCCTGCTATTCTGTTGAAGACTAGTGTTAGTGAGGCATCAGTCCATACAGTATGTCAAAATAAATAAATAAATACCTGAACCTCCATTCCTCTCCACCCTCCTTCATAGATGAGCTTGTGTTCTCCATGTCGGGCTCTTCCGCTCTATCTGAATCTGGGCACCAAGAGTCAATGGACTGTTTAAGAGCCACCGAGAAGTGTAACCAGGACCAAAAGTGCAGCCATCGCTTCAGGATCATGAGGCAGTGTCTGGCAGGCAAGGACAGGAACACCATGTTGGCCAATAGGGATTGCCAGGTAGCCCTGGAAGTGTTGCAGGAGATGGCTCTGTTCGACTGCCGCTGCAAGAGGGGAATGAAGAAGGAAATGCAGTGTCTGCAGAGTTACTGGAGCATCAACATAGGCCTGACTGAAGGTAAGAGCTCTGTGAGATAACAGATCCATGGATAAATAGTCTGGTAGATACACATGATTGATCCAAGAAAGGCAGTAGGGGAGATTGAGGCTAGTAGTCACACATTAATATTTCTCAGAGTATTTATTCTATGGCCATTTTCTGTATAGACACCTTGCCTACATCAAAGCTACTGAACTGAACATTTCCAACTTTAGTATTTATCCAACTTTAATAAACAGGACATGTTGTCAATTAGTAGCCTGTTATAGGGTTTTCACTGAAATTTTAAATAAAAAAGAATATATAAATATTGTTCTGATAGAAATGATAAACCTGGTCTCATGGCATAAACGTACCTGGGGGCACTTTTTAGCGAGACTGTTTTTACGTACCTTGCTGCACGTTTCGCTGCAGTTTCATAGAGACATGTCCACTGTGTGGCGCTAAAACATGGGTTTAATACGTAAACCCTGGCATGTTTTTATTACGTTGATATAGGTACGTATTGCTGTGTTTTTATTATGTTGCTTCAGGTACGTATTGTGGCATTTCAGAATTCAAATATCCGGGGATCGTCTCTAAAAATTAATGCTCTATCGTGTTGGAAATATGCCCTACACCAAACCCAACCCTAAACCTACCTGATAGTGTTGACAAATGCAAAATTGATATAAAAAAACACATTTGTTGAACTTCCTTATATGCAGGTTTGAACTGTTTTGTCAAACTGTAGTTACACGGGATTTGAACCGGAGCTCCTCACCTCTCAAGTCTCCGTACTCCGTGAGCTACCGAACAAACCTACTGTCTATGAAAACCCATAGATTTGAAGCTGGATATGTGTGATGCTAATGTTCAAAAGCATCAGTTTTCAAATCTCCCAGCATATTAATATTGTTTTGAAGTCATAACATGATATTCTTCAAGTAATTGTGCGAAAATTACGCTTTATTAATCAAATTTTGTGTGAAAAGGAATAAAAGGCGTTGGAGTTTTACTGCCCATAGTGGTCATTTCTTTTGGAAACTGCAGTGATATGTACTTATTGGTATGTAGCCTATTTCGTGTCTCTCTAAAAAGTGACATTTATGAAGAACTACATATATTGAGGGCCAAATTACTCAAAATTAAATAATTAAATAAATGTTGAAATATATAAATAAATAGGTAAATACATAATTAAATGCATAAATATTCATTCATTCATTCATTCATGCTTGCATTTATTCATTTGTTTATTCATTTATTTATTCATTCGTTCATTCATTCATTCATTCAAATATGTTATGTACGTCCCAACAACCGTAACCCTGAAAATGAAATGTGGAGGAAATAAATGAATGAATGACTGAATGAATGAACAAACAAAAAAATAAATAATTAAAAATATTTATGCATTTATTTATGCATTTTATTATTTAACTATATATTTAATGATTATTTATATATTTCAACATTTATTTAATTATTTAATTTTGAGTATGTGGCCCTCCATACATATAAAATATTATATAGTTATATGTTATATAGTTATATATATATATATATATATATATATATATATATATATATATATATATATATATATATATATATTACACAAAAATATTAATCAGCATAAATGTTTCAACATCGATAATAAAGAAATAATTCTTTATATTTTCTTGCCATCATGAAAATAAAATACATTTTGAAATACATTGAAATTAATTACGAATTGTATTATTGTGTGTTTATGTATGTATATATATATATATATGTGTGTGTGTGTATATAAGAGTTGCAAAATTATTCTCATTATTAAAGATTCCGAGCTAGCTTTCTGAATCCACTGCTAGAGAAAACACATTTGTGAAGTTACTAATGTCTCCACACAGAGGTTGCGTTAGACTTTAACATTGTCCGTAATTTTGATGGACAGGGTCAAAAAATTTTGTCATAATCTATTATTACCCGTCATTTTAATTTTCATATTTTAATTATAATAGCATATTTAATTGCTTTTATTTTTGTTCACGTTTTCATTTTTAATAATGAACCTAGAGGACCAGCAGGCTTATGCATTTATTTATTTATGAAGAGAACAGATGAACAGAGACTGCGTCACTTTTCATGTTCAACACAGCAGTGACAGCGGAGGACACTAAAAACAACGAAATATGCTAGAGCTGGATAAAAAAAACAACGATTACTCTATTTTAATAGATTCTTATTTTTATGAACCAATATCTTTTCTTAACTCCCAATCGATGCTGTTTTCATTTGATGAATGCACAGTAGGCTACATACAGTGCGCCTCCCATCCAGTAAATCGCAATAGGCTAAGCTTTGTGCGTTGTTACTTCTGATATGAAATACAGTCTCAGATTTCAAATTCTGTCCATTTTATTAGGAAATTCAAGCAATAAATACTGTTTTGGCGCTCATTAATGTGGCGTGATAGATCGCTGTAGACACCTCAGATCAAGCGATTCGCTTTACGATACTCGCCTAGCAAAGACTTGTGAGTTTTATTTTTGTTCTGGAGCTGATGATCCCCTGCTCTGCTGCCACACTGGAGCGCACTCGCCACCAGCTGGACAGGGCTGGGAATTACAGTTATTAATTACAATAGATCACCCTCAGTGTAATCTGTCAAAGTGACGGACGGCCTTCAGATTTTTCCATCACTGCTAAGAAAATTCCGTCAATGACGGAGAATTTTCGGTTAACGCGACCTCTGTCTCCACATGACAAGCAACCCCAGTCTCCCCTCTGTCACAGAGTGTGCAAAGTACATCACTATTCATATATACAGTGCAATTTGAGAAAAGTAGAGTCCAGTGGCAGTGGATGGGATGTGCATTAGCTGGTAGTGCTGTCAGGCCCATGAATGAGAGAAAACTGTCCTTGTGTACTGACATTACTCCTCGCTGGAGTAACAGCCAGAAGTAATGCAGTGCAGGCGGAACGGAAGGAGGGTGAGGACGCAGCATCGTGGTGTCATGTTTGCATGAGCTGAATATATATGACTTGATCAGCTTTGGCTAAACACCTCAATGTGATGCTGCCATGCTGCTCGTTATTCAGCTCTAAAGCAAACACAATCTAGTTTTCATCTTTTTTATTTTTTTGATATTCACTCAACTTGTTATGCTGGAATGCAATTTCTGATTTATAGTCAAGCTAGATTTTGATGCACGAGAGTGTTTCCGATATTCTCACTGATGCATTTTTTCATGAATATATTATGCTTTCACATATTCATTTTTTTGTCCACTGTCAAACTATCCATACATTAGAAAGCACTGCAGTAAGACTGCTTGGAAATCATTTTGGGCCTGAACAGAGGAGTCATTCAATGCCAGGATGTAGCAGTCTGACTCAACTCACAGTTAGCTGAGCACACATTCACTGTGATGAACGCAAAATGATCCCGTTCCCTCTGGTTATGTGAAATGCAATGCCATCAATTGATCTTGCATTTGATCTAAAGCTGCATTGCAAGAAACATTGCAGCCACTCTGAGTAGTTATACAGTTACCGGCACTTTTACAGAAAAAGAGTCATTCTGTTTTGGTAGTATAGCTCATGTGCCCTGTGGTTATGGAATATTCTTTATGTCTGCACTGATCATGCTGATGCCAACTGAACCGTGCAGAGTCAAACCGATTGATTGACCTCCTTTTGAGCAGTCGTGCATACAGTACCAACCCCCATGTGAGCAGAGCATTCCAAGCTTATTGGCTTGACTCCCTCAACACTGTTAACAAGATGTTGTTATAGATTGTTTATGAGATGAAGATGCATCCCTTAATGCCTTGTTGTCAACTGTTCTTGTCCTATTCCATTACATCAGAGATCATATCCCAATGCAAGCTTACAATATAAATCTAAGCTAAATCTTTTGGATGGGGATATGAAAATATTACATGATTACAAAGAAAAATGTTTGTAAAGTAATCTACAGTAATTTTTTTTCATCTGGCAACACTGCACAATTAAATTGTTTAATTTGATTTATTTTTATTTGTAAAATGAATAAAAATATAAAAAATAGAATATATAATTCTAAAATGAATAAAAATATAAAAATAAAATATAAAATTCTAAATTTATTTTAGTTATTTTTTGAATGAGGTCTCGTATGCTCACCAATACTGCATTTGTTTGATTTAAAAAAAAAAAAACAGTAATAATGTGAAATATTATTACAATTTAAAATAAGTTTTTTTCAATTGTTCTATATGTTTATGTAGAAAGACAAAGCTGAATTTTCAGCAGCCATCACACCAGTCTTCAATGTCACAGGATCCTTCTGAAATCATTCTAATTTTCTTAATTTCTTACTATTATCAAGGTTGAAAACAGTTGTGCAGCTTAATATTTTTTGTGGAAACCGTGATCCTTTTTTTTTTTTTTCAGGACAGTTTAATGAAAGGTGTGATCTAAAGAACAGACTTGATTTTAAATAAGTGCGTTTGGTCAATTGAATGCATCCTTGCTGAATAAAATTATTAATTTCTTTAAAATAATTATTGACCCCAAACCTTTGAACAGAAAAAACAAATTTGTTTAATTTGAGTTGACTACATTAGATGACGCCACTAAAGGGTCATTTTAGGTACAACAACTGCATGTTTTCATAGTAGTTCATATGAATCCAATCTTATAGGTTCAGGGTGTTTATCTGTAGATTCCCCATGTCGGTTTGGAATTATTTGAATAAACAGTTTTGTTGTCCCACTTAAGAACTTAGTAGCTGAGTGTTATCATTACAGCAGGTGATTTTCTGCTGAATGTATTTTATAAATCTTATTTTTTGCCATAACTTCATAGGCACATTTCCCAGCAGGGCAAAGCAAGTGAAACATGCTGAAAATGCAGTCAGGTGCAGCATTATGCACAGGGGTGAATAAATGTAGTCTAAACCAGAGACATTATTAAAGGGAGGAAATGGACCACTTGTAGAAAAACTAATGGGAGAAATCTTAACACTTTGATTTGATCAGATTTGATTGCTGAATTCAAATATGTTACCTGCATAGAAAATAGCTGCCTGGAGGTGTTCCTTTACCATAAACATCTTTGTCTGAACATAGTGCTAAAAAGAATATGTGCACATTTGTCACGTTTCACTCATTACTTGTTTTACTCACTCTCCATGTAGCCGTCTTTACAGCCATCCATCCATTCATCCATCCATCATTGTACCGGCTAAGCCTAAATAAGCATGAGAACACTCTGTGCTGGTGTGAAAGGGAAGTTTACTGTTTACCTTTGGGTCCTGAGAGTTGAATTCATTCGATTCTCCACCAACATCATAACAATAGATTAGATAGTTGACAAAGAGTAATTGCTTTCTGTGGAATGTGTGCAACGGTGAGGTGGAAAAGCAGTACAGAGGCATGACCTGATATTGGAATAGTATTAGATTTCATTTAAAGGCTCCAGTGTTTCAAGGCTGCGTATCCTCTGTAGGATGAATATGTGTGAGCAGTTCAATGGTACTGGTGAAAAGCTCCCTGTTGCTATGTAAGGTTATGCAAGCTCTGTTCTCTTCATGTCTGCAGTTTATCATGAATACCTTGAATTTAAACACAAGGGAGTGTGATGTTTGCATCCAGAACAAGCTGGTCTAAATATCTCCTAATGGCATCACACAACTACTCAGTCAAGCGAAAGCTATCTGTTAGCATTCCCATTCATCTCACCGATGGAAGAACATGTGAATTTTTTTAAGTTTTGTGCAGATATTTTCATGAATACATTGGCCATTTTCTTTTTTTTGCTCCCAGAATGTATAGTTATAACATCTTCTCTCTCCTGCTAACCAGCCATTAAGAAATTCCATGATTTTTCCATGACTTTTCAAGTGGCTTATGATGGATAAGGATTTTTAAGAAGCATTTAACAGTCACAAAGATCAATTTATAGCCTATTAATATTCATGTTCATTATCAAAATTTCTATTCCTTTCTACAGGCCTGAAAATGACAATTTTCAAATGACTTACAATGAGACAAATTTACTTCACCATCTAAATAGAGTGCTGCATGGGTGATGTATATTTGTAAGCCAAAACCCAGAAATGAGTTTTAGCACTTTAGCACTTCCGATTTTTTGAATGGATTTTGGTTAAATGCCTAAAATAAGGTGTGTGGTTAACATAAGATATTCTCACGTTTTATTCTACAACATAAAATACATCAGAAATACTCCTTTGTGATTTTTTAAAAGTTTCAACTTGTCTTGAAAAAGGCATTCCTAACAAGTAGCTAAATGACACGTCAGATGTTGTCGAGGACATTAAAATTCAGGAACAGAAAGACTCATCTACTCACTATTCCACTTTTATGGTGTGCGCACACCAAAAGCGAAGTGAATATTTGCATTGCGTTACTCACTCTAGATTACATGCGTAATGTTTTTCGAGTCACTCGTGCGAATAAAAACACAAAGACAATAAAAACAGTTTTCTGATAGAACCGGACCTGTCAACAAGCTCTTCTCTGATTGGCTTGTGCGACAATGCGTGATGCAAATTTTCTGCTTGAGTTAAAAATTTCTGAAATTGTGCGGAAGACGTGATTGAGGCGAATATTGCGCATTCGCGGGAAACATGCCAGCCAGTTCACGTCACCTGATGCGAATTCATATCTATTCCGTCTTTGCATTGACTTTGTATGTAATCTACTCGCGCAAATAATTAAATTCGCTTTTGGTGTGCACACCTCATTACAGCCTTGTTGCATTTATAATCACACTCTTGCAAGCTATTCTAACTCTCAGGAAAAATGTTTTTTAAATAAAGACTGAAAGGGAGCTTATTGGTCATGTGACAGTGGTGTAGTTACTTTATAGCCTACTGAACATTTAGCTTTTTCTTTACTGCCCCTTGTGTTTAGCCTTCAAAAAGTCATACAAGTTGTGTTCAACTAATCTTCACAAATTTGTGAAGATTAACATGTTGAACAAAATATGTAAGAATCATAAACTTTTGTAGGTCACAGACCTTTTATTTTTATTTTTTAATTTGTAATAATCCAAAAGGCAATGGACAAATCCTGTTGAGTTTTTGTTGAGTGAACTAGCCTGATGCAAACTTCTGGGTTGGCCTTCAGAAATACAACATCACTGCAGCGCTCCATTGTGTAAGACAATAAGACTCGGACAAAGCAGAGTAATACATTGCATTATGCATTATGAGGCGTTTTAATTAAGACTGAATTTTGATTGCGTACTCTCTGAATTGCAGTACTTTACTAACACAGCATTAGTGACGCTTTATCACCCGCTGCTGCTTGAGTTGTGCACTTGTGGACACTGTCAGTATGGCACGGAATCAGTCGTAATTAATTTTGAACCGTTGTGCAGTGAACCAGGTTTAACTTAACAGAAGGCTAATTGATTTTGACACAAGCTCCCTCGGTTGTCTTACCAAAGACAAACACTTTGTAAGTAATTTTACCATAGGGAAAACTAAAGAAAGCCACTGAGCAGTAGAAAAGGCTTGTGATCTGAGTTTATACCTGAAGGAGATTCTGTCTTAAGATACAGGCAAATGGGGTTGAGGGAGTTACTGAGATCATAGTACTGTTCTTCAAAGTTGAGAACCTTAGAGAGAATCTGCCAAATGGTACATTAAATTATTATATATCGTGACAAACTTACAGATGCCAAGAAGCTATAGACAACTGGAGAAACAGTGAAGATTTAAAGTTCAATTCAATTCAAGTTTATATAGTGCTTTTCACAATACACAAATCAGCTTTACAGAAAATGCTTGTTTCAATGTTACCATCAGGAAATCAGCCACAGATGAGTGTCAAAGTTTGTCAATAATATGCTGTTATAAGATAATATGTTATGTGGTTAGTTAATATCATGTAGTCAGTAAATTAAACACAACAATAGTGCTCATAATGTAGCTTGTGCTACAAAAAATAATGTTTGACAATTTTTACAGTGTCATTCTGAGAATGCAATCTAACAGTTCTTTCTAATAGTTTTGTCTGGAAGCTGTTTATCTTTCTTCCATTGATTGGACAAACAGATACAAACCGATACAATTTATTAGGATACACATTTTTTAAGGGACTGATTGATAAGAATTGCATTATGTGATTCCAGAGGGCCTCAAAAGTTAAACTCTATGACATGAACATAATATACTTAATTTGAATGACATATACAGTTCTGGAAGAATCCCATAATCATGTTCCAATTTCATAATTATGTTCCTTTGTTCTTTTGTTTCTATTTTATGGAAGCTGACTTCTGTTCAATTTAAATGTCAGTGTTAGACTTCATTTTATCCTGGTTCCCATGGATACTCTTGATTCTCTACATATGCATTAAATATCTAAGGAGACGGCATCACATCTTGTAAATGAAATATCTTTAATTTCCTATAACCCACTGGTCCAGAGTAATAGATCCATCGCCACAGGGGTCGTCCAAGACGAGATGGAATGACATCTCATGTCTTCCTAAATATTGTTTATGAGATGTACGTTCTAGTTCATTTTAAATTTCAATTTGAAAGTGAAAGATGGATGACTTTTGCTTCAAGGTCACTGTATTGAGAGGTTGACAGGTACCTGAGCAGGTGAATAAGCCTGAGTTTAGCAGCAAGGTTCAGCCACAAGTATTGAGTGCACATTCAAGGTCGAGGTTACCAGGTTGCAATGGAAATGTAATGGCATAGGGTACCTACAGTCACACTGCATTTGTTTTTTTTTATCAGCATTCTTTATCTTGTTTTGAGTATCAATATTGAAAAATCATTTAAACAAAATCAATATGTATTAAGATATTGAGACCTGTTTATAGAAAATTATGGAAGCCTGTTTCCCGCCAAAGAGTAAAAGAAAATGTAATAAAATATGTAATAAATAAATGTAAAAAAACAAATAATAATAATAATAAAGTACACTGAAAAAAATGATTAATTGAATTTACTAAATTTTTTTAAGGTAAGTGGTTGCAATCGATTTATTTTAAGCACATTTAAATAAACAAATTTAGTTGACTAACTTTCAACAAATTTTTTTTTTAATTAAATGTAGCTAAAATAAATTGTTTGCGACCACTTACCTTAAACATTTTTTTCAGTGTATTAAATGTAATAAAATGTAATAAATACACATATAAAGACTTTTGTCCTGGCAGAAAATTACCAGTAATTTTTTTATTTTTTTTATTTTATTTTTTTTACATTGTGTATAAACTCACAATTGCAAGAAAAAAAGTCAGAGCTAAAAAGTCACGATTACCTTTTTTATTTTGTGGTGGAAATGGGCTTCCATAGAAAACAGATTTTCTATGTATTTTTTTTTTATACAAAAAAGTAAGATAGGGTAAGAAAAAAATCATTCATTGTATATATAGAAATGAAATGGAAGATAATTAAATTATATTGCACAAATTTTCATCTTAAGTAAATATCTCTTATTTTAATGATGTTTAAAAATACTGGTAGATATGAAATATCAAATAATTTGAAAATTGCCAGTTCCAGGCCTGGAAATTAATAAAATTCTTAACAAGCTAAGTGAAGGTTATGGAAATCTCTATAATGAACATACATTTTTCTATTTTTGCTGAGCTCTAAAATATTTAATAGGCTAGAAATTGCTCTGTGTGAGTGTAGTCTCTATAAAATGATTATTAAACATCCTTATCCATCACGGACCGCTGAAAAAATCATGGAAATTCGTTGATTAAAATGTATGGGAACCCTGACAGCTGGAGACTTGTGAGTTCAAACCCTAGAGGGTCTGTGATTTTCCCAATGGGACCATAGCAAATAAAAGGGGGAAAAAAAAAACATACAGTATGTATTGCTTTCTGGCATTTTTTCTCTCTCTGTATGCAGGCTCTCTGGAGCTATGATACTAACGCCAAGCGCAAAGTATCTTTCCCCAGAATCTAGCTATTAACTCTATGACCGATAGCAGCAGTCAAAGTCTATTACCTCAGTCATCCACTTTCATAAGGACAGGCTGGCCACAGGGAGGCGATAGGACGCCTCACCCCCACCTGCTCTATTTGTCCTCTGCCCCGACCCCCGCTTCCCCCCTCCCCCTCGTCCACAGCCACTAAATCATCAGTGCTGGCCCTAGGGCAGCTCAATAGCTCTACACTGGATCACGGACAGTTTCTAAAACTGCCAACCAGCTGGGTAGACCCACATCCACACACACACCCACACACACATAGACACACACACACACACACACACACACACACACACACATGTTTGTTTTTGTGAAAAGTGGGGACATCCCATAGGCGTAATGGTTTTTATACTGTACAAACTGTATGTGCTATTGCCCTACACCAACCCTACACCTAACCCTACCCCTTACAGGAAACTTTGTGCTATTTCAGATTTTCAATACACTCCATTCTGTGTGATTTCTAAGCGTTTTGAAAAGTGGGGACATGAGGTAATGTCCTGAAAAGTCACCTTTTCCTTGTAATACCTATGTTATACCCTTGTTATTATACAAATTTGTCCTCATTTGTCACAAAAACGGACACACACACACACACACATACACACACACACTCCCACATTTTCCCTACAAACATTTCAGTGTGTGTTTGTGTGTTTACAGCGGAGAAGAAATACGATGACAGGCACAGCACTTGTATCTTCTTGTGAATCCCTTTTTAATGATTTCCATTACTGTAAGTAGAGATGCTGCGAGACAGAACTGTAAGATTGATGAGGCTGTAGGTGTAATGTTAAAACAGTCTGGGCGCTGGGCTAGGACTCAGAGCAGCCGGAGTGAAAATGCCAGGGTTTAGACTGGGGAAATACCTTATGACTGTACAGCACTGTGCATCCAAAACCAGCAACTGCTGCAAAACTACAGTCAAAGATAGAACAACACATTATATTCCCTGCTGAAAATAGCAGCTTAGACCAGCACCATTACCCACACTATGCTGGTTAGCTCTTATTAAGTTCTGATCGAGTTGATGTTCAGGATTAAAACTGGTAATCTATGCGTGTATTTTTATATATATATATATATATATATATATATATATATATATATATACACAGGGGTTAAATTGAGATTTGTTATGTGGGGGCTCTATGGTATCGAGCATATATATATATATATATATATATATATATATATATATATATATATATATATATATATATATATTTACATTTACATTTAGTAATTTAGCAGACACTTTTATCCAAAGCGATTTACAAATGAGGACAATGGAAATATATATGTATAATGTGTGTGTGTGTGTGTGTGTTTTGTTTTTTGCAAATATGATTTATTCTAATACAATGTTCTCATCTGGCTTTTTTTTTTTTTTTTACCTTTATAGAGGGCATTTTCCCACTAATCTCATTAACTTTCATTTCAAATTCTTACATTTGATCTATAAATTCAATTATAATAATGTGATTGTTATTATCTATATCAAATTATCAAATTAAATCATTTACACTGAAAAATACAACTACATTAAATTATGAGATTCTTTAAAAAAAAATGTTTGAATATACAAATAAGAAATGGTGGAAATTATACTTTTAAACTAAATTAAAACGCCAGTAGGTGCCAGTAATGAGGGAGAAAAAAAAAAAAAAACTTTAATAGGTTGACAGTAAGTTCCCGTACTATATACAGGGGAAAACTGTAACCAGATCTGGCAACATCGCGGAGCGGAGTCTGCACTTGCGCCAAGCTCCTTCACTCCTGCGTTTCACAGCTGCTGCGAGTCAGCCACATGAATTTATTCAGCGACATGATTTTAAATAATTTTTCATGTTTTCAAATTTTATTTTTGAACATGAAACAATTACGGAGGCCTGGACCTCATGGCTATGGGCCTGGATGTGTAAAGTGAATGAGTGTAAACTAGCCTATATGAATGATAATAGCCGCGTTGGGGTCAATGCACGTCTATCAGAAATCAGAGCTTTGGAGTTATATCAGTTTGACAAAAATATACTAAAAACGGTACTAACTTCAAACCTTTTCGAAATCCAACTGTAAAAAATGCATTACATTAGACCTTTTCGTGAATGGCATTACATTTAATTATACAAGATGAAGAAAAGTGATGTTTGATCGAGGCTATTGGAGGGTCCAAATGATTTGTTGCGCTCTGTTGATAAAAAACTCGTAAATGATCACAGACTCCTGCAACACATGATCTAAGTTACTTAAAGTTCAAGCCAGCTTTATTATCATTCTGCTATGAGTAGGCTACTGAACACTTTCTTTCCATTTCTATTTTTTATTTATTTTTTCTTTCAGCTTCTTTTTTCTACTAGTGCTCTTATTTAAGATTGTGGATGCTTGTCTCTTGTCAAATTTGTACACAAAGTTTCACTGGAAAATAAGAAGAATAAAGTTGTTTTTCTTTTTTGATAAAGTTTTAAATAAAAGATATTTACAAAGTTATAATAAAAAAAAAAAAGAATACTTTCTTTAGTTATACAAGGCATATTTGTTAAATGAAAACTACGAATCGAACATATTTGCATTTAAAATGGCATTTTCATGTAATTCGATGAACTTCCACGCCCACTTCCGGATCTATCCAAATACAGATACAGATACAAATAATTCTGAGATAGTCACAGATACAGATACAGATACAAATAATGGCTCCGCTGCACACCCCTAATATGTATATATATATATATATATATATATATATATACATACAGTATGTGTGTGTATATATAACAGTAAAACCAGTAGTAGTAATGTGAAATATTATTACAATTTAAAATATATACTGTATATTTTTTATTTTAATATTAATTATGTTCATTTTAATATTTCAAAATTAAACATGCAATCTGAATTTTCAGCAGTCATTACTCCAGTCTTTAGTCTCACATGATACTTCAAAAATCAGCTTAATATGCTGATTTAATGCCCAATAAACATTTATTATTATGCGTCATATTTTTGTGTTATCCTTACTATTGTTTTGTTATTTTTTGAGTAGAAAGGTTAAAAGTACATTAAATGTCTTTAATACATTCTTGCTAAATAAAATACTAACTTCTTTCCAAGAAAATTGCATTATTATGATTATTATTAAAATCCCAATCCCAAAATTTGGAGCAGTGTGTTGGGGTAGTGTTTTAAAAAAAATTTTTTTTACATATTTTATTTCATAAGGTTATCATTATATTGGTCTTGACCAATTGCTTCATTTGTGATCATGGTTTCAAGTACTTGTTTCAATAAACGGAGTAACGTGTCTTTATCTCAGACTCAACCTAAAAATGTGTGTTACTCAATCCAGATACTATAATCAAAACCTAATTATCTAGAGATGAATTAGCACAGTTATACAATCTGCAGTACGTCATATTATCCTTGATGTGTTACATACTGTAAAAAAAAACAGCATACAAAGAACAGGCCCCTGGTCTTTTCAGCAGGGTGGACAAAGACAAATCTCACATTCATGAACATTTATGCTGTTTGGTGTAAAGCAGTTTTAAGGAATTAGCTTACATGCAGCTGCAAAACAAACGCTCAGTAGTGTACATTAGTGGCATATTTAATGACTGAGATGACTGGAAGAACTTGGAGTTCAACTGGAAGAACTGGAAGAGTTGGAGACGACTGAATGAATAAAACAACAATGACAATAATATATACCCATCCATGCCCTCAACATAAAGATGAGATGGGAACTCTTCTTGTTTGCCAGTTAAGATTTCCTATTTCAGTTATGCCTTTTGGCACTTTCCATTTCAGAGAGTCTCCCTCCTGCTGTTCAATAGTCCCACTCATCTGGAATGATGTAGTTTGAGGAACAAATGCCACCACAACACGAGTGATCATGGTTGCCAGGCAAAAAGGACAAGCAGTCTTGCTGGGAGGAATATAGGCTCACAGGTAGAGGATTGTTTTAGCTCCATTAAACTGGAAATGGATGTGCTCTTAGAAAATGTAATGAAAGAAAAAGGCAATTATTCTGCAATATGCTGAGGGTTATTCTTCACCTCACTATGCAACTCCCATTTGAACAAGCTTTTTTAAAAAAAAATTCCCAAAAAGAATGTGGGAAAAAAAGAAAATGTTTAGTAAACAAATGAGAAATCAGTGTACGAACATGCTGCTCTGAAAGGAGCATTGAAACCCAACTCAATTATACCTGCTGGCCAAATGTAGATGTTAGTAGGTGGCCTAATTATGGATTTGAATAGCTGAATTGTTTATGTTTTTCTCTTTGTTATTTATATGTCCCCATTATAAAAGTCTCAATCATGCGGTTATGCAGTTGTAGTGTTTGTATTTTGGCAGGTAACATAATGTTAAACACTGGCTGTCAATCATATCAAAGGTCTGAAAATTCTTGGTCTCATGGTGCAACAACTGTTTTGAGTTTTTAAAAAACAACAGGAAATACAGCCAAATCCATTATTTACTCTTTCCAAAAGAACCATGTAAAATCAATTGTACATTGCGTGTCTTGTTTTAGATTTTAGTTTAGAAGTAACCTTCTAAAGAAATACCTGCAATGCAGTTTTTCAAGTCAATACAAGAGCAACTCATGTAAACTCCATCAACACTGTTGAAGTACAACATTATTTTTTGAAAATAGTTGTTTTGACATTTGTGGGCCTAGGTTTTTGTTTTCATAATAACCGTTTGAGTGCTTTCATAATATTATTCATTTTTAATACACCATTACTTATAGAGCATGATTAAATATGCCCCAGAGTTGCGTATCATAATGAAATGAAAATACCATGAATAAATAAAACATGTTAATCAAGATGGTCATGATGTTGCCAACCCTCAGTGTGGTTAAGTACTAATAAACAGGCAATATACTAGTAATACACATGCTAATAAGCAAGTTAAAGGGATTGTTCCAAAAATGAAAATTCTGTTATTAATTACTCACCCTCATGTCGTTCCAAACTCATAAGAATTTCGTTCTTCTTCGGACCACAAATTAAGATATTTTTTATGAAATCCGAGAGATCTCTGACCCTCCGTAGACAGCAAGGGTACTACCATGATCAAGGCACAGAAATGTAGTTAAATAGTCTATGTGACATCAGTGGTTCAACCGTAATATTATGAAGCTACGAGAATACTTTTTTGTGCACAAAGAAAAACAAATAACGACTGTATTCAACAATTCTTCTCCGCATCACCCTAGTGTCATTTTGGATATTATCACAACGTATGTGCATGCTTTTATCTGAACGTAAACAAGGTGCAGTGCATGCGTGTTCTACGTCAGCAGCACTATTCGCATGCGTTGTTTATTTTCAGGAAAAGCACTTTGCATTGTTATGTTCTCCAAAATGGCGCCAGGGTGACGCTCGGATTTCATCAAAAATATCTCAATTTGTGTTCCGAAGATGAAAGGATATCTTACGGGTTTGAAATGACATGGGGGTAAGTGATTAATGACAGAATTTTCATGTTTGGGTGAACTATCCCTTTAAAAGGGAGAATTGGTCCCTAAAGTGTTAACAAAAAAAGTAAAAATAACAAAAACACAAAGCAAAATTGTTTCCACAAAAATGAAAATGGAAACTAATTTTACAGCATTTTTGTATTTAAAAAAAAAAAAAAAAAGATTATTTATGATACAGTGGTGGCCAAACTTATTAGAACACTAGTATTTTCACCAGCTAAAAAATGGTTTTAAGTCAGTTATTTCTATCTTTTTCTGTAGTGTCATTTTGCCATTAATTGTAATAATCTAGTGAGATTTTTGTTTGCACAAGGAGTCTGACAACAGCCAGTACACCACACACACACACACACACACACAAACAGAAAAAGAAAAAGAAAGAAAACTACACTGGACCTAAACTAAAATTAAGAGAAGACATATTTGCCTACAGTAGTGTGTCATTTTGAAAAAAAAAGAAAATTACAGCATGAAAAGAAGACAGGAAGAGAAAGGCACAAAAACAGTGAGCATCTCAATTAAAGACTTTTTGGACTTTTTTCTCTTGTTCCCGTGATCAAATAGCTTCTTTGTTTTCTTGTATTCCTGGTGTCTACAGTGAGCTTAGGCATATCTCCGGTAAATCCTGACTTGAGCCTGATTAATACCCCAGCTGCGAATGAATCAGGGTGGAGTAAAAAATGATCACTGGGTCGAACAGGAGGAGCGGCCCAGTGAAATTAAATTAACTCAAACATGTCAGCCGCACAGAGACTGATTATTGTCCTCACCCCCCTCACAAATCTCTCATTTGCCTCTGTTTGCTGCAAACAGAAAAATGGACAATGGGCTGAGATTCCAATTTAATTCTCATCTCTCTGGAAGAATGTAAAGACCCTCGTATTGTTGAGGTATATCATAAATCCATCATTTATTACTGAACATAATGCGGTGCACCCTTAATGAGGTTTAGCTGATCAAAGGTAATGCATAATAATTTTCGCTACTAACCAAGACAATGGTATTATTTTGAAATTAGTTTGATGAATACAATTTTGAAGTATATATATATATACATACATACATATAAATGATACAGATGTACATATATGTATGTATGTGTATATATATACATATACATGATACACATTTACATATATATGTGATACATACAGTATATTGTGTTTTCATGTATAACTCTTATAACATTAAAAAACCTGCTTATTTTACCTGACAATGCCTGCTTTGTTTATAAATGTAAACTCGTCTGGCCATTTTTAATAGATATTAAGGGTTAAAGGAACACATTTTGGATTTGAGTTTGGAACATGAGCCTTACTGGTGGCCCTATGGAGATATTTGGGTTAGGAAGACAAAAAGATTGGGAAACACTATGCGATCCTTTGAAAAGACACTGCTATGCCTTACTCGTAGTGAAGTATAACTCTGATTCATGAATACTTGTCTCAAGAGGCAGTACGATATGGTTTAGAACTACTGAGTATGAATCAATCACATGTTTATGTTGTGTTTATTGATGCAGGTCTTTAGAGTCACTCTGTACTGTGTGTTTCAGTGGAAATGTTGCGGCTGCACTATTCTTCAAAAACTCTCTGATCTTTACCTCCTAATTACCATCTTGATTTCCCTAGAGGAGTCTTGGCTGAAGTGCCTAAATGCTCTTGATAAACAGAGGTTTGCTTCTTTAATTAATGTACAGATTTTTTGCAACACACAATAGGCGTTAATGCAGCTGTGATAGTGGTTCTTTCGATCGTCTAACAGGACTTTTCTGAAGTCTGTATTAATATAAGCTTACAAGTATTTTACAAGTGCAATTTAGAGGAAATTCTGCCTTGTCTTTTATGTTTAGTCAGCTCAGTTTAGTGGCTTCAGATTTGACCTTTTATCTATAAAGTGCAGTCTGGGATTTTTGTTTTCTGACTTTTGTTCATGATTTTTAAGAATGAGAGGATGTCATGCAAACTCTACATCTTGGAATTTGGATAATTTTTTTATGAATTTAGATGAATTTTCACTATGATATTGTAAAATCTGCGTAAAAAAATATTCCTTTCAAAAGTGTATATTTTTAGTGTGTATTGTTATATGTTTAGATTAATGTTGATATTTGCATTTAAAATTGCTTTTAAATATTGAGGACATAATATGTGACCCTGGACCACAAAACCAGTCTTAAGTCGCTGGGGTATATTTGTAGCAATAGCCAAAAATACATTGTATGGGTCAAAATTATCCATTTTTATTTTATGCCAAAAATCATTAGGATATTAAGTAAAGATCATGTTCCATGAAGATATTTAGTGAATTTACTACCGTAAATATATCAAAACTTAATTTTTGAATATACATAGCTAAGAACTTCATTTAGACAACTTTAAAGGTGATTTTCTCAATATTTCGATTTTTTTGCACCCTCAGATTCCAGATATTCAAATAGTTGTATCTCGGCCAAATATTGTCCTATCCTAATAATCCATACATCAATGGAAAGCTTATTTATTCAGCCTTCATGGTGATGTAGAAATCGAAAAATTGACACTTATGACTGGTTTTGTGGTCCAGGGTCACATATAGACTTCAATTGCTATATATATGTACACAGTGTATACATATAAATATGAAGAGTTCATTTGCAAAAACCGATAAACGCCACTTTCAAAAACAATGAGCTGATTGCCGTGCATTATTCTCCACATATAGCGCATATTAACACATTTTGTCAAAACAGCCGGTATTGTCCACTTTCGCACATCGCGAGTTCACGTTTTACTGCAGAAGCTGACAAGCGCCCTTGTTGTTTTTGAACAGAAGCCGACAAGTCCATTTTAGCGAATCAGTGCACTGTATTCAGGTCAGGTGACAAGGCTACTTTCACTATGAAACAACCTGCTAGCTGAGAGGAGTTTCGTCAAAGCTGACTAAAAGTGATCAATGGTGGATAATTTCAACGAACTTGATGAACCTGTGATATTTTATTCAGGGCGAAAAAGGAAAATAAAAGCTGAAACGTTTTCACGAAACCTTGCAAAAGCAGCATGTTACAATGGTGAAGAAAAAGCTCTGTGTATTGCACGTAATCGCATCCATACAGTCTATGATCACAACAACAACAACGTTTGTCAGACATCTACATTATCATCTGAGGAGATTACAAAGATTAAACTAGTGTTTTTTTAAACTCTAAAACATGAAATCAAGTCAAGTCAAGTCAAGTTGAGCTTTATTGTCATTCCGCTACATGTGGGGGCATACGGTGGAACGAAATGTCGTGCCCCACAGGACCACGGTGCTACATAAATACAGCCATACAACAATGAAGTAAAACAATATAAACCTATACACAACTATCTTACTGATAGATTTTGACTATAAATATACTATATACAAAATGTGGAGTTATCTGCTTTTGCCAAAAAACGACTGTTGGAGTTATCTGCTTTTGCGATAAAACATACTTCTAATATGTAAAAAAACCCATACTTTCAATAAACTTTAATTTTGTAAATTACCTATAGGCCTATTTGTTTAAACTACCCAACTGCAGTTTGATTGATATTACTTGGAATGCGCAATAAAAAAAATGTGATTTCTGAAAAAAAAAAATGGATTTATCGGTTTTTGCAAATTAAATAGTCATATATATATATACAGTCATGGCCAAAAATATCTGCACCCTTGGTAAATATGATCAAAGAAGGCTGTGATAATTAATCTGCATTGATAATCCTTTTGATCTTTTATTTTAAAAAATCACAAAATCTAAACTTTCATTGGATCATAAGAATTTAAAATGGCGGGAAATATCATTATGAAATAAATGTTTTTCTCTAATACAGATTGGCCACAATTAACGGCACCCTTTTATTCAATACTTTTTGAAACCTCCATTTGCCAGTTTAACAGCTCTAAATTTTCTCCTATAATGCCTGATGAGGTTAGAGAACACCTGACAAGAGTCCAGAATCACTCCAGACCCTTTAGATTCCCAGCTTCTTCTCTTCAGTTCACCCCACTCATTTTCTATAGGGTTCAGGTCAGAGGACTGGAATGGCCATAGCAGAAGCTTGGTTTTGTGCTCAGTGACCCATTTTTGTGTTGTTTTTGAAGTTTGTGTTTTGATTATTGTACGGTTGGAAGATCCAAACATGGCCCATTATAACAGAGTCAGTCACTTATTGATTTTTTATCTGTTGGTATTTGATAGAATCCATGATGCCATGTGTCTAAACAAAATATCCAGGACCTCCAGCAGAAATATAGGTCCACAACATCAAAAATACAGCAGTATATTTAATTGTACACATGGGGTACTTTTTATCCCTGTGTTCACCAAACCCATCTTGAGTGTTTACTGCTAATAAGCTAATTTTTTTAGTTTCATCTGACCATAGAGGCCAGTCCCATTTGAAGTTCCAGTCTGATAACTGAATATGCTGGAGTTTGTTTTTGGATGAGCTAGGAGAATTTTTCTTGAAACCCTCCCAAACAACGTGGTGATGTAGGTGCTGTTTGACAATTTTTTTGTTTAAGGTTTTGTGACCCGAGACAACTATTTTCTGCAATTCTCCAGCTGTGATCCTTGGAGAGTCTTTAGCCACTCAAACTCTCCTTCTCACCGTGCATTAGGATGATATAGACACACGTCCTCTTCCAGGCAGTTTCGTAACATTTTACGTTGATTGGAAATTATTAATTATTGCCCTGATTGTGGAAATGGGAATTTTCACTGCTCTAGCTCTTTTCTTAAAGCCACTTCACTAATTTGTGAAGCTCAATTATCTTTTGCTGCACATCAGAAATATATTCTTTGGTTTTTCTCATTGTGATGGATGATTAAGGAAATTTGGGCTTTGTTTGCCGTCCTATTTATATTTCTGTGAAACAGGAAGCCATGGCTGGATAATTTCATCTTCATAATCACCCTGGAGTGCTCAAAATTGTGAATATGCATAGGAATATACTTCAGAGGTATTTTACTCATAAGAATTTATTGGGGTGCCAATAATTGTGTCCAACGTGTATTTGAGAAAAACATTCATTTCATGATGATATTTCTCCCCATTTTAAATTCTTATTATCCAATGAAAGGTTAGATTTTTGTGATTTTTGTTAAATAAAAGATTAAAAGGATTAACATTGCAGATGCATTTTCACAGCCTTCTTTGATCATATTTACCAAGGGTGCCGATATTTTTGGCCATGACTGTATACATATATAATCTAAATATTTTTCATTATAATTATTTTAAGTATTTTGCTTTCCAATAATAATAATAATAGTAATAATAATAATAAAATATTTACTGTATTTGAGAATAATATACAATATCTATAGCGTATTGTAATTGATGACATCTTTGTATGTCCCTCCAGGGGGTCACCGTGATTTTGCCAAGTAAGACATGTTCCAGAATCAACATAATTTGTCATTGTTGAATAACAAGGGTGTAGAAGCACCTAACTCTGGTTGTAAGGCTAAAATTGACATTTCAGAAAGGAGAGTGGTCAAGTATGGTGACCCATACTCAGAATTTGTGCTCTGCATTTAACCCATCCAAGTGCACACACACACAGCAGTGAGAAGTGAACAAACACACAGACACCGTGAACAGCCAATGCTGCAGCACCTGGGGAGCAGCTGGGGGTTTGGTGCCTTGCTCAAGGGTCTCACCTCAGTCATGGTATTGAGGGTGGAGAGAACGCTGGACATTCACTCCCCCCACCTACAATCCCTGCCAGACCTGAGACTTGAACCCGTGACCTTCGGTTTACAAGTCCAACTCTCTATCCATTAGGCCACGACTTCCCCCTAAACTGTCCTGTAAGTCCAAATCAATTCTGATTGGTTGATTGGAATGTTGTTCCAGGATCAACATGGATGTTGATCCAGGAATATTTTGCACTTGGTGAAATCATGTTCACCCCCTGCAGGGATGTTTTGCCAGTTTTAGCTCACTTTAGGGCACATTTTTGTACTCCAGAGGAAACACACACACACACAAACACGGCTTATGTAAATTCAGGAACTTTGTAAGTATCCTAACAGGATGTCTCTAAAATAAACTATTGGACATTGTGGATTGAATCTCAGTCTGTTTCTGTATCCCGTGTCTGTTTTGGAACTGGATCAAAGGATTTGTTCAGTCAGGTTGATATTGAATGACTTGGCTGATGCTTTAGAGACATTAGTGCTTGCTTTGCTTGAATTACATGTTTCCTGCTGACCTAATGGAGTATTAACAGGATAGCCAGGGCTTATTAGACACAGTTTGTGCTCCAAACATCAGTGTTGTGAACAAAGGCGGTGGTGACAGCACTGAAGAGAAATGTGTTGCTTAAGGATGGCTGTTAGAGCGTTAACTACATTCTTATGCCAATGAAGTAAAAGAAAAAAAGAAAATAAATGGATTACAGCTAAACATTCAAGGAACCAAGCAAATCTGCTGTTTTAGTATACACTCATTACAGTATTTGTACGAAAAGGGTCTGCAGTGTCTTATGGTGTGACATTATTTGAAAATGTTGTCAGGAGATGTCGTAGAGGTCACACATGTTTTGAATGTCTAAGGATAATGGTGCGGTCTCATTCTCTGGTCCTTCACAAACAATTATACGAAAGCAATTATCCAGCATGCATCAGTGAAGCGTACCACACTGTGATTTAGCTGCAGATTGGGAGCTCTACTGCATCATCATTTTGTTCCGTTCTAAAAAATCCACTCTCTGTATTTTTACGACTAACTACACAGGCGAATCACCCCGTAGTTGAGGCCTGACTTCAAATATTCATTTTTGTGATAAGACCTCTTTCAACAGAGCAGCCGATTCTTGAGCTTACTTCCTCCATTATACTGTGCTCATCGATTATGTGTTTATTTTTCACAGCGAACAGACTAGGGTAGAAAGTAGACTGTGGAGGAATGATTCTTTATGGTTATGGTCTTCCAACAAACATCCATCAAAGTGGTTGCTCCCTGCGCAGGAGAGATTTTATATATTCATCTTCATCACCTCAGGACTTGAGCTCTTTTTTAATGGTTTACAGTGCATATCTTGAAGCAAGGAAAGGCAAAAGAGTACAGGGAATCCAAAGCACAGGATGAACCTCACCTGTATTGTTATATATATCATGTTATGTATGCATCCTTATATATATATATATATATACATACAGTGCCGTGAAAAGGTTTTTGCCCCCTTTTTGCCCCCATTTTTTGCATATTTGTCACACTTAAAAGATTCAGATCATCGGACAAAATTTAATATTACACAAAGATAATGCAAGTAAATACAAAATGCAGTTTTTAAATGATGAATTAATTTATTAAGGGAAAAAAGCTGTCCAAACCTACCTGGCCCTACATGTAAAACGAATTGCCCCCTCCTGTTAAATCATGAAAGAACTGTGATTAACCACATTATTTTAGAAAACTGAGTTAAATTTCACTAGCCAAACCCAGGCCTGATTACTGCCAGACCTGTTGAATCAAGAAATCACTTAAATAGAACCTGTCTGACGAAGTGAAGCACGCTTAAAGAGCAACACATCATGCCGCGATCTAAAGAAATTCAAGAACAGATGAGAAACAAAATAGTTTACGTATCAGTCTGGAAAGGGTTATAAAGCCATTTTTTAAGGCTTTGGGAATCCAGTGAACCACGGTCAGAGCCATTATCCACAAATGGAGAAAACTTGTAAGAGTGGTGAACATTCCCAGGAGTAGCCGGCCTACCAAAATTACTTCAAGAGCGCAATGACGACTCATCCAGGAGGTCATAAAAGAACCCAGAACGTCTAAAGAACTGCAGGCCTCACTTGCCTCAATTAAGGTCAGTGTTCATGATTCAACAATAAGAAAGAGACTTGGCAAAAACGGCATCCATGAGAGAGTTCCAAGGCAAAAGCCACTGCTGACCAAAAAGAACACAAAGGCTCGTCTCACATTTGCCAACAAATATCTTGATAATCCCCAAGACTTTTGGGCAAATATTCTGTGGACTGATGAGACAAAAGTTGAACTTTTTGGAAGGTGTGTGTCCCGTTACATCTGGCGTAAAACCAACACAGCATTTCATAAAAAGAACATCATACCAACAGTGAAACATGGTGGTGGTAGTGTGATGGCCTGAGGCTGCTTTGCAGCTTCAGGACCTGGATGACTTGCCATTATTGATGGAACCATGAATTCTGAACTCTATCAGAAAATCCTGAAGGAGAATGTCCGGCCATCAGTTTGTGACCTCAATCTCAAGCACACTTGGGTTATTCAGCAGGACAATGATTCCAAACACAGCAGCAAGTCCACCTCTGAATGGCTCAAGAAAAACAAAATTAAGGTTTTGGAGTGGCCAAATCAAAGTTCAGACTTAAATCCGATTGAGATGCTGTGGCATGACCTTAGACAGTCCATTCATGCTCAAACCCTCCAAAGTGGCTGAATTAAAACAATTCTGCAAAGAAGAGTGGACCAAAATTCCTCCACAGCAATGTGAAAGACTCATTGCCACGTAGGGCCAGGCAGGTTTGGACAGCATGTTTGTTTTTGTGAAAAGTGGAGACATCCCATAAGCGTAATGGTTTTTATACTGTACAAACTATATGTGCTATTGCCCTACACCAACCCTACACCTAACCCTACCCCTTACAGGAAATTTTGTGCTATTTCAGATTTTCAATACACTCCATTCTGTGTGATTTATAAGCGTTTTGAAAAGTGGGGACATGGGGTAATGTCCTGAAAAGTCACCTTCCTTGTAATACTTATGTCATTATACAAATGTATGTCCTCATTTGTCACAAAAACGCACACACACACACATTTAATATTATTTTGTGATCCAGAAAAAAAAAAAAAAGGTAGCCTAATATGGCTTTAGAACAGCATCAGGTTGACTAATTACTGCTTGTGACGGGCTAAATGAACTATAACTATGTGAGCAAGCGAGCAAAATAAGGCTTAGGCGTAAAAGAGCCCATAGTTATTGTGTTGGGGCCTCATACCTGGAATTCCGTCCCTGGCAAGTACATATCAATTTTCAAAATGATTTTCTTACATTAAGAAAATCTGCAATGGTAATAATTTATAAGTATTACCTTTAATAATGATTTATAATTTGAGGTGTTAGGACCGATTTTATAGACAATAATGTGAAACATTATATGTTAGAAACAATGTGGATACCCAACACTAGAGCCATATGTGCCAATTAATTAATCTGAAGTAGTTTTTCTTATGCAAACTGTCATGTAAACATGTCACTTTTTATGCTAAGCTAAAATGCCATCTGTGCAACCAACATTCTTAAAAATAAAAGTGCTTAAAGGGTTCTTCACAGCGATGCGATAGAAGAACCACTTTTGGTTCCACAAAGAACCATGCAGTCAAAGGTACTTTAAAGAACCATCTCTTTCTTACCTTTTTACAATCTGAAGAACCTTATTTCGCCACAAAGAAGCTTTTGTGAAACAGAAAGTTTCTTCAGATGTTAAAGGATCTTTATGGAGCCATTTAGACAAAAAATGTTCTTCTATAGCATCGTGAAGCGCCTTTATACTTTATAAAGCGCATTTATACATAAACATATATTCTTAACAGAAAAACATTTGACACTAGGGCAAAGATGGATAAGTGTAAAATGATGTGAGAATGACTAGCTAATGTTCAGAAACCACTGCTTTTGCCCCATTCACTCTTGTATGTCCACTCGCGGTGTTGAAGAAGAAATCCAAATCTGTAGTGGAATGCTGTGTTAAAAATCCTGCCAAGATTGGCCGCGTGCAGCTGTGGAAGCCGAGAGCAGTTTGGCATCTCTCACCTGACGCTACAGTGAGACGCTGAGTGTTCTCTAGTAGAAAACCGTCAGACAACTTTTGCCTGTTCAGCTGTCACCTCGGCACTCCTGAGCTGGGCTTACTGACAAAAAGAGACAGACACATAACAGAGACAAAGAGACAGAACACAAGAAAGAGTGAGAGGGAGAAAGACATGAGGGGAAAAACAGAGACAGACTCCCTGTGGACTCAGGTAATAGGCTGTCTCTCCGAATGACCATCAGAGTTCACTTCACATTGCGATGATTGCCGGTGAAGGATCGGCAAAGGGAGAGCGAGTGAAAGATGGAGCTCTTATTCAGATTGAAATGTCACTTGGGAAAGGACATATGCTAATTCAGATGTTCTGTGCATTTAGTAAGTGCTATTTAAAACAGCTTCACACTGTACTTTGTGTTGTCAAGTTCAAACATAACTATGCAGTCACAACAAAGAAGAAAAAATAAGAGTCCCAGAGGAAAAGCTGATCGCTTGGCGTTTGCTTTGTCATAACTCAGGATATATAATGGAGTTCTCATCTAACACTGGAGTATCAGCTTCTCAGATGCTTCTCGTAAAATTACTTGGGGAGAAATAGAAATAGACACAAATGAGACCATTATTGACATGCAGTAAGAGTAATCAGACATCAAATGAATCAGGAAAGCATAACTAATATCATTTATTTATTTTTGTTTAGTTCATGTTAAGTCTGCCATTTGGTTAAAGACTTGAAGTTTTCTTGACACGTGAAATTTCGTTTTTTGTTTTTAGGAGAAACGTCAGAGAAAGCAAATGTCTCCGTTTGTTCTCCATTTAATCTTACTGTCTAGGAGAAACAATTGAGATATTAAGGAGAAGATATCTGTGATTTTTCTTCCCTGTGGGATGTTGCTCACTCTTGTGGTTTCTGGAGTGTTAAAATCATTATTAGTGTCTCTGACACAAATGATAAAAGGTCATCAGTCATCCATGCTCTGCTGATATTTATGACTTTTTATGACCTTTCATGTCTATTATAAATTGGTAATATAAAAGTAACTGATTTTCCATCTTCGGACACTGTTTTTAAATAATGCCACAACTCAAACCCTGCAGATCATGTTTAATTACAGTTATCCAAAATATTTTATATCAGAATAAAATTGTTGGTATGCCCTTGTATATTAAGCTTTAGGATCAATGACATGACACCTTTTTGTCTGGATATAGTAATTAATTGATCAATTATTTGATATACTGTTTTTCATTTCTGAATTAAAATTCAGATTGTTTTTATAAATAATGGCTAAAATGTGTTTTCACAAAATAATGATTAATATGTTGCTACATAACATGACATTTTTAGAGTCATTTTAGAGTCAAACGATCTTGACATGTTTTATTTGTCACTGACCCTTTAATATTTCCCATTTTCAGTTTATCTGCAGTACTTTCTTGTGACTTTGAATAACTGGAATGACAAATCTAAGAGGGTTCCCAATCCTTTTCAAATGTCTTTAAATGTATAACTAACTCTTTTTGCTTTTTGACTTAACTGTACCAGACATTTTATACTGTGGTCTGTTCATTTTAGTTAGGATAATTCATGCCGTGCTGTCTGTCTGTCTAACTGCAGAGAGAGTCCTTGACACTCGGTCAGCAGGTGGAGTGATGTTTAGTATGCACTGTTCCATGTTAGTGATCTAATGTGAGTTAGGGACTATCTGAAGACATATGCCATCTTGCATCACATCTCTACATATGCACATGTCCACACATAGCCCATCCGCCTCAGAAACCGCTGTGTGACAGTGGAGCTCACGGTATGATAAAATGAGACTGACACAGCTTAAATACTCCAATGATCCGCATTCCCCAACAGAAAATAGAACCTGGGTGCCCCCCGCTAGTCTGCAGGTGTGTGAATCACATGGAATGATTGTGAATTTTAAATTCTGGATTAAAGCTCCCGAAAGAGACAGTCAGAAGGGAGAACCACAGGCAGAGGATGGCTAATTTTTAATTTTGACAAGTGCAAGCTTCACACACTCATCGCTGAGGGTTTTCTCTGTCTCTCTCTAACTCAGTTCAAGAGTCACAAAGCTAGTATTCACAGAAAAGTTTGACTGCACTGGGTTCAGTTGAATATGCAGTTTCACAGTTTTTGAGATAAAAGTTTTTACAGTTTTTACATAATTACCTCACCAGATATATGGTATAGTCAACCTTGTGAAAAAAGTGCACTTAATTTTATTGCATGTGCGCTTTTAGTGCAAAGTGCTTCAAATCTATCACATCTGAACACACTATCAAGCATAATGATAGTGCTTGTACCTAGTAACAGTATTAAATCAGTGAAAAATTCCTAAATGACTGTGAAGAGTTGGGAGAAAATCAGACGTGTCAGATCCACGTCATGTGCATCCGGTTTTAAAGAGACAGCACTGCTTTTAAAGTGAAACCTCCTGCATACTGTGTCATTGATGTAAATCAAAGAACAAAAGAAAAAGAGAAGTCACTCACTGTTCTTTGCTGATTAGTTTTGTAGCTTGAATAAAAATTAATCTATATTCTAAAATTGAGGGGGGAAATGCATTTAATAAAGACATCAGTAGCAGTATTGGCTACTTGGTAAACAGATGGCATTAAACATGTATTTAAAATGTTGTTTCTACATTAATTTGGAGATTCAATATGAAATTATGACAATATAAATACATTATATAAATATACAATTAATCGCGATTAATTACAGAAAAATGTGTGATTAATTGGTTATTTTTTAAATCGATTGACTGCACTAATTTAAATACATGACATAAGTTTGAATAAAAACTAAACTGAAGTATATTGTAGTTTACCAAAACTTTTTCAGCACATTTAGCAGTACACAAATTTCAAAGACTATAGAAGTCATTATGAAATTGCATAATAAGATGCCTTTAAGTATTTTTATTTAAGTCATTTTTATTTAATTGTAATTAACATTTAACAATTAAGTATCTGAAAACATTACATCTGTTTCACACTCAAGTATATTCTTTTAAAGTATATTTAAAGTACTCCGTTTTAAGTATAAAATGTACTTCTTTTTCACAAGGGATGTTGTATGACTTTTTAAAACAGCATATAATGACACCACTTATTTCTACAATTTGCAGAACATATTGTGCATAGTATGCATATTTTCTACATGCAATATTATAAGTGGGTCCTATTTCACATACTTTTGCGCTATTGTATTCCATTTGCACTATTGTACAGTAGGAGCAAAGGCGTAGTACCTGGATGATGTATTTCTTCAATGGGAGGAAAAGTGTGAAATGTTGGACACTCAATAGTAGTGTAGCTAAACATGCTAAAGCTACCAGCAAAACAAGAGGTGCATTTGAAACATCTTTTCCTGCAGATAGAAAAGTCAACTGCTTTTGTGTAGTAAAAAATCAAGTTCTCCATTTGGTATGACACTATCCTGTAAAATTTATAAACTCGTAAGTCAGTATGTAACCCACAATACAATGCACTCTACTTGACCTTCCATTTTCAATGTGATGAATGAACTGTAAGCAATACTAGCTAAGATTATTGTTTTTGGCTCATTATTTTATCGGAAAACGTTTTTAAATTGGAATCAAATGCAAAACTTTACCCGTTGATAATTGGATGTCAATCACTGCACTAAACATACAGCATAATGAGGTCAGGTGACAATGTAGCATACAAATGCCATGTAGCATTTATTTCCATTGTATAATATGTGAAGAGTTCAGATGCAAAAGCTCTAAGTACGTCTGACCTTTTTCTTTAAAATTAGCATTTCTTTCTGGATACTATAGGTTTCTATATAAGTACTGGTTCTTCTGAATGTGTTGAGGCTGGGATTTAGCGCATTTGAAGTGAAAGTACTTGATGAACATATACTATGTGAGGAGAGCATTCACTTAGTATCGTTTTCTCATTTTTGACCGAGATTTTAGAGGCTTTTGTATTGGAAATCTCCATGTAGTTTTACACACTATTTTTCAGAAAGAGGTTAAAGGTCAGAGGTCATACAGTGAATATGTACAAATCTGAACATGATTTTAATATCCTGATTTTGTTTGTTGTTGTTTATTAGGTGAGGACTTTTATGAGCCGTCTCCTTACGAACCCATGACGCCTCACCGACATTCAGATGCATTTCGCCTGGCGTCGATCATCTCAGGTAAACATCAACATTTTCATTACGATCTATTTTTGTATTATGTATAAATTTTTTTGCAATGCACTGCACTGTTTGTTGTTGATATTAACTTCTTTTTCATTGCCCTCTCTCATATGAAACTATAAATCCAGCACTAAATTAATTATTATTATGTTCCAAGAGCAGAAAAATAAGTTTATTTTCTCTAATTTTTGCTTTTAGCTCATTCCAAACTATGTACAAGGTGAAATGAAGATAAATTAGTCTTTTTCCTTTCTAGGAAAAAGAAACAGGAGCAAGTGATTATTCCAGTAAAATAAAAACCACTCTAGGCATTTGTCACCTTGGCATGAGTTAAGTTTAATGTTTAATTCACTGACAGCAGTCATTACAGACAGCAGAGGACAGAAATATTGCCTCCAATCTATTACCAAAGCCTCACAGAGCCAGGAACAACCAGAATAACTCATTTTTATTCAGATTTTTGAAAAAAAATAAAATAAAAATAGCCAGTGAATGACAAATCTCAAGCGCCCTACAGAAAATAATGCATTCAATAGGGTTGTCAGATCAATCTTCTTGCCAATTTGTTGCATAATACCATTTTTGTGTCTTGAAAGGCCTGCTGTGAGTAGCAGCTGAGGTTTAGAGTTTGCATATTTTCCTTCTTTCTTTATACAACATAAAAACATTGCAGCTGGGAAATGTGGACACACAAACAGCCTCCATTAGCTGCTGGTGTAAACATTAGGTGATCGTGTAATTCCACTAAGAGGTCAGTTAAGTAGCATTTAATGTCTTTGCTGCATACTTGCAGTGTTGGGCAAGCTACTTGGAAAATGTAGTGAGCTAAGCTAACAGTTACTCTTCATTAAATGAAGCTTGGGCAAGCTACTTGGAAAATGTAGCAAGCTAAGCTAAAGCAACATGGCAAAAGTAGTTTACCACATCTAAGCTATTAAAAAAAAAATAATAATAATAATAATTTTTATATTGAACTAACATCATACCAAGTCAGTACTCTCTCAGTCATCAATAAAACTGTCAGTCAAACAGATAGACAGGCATAATAGTTCAGGGGCCTGTACCATGGTGGCAGATGAACAAATTCAGAGTTATAGGATTAGTTTTGAGTTTGTCAAAACCAAACCACTCCAGTCTGGCTTTATTGGTACCATGATGCTGATTGTCAGCTTTCTTTGTCAACTCAGGCTTTGATCCTGAGTTTGTGGAGTGTGTGCGCATGAATGTGTGACATCAGCGGCGAACAGCCAAACACAACACAGAACAAGCATGATTCACTTCTCGCGAGAGAGCCAGCGAGATTCAAAACTTTTTTGTTAAAAAAGAATATTAGGAATTTAAATGCATTTCCACTTGAAGTACTAGCCACAAGTGAAACCTGTGAAGTTAGTTAATATAGTTGATAATAGAGACTTGAACATGTAAGGTGACATGTAGCCATTTTAAAAGTGTTATCTGTTGATTCTACCACTTATTTATTTTACATATTATCTGTATATATTAATATTAATTTAAAATAAATGCTTAATAATAATTGTTAAACTAAAAGTGCTTGTTTTTAATGGATTAATAATAATATAAATCATATTATAATGATCTAAGTCATATGTGAATTGTAATTTACAAGGTATTTTGTATACGGTACTTTATAGTGACCTTTAATTTGTAGGAAGATAAACTGGGGGAGTGACTTTTTTTTGTGTGTCAGACATGCGTCACTTTGCTCACATCTGATTGGTCCAATTTCACTTTGAGATCCCTAACACAGAACATAACCTGCCCCGGAGCAGGTTAGCCATGGAGTGTAAGTTACTGGCCGTTTCTCAAACGGAAGGCTGCATCCTCCGGAGGTCGCATTTGTAGGCTGCATATGTCATAAAGAAGATCTTATTTTAGAATATTAACAGTTATAAATTTGACCATTATTCTTAGTTAAGTGTAATTCGCAAAAAATTATATCGCGAATATAATGCTCAGTTAACTGAAATAAACAAGGCTTGATGACGTATGCAGCCTGCCAATGCGACCTCCGGAGGATACAGCCTTCCGTTTGAGAAACGGCCACTATGGCAATTAACGCAGCTAAAAGACAAGCCACTTTCATGGTACCTAAAACCCAGGATTGGTGCAAACTAAACTGAAACTTACCTGGCTAGCCAGCTGAACTGGCTTCGTGGTACAGGCCCCTGGTTAATTGTTTATTCAACAACTGTTACAAACCAATTTGTCAAAAAAAATAATCATGTACAGGGCCGGATTTACCTCATAAATCAATTTTTGCTGTTGGCTGGAAGTAGGCTATTGTGGCTTTATTGTATACAGATACATTTATACAAAGTGTGGCAATAAGATTCATTATTAACATTAGCTAACTAGTGTAGTTAACATGAACTAAGAATGATCAATACTTCTGCAGCATTTATTAATCTTAATATTAATTTCAACATTTACTAATGTATATTTAAAATCAAAAGTTGTGTTTGTTGTCATTAGTTTACTGCATTGTGAACTAAATTTCCCCTTTATTACCACCATATCAGAGGCAGTAGGCTACGTGCATCACATTTACGTTTTCATGAACTTGCAGGGTCTGTCGCTATGTGGGCGCTCAGTGTTTTTTTTTTTTTTTTTCTGTTATTTGGTCAAAATGTCATATTATAAAATATTCAGCGCTTCGCACAAGCTATTTGGCTGTGACTCAACAACAAATGATAGACTAAGACACTCTCTGCTACTTAAAAACAAACAAAAAAACATTAGTCTTTATAAATACAGTATAGTGTTTTTTGAGTAAAGAAAACGCTGTATATTAAATCAACAGTTCTTTATTTACCTTCAGACTGCAAACAAACTGATGCTCCAAACTGCGCGCCGCACTTCATTCACGAGAGAGGCGGGAGGAATAATGAGGTTTGACTGACAGTTTGAGGAGCCAATGGTGTTACGAGGTTTAGTGGCGGAGGCATCACTTACTGATCCAGGATCAGTGTTCTGATTTGAGCTTGAGTTTCAGAAATGCTTTGGACAAATGTAACGTTAGCTTTTGTTGAAAGTTACTGAAAAGCTGTTTGGTTCAAAAAACAGCGACGCTACTGAGAAATGTAGTTAAACTACTAGCATCACTACTTGTAGCGACGCTACTGCCCAGCACTGCATACTTGTATGTATTGTTATGGTTATCACATCTTCAGTTGATTAAATATGACAACATAAAAGGGGAAAATTAGTTTTGGACAAATTAAAGACTGATTTAATGGGATAGTTCACCCAAAAATGAACATTCTATTATCATTTACTCAGTGTCACGCTTTTCCAAACCATTTTTGGATTAACTATTTCTTCATATCAAATCAAGACAGTGATCCAAAGGCTGTGGTTTCTCTGTAATGAAACCTTTGAAATCCTTTCAGAAAAAAAGGAGGCCTGAGATACGTCTCATTGCGTTTCTCTCAAAGCCCTCACAGATTGAGATGGCACCTTTTGATTTGATGTGACAGCCCAAGTCATTATTCCAGACCGGCTGTGTCTGTTCATTTACTACAGAGGGTGAGAGGAACAAGCGGACCGCAGCACTAACACTGACATATTGAGGGTAAAGCTGGCGGACCCACTCAGCCCGTATCCGCTCCCTGGCGGGAATCTCTCCCAATCTGGAAGTGGAACAGCCCTGTGTGCCATATTTAGGATCCGGCAACATTAATTGTCATCCCTTTGTGGTCCGGCTGCTGCAATACAAAGCCTTGGATTCATATAACACTGGGAGTGCTACTGATGTTTCTCTATAGTTGATAGAAAGTTGATAGTATTGACAAAGAAAAAAACCTTAAACACACATGGGGGAATTCAAAAAGAATGAATTGTGCATTGTTATTTTTTTTAATTAATGTTATGAAATATGAAGTCAAATTACTAGAGACAATTACAAGATGTAGTTACACTGTGATTCACAATAAGTGAAACAAATAAAATTTTTGATATGCAAAATCATATTGAGATTTTGTGCATTAGTTAAAAAATGCAATCTCAGATATGAAGTTAAATTACAAAAAAAATCTAAATTGCAAGTTGCACTATGATTTATAGGTGCAATTACTTGAAAAAAATTAACCATTGTGAGACACTTGGTTTGTTAAAATCACGTTCTGAGATATGAAGTCAAATTACAAGAAACAAAGTCACAATTGTAAGATAGAAAGATGCATTATGATTTATAGTTACAATTACTTGGAAAAAAAAAACATTGTAAGATATGAAGTCATGTTGAGATTGTACACGTTGGTTTGTTATAAAAACACATTCTCAGAGTCAATCAGAGTCTCATCTCCAATTCCTTTTAAAAGCCAGTTGTGCCTGCGCCATGACGGATTTACTATTTACATGGCAGAATTTGACTGAAGACTGAACGCTTCTCCAGAGAGGAAATGGATCTGCTCGTGCGCGAGGTTAAAGCGTACACAACAATAATCTTTTACATTGTTTCCTTTAATTTTTAATAATTGGCATGCTTGTGTGCTGCTGCCCGTCCCCGTGTGCACCTGCCTATAATCGCATATTACTAATGCGCCCTTTAAACAAATAAAAAAATACTGCGCCTTTGACTTTAGACCAGGTTTTAGCTGGTCAATGGTGCAATCGTTTTCAGTTGCCTCAAAATAGCAACTCGCCAACAATGCGCCTGAACACATCTTGTTTTCAGACCAGCACACCCATGGGCAAACAGGATGAGCGCAAGTGAATTTGCTATTTAAACAATGTGGCGCTGGACGTGAAAATGTTAACTGCGTCGGGCTGAAACAAGCAAAAAACACTGATAGGGCCCATAAAGTTACATTGTGATTTATAGTCGCAATTACATGAAAAAAATGCTATTGTGAGAGTAAAAAGACATATTGCACTTTTACACACTGGTTTGTGAATCACATTTTATGATGTTAAATCAAATTACAAGAATACAATTCAAAATCGTTAAATATAAAGTCACATTGAGATTTTACACATTAGCTTGCTAAAATCACATTCGGAGTTATAAGATCAAAATATACAAATAAAGTCACAGCTGCAAGAGATAAAATTGTATTGTGATTTAAAAAGTTACAGGTAAGAAAAAATAAGTTCACAATTGTGAATTTAATAATTGTGAATTTTGGGAAGACACACTGAGATATAAAGTAACGATTAGTAGAACTAATATTACCTTATTCATTTAGTTACGTATTTATTCATTTATTTAGCAGCTAGCAGAATCGGGCTTCTTTATAATTAATTACTATTAAACGAATCAGATCAAGAGACTCATTTTCAGTTGTATCATTGTCATAATGCTTTGTTGTGTTGAATTGTTGAAGGCCAACAGTTCAGGATCTCACAGCGCCTCTTCACGTTGTGTTTCACACTGTGTTCAGTTTGATAGATATCTGGCCAGGGTGAAAAATATTTGTCTGCCTGAAATATGACACAGCTTTTTATGACATGACATAAGACTCTCTTCATGGGTCATTTCAGGTGGTGATGAAGACTCTATTAACAGGAGAATCTTCTCTCCAACTTGTTCACTTTCTTTTTCATTTCTTTTGACAAATCCCTCAAGCCTGGCAAGCAGAAACACTTTCAAACAGAATCAACCACTAGAAAAACAAAAGCAGAAAAATAGAAGAATAGAAAAAAAAGTAGAATATAAATTAAATGAACCCTTTCAGGCACAGTGGTCTGTGAGAATTATTATTATTGTTATTATTTATTTATTTCATCTTTCAGTATGCTTCAGAGTTTAAACAGGAATCTTTCCATTTTGTGAAATTTTGTTTCTCTGAAGTTGGGTGCACACAGTCTTCTGAAAAAATAAAAATAAAATAAATAAAAATAAAATAAAATAAATAGTTAAACTATTTCTGTATGTGTTTACAAAAACTTGTTGAACATTCAGAATTGATTAAGACAATGATAAAATGTTGCATTTTTAATAAGAGAAATAAGGTGGTTTTGCATAACAACCACTGTGGATATACAAGAAATACCAAATCATATGACAAAATGGTGGTAAGCATTCTGTGTTTGATCAAAATTAGCATAGTCAAACAATTCTGATTTGTATGCCACACACATTTGAAAGATATTTCAGTCAGTGCACAAAATATAGCAAATGTAGTGTTTTAGATTAAGAAACCACTTCAAAAATGCCTGCATAATCAAATCCAACATCATGGATTTTAGTTTGACGGCTTGCTACCCATTCAACCCCTAAAATTGAATGTTTGAAAGACATGTAGTTGCAAAATAGCAGAAAAGAGATTATGGTGGCATGAGGCCATAATCTCTACAGGTTCGGAATAACACAGTCGTGCAGTTTTATTATACCGATAGTGTCTTCTAGATTTACACTAGCTCCTGATCAAATCTTCTGTGCCAATAAAACAGCGTTCGGACTGACAGGTTGAACGATGGCGGTCTCTTTCATAACCATTCCTTGCATTTAGTGTCTCCATGTAGTGTTTATTCGCTGCTCTGTGTTATAATGGAGGTCCACTCTTATAGTCACTGCCAACCATTACTGTCACAACAGGCCGAAGAAGAAGGTAATAACAGTGCGAGTAATAAAAGCGAGACTTTATGAGCTTTCTGCTCATATTCAGAACATGCAGTGCCTAAGTGCACACAAATACACACCCATATATGTGTGTAAATGGAATTGGGGCAATGCATGAGTAAGATTGATGATTTTATGATAATAAACATTATGCATAATGGAAAATGTAAACAAGAAATTTAAATATTGCGGTTTGTGGTTAAGTTTGTGTTGCGATTGGATATTTTAATGCAGTTTACATGTTAAATACACCTTATATTATTTGGGATTCACTTTGTCCATATCGCCCCAAGCATTTTTCTATTCTGAGTTCAGCATTGGAAATGATTGGGTGTATTTGCCAGGCTAAGTCCTTAGGGGAGATGAAGCGATAGCTACATGCAGCGATGCTCTGAGACAGCATGCAGAGCCAATGATAGCAGAGTTCCTCACACCTGGCAGTAAAAGCTTTCTAGAGATTTCTGGCTGAAATTAGCAAAGACTATATGTTCAGTTCCTGTAGCTCAAACATAAAAAAAAAAAAAACGTTGACTATCCAGCTTACAAAATGTTGCTTAAATTCAGTTTATAATTGTTTTTTTTTTTTTTTTCACTTTATATTACTAGTAGTGGGACAACTATGTATGCATGTATGTATGTATTTGTTCATTCATTTATTTATAATTAAGAAACCGTTAAGGACATCTGTAATATCAGTGACAATATCACCAGTGAAGATGTTTTCCTAAAAAAAAAACAAACAAAAAAAAATTAAAATTACCTCAAAATACTTACATTTAGTCAGATTATAATCAAATTATAATCACAAAATAATTTTGCTTTTAAAAAATCACAGTGTTGGACACGTTTACATTTATCATATACATATATATATATATATATATATATATATATAGCCTATATACTGTAAATCTAAATTAATAACTCCTTCAGCATGGTGAGAAAAATCTCCTTTTTTATTGTAATAAAAATTTTATTAAAATATTGTATTATTACAATACTATTAATTACAATTTTTAAAAATCCAATTAAAACTTTTCTCACCATGCTCACAAAGGCTACATGTATTTGATCAAAAATACAGTAAAAACAATAATATTGTAATGTAATAATTTAATAAATACTATTATAAATATTATAATATATATTAAGGGGGTTCTACTGTTACAAAATTATGTCTTTTACATGAAGTTCTTGACTACCATATTTAAATAATTAATATTTCATGACTGAAAAGTCAATATTTTGATGACCTCCTCAAAAAACTGAAGAAATGTGTATTACACTTCTAATTTTCAATCTTGCAGCATGCATATATTGCTACAGGACATTACGTTTTATGAGAGCACAAGTGTTCTGACAAACTTGTGCAAAACTGTAAAGATTTTTACAAGTTAGAGTGTAAAACGTAACCTTCAGCCACTGAGACCAATTCCCTCTTTCTCGACCCTTCATTCCTTCAAAGGAAAACACTGTTAAACATACCCAATGCAACCTTAGTTCAAGACATTGTTATCTTCTCTCTTCTTCCTATTACCTTATGCATATATTGTTTCTTTTCCCTTTACTATGGGCTATATTAACTGTAAAAGCACATTTGAAATTCATACTTCACTGTTGCCTTTGTGCCCCTTCAAGGGAGAAATGTAATGAGACTTTGTTTACCATGTGGCATCCCTGTCAGTAGGGAATGAGATATGGTCGGCGTTATACAAACAAGCCTGGGTCATAGCCGCTGAATATTAAACCAACAACAAGACGGTGGCTTTGCGGTCCGTGCTGATGGCTAAAGTTTTAAAGTAAACAGGTTTTAGACTTCAGAAGTGTCCACACAGAATCAGATGAGTCACATAATGAGAAATAAAATTGTCCTAGATGTTTTTGGATAAAAGAGATCATTACTGTAACTTCCAGCAGTCAGCCTCCTCTCTCTCTCTCTCTCAAAAAAAAAAAAAAACCTTCCCAGTTTACTGAAATTCACAACAAAGACAACTCATTCTGTACTTCTGCAACAGATGAATCCATTTGAATGCACAATCACCTACATTTGTACCTCAACAACACCTATTCTGTCTGTCAGTGTGAGGTAATACAGAGGAAGTAGGATAGATTTTATTATTGTTCTTGACGCTGTGTAGCATCTATAGCTCTGCAGATTCTTCAGAAGGATCCCAGTACCCTTTAACCAGGTATGAGTGACTGAAATTTTATTTTTAACAAGGTCCCTGTTCACAATTTGTGCTCGGCGTCTGAGTATTTGATTTTGAGACTGTTATTGAGGGACCCAGAGTTTGCAAATAAGAGTAATTTCACATAAAAAGAAAACATTTACACAGTTGTTTTCACGGCATGGCAGCAATACAATTAATTCACAAAATAAACATTTTAGTGTAGCACATATTGGCATATATTGGTAACACTTTACAATAATGTTTACAATAAAATAATAACAAATTAATTAATTAGTTAAAGGAATAGTTCACTTTAAAATGAAAGTTTGCTGAAAATTTTCTCACTTTTAGGCCATCCAAGATGTTGATGAGTTTATTTCTTCATCTGAACAAAATTGGAGAAATTTAGCATTTCATCACTTGCTCACCAATTGATCCTCTGCAGTGAACTCATATTTAGCCTGAAGCAACGATTTGAAGTTAAACACATCTTAATGACAGATTTGTTTATTACAAACACACAACTTGTGGGTTATTTACATTGCATGTGGATTATTGTGATGTCTTTATCAGCTGTTTGAACTTTTATTCTGGCAGCACCGATTAGAGCCCATTTAGAATATCAAGATATTATGCTAAATGTACTATTACATGCCAAATTTCTCCAAATCTGTTATGATAAATAAACAAACTCTTCTACATCTGTGATGGCCTAAAATTTCCATTTTTGTGTGAACTGTTCCCTTAATGCAGTGACTAATGTTAACTAATTGAACTTAATTATAAAATGGTACTTAAGCATTTTTCGAATTGTATAAAAAAATTATAAAAGCTATTAAATTCCTCAGGTCAAAAAGATGGTAGAAAATGGTCATAAAAACCATATTATGAGGTTTTTGTTGCAGAATTGTTTTACTAATATTATAAGTGAACCTAAGGGACTCATTCTGTACAGCAGACTGAAAAAGTTTGGATCTCTCTTTCTATCGCTTCTTCACTCTCTCCCAATAAGTATTATAATAGAAGGAGATAATGAGTAATGAGAAGTAAAGAAAGGCTTCCCGTTCTCCTCGCAGCAACAGTAGAAGCTAAAGACTTTCTAACGAGCTCACGCACCTCAGAGGAGATTACATCTAAACTGTGGCACTTCTCCTAATTGCAATCAACACAGGCAGTGCCAAGAGCTGTGAATAACCCAGAGTGAACCTGCTGTCCCTTCAGCCGTCCATTACACAAAACAGCATATTATTCACACATTATATGCCTGTGAGTGATATGGATACACCAGGACCGGCCCAAGCCTATTTGGGGCCCTAAGCAGAATTTTATTTGGGGGCCCCTCAGTGCCCACCAATATGACAGTTTATTGTCAAAGCTTGGTTATTCACACACTATAAATCTAACACACCCATTATCAGTTTTGTTTGTTTGTTCATCATACCATTGTCTGCCTGGCATGTTTTTACCCTTCTGTGAGTTTTAATTGTAACACTTGCAAACTTACAAGAGTGGTCAGGTGTTAATTTGCACTTTAACGTTCATTAAAGTCTTAAAGTATTAAATGGCATACTTAATGTGGTATGCTGAAAAGTAGCTAAATAAATCAGTAGACAATGCATTTACAGAACAGAATGTTATTTTAACAACATAAATATTAATCGAAGTTGTACTTTTATTACAAATCATACTTTTTTTAAATAATAAATATAAAACACAGCAGAGAGCATCTGTACATGTAAACAACTCTTAATGTATATCTAGCTAATTAAGGCATAATGATATTGGAATATAATAGCAAAGACCCAAAATGTAGGCTAAGGTAAATAATGTTAAGCTGTTATCAGTTTATGAAACAGAAGCTTATTTTTATTACAAAAATATATACCAAGGAAAGTTATTTTTACGCAGAAGACAAAAACTTTAATTTGAAACTAAGTAAAATGTTATATTTATAATATTTTAAGATGTCTATTTACTGATGTTTTGATGTTCAAACATGAACTTCCCTAAAACAAAAAGATACCCTACCTAAGCTATGCTAATGGATCTGATCTGATCAGGGGTGCATTTCCCAAACTATGGTCGCAAGTTCTGTCGTTACCAATAGAGTTCAATGGAAATAACGACCATAGTTAGCTAACGATGGTTTTGATAAACACACCCCTGATTTGTGCCACAAAACCCCCATGTTGAATTTGTCCTCCCTCCACCCCCAAAACACGATCGATTTCAACCCTTTGACTTGCCACGCTTTGGCTGGCGCTGAGCCAGAGAAAGACGAGCTCAGAAAAAAGAAAAATGTGCCCAGTGCTTTTCATATTTCATAACTGTTCAGTGTTTTCAACCGAATAAAGTTTATTTTAGGTTTCAGACATTTAAATACACTTCAATTAAGTAAAAAGACATTTAGTTTGTTAAATAGGCTGCACACTGATTTCTATACAAAGCGGCAATAATATTACTTTCAATTAATGAACGACGTGTTTTATTCCTATCAAATATACACACTGTGTAGGTTACTATAAAGTTTACTGTGCTTTTCTACCAGCTAACTGGCCACTTACTTTCATGTATTTCGGGAGAAATAGCCTAGGTGAATTTACGTGATGTTAATCCGACAGATCCACACGGCAGCATCCAGCTCATATTATCAACTTGCCTGCATGACACGTCGCCATGGAAATAATCAAATTATTTGTATAGATTATCTAATTATTTAATATTGCACTTTCATATAATTACCACTGTCCATTGACATAATATATCAAAAATTAAAATAAAATAAAATAAACTGTAGGCTACTCTTGGGGGCCCTCTGGTGGCCACGGGGGCCCTAAGCAGCTGCTTAGTTCGCTTATGCCTTGGGCCGACACTATATAAAATGTTAAAAGATTAATGGAGTATGTTTTACAGACTAAAATACTATTTTAGTCTTTCTACTTTGAAATGTCATGTTTAATTTGATGTGTTACTTGCTGTTTGTTTGTAATTATTTGTGTAAAGTAAATCCTACACCAGTGTAGTAGATAATATATGCTTAGCACCTTAAATAAACCCATATGCCTTATAAAATCACACTAGTTCATCAAATTGTACTGGTTACATCAGACAAATATTGTGAACTGTGTGCTACCAGCAGGGTATATTGGTCACAATTTATTTTACAGGCTGTGCCCCATCCAGAATTCTTGCTGAGAGGAAGAAAAGAAAGAAAAAAACTTTAAATCCTTTTTATTCCTTTGTCACTTTCACTTTTTGTTTATCTGGCTGTGGAGTTTTTGTGACTCAAATGGTCCTCTGCAGATGTCCAGAACAGGTTTATGGTTCTCTATTTCTCTCAAATAACATGCAGTGTGTTATTTGATTTGAATTTAAGAAACCTTTTCACTGAATTCACACTTGCACCACTTTTGTTGTGGACTTTGGGCCACTGCGAATCTCTGTCTATAAAATATTGCAGGATATCTGAACATCTCCCGGTTTTGTCCTGTTTGCTTCTGTTTGGTTCCTATCCCTTCTTTAACCAAGCAAATATTTGTGCATGCAGAGCGCAGTCTGTGCTGCAGCATCCTCTGACCTCCAGACGCTGGACGTTTTTTTAATGTACTTTCTCACCAACCAATTTCATACCTCATTTACGGCTTCTTCCTCCACTGTGAGACACACCTAAAATTGCTCTCTCACAACACACACACAGACTCACACACACAGAACAAGAGAGCTTGAGGACTACTGAATCAAATTTAGAAACACTCTAAAACCACGCAGTATTTTTAGATCCGGGTAACCTTTGCTTGCCATGCATTCAGATCGTTGCAAATGGCTTTTGTCGACTGAGAGAAAGAACTTTTAAAGGGTTATTATCATTATGGAAACACAAGATTGCACCAATTACAGGATACTTTTACGACATTATGTCATCTCACTCTAAATAGCCACAGATTGCATTGCAAAATAATGTTCTTAGTTGATATTTTTATTGTATTGTTTTCTGGGAAAAATATATGAAGGAACGCCTATGCAAAATTCTCTTTTACATTTGAAAATAAATGTGTTTTGGCAGTGTATGTACACAACCACCCTATAATGATAAAAATACACTCGCTCCTTTTTTAATCCCCATAAATCATAAGCAGTGTCTTAGAGCAAGCCAATCACAGAATCCGTAAAATGTGATGCCATGGCTGTTGACGTACACTGCCGTATTATATGTTATACATTTATTATTAATTAACTAATTAATTAATTAATTATATGTTTGTTTTTAACATAAAATTGTGTGTATTTGACAATTTAAGCACAATAAGACATGAACGAGATTAGCACTTACTTAGTAGTTTAGTACTCACGTACCATGTGGTAGATGCTTTCTGTGCACATGCTTCGGACGTGTGTGCTCAGAAAACCGTATATCAGATGTTTAAACTAATATGGCTTTAAAACACATGATTTCAGTGCGATAGACATGATAATCTAAACCAAACAGAGTAGCAGAGTATCTGAGGTACAAGCTGTAAAGGCACAGCCCTATCCTGAAAAAGGGGACGGGGAGTAGCAGCTCATTTGCATTTAAAGAGACATGCACAAAAACAGCATGTTTCTGCTTCCACTCAAAATAGGCATTTTCAAAATGATATAATACATTATCTTTGGGGTATTTTGAGCTGAAACTTTACAGACACATTCTGAGGACACCTGAAACTTATTACATCTTGTAAATAGAGGCTTAATAGGTGCCCTTTAAAAAAATAAAATAAACATCTAAACAAAGTATATAAATTGCTGTTACTTGTGAGGTATTTGGTGGTGGTTGTATTTTCAAATTTATTTCAAATTCAGAGAGAATCAGTAGATGTACTTCTGTAGATTTTGGTCTTTGGGGAGCGAAACTTTTTAAGCCTAAAAAAGCTCAGGGAGTGAGGTTACCAGGAAGGGAGGCTTCACTTGCTCTGAATTGTATTGATTCCTTGAAGGAGTCCCTCCTGTATTTAAGTGTAGTGATACTTGAGCTTGGAGGCAATCTGTGTTATTTCATGATAAAACATCTGACAGATCCAGATCTCCATAAAGTATATAAATCTGTAACACAGATGACGCCTGTCTTTAATGAGGAAGGATGTGTTTGATGTAAATGTAAATTTCCATATCTTATTAACGATATTGATCTGAACATGCGTTATTTATCATTACTTTGTAAGTACACAACCTCTGAGCAATGATGTCTTCTCTGAAACCAAGATAACCCCTACAAACATCAAGATAGTTATTAATATCAATCAGTCTCAAAATATCTTCAAAGGACATCGTAAAAATCCCTAATGTTTATCTGAGTCCTTAGCTGCCATAACACAAGGTAATTTATATGCCTACTCGCTTTTTATTTACATAAATATTATATTTCCACTCATTTAGAGTAAACAGTTTCGACATTTAGATCATTAGCACTTTATTCATAAGTAACAAAAACCCGTTCGGAATGAAATTCATCTTTTAGTCTCCACAAGGGGTCTGATAAACCATCTGTTCTCAAAGTTATACCAACACCCACTGGGTTTTATTAGTTTCTCTCGCTCCCTCTCTCTCTCCAATCACCAGAGCAGCCGTCAAGGCTGGAGACGCCATTAGGGCAACATATCAATGCCGACCTTCATATACTTTTAGAGGTCCAGAACTTCCCCACTGTCTCCAGCTGATAGTTCCCCAATCCCCTGAACGCTTCATTCAGCTGCCTTCAACGCAACACTTACAGACGTCGCACAGCTGGATACATGCCCTTGTTTCCCATTTCCCACTTTTTCTTTATCTTGAATGTATTTATCAGTCGTTTGCACTATACACTATTACAGTGTATATACACCACTTGAGGGATCAGTAATGCTAAGGTTTCAGTAGGGTTTTAGATAATACATTTAAACATCTTTCAGATTTAGCAAGGGTACAGCTAATGATTCATAGCCATTCTTTTGTCAGGACCTCGTTCTGCGAAAGGTCGGGATTACATGGGATTATCCACAGTGAAAGTGCTGTGCCCATGCAACCTCAAGATGAATTTGCACATTTTTGAGCCAGAGGGATTTTGAGTGCAATATTATGTATTTTGTTAATTATATATATACACACTGGGGTTGACAGATCAGCATATTAGAAAGATGTCTGAATTTATTTAATGAGAACAGCATAAAAACAGTAATACTGTGAAATATTATTATGATTAAAGAACTGCTATTTTAATATAATTTAAAAGTAATTTATTCATTTATTTTAATGTTGAAAAGAGTCAGTATGTTGTATGTTATGGACCCATCAAAATAAAGTGTTAGAAGATATTAAGGAGACAGTTTACTAATACTCTAATGACTGCTAGTCGACATGTAGTTACAAAGTTACTTACTGTTAGTAGAATGTCTAAAGTGGACTATCGAAATAAAGTGTTACCGAAAACAGTGATTCTAAATTATAATAATATAATAATAATTATCATAATAATAATTCATTTCATTTATATAGCACTTTTCTAATTATTATATAATATTTCTGTTTTTCTATATTTTTGCAGCCTTGTTGAGCATAAGAGATTTCTTTCAAAAACAATTTTAAAAAATCTTGGAGTGTGTGTGTGTGTGTGTGTGTGTGTGTGTGCATGTGTGTGTTTGACCTACATTATGAGGGCCAGTGAATACAATATAGCATGTATTTAGGTTTCAGGCTAGTTGCCCTACATTTCAAGGACATCCAGCTGTCCCACAATTCAAATAGCTAAATAAACACTTTTTTATTATTAAAAATGTTTAAATGCAGAATGTTTAGGGTGGAGTTATGGTTAGGGGAAAGAAAATATAATTCACTAAGTATAAAGAACCATTACGCCTATGGAAAGTCCTCATAATTATATGTGTACCAACATCTGTGTGTGTGTGTATTCCGAAAGCGTCCCAATCGGCACACTGCCTTGGAAACAGATCTAAAAGTTCATTGTTGTGCTGGAGTTGTCCTATTCATCTGACAAAGACTGTATGTGGGACATTGCAGCTCATGGTCTCTTTTTTCCTATGCACACCCACTCTCAATTCCCTTCTCGCTCTCTTTATATCATTCTCACAAACACCCTTGTGTTCGATCTCACTTATCTTGTCCTGCTCTTTTCTCGTAGGCATACATTCTGGCACAAGTAAAGGCCAGCCACACTGCTCAGATCCCAGCCGCCCATGCAACCCCTGTCTGGACGCCACCAAAGCCTGCAACCTGAATGAAAACTGCAAGCGTCAGCGCTCCAACTACATCTCCACCTGCACCCGTGCGCAGACCCAAGGCCAGCAACCCTCGCAGCCTCAGTCACAGGACAGTTGCAACAGAAAGCGCTGCCACAAGGCCTTGCGTCAGTTCTTTGAGCGTGTTGACTCACAATACAGCTACGGGTTGCTCTTCTGCTCCTGTAAGGACCAGGCCTGTGCTGAGAGAAGGAGACAGACCATTGTACCCTCCTGCTCCTATCTGGACAAGACCAAACCCAACTGTCTTCAACTGCGCAGCACTTGCCGTCTTGATGTGCATTGCAGGTAAGCGAGTCAGTGCGTTTCATGGTAGTCTTGAAATAAATTGCCATTTATTCATTTACCAGATGCTTTTTATCTAAAACCACTTACCATAGTGATTCATCTTAAGAAGACCATATCATAATAAGTTACAGTTTCCATAAATCTGTAACTCTTGAATCTTTATTTATAACCAGGGCTTTCCCACAAAGTCGCCATGGAACAGCAACCACAAACTTATTACAGAGAAAATTCCCTTGGATCTGGGGTTATATGGATAGTTCATCCAAAAATGAATTTTCTGTCATCATTGACTTATCTTAATGTCAATCCAAATCCGAATGACTTTCTGTCTTCTGTAGAACACAAAAAGAGACATTTTTAATAATACGCTAGTCGCTCTTTTACATGCAATTACAATGAATGAGGACTGATGCTTTTAAGCTTAAAAAGCTCAGAGCAACATAGAAACATAAACGTTTACATTTACATTTTAAATGTATTTTAAAAGTACACTGAAAATGATTTACAATTTTCTCTCAGTAATTGCTAGTAAATTTCACGAACAATTACAAAATGCTAAGCAACACATTTTGAAGCAGAAAATCTGAAATAGTATTTTTTTTTTTACCTCAATAATCTTTGTTGTATTTATGCTGAAAATATATTTTACAGTGTAACGCAACTTGTGTGCCATATTTGATATTATGTCTTATATAAGTATTTTTTTTATAAAGAAGTCATTATTCACTGAAAATCTTATTATTTTATATAATATATAATAATAATCATATTATTTCATATGGCTTCATAAGATGGCTTACAGATTTAACTCTTAATTTGAATTTTTAACTTTTAGCTCCAGTTCTCATTCTTTCAAGCTTCAAAAGGACATAAAACAGCTGTATTGACTTTAGAAGATTTGGAGTAAAGACACTTTAGAGACACCCCCAGCCCTTATTCACTTTCATGATATTAAAAAGATTGTCCAGTATATTGTGCAAAAAAACTGCCCTCTTAGGTTTTAAGGAAGAAAGAAAGCCATATGGGTGTGGAAGGTCTTTTTGGATTAACTGTTTCTTTAAGTGCTTCGCTCAGGGGCTTTAGTAGTAATGTGCATTGTGCTCAAGGGTCCGGTGGTGTTGGCTCATGGCTCACTCTTTGCTGAACCAGCAGCCTTCCAGTTAACTGCTCTGGACCTTAACAACTACAACACCCCAGAACACAGACACTACATTTGAATACCTGTTAAATTGAATGTAAAGTTTATATTTGATGTTTGCTTAAACATACCTTGCACTCATTTTCCATTTCATTTTAAGGTTTTACACAATGCATTTAATGTTGCTTTGAAATTAAAGCCTGCTCTTTCCCTCCACCATATTCTATTAGTGCTTTGAGCCTTTGCCAGGAAAGTAATTGCAGACATTTTAAGAACCTTCTATTAGAAACAGAAGAGACTTTCTGCTTAATTGACAAGACAGTGTTCAATTAGGCTGAACCGAACATTAGTACATCACTTTTACTGTGTTTCCCTGTGATTTAACAGCCAACCATTTTATTAACACAAGCTTATCCACTACCACTTACCAGTGGAACATTGCTGGATTACTCTGTCAATACCTGTCAAGAAATCAGGCCCACACACAAATTACTATAGTTGTGTGTGTATTTTCTCATTTCAGTATTTCAATTTAATATTTATTTTAGTTTTAGTATTAGGACGGCCATTTTTTGAAAACCATTACCCTGGTTGTAAAGGTTTCACAATTAATTTTATTTTTTATTTTTTTCTCAAATAATCTTTTATATTTTGAGAGATGTATGCATTTTTATGCATTTTAGGTAGTTTTGGAGTCATAAAAATGTATTTTATTTTAAATTCTTTTAGTTCAACATTTAGTGCTGAAACACCAAAGGAACAGAAGCCTGATCATTCACAAACCTGAAAGGGTCATGCATATTATATGCAAATTATAGAAGCAGCATCGAACACGGATTTGCTTTTAGTCTACAGATACCGTGAAGCATCCCGACGCTTAATCCGTGGCTATGCTGGGAGATGTGGGTAGACGAGCAGTTATCTGTAATTTTCGGCTATGTAGCAGAAATAGCCACATAGTGTGAACAGCCGATATGTCAGAATATTGCATTTCAAAGAAAACTATTCATTCGATTTGATACACGTTAATGTCTTTCAAATTCTGAGACAATTTGGTCTTGTTAACATGGCCTTTGGTAGTAATGTGCATTTAGCAGTGACTGATAGGTTCATTGAACACATATGCATAACCAAATAATCGCTGGAGCATTAAAGGAGACCAATTATACAAATACTCCCTCGAACGATTGAAAATAAATAATCACGCAAGGACACACATGCACACATTTCTTATAGGACAGAACACACTGTTCCTGTTGTTTCTTTAAATAAGTGGATGCGTATTTCAAGTGCTCGATCTGGGAATCATCTATACTGCATGCTTCCTTGCTGATTTTTGACTTTGAAGCAGTATGAAAGCACTTTGAAGGAGAGATCAGAGATATATGTTAACTGGAGATATGAAGCAGCATTAATGAGGAATTTTAAGAGGACTGATTGGTTCTTGTGTGGCATAAATGTGCTATGTGTACCATTAGGCTCTTTGGTAATGAAGCTGTGCTGCACCCGATGTATGCAAGCAGTCATATAGTCTCCATGTTTGTGTGATTGCAACGGATGGACATAAATCTCTTCTTTGCTCTGTGTGGAGGCACGTCTGTGGAGGTGTTGACGTGGGTGTGTGTTTATGTGAAATAGAAAGACAGATAATGTAGGCGAAAAGGCATCTCTTCCCTCTGATGACTGCTTCGTGTTTAGGATCGATGAATCGCAGGATTTACTTTTTCACACTGCCGTGCAAACCAATAGTGCTGCTAACTATATGTATAAATACTAATTACAGTGTAATAAAATTGTCAGGATTTTATATATCATACATTACTGTTAATGTTGTGCATTATGGGATAAGAGTGTAAATAGCTAGGTTTTGTTGGATGTCACCATTGTGGTAATTAGTGTTCCCAAGCATACTACTATTCCAGTGGTTCCCAATCCTAGTCCTTGTGCCCCCCGTTCTGCATATTTTGACGTGAGGCCTGGGATTGGGAAACGCTGTACTATTCAATTGTTTGGAGCCTTTTTTGTAATGTGACAATATATGCGTCTTTCATAACATTACAAAAGATTTCTATTTTAAATAAATGCTGTCCTTTTGAACTTTCTATTCATCAAAGAATCCAGAAATGAAATGTAGCATGGTCTTCACAACCAAAAAAATGAGTAGCCAATCATGTGATGCTGCAGACTGATATAAATGCTCCTGAAAATTCAGCTTTGCCATCACAGGGATGAATTACATTTTAAAATATATTCAAATATAAACATTTCTTTTAAATGTAATAATATTTCATTCATCCAAAGTGTCTTATTGCATTAAAATATGCAAAGTTCTGTCATGAAATGCTAGATACCACAGGCCGATAGGTCTAAATGAGATATAATCACATCATTATTCACATGGCACAGCTGCCATCAGTTCAAATAGTTGGCTAGTGCTTGCTGTAGCAGTTGCAGCGCGCTTCAGAAACCCTCCACATTCCCACACCCTAGTAACGTCTGCCTCGGTTCCGCCGTTTGCCGAGTCCCGTGTGAAAATCCTTCTTGCAAGGCGCGGCGGGGTAGTAGGGTCGCCGCGCAGCTGCAGCTTTCTCTCGTGTTGGGGGCTTTTTGTGCAGTTGGGGCGGTGCTCACGTCGCGGTCTCGGTGATTCCATGCGGAACATAAATACATGAACTGAAAAACTTGTGAAATCCAAGTTGAAAGGTTCTGAGAATGTTCAACATCTGTATTTTTTAAATTGTTTTACAATTGTTTTGTTTTCTTTAGGAATCCTGCAAGCACTTTATTTTTCATTGATATTAAGCAGATGTTATGTTATGACATTGTATGTCAGAATTGTAAACTATATAATATATATATATATATATATATATATATGGTCTTTTCATAAAATACATTTTCTACATATACATTTAACTAAAGAATCCTGCAAGAACAGTTTACTCGTACTGCACAAAAAGTGGTTCAATAACGTTGAATGTTACAATGCAGATCCCAGTGTGTTCTGGTTAAACAATTTTTATGTATTTATTTTTTGCTAAGGTTTGCATATGGTGGTGTGTTCTTAATGACAGCTTTCCTAAAAATATATCATATTCATAAAATGAGAAATATCCCAATATATCGCCTTTCTTACAGTATCGCAATGTATCGCAATACATCGTATCGCAACCCCTGTATCGTGATACGTATCGTCCGATTCTAGCCAATACACAGCCCTAATAGATATGCTCAAAGGTAATATCATGTATGTTAAATATGGGGTTATTTCATATGTTATATGTGCAGCAGCAGAATTTCCTACACGCTCACAGCAGCATGTCTGTGGATGTATTGGCTGTAGCAAGTCTTGATACTTGCTCTGCCACCACAGCATTGCAGATCTATTCCGCCAAGACCCACATTAACATGTATATTACTATGCTAAACTCTCAGAGAGTTGTCATGATAGAAATATGTTTTATAACTTCATGCATTCCCTGGAAATCAAACGCACAACTTATTATTTGAGACAGAAATGCTCACACATTTCCTGGTCTGTTAAACTATACTGTGAAAAGCAGCTAGCAGCCAGGACTATTCTGGAAAATCACAATAATATTTTACAGTGTAGCCTATGCATTTGTGTGTGTTCACACAAAATTTCACATTTTTCCATTTTTATCAATTCTCCCATCTTGAATGACAGATCGCTGTTTGGATTGGCGTTATTACACATGAATGTCACAGTCAGCTTAATACAGTGCTTCAACTGTACCGGGCCAACTAACAATAAGCCTGCCTTCCCATCCATCTCCACAATCCCCATCCGTCCTTGCCTCATGGCTTGAATCCATTGCAGTGGAAATTGGCCTCACATCATCTCTCATTGGCCGCGGCTGCGGTCGGAGCTGTGAGGGATGGCATTGTCTGAGCAGAGGAATACATGATGAACTGGGTAATGAATGACACTGCGGCCTCATACAGGGCTTGACTATTTAAAGCCACAGGAGGCTCCACGAACTCACTGATTCAACACTGTTCGAGCCAATCTCAATAGCCTTATTCACTGTCGGTATCTCATTCCGTTCAAATGTCACCAGAGGTCAGTGGCTTTGGGCCTTGGCAAGGAGCATCAGAAATGTATGTACATTGTGTTAGGGTGACATGAGTTTGAATCTGGTTTCTGGTTTCATTCCTCTTTCTTCTTCCCCTCATTTTCTGTCTTCTCTCAGGGCTTAATTTGTGTCGGAACAAGCCAGATCTGGATTTTAGTTGATTCTGCGCCTCATATGCCTCTGAAGGAAACTTAACTTATAATTACTCATACATATGTTCAATGAAAAATGATGTACACTGTATTATAATTTATTATTATAATATTTGTCAAGAACTTGCAATATACACTCCAAAAAGTTTTTTTTTTTTTTTTTTTAAAGCAATTTTTGGAATTTTCAGTGAGCAGTTTTTAAAAGAAGCATTTTATAGTGCTTAAACAGTATATTTAACATAGCGGCAAAAATAAATAAATAAATAATAATCAACCAAGTCAGTTAAATGGCATTACATGTCTTTCCTCTCTTTTTGAGAGTCTGTTCTCTTGCTTTCATGAAGCATGTTGAGCTTGAGTTGACTGCCCCTAACCATGCCCTATTTATGTCAATATGACACAACAAATTAATGCATTTGTTTTTTTAGCCCAAATCCTAGTCCTGGTATTATCTATCTTATGTAATAGTTTCCACAGCAGAATAACTGAGCTTTTTAGCAAAACTTGTTCTTTATTTGGAGTTTCATTCAGAGCAGTTCAGCCGAGTGAAAGTTCATGGCGTATTTAATTTCCAGAGACTGAATAAGCAGCATGACTACTGATATGATTTGTTTACTAAGTTCTAATGTTCACATACTGCCTCATTGCCCCTTATTCTCAATGCCATGTTATTTAGTGTTAGTCTCTGCAATATTCAGTGCAAGTTATCATGGTTTTATTAAAGGCAAAACCACCTGACTTTAAAGAGCTTGAGGATTTAAAGTGGCATAAAACATAACTGCAACTTACTGTATATGTTGTCATCTGTTGGTTTTAACACTAATATAGACTTCGTTCTTGGTGTGAACAGGCCTTTTGATTTTAATATGAGGCTGTATGAAAAAGGTATCAATGGAATTGCATACGGTGGATTCGCTGAGATCATATTTCTCTTATTGTCTGTACTGTCATTTTTGTGATTAATGTTATCGTTATTATCCTCAGGTATAATTCATAGATGATAGCTTTTTAATTGATTTTTAAGTAGCAAAATGGTTGTACATTTTAGACCAAATGATCTGTAAAGTAGTCATACAGTCATGCTGAAGAGAGAAAAAAATAAGACTGCTGGTCTTAACTGGTTTGAATTGGTCTAATCAGACTCAGAACTTTGACTAATATTCTGACAAGGTTATCTTAGTTATAAACAAACTTTTCTCCAATGATGTTAATAAAACATTTGATCAAAGTTATCAGGTCTTAAAATGTTCTCAAAATATTAACACAAAAATATTATTTATACATCGTTCATGGAATGCCCCCCCCCCCTAAACATTTAAGTTGTATGTACAGTACATCTAAAAAAAATTTTTTTAAATTATACTTGTTGCAGAATGTCCAGAAAACATTCAAATGTAACGTTCCCATAATGTCTGCAAAATGATAAAATGGTATGTTCCTTTAACATTCCAAAAAATGTTTTTAGAACATTTAAAAGATGGTTTGAACATTCAGAGAATCTTCAGAAATTATGTTTTCATGACTTAATGGGAATGTTAACAGAACATTCTTAGACCATATTTTTGTTACTGGGTTAGCAAATTGGTCTGTACTCCAAACCCCTCTAAAACCGGCAAACCAAACCAGTCTGACCAGTTTGTCTTTGCTTAAGTCATTCCGTCTGGTCAGATGTTTCAGTGCCTCCACTTCTGATGGATTCAGAGGTCTGTTTTCAGGATGATTGTTGTTGTAGCTTCTGCTCTTTGCTGTTGTGATTGGGAGCATTTCAAGCCTGCCATTTTCATTCATTTCATGTTTGAATTTGTGTCTATTGTGATGCTACAGTGCTGACGGTTGCGACAAGCCGAATCAGACACCAATTGTGACTTTTTTTGTTTTGTTTTAGAATGAATAATGTAGCATAAGGATATCCTTCTAGCACCATTTGACCTGAAGCACTTGCTTGAGTCATCACCCCCCCCCCACACACACACACACCAAAATACACGCAAAAATGTTTAGCACTGATTTATAGTATAGGAATGTTGTTTATCTGTTTTGATGGGGACTGGTGGGAGGCCAAATATAGGAGCAGTCAAGACTGGTCTGGAGCATACAGCACAGGCAAATAAAGCACAGACTGACAGGGTTAGCTATCGATCCCTCCACAATAGGAGCCGGGTCAGGGTTCGGTGGGAGAAGTATATGGATCTGACAGGCTTTCGTGCAGTAGGATGTGGTGTGTTTTCCAAATATGGGTAACATGCCAAATGAGCAGTCTGTCCCACTGCTGAGTTTATTTATCTTTGCGCAGTAATGCCAGATGTGAGAGAAAGGCTTAAATATGCATGTTGCAGCAAGAGGTAAGTGAATATCAGAGGTACCAACAAATTTTCAAAGTAATTTTTTTTTTGTGTTGATCCTTGACACACTAAAATGCCACAATGACTCACAAGAAACTGCATGAATGAGCTGTGTGCCAAAATGTAGAGAGGTGCCTTGATGCCTATTGTCTACATAAGGGACTTTTCACAGAGAATGCTTTCTTGTGTTTATAAATGTGAGATGCAGCACAGCCAAATAAAAATAACATAAGTTCTTGAGACATTTTAGCTTGTTTAAAGGTCCCATGACATGCTGCTTTTTGGATGCTTTTATATAGGTCTAAGTGGTCCCTAGTACTGTATCTGAAGTCTGTTTCCCGAAATTCAGCCTTGGTGCAGAATTTCAGCCACTACGAGCCAGTCCCACAATCAGCTTTCCTTAGGATGTGCCATTTCTGTGTCTGTAGCTTTAAATGCTAATGAGGAGGAGAGAGCCGGGGCAAGGTGGAGGGTGGGTGTGTGGCCTTAACCAGCTTGCGCTACCATGCGCTAATTTTATTTTTATTTTTTATTATTAAACATAGAATACAAGAACTCATAGAGGTAACAGCATAGTATAAAACCAAATACAATAACAGTCAGCATCAAACCTTAAGGGGATCCACAATACATGTAAGGCAAAAAAAAAAGATTAAAACACAAGAAACTTGGACATGTCCGATGATATTTTTGGGGCACAATACTTTTTAAGTACTCTCAGTAAGGAGTAGAGTAGTTTAAATTCGTTCATGAAATGTTCAAAGCAAGGGCGAGAGTCTCTCCACTTACAACAATGTATATGATATTTAGCAAGTAGGAAAACAATATTCACAATGTCTGATATTGAATTATCTAAACCATCGACATAAAACAGGATATGGTCGATGTTAAATACAGGGATGTTTGCTACCATGCACTAATGTTGACAGTGGATGTATCGCAATGGCTCGTAGACACACAGTCCTTCAAGCTTTTCAGTTTGACCCAGAATCTGATCAGGAGAAGCACCTGATGAAGAAGTTGCAACTCAGCGGCTACAGCAGGACGTCTCCGAATGGTTAGTTTAAAATATTGTGTCTGGATACGGTACTTTAGTTGGTTTGTTTATGTATGCTGTTACAGTTATTATCATGTAGCTAATGCTAGCCATAGGCTCGGATGAAGGAACTAAAAAATACTTTGGTGTTCATTTGTACATCCAAACACTGAGCAACTGCCATGCTTCGCTCGTTTGCAAGCCATGATGTCTCTCGAGGAAAAAAAAATATTGCGCTCGCCTGGCACGGTAGTAGCTCATTTTCTCATGGGCGGGCAAAGCAGAGAAAGGGGAGGTAACCTTTCCCCGTATGACGACATAAAGGGAAGATTTCAGATTGGGCCATCTGAGCTTTCATTTTCTCAAAGGCGAAGCAGGATACCCAGAGCTCGGTTTACACCTATCGCCATTTCTAGCCACTGGGGGACCATAGGCAGGCTAGGGGAATTAAAAAACCTCATAAAGTGAAATTTTCATGCCATGGGACCTTTAACATAAAAGTGATGCTCTCGCAGCCCTTGTGAAAAAGAGGTTTACCTTATATTTGCTAACTATATTTTTTCAGACACCGAATTGCATGTTAATTGTAATTATATAAATGTAATATAGTTTAAAATTACATTGAATAAAATAAGCTAAACTTTCAAGTTTTTCTTTTTGTTGTTGTTGTTTTTTTTTTGTTTACAATTTACTATAGGTAGGACTTACAGTAAATAAGACTTTTGTCTTTAAAATATGGTACTGCTGAATAAAGTCATTTCTATTTACACCTCCATGACATGTATATATTTGGTATCACAGTACAGTAGAATTAATTAATTTGCATGTGCTTTAGTATGCTAATCACCACATCAAAACAGTGTTGTTTTTACAGTGATTTAAATGGGCACCAAGAACTACATAATCAACTTTTCTCTGTCTTCTTCTGATTTATATGTGTACTAAGCACATCACAGTGCATTCTGCTGAAGTATGGAAAGATTTCTTGACCTGGCCAAGTGAAACGGCTTTTATGTGGAGTGATAGGTAACTTAGACGACCAAATTGGATGTAGCCAGTCACATCAGTCTGAGTGTGGTATACAGTTAGGTAATGGATTGCAGGTAGAAGGGCACCAAGCCAGTGACTGCATTGGCTGAAAACAGTGTCTTGAATATGACTCTGGCAGCAGCTGCCAGTGCAGAAACTTGAGTAAAGGTGTAATGTGAAAATAACTGGAGGTTATTAAGTCAAACAAAGTCAAGGGTTTTAGATGCACTTGATGGATCATGTAGTAAATGCAGTTTTGTTGGCGAGAAGTGAGTTGCATTAAACCACTCACAGAATAATAAAAATCTGGACAAGGAGCTGAATTAAAATAGTGTCATTGAAGGATCTGGTGGTATTTCTGTTGTGTAAGCAACATGATTCAGCTGTTGTCATAATGTGCACCACAAAACCAGGTCACCTGTGATAATGCAGGGATTTTACACACCTGGAGGCTACTACTGCCACTACTGTACCTTTAACTCAGATGGAGAAACAGTAAGAATGTAAGGCCTTGGGAGAAAAATAAGCTTCCTTGTCGAGGTTGAGATTGTATGACATGTTTATATCTTGTCTGAAATGCTTAAGTGGTTACAAATAAGACAAATGAAATGGTCACATGAGACAAAGGGACTGACATTAGTTAGCATTGTTATAAGTATGATAGGAAACACTACAGGACTATATCTGTTCCATAACCTGCCTCTCTACCTTATTGCCTACAAAGGCTGTCTTAGAAGGCAGCATTAATCTTCCATCAGGGAACCTATAAGTGAACAATTTGTTCTAGCTATGTAACTCAACTCACAATTTCAGTAGAGTTTGATGTTAGCGTGTTGCTAAGCTAACAACATTATATTCTAACAAGCTTAAAAATGTATAATAGCCACAATAAATTGCCATTGTTTTAATTAAAAGTATTTTAATACTATTCAGTTTTGAGTGATATATGTTCATTTCTAATTCAACATTGTTCTCAAATTGTCGTTCATCTTGGATTTATTTCTTCACTGGAGTTGAGGCCCGTTCACACCAAGAACAGTAACTAGCCTAACCATAACGATAGCAATATTAGCATCCACACAAACAGATGACAAGACATTATGTTTATTTCTATAAAGAGTCATATCTATTCATATCTATTTTATCTGACTTTTAATCATAGCTGATTTATTGAGTAGGGTAAACGTACCTATTAAGCTCATGTACCCATTAAGCACACTTCCATTTTTGAGATCAGATTATAAAAATAAAGAAATAATTTATTATCCTACTTGATGTCTTAACCAATTGATGTGTTTGTTACTATATACATCCTGTAATTTCAAGTCAATCAGATCATTGCACACTGAGATATGAGTCTCCATGTGTTCAAACTGTCTGGCGGCCATTTTGAAAGCTGTCTAAAAACTTTCAACGAAAGAGGAGCCCCTTAAATGTGCATTTTTAAAAAAAAAATTGTTTTAATGTTTAAGCCTTTATTTTGGGTAAGTTTCACTACTTATTGTAAAATTAAGAGATTAATGTTCAGACTTTTGTATATTATAACCTGGAACTTGGATGTGGGAAATAATTACATTAGATCCAAAAGATAGTTTTAGCAACACAGCACAGATGCTACAGAACACAGTTAGCTGACTAGCTGTATAAAATTGTGTGCTACGCTAACAAATTACTTCACAGGCATTACTGGCTTGTACTTTTACATCCATAATATTATAAATTTCATATTATTTTCAGGTGAGCTTAAAGGGTACACTACTATGAAAATTACACAGCTTCAGTGTGACATGAATAAGAAAAAGTATAATTTCATAGATATTGTTAATAATAATTGTTCATATTTTCAAGTGAGCTTAAAGGGTACACTACTATGAAAATCACACAGCTTCAGTGTGACATGAATAAGAAAAAGTATAATTTCATAGATATTGTTAATAATAGTTGTTCATATTAAAATATTTATGAATTTAATACATGACCTAGACTATTTATTTAGCAAAATCCTGTCATTTTAATAAATGTTACATGAAATTTATTAAAAATGGTTGCTGCTCCAATTAAGCTCAGGGTGCTCTCTTTAAGCTCTTCCACATTGAATGTCTATGTATATACTTCATAAACAGACTTTAAATATTAACTGATGGTTGTCACTTTAAGTTAAGGTTAATGGATTCTGTCAACTCAAATCTACAGACTGGTTCTGATCTTTTGCAACTATCATCAACTTTTCCAGACTGTAAATCTGTGGAATATTGGGGCAAAAATTGTGTAGTGTATTCCAGCCTTAAGAGACTATAGATAAGTTGACATCCATTTAAAAAGAGGTTTCATAATGAGGCTAGTTTCTGTGTTCATCCCCATGAATTAAATGTTTTATTGGTTTGTTTTATTTGATTTTTGAATGTGTTACTTAGCTGAATGTGGACTAGTATAGATGTTGCAATGTGCTTAAATGACACTTCATTATGAATATATAACTGATAAAATTGAATGCCTTGTTGCTTGATTTTAGTGTTCTGTTCTGTTTTTTTGTGTGTGTGTGTGATTGACTTTGTACCTTCAAAAATATATATTTTTACAATTATTCTTTTTTTTTTTTTTTTAAATAAATAAACAAGATTTTTTAAATAAAACATGATGTGAGCTTAATGGGAACAGCGGTGTGCTTAAAGGGTACACAAATGTACCCATTAAGCAGCCAGACTTTTTGAATTTTTGAAATGCTTTTGCCATTTAATATAAAATTAAATATTTTTGTGTGAGAGATTAATATTTTATTTTAACAAAAATGTCTCAATGTAGATTTTGGTGAGCTTAATAGGTACGTTCACCCTAGTTGTTGGTATTATGGCTGAAATTTTGGCTGACAGCACATTGTTCAACCATTGTTGTTATATAAATAAAGTTAAAGTAGTTGACGCATGTGGTGCAGTTATATCTGACACTTTAATTCCTCAAGTGCTTTAAAGTCAGATGGATTATGACAGACTGTCAATATATATATATATATATATATATACAGTAGATATATATAAATATATATACAGGATGCGATTTGTAGGGGGGCATGTAGGGGATTTCCCCCCTCTGGTCTATGCATCCCTGCCTCTGCTGAATTATTTTTATCGTTGGTGGGGATACAATGATTCGTGAAACACACTATGAAGTCCCGTTCTGAATCAAATGATTCACGAAACGCGCTTTGAAGTCCCGTTCTGAATCAGATGATTTGCGATACGCAATCCGATTGAAGCGCTTCGAAACAGTGAATCATTTTTTGCGACGCAATGGTTTATCTGACTCAGAGTTTCAAAAAGCTCCGTTGATAATGTTCTTTGTTCGTTTTCTCTATATAATTTATTCGTTGTTTGAATCACTGGGAAAATGAAATCATTACAATTAATAAGCCTAACTTACAATGTTTTTATTGTGATCGCATTAATTTCCGTCGTATTAAAAACACTTCATGACGTGACACCCATTTACTTGCCTAAAAATACCGATTTATGATGTGCGTTGTTAACAGATTATATATAACTCACATATAATGTATATATATATATATATATATATATTTTTTTTTTTTTTGTGTTCATCAACTAGAAAAAGTGATAGGATTGTTCTTTCTAAAAGTGATATTGTTGACATTGTTCCTCTGTAGACTTTACTATTCTCCACAGAATTAGAACAATTGTTCAAACTTTATAGTTATTGGTATTGTCCTTGGAACAGGCCTTTAGGCACAATACATTTTGGTATTGCTTCCACAAAAGATGTGTGTGATGGTTCCCTAAAATTTTAAATTCTAAAATTCCAAAACCTAGGTATCTACCTTAGGCTAGATGACTAGAACAGCCTTTGTGTTGGGAACGTTCCAAAAATGAAATGCCTCTGTAGGCAGCTCACTAGGTTTCGAAACAGAGCACATTTAATGACAGAAGCAAGTGATCTGGTGTAAACATAGAATAATGGAGTAAGCATAGACAAACCAAGACAAATATCTCTGCCACCATGAATATCAAGAGTGACTGACCAAAACAGACATGTCCAGAACTATGGACCATTTAATAATCATTCTTCATCACTTCAGAAGGGAATAACTGATTTTTTAAACTAATACCTCTGTTTGGGCATTAAGGCTGTGTTAAAGTATCACAACAGATGAGTAAGAAGACCCATAAAAGACACAAAAGACAAAGGAGGCACTTGAGCATCAAATCATTTGGCTTGTTCAGCTCAGAAGCTCTTTCATGCATAGTGAAGCTGGATCAATGCGACATATCAAAATGTTTGAAGTCTCCACTCTGTTGTTTTTCCTCCACCGCATCTGATTTGTCTGAGAGATTTGGATAGGCTCTCACAGGGAGAAAGCAAAGAACAGATCGATTTTAACACAGGTACCCTGACCCACTTCTTTGCTCTAACATAACCCTGACTAGGATGAGCAAGATATTTGTAAGGGTCAGGACGTCATATGGAGAGAGAAAGGATTAAGTGAAGCAATGTGTTAGTGGCAGGGATATCTTTGGTAGAGTAAAAACCTGAATTTTGAAGCGGCTTTGTTGCAAATTTTTGTGGCTTTTAGTCGAATAGAATAGAATAGAATATAATAGAATAGAATAGAATGGGCATCTGTTCAGTAGGAGGTATACGGGGGCATGCAATTTCAGACACAGCCACTGTCTTTATGAGTGAGCCGCTGAATTATTCACTCAACTGATTCGTTCAGAAACACTGTGTTGCTCAGAGATGTGCAGTGGTTAATTTTATTGTCATGTTGAACTATTTTCAAACTATTTAACTTGTAATTGTGCTAGGGACAGAAAGAGTTGACACATTCTTAAACAGAGTTGGGGGTAACACATTACAAGTAACGCAAGTTACATAATCAGATTACTTTTTTTAAGTAACTAGTAAAGTAACACATTACTTTTTTAATTTAGAAGGAAATATCAGAGTTACTTTTTCAAATAAGTAATGCCAGTTACTTTGTTTCCCATGTCTTACTTGACAGCTCTCGTGTTGCCATGTTGAGAGAAATTTGGACTAAGCGCAGAGGTGTTGTGTGCGCTGTGTGTACATGATGCTTATTGTAGTTCTAGACTAAATATGAACATGTATTTACTCATCTCACCTGCACAAAAATTCAGTGTTCCTCAAAATGAATCAAAACAGTCAAATGCAAACAACTCAGTATAGTATTCAAACCTGCAACAATTAAATGTTAAATAAGACAAATATAATTTATGTATTTAATTCCATTTTATTAACCAGTCTTTGCTACTGACCTTCGATAATCCAATTCAACCATACTAAGCAAAAATGACAAATTTGTGTTTCATTTTGTTATGGCTTAAAGGAACACTCCACTTTTTTTGGAAATAGGCTCATTCTCCAACTCCCCCAGAGTTAATAAGTTGAGTTTTACCGTTTTTGAATCCATTCAGCTGATGTCTGGATCTCAGTAGCCCCTCACTGCAGAACAAAGATCCAGGGGGCGGAGTTGGATCCACATCCAGGGGGTGGAGATTGGTAGGTTTAGGGGTGGGGATGGGTGTGTTTATGGATCAGGGGGTGGAGACGGGTAGGTTTAGGTCTATGTAAGGTGGGAGGAGTTGGATCTAGATCCAACTCCACCCCCTGGATCTTGTGTTCTGCAGTGAGGACCATCTCCTGGATCTGGTGATAGCACTTTTAGCATAGCTTAGCATAGATCATTGAATCGGATTAGACCAGGTATAATAGGTAGTTATATCGTGTTCTAAGACCGGCGGAAAATGAAAAGTTGCGATTTTCTAGGCTGATATGATTAAGAACTATACTCTCATTCCGGCGTAATAATCAAGGAACTTTGCTGCCGTACCATTATACTTAGTACACGATATAACTACAGAAGAGTCAAGTTTTAAATAGGACAAATATCGAAACTCTTTGGTCATTTTTGAACGCGATGATACTGGTCTAATCGGATTCAATGATCTATGCTAAGCTATGCTAAAAGTGCTATCGCCAGACCCGGAGATCGGCTGAATAGATTCCAAAACGGTAAAACTCAACTTATTAACTCTGGGGGAGTTGGAGAATGAGCCTATTTCCAAAAAAACGTGGAGTGTTCCATTGAACTCTTCTCCTGCGTCATATTCTTCATGCAATTTGTACTGTACTATACTCTACTGTACAGACGTGAATTTGCATTTCCTTAAGCTTGCGGCGTATTCATTTCACTTTTGTTGTGAAAGGGCTTTTACATTTGTAAAATAATAACTTTTTTATATTAAAAACAAACAAGCAAGCCCTGCCCAGATTTTAAAAAACTCAAAAGTAAAGCAATCCATTACTTCCCATAAAAAGTAACCAAGTAACATACAGTAATTAGTTACTTTTTCAAGTAGTAACGCAATATTGTAATGCATTACTTTTATAAGTAACTTTCCCCAACACTGTTCATAATATCTTCTTATGTGAAAGAGAAAGAAACAGTCGACACCGAGGTAATGCACTTCTATCCCCCATAGCCTTGTTTAATTTGTCTTAAATTAAACATGCTGTCTACTCTACACTTTCTTAAGCCAATAATCATCTAGACTGCAAAAGCAGCACTCCTTTTAAGTTAAATATTTCAAGTTTACTATATACAATATATGAGGAGAAATGTTTCTCTCTGGGGTGAATCAATAAATCTGAACATGCCCCCCTCGCTGCTGGAAGATGAATCTAATGTAATAAGGCCCAGTAATGGCCCTCAACATCGATAATTCTGAAATTCAATAGAGATTGGACCATTTCAATTGCTTTCTTGGCGAAAGGTGCAGGGCTCTTTTGTTTGTCAGTGTCAATCATTAGTCTCAAAGTGGCTCAGCTCTTTGTCCTTCAAACCAGCATCAGGAGTGCTCTTACAGGGTGACTCCATCATTTGGCAATTGAGAGGCATAGCTTCAGGCACTCCATGTGCAATGAAAGCAGATTTTAATCTTTATTCGCGAAACAACTTCAAAAAGTTGGTAGAAAACCTGGCCTCTGTGCCATCAGATTACGGAATTTCTTCTCACTGTTAGATAAACAAGTACCGTTTGACCCTATTAGGGATAAACATGCAGTATGTGCAGTCTTTTCAATAGGATGTACTGCTGCTAGATATTTTGAGGTATTTTTCAGCTGTTTTTGTCTATACAATGAAAGTCAGTGGGGTCCAAAACACTGGACAGTGTGCAAATTTACAGTGTGCAAATTTACGTCTGTCCTTCGCAACCTTATTTTCATTCATGTTAAATATGCCATCCAACAAAGGTCCATCAAGCACAAGAGTAAAGCGAATAGACATACATGTTCTAGAAATGAAAAATAAGTACAAACTACTGCTCCGTTTAATTCCTGTACACTTTGAATTCTAAGATAAATGCTACTGCCTCTCTTTTAGTGCTGTCCATAGCAACCACAAACGTATTGTTATAAAGATATTAATTAACCATTTGCCTGAAGAGCACTGAATCGAAATTCATTATCACAAAAACTGACCAAATTATAGTATTTGAAGCATCTTTTTTTTTTTTTTTTTTTTAATGAAAGAACTGTTAGTGGTGCTCATTTTGGGGTTTTCTCAGAGAATAGAGAATCTAAAAGGACCTTTCTAACCCTTCGAAGGCAGACAGGCTGTAATTTGAGCAGTGAGTGGTCCGCTCAGGTATAATAGAGGAGTCCTAGCGAGAACTGAAATGTGCTTTATCTTGATGCCAGAGCACTTTCTGCCCAAACAATCCTAGACAGCCTTTTCTAAACTTCAAGTGAGCAGTAAATTATAGCAGTTATATTGTCCTCACCTGAAAGGCAAAACTTGCCGCTACAACCTTTCTATCTTGGTCTATCTTGTCTCACTTTTGCCATGAAAAACAACTGTTTGGTAGTTACTTGCATCTCCTCTGCTAATAAGATACATTTCAGTTACCAACAGCTCCCATAAAAAACAAGACAACCCTCCTCTTTTGGCTGAAACACATTAGCAGGATGAGTACTTAATTTGACCAATAAGAAGATGAAGAAAAGTCTGTCTAAAATTAGGGGGAGAAATGTCATTACACTGATACAAAAAGGAAAATCGCAATGTGCACAACTAATACCGTAAGAGAGAGAACAAATAAGACGTAGAACAAATAAGACAAGCATTATTTGCTTCATTAGCTGGTTAATGCAGTAGAAAGTAAAGGAGGTCCAGTTTCAGAGTCTTTTGTCCTCTGATAATGTTGTAGCTGTAGGTGAGGGAATAAGAGATATTACTATTGATTGAGTCTAAGACAGGCAGCAATTTCAATTCATGATCGCATGGGGGAAAACTGTGTCCATCACTTGTCATTATGCCTGTGAGCATCAGAAGATGTAGCAGAAGAACAGGATTGTTGTTTCCCAGAAGGATATAGAGGGAAAATAATCAACAATTCAAAAATAAAACATATATTATAAAATAAAAGATCAAACAATGTATAAACCACTCTTTTCTCTAAAATAACACTCTTTCAGAGGGAGACTGCATCTCTTTTGCCTCCCTTGAGGTCATTGTTTTCTTACTGAGGAATATAGGCAAAAAGTCAGTGCATCCACATTGTTGTGATTGGCTACACTTTAAAAGAAGAAGAAGAATAATCTGTTCATTTTTATGGACATTTCAATGAAGTCTGAAACACAGCAGAAGTAAAATGCGACATCTGTTGTTAAAAAAAGGGAATATGGAAAATTCCTACAGGTACATATTAATACAGTACATTGGGATTTTTTTGTAATTACTTCATGAATGCGATAAAGACGGTTGATTTATTCACAATGTTGAAACCACATGATTATATGTTGAAATGCATGGATTAAAAAAAATCAATGAATTACCCAATGAATTTTGATATGATTTATAAAAAAAAATCCACCACAGTTACAGCTTTACCTTTTTTATGAGAGTGTAGTGTAAGATAAACAGTGTATGTACCTGTACCTGGGAACTTTGTAAAATATCAAATGTAACTGGTAAATTCATTTACATTGGACTGAAGATAAAACAAACACTGAGAGGGAACTTTGCCTCTGAATTTCAGAAGTTTAACAACACACACCGCTGCTGAGCAATGTGTTTCAACTTACAGATTCATTCACAACAGACTGTACCACTGTTTTTGTTTTGTATTTTCTCAGGGCAAAGAGTAAGCCTTGATTTTTCGCAGAAACCCTTGCAATAATTTATTTAGGATATGGGCTTTTGCATTATTTATAAGTGAATGCATTGGAATAAACTTTGCTTTTGCCAAAACTGTGTCAAGTATATATTTCATTGGACATTGTTGGTTTTGCTTTGAAAAACAAAAACATAGTAAATGTATTACAGGATATAAAACATCTTGCCTGTTTATTATATTGCACAATAGTTAAAAAAAGTTAGAACAAGGAGCTTGGAAAGTTTTGTGAAGTTTTATGACTTCCAGACCCTTTCAAGTATTTATATCATGTTGGGAATCCAACTGGTACATAAATATTTTTTTGCACTTCTCCATTTGATTCCAGCAGCGAACAGATGTAATTAGACATGTAAATCACAGCAGGATCTTTAGCTGCATGCTAATTAAAAGGTGCATTTACAAAGGAGGGAGGGTGTATGAGTTAAAAACACACCAGATGCCGCTGGGACCGTATCTGTGTTTAGAGTAGTACTACATTCCACCGAGACCCACTTGTAACTGTATTTTCTGTCTGACTCAAACTTTAGAGTGCAACAAAGGGCACTTGAACAACAGCGTTTGCCAAGTGGTTTTTGAAAGAGCAGTTTTTAAGACTGGAGATAAAATACAATAATGATACTGTGATTCAAGCTAACTTTTGTAATCAGATTTTGGTTGTTTGAGAAACCATTCTTCTTCTGTGGCGCTACCTTTAATATGAATGACGCAATTGCCAGGCTGATAAATCATTTATGCAATTTTTGTTTTCAGTGTGATTTTTTTTCCCCCCTCCAACTAGTTGGACTATAAGAAGCGCTGCATGATGTGATTTTATTGCTCGTTGGTTTGGTCTCCTGTAAACCCTCCATGGTAAAAAAATCATATCCCACGTATCTGTATATTTAACATAAAACATTTTCATGATTAGATATGGTTTTGTTGTTTTGAACTACAGAAAAATATCTTCCTGGTACACTGTACGAGGAGTAAATAAGCTACATGGCCTCTTTGGATTTCTGTCTTGAGGAAAACCTTTTTAGCAGATCTAAAGGGATGATGAAATAATTTTCTCATTCAATGACCTTCATTATAATAAACAATAAAGAACATACACACAATGTTTGGAACGTGAAAATCTCATTGGCTACATTTACACAGCTGCAGATTTTTAGTATAGAGTATACTTTTTAGTATAGAGTATACATTTTAACCACAAACTTTTGAAAAACACTTTTAGTGCACATAGTTACAGTATACTGTTATACAGCTCATTTTTGACCTCATTAATCGTATTAATGAAATGCAATAAAATCAACCTATTAATTCCATGAATTCAATATTCTATTAACCTAAAATGCTTTATAAACATCTGGACATCTCTAAACTCACTTATACATAAAATGTTGTTTTAGAGGCTGTCTATATGTTATAATATATGCGTTAGTCTCTAGACAAATGTATGGAAATGTATGGACTGGCACAAACAATACCTACAGCATGACTACTAATGAGATCATGCACAGTTCTGTTATAAACTGTTCAGCAACCAAACAGCAAGGAAATAACTGTAAATGTAAATGACATTTGTTGTGTGTGTGGTTGGACCGGTGATGTTTGTGGGTCTTGAGAAATGTCCGTTGTGTCTGTTCAATTGTTGGGCCACGCATTAGTGATCCTGTAGGAGGCGGACAGAAATACTGCACATCAATGGTGTCTGTAAACTTGTCTGCCGATGTTTAAAATTCTCTGCAACAACAAATTGCCAGAGGTTTATTTATTGCCTTAAACATACAGAGATTGGAAGGCTAAACTATAAGACAGTTGAAGTATTTGTGGAAGCTCCTGTGCTCTCTCATGCTACAGAAAGAATGTCCTGTCTTCTGCCTGACCCTCAAGATGCCTCTGAACCACAAACATGCTGCGGTCACGGTCAGCAATGATGACTAACTAATGGACAGAGGAAAAAAGAAAGAGAAAGAATGAAAGACAGCAAAAGAGAGAGAAATGGTCATGATTTTGCCTTATCTTGAAGAAAAAGCAGTGATGTGTGAAGCTGAAGATGCCTCTGAACATGCACAGACTCAAACTCTGTCCTTTGTGGATTGCAGCTGGCCTCTTCAGGCATAAACACATACGCACAAACTTTCCCCAATTTTTCACCCCTAGGCAAAACTATAGACTGACTGCACTTTGTTTTTTCATGGAAAGTAGTTTCATGTTGGCATGCTGCTGTTGTGTTTTTGTGCCAAGGTCACGACTGGCTGATTTCCACACAAACTGTCAGATGACCCCTCACTCCATCAGCAGCTGCCTCAACGATGACTATCAGGCCTGCCTTGCATCCTACACCAGACTCATTGGTGAGCTGAAGAATGTTTTATTTTAGTTTGGGATATAGATATACAACAGACATAAATGCAGTGAATGTTCATAACCTATCTATATCTATCTATCTGACCTCAATATGTAATATTTATCAATTGATAGATGAATACTTTTATTCATCAAGAATGCATTAAACTGATCAAAGGTGAAAGTAAAGACCTGTAACAAATAATTCCTATTTCAAATAAATGCTGTTCTTTTGAACTTTCCATTCATCAAAGAATTCAGAAATTAATGTATTATGGTTTCCACAACAAAATAAATAAATAAATATTAAGCAGCACAACTGTTTTCAACTACCTGGTCTCATGGCATTTACGTACCTGGGTGCACTTTTTAGCGTGACATGAAATACGTACCAATAAGTACATATCACTGCAGTTTCCAAAATAAATGAACACTTTCACACAAATGTACAGAGATGCGATTAATAATCGGGTAGGTTTAGGGTTGGATTTGGTGTAGGGCATATTTCCAACACAATAGAGCATTAACCTTTAGCGACAGTCCCTGGATATTTGAATTCTGAACCGCCGCAATACGTATCTGAAGCAACGTAATAAAAAAAAACAGCAATACGTACCAATATCTACGTAATAAAAACATGCCAGGGTTCACATATTGAACCTGTGAATTAGCGCCACTCAGTGGACATTTCTATTTGAATTATGAGACCAGGTTGGTTTTCAACATTGATAGAGCATTGATTAAAAACTATGCTGAAAATTCAGCTTTGCATCACTGGAATAAATTACATTTTAAAATATATTAAAATAGAAAACAGTTATTTTAAATTGTAAAAAATATTATTGTCTTCACAATATTAAAGTACTTTTGATAAAACAAATGCAGCTTTGGTGAGCATAAGATAATGCTTTAAAAAACAATCAAATAATTTGACTGACTTTTGAATGGCAATGAATTGCATAATATTAAAAATGTAAGTCAATGTCAACAGAACATGAGAAAAGTACTATTAATACACTCTCAGAAATAAAGGTACAAAAGCTGTCACTGGGGTGGTACCTTTTCAAAAGTATGTACCTAAAGGGTCCATTTTGGTACCTTAAAGGTACATATTAGTACTTAAAGTGTACATATTTGAACCTAATAGGTACAAAAGTGTACCTTTTGAAAAGGTACCGCCCCAGTGACAGCTTTTGTAATTTTATTTCTGAGAGTGTATTTTATCATACTTTTGTGCACCACCTTTAGTAAACATTTTGAGCACATCGAATATAATTAAACTGAACAAATATGTGTTATTTGACTCATTCATTAATCAATAACAATATAGACAAAATAGACAATAACAAAAAGACATATAAAATATTCTAAATTTTACCCCTGAAAAGTAATGCTGATGCTAATATTCATTTAATAATTTACTGTGATACACTTTATTCAGTAACCTACAATGACTTGTTTCGTTTGATTTGTTCTCCCTTTAGGTACAGACATGACTCCTAACTACATGGACTCAGGTCACTCAAACTTCACCATCTCCCCCTGGTGTACCTGCAGAGGCAGCGGGAATCAGGAGGAAGAGTGTGAGAAATTTCTACAGGACTTCAGAGAAAACACCTGTCTTCGTAAGTCTTTCTTCTTTTGTTATTAAAGCCTTTCTTCTGCAAAGTCTGTTCCTGCCAGCTTCACTCACCACTTAGCTTTCAGCATTTGCATTCAATTCAGAATTTATACTCAGCTTTTTGATAAGTAATTGAGGATGCGGTACTTATATAAACATGCGGTTGTTTCGAAATAGCTTTCTTTTTACCTGAATGCAGCAGCTACGGTGACAGTGGTTGAAACCTGCCATGTTTTGTGTTTACTTTCCATTACAAAATTCATTCCATGTGTGGAAGCTCTACCCACCTCCAGAATCATAAATGTCTGATTGTTTTGTAACTAATGTCATGCTTGTTAGCAGAAAGTAAACATGTTGGCTGAGGCTAAATAAGGCTTCCAGCCTGACTTGTTATATCATGTGCTGCTTCAGGACTCCTTTTTTGGCATTTCATAGTGAATATGTGTCATTTAAACTGACTTTTATGGCTTATTTTGAAATAATAATCTAATTCATTCATTCAGTCATCATCTAGATTTACATATCTTAGATTTAGTTTAACTTGTTCATTTTTTTAGCATTAAATACAAATTTGTTTTGTGGCTTTTAGTCAATGTGTTAAGAATTTACCTTTGTTCGACAATTGTTTTTGTGGGAGAAATCCAGCCATTTCAGTAGGAATACAAGCAGCTGGGAATTTTATTTGAGGGCGATAGATTTTACCATGCAGATTTCGCAAAAGATTTTAAGTTTGTTAAGTTTATTTGCCTTGTTGACCAACAGAAATCTAAAAATTGAAAGACCAAAAATTGGTTTGAAACAGACAATTGACCATTTTTGTCCACAGAAATCGCTAATGTGAGTTCTCTAGTAAAATGTAATATATTAAAAATGCATTTATTTCAAATTCAAATCTGTTAACATAGTTACTGACATGTTGCTTGAGACTTATTATAAAAAATTATAATTAAACTTTATTCAGAGTGTGCACAATGCACATTTCTTAATATTAAGCCTACAATGTGTTTTAATGTTACTATTGATGAGGATTGTATAATCTTTGAATAATGTCGGTCTTTAAATGCAAGCTATTTAAAGTGTACCTGAAGTATATTTTCAATAGTTCCACTTTAGCACAATCAAATATACTTAAGAATATCTTTAGTAGGGCTTCAGCTCTACTTCTGCACAATTAAAGTGCAGTAAGTACAAAATTAGTTGTTCCAATTTAGCAGACTTTAAGTATAACAGTTAGCAAAAGTACAATGGAAGAGCATTTTTTATTAAGCACATAAATATGGAAATGTATTTGTAGTATACTTTGCATGAAATAAAAAGAACAATTTTGTCCAATCAAATGCTCTCTAGCCTTAGCACCTAGCAATAGCGTGTAACAAGTCATGGTTCATAGCTGTGGAAAAAACATCTAGTTTATCTGAGTTATGCTCAAAGAAAATACCAATAGATTACAGTGAATCGGTTTCCTGCCAAGTTGACAAGAACAGGCCAGCTTTTGGAAAATAATGTTAGAAAACAGACTTTGTATATCAGTGGTTATAAAAAAAAAAAAAATGCATTATTAGAGATAGGCAAATAAAAGTATTATTATTAGGAGGCAAATAAAAGAGAATCTAAGAAATTCCTCCAAAAATTGTTTGATTGCTTGGCAGGAATATCTTCCAGAGAGTGAAATAAATAACAAAGCGGAAAAACGAAAACATAAGATAATAAGCTACAGAGCTTCAGGCATTAGCTCAGGAGACAGTTCATCCGATATCCCACTGTGAGATAGGCTGAGAGAGATTTCTCGAGTAAAAACAAGCATGAATACAGTATAATGTGCATGTATTTCATGTAGATCATGGCTCTCTTTCCAAACCTAGCAAGCTGCTTTCATAGACTGGATTTTATAGGCAAGCTTTTGATGTGACAGCTGTTGCAAAAATCAACAATACCTCAATTTAGGTGAATTGTAAGGTAGCATCAAATACAACATATCCTTACTGAGAACATGATAATCCATAATAAACTGGCAGACACAATTAATGTCCTGGGATTTGATGTAAGCAACATGCTAATATGAAACTCTTTTAAAATCACTAGTCTGCCTGTTAGTGAACTTGTGTTTTATATAGAATAGATACAAGCTCATGGAAGCAGTAGACAGCAAGCCAGCTCAAATAATTTTAAGATAGCCTGTGTGTGTGTGTGTGTGTGTGTGTGTGTGCGTGCGTTTTTGTGAAAAGTCAGGACATAGATTTGTATAATGACAAAGGTATGACATAGGTATTAAAAGGTGAAGGTGACTTTTCAGGATATTGACCCATGTCCCCACTTTTCAAAACGCTTATAAATCATACAGCGTGAGGTTTTTTTGGGGAAAGTTGAAATGCACAGTCTCCTGTAAGGTGTAGGTTTAGGTGTAGGGTTGGTGTAGGGCAATAGCACATACAGTAAGTACAGTATAAAAACCATTATGCCTATGGGATGTCCCCACTTTTCACAAAAACGAACATGTGTGTGTGTGTATGGTGAGTGGATGTGTCTTGTTTGTTTTTCTAGCAATTAACTGATTCAAAATCTGCAAGCGTTGCAGAATTAGCATTTAGCTGAACTGCTGATCCCCCAAATACAGTTAACTATGCCTCATTCCTAACAAACTTGGAGAAGATGACACACTTTACTTTTCTCCTCAAGGGATCCGGCGAGTTAAAGTCTCTCTGACTTTCTGACTTCCTGCGGAAACATTCTCTTATGAAAATGTGCTTTGAATCAGTGTGTTTTTCCTTTTCTTTTCCCACAGGAAATGCTATCCAGGCCTTCGGCTATGGGTCGCTACCCAAGTCTGATCCTCAGCCCACTACAGGCTCAGTGAAACCTGACCTTGAGCCCACTGCCAACATCCCGAAAACAACTGTGGAACCTGGGGAGGAGCCCTGCATCATATCATCCTGTGCGAATTTGAACGTAAGTCAGATTTTAAGCAGTCAATTTACATTGTAAATTTTAATGATAATGTAGATCTGAGTCGGTAATACCATGGTGAAAAAGAAGTGCCTTAATTGTTTTGAAGGTGCATTTGTACTAAAGACTATAGAATTATTAATGAAATTAATGATATATCTGTACCTATGTTCTTCTTAAGCAATCTAAAGTTCAGCTACTGCACTTAAAACAAATGTAAACAATGATACATTTTCATTTAATTGCAATCAACATGCAAGTGAGTGTTGAAAACGTTACAATATGCTCTATTTTAAATTTTATATATATATATATATATATATATATATATATATATATATATATATATATATATCTATATATATATATAGATATATATATATAAAAGTGTACTTTTTCAACAAGAATAAGCTTAGAAAGAAATGGAGGTGTCTTAGTCACCGATGCAGAAAGTAAAAGATGCAGCTGTGTGAATGAATTAAAATACTGAACATGTTGCGTTGTAAATATTTTTATCTCACCACTAACAAAGCTGCATTTACAGAACATCAATTACATACTTTACTCATTTATTTTAGCCATACATATTGAAGTGAAAAAACGGCAACATTTTTAAATAGAAATATTGTATGCTAACTGCCACTTTGCATTTAATTAACATTTGATTGGACTAGTTGACAATAGTTAAGCTATGAACAGCTGTAGACAAGAAATAAATTAGTTGACATTTGTATCTTTGTTTGGTTAATTGCGCGCGTGCGCACACACACACACACACACACACACACTGCTTTGCAGAGTTTTTCACCTGAGCGCAGAATACTCTCAAGAGATGTTGACGGGTTCATAATTGACATATCAAAGTTGAAAATGTAAAATGATTGAATGTACCCCTGAAAACAGCACAAATAGACCAGACAGAAAAAATGTCCTCACAATTTCCCAGTGGAGCCACAAAACTGCATGTCACTATTTACACTGCATGTGTTTGCGTGTGTGTGTGTGTGTATGTCTGTACGTGCTGAGCAGAGCAGTAGAGCAATGCTTAATTTATTGTAAAAATGATAATTAGTGCATTACCCAAGCAGGAAGTTTATAATTAGAGACTGCCTGAGGGTAAACATTGTCAAACTTTACCATTCTCTAGCAATTCAGAAACGTGTCAGATGCGCATCACAGATTCACCCCATTGCTGAAACTCATATTTTTCTTCTGGTCTCACTCAAATGAAAGATGAATAGTTTGCCATGGGCCATTTTTCTCATTCTGACAGGTAGAGAGAAAATGGGTAAAGTCTCGCTCTGTTTACCGTGTTTTAATTCCAGGCAGGGTTCGGCATCACAGTGATTTTTGGAGGTGAAATTCAAAGGGGGCGCTTTGCTCGATCTAGCAGGTCCAATAGCACTTAAAGTGTGCCTGAGGCAGGAAGGATGTTCCTTCACAGAATCTACATGTAGATGTGACAAGACTTGCTCATGGGCACAACTGCGGCAATGATTCTATTCACCAAAAACTATAAATCGTTTCCAGTGCTCCATTGGTATGATGAATTATCAGATGTTCATCTAGTTATTCATACTGTTCCTGCTACAAAAGTTAAATTAAATTAAATTAATAGATAATAAAATGCAATTTCATTGGAAAAACAAAGAAACCGTCATTTTTATCCTATTGTTAGTGATAATAATTTGCTTGATCAGTGTATTTGTAAGTTATTATGTGCAGGTTTATTTGTTGTTGTAGGTTGTAAGGACTTTTGAAATAACTGAAATAATAGCTATGGATTTCCTGGAAAATAATAGTGGTAACACTATTTCAATAGTTCACCTTAGATATTCTACTAACTTTAAGTAACTTTGCAACTACATGTCAACGAACAGTCATTAGAGTATTAGTAGGCTGTCTAATATCTGCTAACACTTTCTTTTGATGCCTATAACTTAACAAGTGCACATCAACTTATTATATATATATCCCTAACCATAACCCAACAGTCTACTAATATTCTAATAAGAGTTAGTTGACATGTAGAATCAAAATTACTTATAGTTAGAATGTCTAAAGTCATAGATATAGATGCCTCATTAGTGGCTGTTTCTATAGGCATCTAAGCCATACTGGAACTGTCAAAGCTGGGCCGTGAACACTCAAAAGCAAGTTGACTGTTAATTTGCAACCATAATTACACATGTATGAATATCTATATCTGCAATAGACTTCAGCAGATGATTTTGCTAAACTACCACAATACAACAAGACAAAGTTGTCAATACACGTTAATACATATAAAACACAAACCAACACACTCTCACCTGCAAAATGTTTTACCCATTCCTTCGGGAATTTAAATATCTGCGGTTTTTACAACCAGTGGCTGCATATAGTGTGGCATTTTGGAAATTCCATTAATTTTTACTGTGAGTAACGACACGTGGACCGTCCTAAGATGACAGGCGCGTTGACGTGCCTGGAGCAGTTGAATAGTGATCTATGTATACAGTCTATGTCTAAAGTGGACTATTGAAAGAAAGTGTAACCACAATAGCACATCTTAGAATGTTTGTCAACCAATCAGAATCAGCATTCAGCAGCCTTGTGGTATGATGATTACTAAGGATCTGTTTGATTATTTCATGATATGCAATTTTTTAAGATAACATACAACAGATTTGTAAACTATTTGCATAATACTTAATAATCATTTGTAAATTATTAGTTCATCATCTAATCTAATGTTATTATAAAGTGTTACCTTTCTTCCATAATAAAAGCATATGACAAAGAATTTGTTTTAATGCTGTCAAATTGACAAGAAAGAATTACAAAATGATGCTGCCTTCCAGTGCACCTGGGAAATTCTTACCTTTGAGGGCATTCGTTATTACACACATTCAAGTTAGAAATGGCCATGCCCAGTCTTACATTAAAAATAAGGTTGATACGAAGCATGGTTTGCTCTCACAAAGACCTGTGAAGGAGGTGTGTACCAGGAGGAATGATTTTGCGATATTTGCGAGTATTTGTGTGTTGATTTGTTTGAGCAGGGTCGTATGTAGCGGTGCAAGGCTACACATCAGTGTCTTTCTGTGCGTTTCTGTGTAATCAGGAAAAGTGTGAGAATTCTAAAGCAAAGAGCTGAGATGTGAATGAGTGGAAGAGAAATGGAGGGAGATGTTGAGAAGCGAAGGAGAGAGAGGAGGGCATTAGCAGAGCTGTGAACAGAGATCTGGGCTGATGTCAACAGGCAGCTGACACACATCACTGCTCTTGCTAATTAATTGGCTTTTAGTCACTGTCCTCTGTTTCTCTCACCCCCCCACCAACATCCCCGCCTGTCAACACACAATTTCGGTCCCTTCGTCCCTCGCTCTGTCTGTCTGTGTCCCCCTCTCTCTCTCTCTCTCTTTTTCTCGCTCTCTTTGCCAGCTGCAGTTCTGGCAGTTCTGGCTTTTGCCTAAGCCTGCATCTAATTATGCATGTTTACACAGGAGACACTGAAAGTTCACTGCATGAGCTAACGCTAATTCAACACAATCACTACATTCATAGATCAGGTGAAATGACACATAAAACAAAATAAATAGATGTACTATACACAAACACTGATAAATAATTAGATATTGGTAACTGTAGTAGTTTTTCCTTCACTTGAACTCACTATTAAGGGAATAGTGCATTTTCAGTTATGGGCATGAACAGGAAGATATAAACATAATAGGGAAAATTTACTAAAATTGAATCGCACCTGCTGATTGTGTTGTTTATTTGCATGGGTAGTTTTAGCACCCGATTCACTAAAGGAATTATAAAAATCATTATGAAAATCAGGCAATGGTGCAAAAACACATCTGTGCTAAACTCACAGTGTTAGCACAGTAAGCCGGTTCTGAGGGCAAAAAAATAATAAAATAAAATAAAATGATCAACATATTTGTCACACTGTTATCTGTTATATGCAAAATTAGAAGTTAACATAAATCAACAAATTTTCCCACACAGAGTTTTTTTTATTGTTTGTTTTTGTTTTGTTTTTTAAATTAGAACTAAACAAAAAAATTTAATAAGTTTTCCACAGTTGTTTGCAAAATTAGAATGTTGAAATAAATCAAAATGTTTTCCCACACTTTTAGTTATTTATTTATTTATTTATTTTAAATTACAAATAAACGAAACTAAAATGACATAAAAAGTAAAAAATTTATAAAATAATTAACTAAATGTTTTGCACCAGATTAGAATGTTAATATACTATAATATAAAATAAATGTAACAAATAAAGTTAATTTAAAATGTACACTTTTCCACACTGTTCACAAATTAAATGAAAGAAGATAGCCAACATGAAGCAATCTAACAATACTAAATACTGCAAAATATACAGCAATAGAAATATTTGTCTACATATATTTTTATTAAAATGTGCAGAATTTGCATAGCTGGCCACACCCGGATATCCGGGTATAAATAGGCTAGCGTAGCATCTGCTCACTCGTTCTGTTTTTCGGAGCCGATGCAGCGTCTCTTCGTGAGAAGCAGCACTCATTCACCTCTTGATCTCCTTGTCGTTGGATCTACGGCACAGGTAGCGGTCTCTCCCTTTCATACACAGATAAGTGTTGTGAGAGTACCCCTGGGTGCTTCAGCGGCGATCTTTAAGAGCAAATTTCTTCTAAAAGCAATTTCTCTAAAAGAGCTTCACGGGCGGACTTATGTGTGTTGACAAACATACCTTTCCATCCGTGTTCTTCTGGTGCGGGTTCACATCTCTCCTAAACGACCGGCGTGAGTATTGTGTTAAGTGTTGGGTTATGCTCACGCTGAAACAGAGCTCGTAGATGGTTTATGTCCCGCTTGCGAGGACATGACCATAAGCGCGTTGCGCTCGTGGCTCGCGTTCTTTTTTTTTTAAGGAACACGAGTCACCCTGACTGCTTCCCGGGGGAGAGCAGGTGGAAGCGAGAGAAGTTCCTTCGGGGGATCCCCGCGGACCTCTCTGGCAGGGATGCGGAGAAAGTTCGCTTTCTTGATTCCCCCATTTCACAGGTTGGTCTCTTGGCGACATCATGGAAGAATTCGCTCAGCAGTTCTCCACGATTAAGAAGCAGACAGTGTCTGCTCATCTCCAGGGACAGCCCCTTGCGAGGACTGCCGAGGCGCTGCAATAGCCTGGGCCTGCAGTCAAGACCAGTTAATGGTCTAATTCTCACAGGAAGGTGGCACCACCAGCTCGGTAACAGGACACCAAGTACCCTTGTAAGGCTACAAGGCGCTCCTGAGACGGGCAGCCCAGGAAGGAGGGATTATCTGACCAGCTTGGGTCCACATCCGTTGGGGGGACGGCAGGTGGATCCAGCTTTACACTGGCCATCTGCCAGTCGATACCTTCTTCTCTGGGTCACACACACAGTGTTATTGGCCCTCCCATGTGCGAGGGCCTAACGCTGACACCATGCATCAGAACCTGCTTGGACACAGACACTCTGTCTCCTCACGTTCAGATGCAGGAAATCTGTCACCTAGCCCACTTGATGCATGCTGGCGAACTCATGTTCCCTCATTCGTCGGTGGCGCATGTGACAGGTACCATGGACAAGGCACGGTGTGTGTTACAGGACGTTTCACCTCCTACCACTGTGCCTTCCACTCCGATCAGCCACAGCAACCCTGCCCGAGGTATGTCGAAACTGGTTCCCCTGAGACCATTGGCAGGATATCTGGATGCTTGGCTAAGCCTCTCCAATCCCTCGCGATGGCTTCTCAAAACCATTCGATTCGGCTATGCGATTCAGTTCACCAGGCGGTCGCCCAAGTACAAAGGCATTCTATTCACCTCGGTTCGAGGCGAGAGTGCTTCTGTCCTTCGGGCGGAGGTTGCAACCCTTCTCCAGAAGGGTGCAGTCGAGCCTGTCCCCCTAGCCGAGATGAAGAGGGGGTTTTACAGCCCGTACTTCATTGTACCCAAGAAAGGCGGAGGGCTCAGACCAATCCTAGATTTGAGGGTTCTGAATCGGGCCCTTCACAAGAATGTTAACCCTCAAGCACATATTAATATGTGTCAGAAATCAGAATTGGTTCGTGGCAATAGACCTGAAGGATGCGTACTTTCATGTCTCAATCCTACCAAGGCACAAACCGTTTCTTCAGTTTGCCTTCGAGGGACGAGCATATCAGTACAGAGTCCTTCCCTTCGGGCTGTCCCTGTCTCCCCGCATCTTTACGAAAGTTGCGGAAGCTACCCTTGCCCCTCTCAGGGAAGTGGGCATTCGCATTCTCAATTATCCCTGACGACCGGCTAATTTTAGCTCACTCACGGGAATTGGTTTGCACACACAGGGACATGGTCCTCGACCACCTAGCCCGATTGAGACTTCGGGTCAACTGGGAAAAGAGCAAACTCTCCCCTGTGCAGAATATCTCTTTTCTCGGTGTAGAACTGGACTCGGTTACGATGACTGCTCATCTTTCTCAAGACCGTGCCCAGTCAATGCAGAAATGCTTGAGGGCTCGCAAATGGAAAACAGTGGTCCCTCTCAAACATTTTCAGAGACTCCTGGGGCATATGGCATCCTCAGCCGCGGTCACGCCACTGGGTCTGATGCATATGAGACCACTTCAACACTGGCTTTGTATCCGGGTCCCGAGATGGGCATGCCGCAACGGCTCACACTCGTGCTCGTGGCATTAGCTCCTCCCTGGCGAGTCCCCCTGAGGAGGGACCTTCTTTCTCAGGGGAGGGGCACGATTTGGCATCTGCGCCCGGATCTCTGGAACCTTCACGTTTGGTCCCTGGACGCGACCAGGAGGAACTCAGAGACCTTCCACCAGCAGTGGTGAATACCATTACTCAGGCCAGAGCCCCCTCGACGAGGCGGTTGTATGACCTGAAGTGGCGCATATTCGTAAATTGGTGTTCTTCCCAAGGGAAGGACCCTCGGAGATGTGGTATTGGGTCTGTGCTCTCCTTCCTCCAGGGAGGCCTGGACAGGCACCTGTCTGCCTCAACACTTAAAGTGTATATGGCCGCTATTGCGGTGAACCACGACACGGTGGAAGGAAAATCGGTGGGGAAGCACGACCTGATTATCAGATTCCTCAGAGGGGCCCGGAGGTTGAACCCTCCGAGGCCATGCCTCGTTCCCTCTTGGGATCTCACTATCTCCGTTTGAGCTCCTTCAGTCAGTTGAGTTCAGTGTCCTCTCTATGAAGACGGCGCTCCTGACCTCGCTCACTTCCGTCAAGAGGGTGGGGGATCTCCAAGCCCTCTCCGTTAATGAATCATGCCTGGAGTTTGGGCCGGCAGACTCTCACGTTGTCCTGAGACCTCGGCCTGGATATGTGCCCAAGGTTCCCACCACTCCTTTCAGGGACCAGGTGGTAACATTGCAAGCTATTCCCTTTCAAGAAGGGGACCCCGACCTGTCTTTGTTGTGCCCAGTGCGAGCCCTACGTACATACTTAGATCGCACTCAGAGTTTCAGACGTTCTGAACAGCTCTTTATCTGCTTTGGAGGACAGCAGAAGGGGAGGGCTGTGTCCAGACAAAGGATTTCCCACTGGATTGTGGATGCAATCCTAACGGCCTATCGGGCCAAAGGCCTACCCTGCCCTCTGGGAGTGAGGGCTCACTCAACCAGGGGCATGGCTGCATCAGCAGCCTTGGCGAACAGGGCCTCTCTAGCAGATATCTGTAGAGCTGCAGGTTGGGCTACACCTAATACATTTGCTAGACATTGTAATCTACGAATGGAACCAGTTTCTTTTAGAGTCCTGAACGTCAGTTCTTTGACTCAAGAGATTGGTAGGGTGTAGGGCTTGCTGCCAGCGCTAATCCCCACAGGGTGGTTATGCGCTTATTCAGTCCAGCTCATGTTCCTTTATGAACTCTGGATTACCTTTCCATCATATAGCACTCCACTTAGCGGAGTTCGGCGGAGGAACTTGCTATTAGAACCCATTCTAATGTCCCCTTGAGTGAACTCTGGTATTGGGTTAGTACTCCACAGGTAGCAGCTCCTCGTGCGGCCCCTTGTGTGTATTCTCCACTGAGTAACCCCTGAGGTTCAGTGTTCCCCTAGACAGACATTCAATCTGACAACAGGTTCTGAGTTTCGGTAGTTCTCCCCTTACGCGGAGCCCACCTCAGAATCCTCCCTATGTGGTACTTCCTCTGTAAGTCCATAGGTGGATCTTCACGTTACCTCCCCAACGGGTAGGATGTGATCTCCGTAGTGCCTTTCCCCCATGGAGGAATAGTCACTGTCCCAACGTTCACCACCAAGACTTTTCAGCTGAATATATAATGGTAAGTATTACTGTAGGGAAAAGGCTCCGGCTGAGGGGACCTTTGCCATTATGGCGACTCTCCCGGATGTTGGAGAGTGAGGTCTTAAGTCTTGGGCGTTGGAAGTTTACGAGGATGAGAGGTGCTTTTGGTCGCTGACTTGTCAACATCTGTGCCCCCCTGTGGTCTCATGACGCAGTTCGACAGTTGTGGCGTTTACTATAGGGACCCCTAGTGTCGTACACTCGACACAACGTTGAAGTGAACGACAGAAGGGGAACATCTGGTTACGTATGGTAACCCTTGTTCCCTGATGGAGGGAACAGAGACGTTGTGTCCTTCTTGCCACAACCCCAAACTGCCTCTGAGTGGGTTGAGACGCTTCTCGACTCAGAACGAGTGAGCAGATGCTACACTAGCCTATTTATACCCAGATATCCGGGTGTGGCCAGCTATGCAAATTCTGCACACCCAATTTCATTTGGCCTTTTCTCAAATATGTCAGAGGTGTTTGGGCTCCCAAGAGTGACCCCTAGTGTCGTACACTCGACACAACGTCTCCGTTCCCTCCATCAGGGAACAAGGGTTACCATACGTAACCAGAAGGTTGTTGACTCTTGCAGATGTAGTTGTCAGTCAAAATGTTGACTATGACAATTTTAATTCAAGTAGAAAATATCCGGGAGATGTTGGCTGCATGTGTAAACAGAGCATGAGCAGCGCATATTTTTTTCGGCACCCATTCACACCACATGCAGAAGCGGCAGTGCCGCGATTGTTTCGGCCTAGTCTATCTTACGCTGAATTAACCCTTTCACATGTGAGTTTAAAATATTCTAGCTGAGCCCCCAGCGTGAGTTTTATTAGGCGACCGTTATTTTAGAATGTATAGCCTTATTGTTTCCATGGCGACGCATCATGCTTATCATGTGACATACTGCAGCCACAATAGCGCTGTATGACACATGGATGGCTTTTATTTCGTTTTTCCTTTTTATACTCACTATATTATGAAATATCTGATATTCCGATTCTGAAATATGTGCAAGTAAATGTATTTGGTAGTTTAAACACTTTTATAATGATCGTGTTAGTTGATCTATACCGGGTGATGGGCGCCGCCATGTTTGTTCGCGCTGAATCCGAGCTGTGGGATTAACAACACGTAAATTCATCCTCGCCTCCCGAAACACGTTAAAGTAAGTCTCCGGTTAAACTGGGAGAAGAGCAGAGTAAACTTTAAAGTTATCTACACAATCTGTAAATCAATAAAACATGTCGTCAGATTATATTTGTAAGGATCATTATTGCTGCTTCCATAGACATCAGCGTGTATTTTACAAACTATAAATGTATGGTTTTGCTAGTACTTATGTGTATTTAAATGTCTGAAACCTAAAATAAGCATTATATGGTTGAAAACACTGAATATTTGTGATAATATGACAAGCACTCGTGCGTCTGATCTGGCTCCGCGCCAGAAAGCAGATTTGAATTCAGCAATTGATGACGTGACTCACTGAACGTTCTAATCATACCGGTATGATCGTATGCTCCTTGGATCAGCCAAGACTGATCGCACCGGTGTGATCATACGCGTTAAAGGGTTAAAGCCACAGTGTTTGTTCTTGATCAAAATGGACCTGATTAACTTGAAAAATAACAAATTTTCATGTAATAAAAACATTTGTGATGCACAATCACCATATGAAAAAATAAAATGCATGAAAACACATCACTTCCACAAGGTTTTGCCCAAACTTCAAAGGCCTGTTTAAATGAATGACACTAGAGGCATTTGTTACTTGTACTTTTTATCATGTAAATTACCTATATACGGCATGTTATTTACATATGTGTGTGGGACAGAGGGTAGGGTGACCATACATGCCATTTTTCCTGGACACGTCCTTGCCAGGATTAGTTTTGGCTTTGTTTTCCTGTTTTCATGCTTGCTGAGGGTAATGACTGAAAAGTAGTTTGACCAAGAACATGCAAGCATTGTACATAATGGACCAATCATGGTGTGTGTGAGAAGGTGGGATCTGCGGTCAAAGTGATGCAAATACGCATACATATTAAGTCTGTTTGACTTAAAGCAGTGTGGCTCAGATCGATCAGTGTTTGACATCAAAGTACCTCGAGAGCATTTTGAAAGCATAAGTACTTTGATGTTATACACCAATCGGTCTGCACACGCAAACAAAGCCAAACCCTAGATATTTTAGGCAATATAGAAATACTGGCCAGGACACGTCCAGGAAAAATGCCACAGGGCACATGTCGCATCGCAACAGAGTATTCTGGCCATATCATACATCTAAGCACATGACACATTGTTCAGAGGAGAATGCTGGAAAATACGACAGAATTGATTATACTCGTCTGTATTTACAGTACACAAGCCGCGGTTCAGCTGCGCGCAACAACGCTGCCAGTATGAAAGCACAAGAAAAAAGCGCCTAAATTAGAAAGACCAAAGAAATCGAGTTGGAAAGGTGACGAGGTGACAACCGTAACCCTAAAAATGAAATGTGGAGGGAGGAAATTAATGAGTAAATAAATAAATGAAGAAATGAATGAATGAAGAAATGAATAAATACATAAATTAATATTTATATATTTATTTCTGCATTTATTTATTTAATTATTTCATCATGTATTTAACGATTTATTTATATATTTCAAGATTTATTTAATTATTTAATTATGAGTAATTTGGCCCTCCATAAGGAATCAGTGTTGTGAGTGAATTCATTAGATCTTTCGGCTCTTTAAAATGAAAATGTGCACTCAACTATACCAAACATCTGTAAATACGTGTGGTTAAAACTCCATCATATGATCATCTTTTGAAGAATACACAAATTAAATAAATAAATAGAACAGAATTTACATAGAAGGAGCCATGTATGTCTACATGGATTTTTATTTTTTTATAAATGATTGAATTACAATGATCACTCAACATTTTGTGCTTGCTTAAACTAGTTTGTTTATAAATAAGACACAGGGGTTTGCAGTGAAATACCCCACACACTTTAACAGCTCATATAATGCACTTACTTCAAAACATCTCGGAATCACTCATTCTAATAGTCCTTCATGCTTTACCTTTTAATCAGAGGAGGAGAGATTAAGATCGATTGAGTCTCGGGTAAATAGCATTGTGTGGAGAGAAGGCTGACTAAGGGAGCAGCTCACAAATTGAGGCACTAAATCCCAATGGGATACAGTCTCTGCCTCCTGCCCATTGTATGTGTCATGTGGCCTTTGGGTTTTCTGGACTACAGCACCTGATTAAACCAGCAGCTTTGTGAGAGGCAAACAGATGCAGGATGTTGCTGCAAGAATTTAATTATAAAACGCTGAGAGGTGTTCTTGATATCTTTAGAAACAATTCAGCACCGAAACCAGGCGTTGGCATTGTCAATGCACTATACTTCTGTCCTATCTTGAAGGTGTCTGGAGATGATTACATCTCCTCTAAGCCTCAGTGGTCTTATTGCAAATGCCAACCTGACCACGCGGATGTACTCCAGGCCCGGCTGAAAGGTCTCAGTCTTTATTCTAACATAATTGAAAACAGATTTATTGGATTAGGGCGAGTCTGCGTCTGTGTGAGTGCACTAGTTCAATCCCACCCTTCTTTGTCATAAACAATACCGCAGCCAGGTCTTGACAAACAAGCTTTGATGACCTTGTTTGGGGGAACAGAATTTTACAGCGTGCAATGCAGGAATAAATGTATGGTTATGAGTCAATATGAATGGAATGATTTGCACCTCCTTGTAAAGACCTTCAGAAGTATGAGGCCTTATGAGAATTCAGCCAATTAAAAGAAGGTGGCCAAAAGTGGTGGCTTAAAATAAAACAAGATGGTTAGAATAGGACAATATGTACGGACAAGCTATATGGATGTCTGTCTGTATTATACTATTGGTGGTTTATTTACCACAATTTAACCACAATTGCAGGACATAATAAATGGTAAAATGTCTGAGTCTTAGTGAAAAGCTGATGCCATTTTTTTCTGTTTTTTTTAAAGGGTAAAGCATAGATTTTCAACGAGCTTTGTATTGTTACAATGTCATTGTACAGTGGGGCAAAAAAGTATTTAGTCAGCCACCAATTGTGCAAGTTCTCCCACTTAAAAAGATGAGAGAGGCCTGTAATTTTCATCATAGGTATACCTCAACTATGAGAGACAAAATGAGAAAAACAAATCCAGAAAATCACATTGTAGGATTTTTAAAGAATTAATTGGTAAATTCCTCGGTAAAATAAGTATTTGGTCACCTACAAACAAGCAAGATTTCTGGCTCTCACGGACCTGTAACTTCTTCTTTAAAAGGCTCCTCTGTCCTCCACTCGTTACCTGTATTAATGGCATCTGTTTGAACTCGTTATCAGTATTAAAGACACCTGTCCACAACCTCAAACAGTCCAACTCCAAACTCCACCATGGCCAAGACCAAAGAGCTGTCAAAGGACACCAGAAACAAAATTGTAGACCTGCACCAGGCTGGGAAGACTGAATCTGCAATAGGTAAGCAGCTTGGTGTGAAGAAATCAACTGTGGGAGCAATTATTAGAAAATGGAAGACATACAAGACCACTGATAATCTCCCTCGATCTGGGGCTCCACGCAAGATCTCACCCCGTGGGGTCAAAATGATCACAAGAACTGTGAGCAAAAATCCCAGAACCACACGGGGGGACCTAGTTAATGACCTGCAGAGAGCTGGGACCAAAGTAACAAAGGCTACCATCAGTAACACACTGCGCCACCAGGGATTCAAATCCTGCAGTGCCAGACGTGTCCCCCTGCTTAAGCCAGTACATGTCCGGGCCCATCCGATGTTTGCTAGAGAGCATTTGGATGATCCAGAAGAGGATCAGATGAAACCAAAATAGAACTTTTTGGTAAAAACTCAACTTGTCATGTTTGGAGGAGAAAGAATGCTGAGTTGCATCCAAAGAACACCATACCTACTGTGAAGCATGGGGGTGGAAACATCATGCTTTGGGGCTGTTTTTCTGCAAAGGGACCAGGACGACTGATCCGTGTAAACGAAAGAATGAATGGGGCCATGTATCGTGAGATTTTGAGTGAAAACCTCCTTCCATCAGCAAGGGCATTGAAGATGAAATGTGGCTGGGTCTTTCAGCATGACAATGATCCCAAACACACCACCCGGGCAACGAAGGAGTGGCTTCGTAAGAAGCATTTCAAGGTCCTGGAGTGGCCTAGCCAGTCTCCAGATCTCAACCCCATCGAAAGTCCGTGTTGCCCAGCGACAGCCCCAAAACATTACTGCTCTAGAGGAGATCTGCATTGAGGAATGGGCCAAAATACCAGCAACAGTGTGTGAAAACCTTGTGAAGACTTACAGAAAACGTTTGACCTCTGTCATTGCCAACAAAGGGTATATAACAAAATATTGAGATGAAATTTTGTTATTGACCAAATACTTATTTTCCACCATAATTTGCAAATAAATTCTTTAAAAATCCTACAATGTGATTTTCTGGATTTTTTTTTTTTTTTCTCATTTTGTCTCTCATAGTTGAGGTATACCTAAGATGAAAATTACAGGCCTCTCTCATCTTTTTAAGTGGGAGAACTTGCACAATTGGTCGCTGACTAAATACTTTTTTGCCCCACTGTATTTAAATTAACAATGTGTATTCATTTTCCACGTTACTTGCACTGAGAGTTGTTGTTTTTTTTGTATAATAAATAAAAATGCAGAAATGCAATCTTTTGACACCTCCAGGGCTTTTTCAATATATATTTTTTATTAAACACACATGGTGAGGGGAAAACAAATCTGAAGTAAAAAAAAAAAAAAAAAATTATAACAGTCAAAAGGAAAGTTATAATGAAAATAATAAAATAAATATATGCTCATTAATACCTGAAAGTAAAACACTGAAATGTACAAACAGTATTTTCGCATTATTTTATGCCCACTTACAAAGAGTTGGATCAAACCCAATGCATTATGGGTGAAGTAAAAATGAAAACATTCATTATTTACTTACGCATGGTCGTCCTATAATTTACTGAAAATTCTCCTTCACAAAAATTGCAATGTACCAGTTCCTCTTCAGGAACTCGAGCTGCGTCCAAGAACGCTAGGAGAACGCCTCCAGCGTGACCACGCTCTGATACAAATGTAATCTGTCCAAAGGATGGGCGAGACGTCATGGGCGGGTGACGTAACGGCCAGGAAGCATAAAAGCACGTGCGGTGGAACCGGCGTCAGCTTTTGTCATTCAGCAACCGCTACTCTGTGTGTGTCTGTTGATCTGTGTTGTGAGTCTTATTTAGTGTTGTTTGTCACTTGTGCAGAGAAAACTAGTACTTGGGCGAGAGCAGATTGCATTACAGGCTGTGTGTTTTTCACTAACAGTCCGTGTGTGGTCTGCTTGAGAGCAGAGCACGCAGAGTCAGAGTCTTGCCCGCTTGTGAGCATTTGTCGCTGTGTATGCTTACTCTCAGAGGGCTATGAGATCGCGGGGACCACACATAGATCTGGCGGACGGGTTGGAGACGGGTTCGCCCTCTCTCCACCTGCAATCCCCAGATCTAGCGCTCTCGCTCGGGGCTGGAAGCCCGCGGTGCGGTTCTTCCCCCTTTGAGTGAGAGCTCACTGCTGCAACGCGTGCATTATGTCATTCTCGTTCGTTTCATGAATCCTTGTCATATCAGACCGTGTTTACTTGACCGTGTTCACTTGTCTAATTTTGAGGAATTAAATGATCTATTTCATCTAACTAGGAGAAGTTAGATGTGTATGTGTAAAAGGAGCCTAAGAAAACTTGGGATTTTCTCGAGTGAGAGCAGAATGTTTTACCTCTCTTCCTCTAAGGAGGTTGATGTGGTCAGCATGGGCTGCTGGGCGGAGCAGCCCCAACTGTGTTCCAGCTCCTCATATAGGGAGCGTCACTTCTCGTACTCCCCAGTATGTTGGAGTCAGAGAGGCACTCCCGGGCCGAGGCCTTCTAGCAGAAGGCGGATCTGCGGACCGTCACTCTCGCTGGATAATCTTTGGCTAAAACATCCTGCTGCCTATGGCCCAGGACTTCTGAGGGCCGGCCCCTCTGGGGAAGAGCGGCATACACGGTGCCCGTCTCTCCTCAGTGCCCTCAGGAGATCGGTCTGCCAACCCTGCCACGTACGGTGTTCCAGGGCACAGCGATCTCCAGCGAGCACACATCTCAGTTTCTTCCGCCCGGAAACGTAGCGGAGCTGTGTTGCTCGCCACCCCCTTCAGGGGTCTCTAGAGCAGCTAGTTTGGCCGTCTCCTGCCGGCGTGCCGTTCCAGGACACTGAGCTAGCCGCCCTGGTTATACCAGAGGCCAGTCTTGAGAGACTGGTTCCCTTAGTAGACTATTTGGCAGCGTGAAAACTACTGCCAAATGTGTCTCCATGGGACCTGCATACTGTAGAAAGAGGCTACAGAATCCAGTTTGGTTCTCCTCCGCCTCATTTCAACGGGGAGAATCCCACTCTGGTGGGCCCCGAGCAGGTTCTGGTAATGGAACGAGAAGTAGAGTACTCTCTTGAGGAAGGAGGCCATCGAGGTGGTCCCTCCTCACGAAAGAGATTCCGGGTTCTACAGCCGGTACTTCATAGTTCCCAGGAAGGATGGAGGGTTGGCGTCCCATTTTAGATCTGCATCAGTTGAACCGCTCAGTCAGCAGACTGAAGTTTACGATGCTCAAACAGGTTGTGTCTCAGATCAGGTCCGAGGACGGGTTTGTCACGATCTATCTAAAAGACGCATACTTCCATTTCTCCATCCTTCCCACTCACAGGGAGTTCCTGAGGTTTGCTTTCGAGGGCGAAGCTCACCAATATCGGGTTCTTCCCTTCGGCCTAGCACTCACCCTGCACTTTAACAAAGTGTGTGGATGCCGCGTTAGCTCCATTGTGGCTACAAGGCATCCGCATATCCACAATTGGTTGATTCTCGCTCAATCAGAGCAGATGGCGGCTCAACATCGAGATGTTGTTCTTGCTCACATGAAAGTGTTGGGGTTAAGACTGAACGCCAGGAAGAGTGTGCTTTCTCTATTACAGAGAACCACTTATCTTGGTGTGGTGTGGGATTCGACCACGATGCAGGCATGTGTGTCCCCTGCTCGGATCGAGTCGATCCTCACGGCAGTCAGGAGAGTGAAAGAAGGCCAGTCACTCACTGTCAAGCAGTTTCACAGACTACTGGGTCTGATTGCAGCTGCATCCAACGTGATACCTCTTGGCCTGCTGTACATGAGACCCCTACAGTGGTGGCTCAAGACCAAGGGGTTTTCCCCAAGGGGAAACCAGCTTCGCATGATCAAGGTCACGCGGCAGTACCTACATGCTTTAGACATGTGGAGACATCCTTGGTTCTTGTCTCAGGGCCCGGTGCTGGGAGCTCCGTGTCGCTGCGTACGCTAGCGACAGACGCATCCCTCACCCTGCCCGCGGTCTGTGGAGTACTCACCGTCTCATGTGGCACATCAACTGTCTGTGGAGTACTCGCCGTCTCATGTGGCACATCAACTGCCTGGAGATGCTGGCGGTGTTTCACCGAAACACTTTCTCCCAGACCTAAGAGATCGCCGGTGTTGGTGCGATAGCACTGACAACACAGCGGTGACCTCTTACATCAACTACTGAGGAGGTCTGCGTTCACGCCCCCTGTACAGGCCGGCGTACCAGATCCTTGGGTTGTCCCAGGACAAACTCCTCTCGCTGAGAGCAGTTCACATGCCTGGGCATCTCAGTGTGGGAGCAGACATCCCGTCGAGGCAGGGGCTGAGGCCCGGGGAATGGATGCTTCACCCCGAGGGGGTGAGAGAGTGTTTGGAGAGTGTTTGGCCAGGCTCAGGTGGACCTCTTCGCTACTCAGGTAAGTACACAGCGCATGTCCCCTCTGGTACTCTCTAAATTCATCCAGCTCCAGTGGGGCTGGTTGCCATGGTACAGATGTGGCCGAGGCTTCATCTGTACATTTTTTCCCCTATCGCTCTGCTCCCGGGAGTTCTGGCAAGAGTGCGCTGGGACGAGGTCAGTCTACTTCTGGTAGCACCGTTCTGGCCGGGCCGAGTATGGTTCTCGGACCTGATTTCTCTCCTCGACGGCTCTCCATGGGAGATTCCCGTCAGGAGGGATCTCCTCTCTGGCGGGGTCTGTCACCCCCGCCCGGAGCTTTAGAAGTTGTAGGTGTGGCCCCTGAGGGGGCACAGCCCATAGCTTCCGGTCTCCCAGCCGAGGTTGTTGAGACCTTCCTCCATCCAGAGCTCCCTCAACGAGGAAACTATACGCCTTGAAGTGGAACTTTTCACTTCTTGGTGCGGAGACCGCCAGCTCGACCCAGTCAACTGCCCGATTGGTACAGTTCTGGAGTTTGTGCGGGCCTGTTCCTCCGCAGGGTTAACCCACTCCACCCTGAGGGTTTACGTGGCGGCTATACCGGCCTACCGCACCCTTCTCTGTGGCCTTTCAGTGGGTAGGCACCCCCTAGTTACATGTTTTCTCAACAACACAAGGGACTTGTACACCCTGAAGTGAAGTGTCACTTCATGGTGCAGAGGTTGCCAGTTCAACCCAGCCAACTGCCCGTTTGGTACAGTTCTGGAGTTTGTGCAGGCCTGTTCCTCCGCAGGGTTAACCCACTCCACCCTGAGGGTTTACGTGGCGGCTATACCGGCCTACCGCGCCCTTCTCGGTGACCTTCAGTGGGTAGACACCCCCTAGTACATGTTTCCTCCAGAGGCTGAGGTCTCCGTCCAGAGAGCGTTTGCTGTGTGGTGGATCAGGATGCTATTCCATAGCCTCGAGTCCTCTGCTCTCCCCTCTTGGGGATCAAGACTCACTCTAAAGAAGTTGGCCTTCGGGACGCAGGCCCCGCTCACCTTAGCCACCTGTGGCCTTTTTTCTCTCGCCCTAGCTGTGCTCCTCCACACTAGGCAGGGATTTGTTAGTCTGGCGGCGTGGGGATCTGTTCCCCTAGCGTTCTTGGACGCAGCTCGAGTTCCTGAAGAGGAACGTCTTAGGTTACGTATGTAACCCCAGTTCCTCGAGGGAACGAGACGCTGCGTCTCGAAGCCATACTTCCGGCATCCCTACGAGCGGTTGCTTCATTCCTGAAGCTGACGTCGGTTCCACCGCACGTGCTTTTATGCTTCCTGGCCGTTACGTCACCCGCCCGTGACGTCTCGCCCATTCTTTGGACAGATTACATTTGTATCAGAGCGCGGTCACGCTGGAGGCGTTCCCCTAGCGTTCTTGGACGCAGCATCTCGTTCCCTCGAGGAACTGGGGTTACATACGTAACCTAAGATGTTTGACATTAAATGAAGTTAAGTTCAAACAAGCTTATTAACAAAAAAAAAAAAAAAAGTCAATAAACATGTGGTTCTCAAATTGAAACATCCAACTACCAGCTAGTTTCAACAAAGTTCCCTCTGATTTTTTTTTTTTGTTTGACATCTCTTTGAGTGCAAGCTTAAAAGAAAAAATGAGTGACATAATGACTGACATTCTGATTGATATTCCTGTAGTTCAGATAAATCATGCTGCTGCAAGAGCCTCATCAGTCCCTTTATTACCCTTTACAGATCTGTGGAAGAGCCCCATCAGAGCAGAAACTAACACTCACACATTTAGAGGATTACAATGCATTTGCATGTGTTAATATGCACATTTTGGAGGCTAATTCAAACGGTTTGGAATTATATTTTGGAATTTCTTAAAACTTCTTTCTGTCTAGAAACTCTTCTCTCAGACTGTTATATTCTGGAGGTTCTGACCCCCAAAATATCTATAAAAGAAAGAAACATATCAGTGAGCCCGATAGCACTTCACATAAGACTCATTGTCAGATGATAGATAAGATAGACATACATTACAGAGAGATACTGTAGATCTCTCAAACAAGACACCATCGTATTATACTTAATTCCATATCTGAAGGATAACCTTATTTCCTTGCAGGAACTTGATTGCTATCCATCAAAAGACTACATCTGCGAAAGTGAGGTAAGAAGTGCAAAAATGAAACTTTCCAAGCCAGTGAGTTCATGCATTATCTGTAAGCATCTCCTGCTTGTGCATGAGGGGAAAAGGCTTGATGAATATTGCGTCCAGAGACAAAGCACCACTGCACGGCTTTATTGTAAATGTGTTGTAATCACACAAATCCCTTGTATGGTCACTTGCTCAACTTGTACTGCAATAGCTTGAGAGGGTTTAGGTGAACCTCACAAACCCTGTCCAGAATATTTCCAGGTTGTATTTTACACCAAAACTGAGAAATATGTAAGAAATGTTGCATTATTTATATTTTCATCTTAAATTTTGACATTATTTTCATGATGATTAAAAATAATAATAATAATAATAATAATCTGTATTTCTGTAATGTAAGAAAATATTACATTCATGTAATTGTAATGAGAACAAAATGACTAGCACATTTGAGAATAATGTGAATATAAAATATAAAAGGAAAATATTGAGAAACATTATGGTAGTATTTGTCGACTATATACTACTATATGTAGTTTAATAAAAATAATGTCAGTTACAAAATAAAAACTAATTAAATATGTTTGCATCGTGACATTACTTTCATGACCAATAATAATAATTTATATTACTGTAATGCAAGATATTCAGAACCATTATGGTACCATTTGTCAACTACTATACGTACTATCATGAAAATAATGTCAGTAAAAAAAGTACAAATAAAATACATTTACATTTAATATTATAAAATACATTATTATTATTATCCCAATAACTCATTCAATTAATGCAATACAATAATGTATTACATTAAAATTACTTTACGAATTTTTGTTATCCCTGTGTATGTTTTTGTAAAGCATGACCTGGACTTATTTTCATGATATTCACCGGTTGCGCAATGTCTGGTGTTCCATATCATATTATTTTGTTTGTTTTTTTTTCCTGACAGGTTCCTGGCAGTCCACCTAACACAAGAGTAGAGGACCCCAGAAATTCAAGCCCACCCCTATCGGATGTTTTGATGCTCGGTCTGTTGTTTGCTCTTGGAAACCTCGCTATGTAGACCTACCTGAGCTTCATAAGCCAGCACAGTGAGGACAAGGCTGATGGAAACCCCCTCATGATCATCTTCAGACCAAACTCACGCCTCTCTCCTTTACTGCAGCTTTCTTTCTTTCAGACAAACACCAAACAGAAAGAACACAGAGACACATATCGAAAAGATCTGCTGCATCCACGCCATGGTCGAAACAGAACATTGCACACCGAATGAGCGTACGGCCAAGATACAGATATTGCGTACTTAGCCGCTTGAGTCCAAAGTCTGGTGCCTGATTGGTGGACCTGCAACTAAAGACCCAGGCACAGAGCTTTTCAGTCTACTGTACTACTTCCTGCCGCCCACACCACCCATAAAAAGGGCGTCTCGCAGCACCCATCAGGCCTGAATTACCCGTTGTCTGGCACTGGATTACACCATCTCTGAGAGGCATTCTCCATCCCGGCCCACTGCCCATTTATTGGATTTGCCACGCTCTTCTTTGACAGCTACTTTAGCTTTCTCATTGTGATTATTCCTTTTCGGTTCCATCTTTTTCCTTCTTTTGTCCACCAGTCGAACAGGAGTAATTACTTTCCCGTGGTTCTTTTAAACGTGAAGTGTTTGAAGTTTAAATCTGTACCCTGTCGACACGGTGTGAGGTGGATGTCACGGGCGACAGCTCTCTTAGTCACATTCTGTACTTAGTTTGACAGATTTGAAAAAGAAAAGAATGTTGAGATGAAGTTGATGAAAATGTACCAGTGGATCAACAGGAGAAGTAGATCTTTACAAACGGCTTTCATGTGGGTTCACAATGTCAATGGACTGCCCACACATGTGTAATTTTGTCTGTGAATATGAATGTTTTTCTTTCCAAAAGTACAGCTGTTAATTATTATGTGTTGTCTTTAATTGAACGATGATGAGACTCTGGAGAAAGCAGTGGGAGTGACAAGAACTGCATGACTGAGGAAGACCTGGAGGTGCTCATACCACTAACCATTATTAGTCACGCCACAATCGGTCTCTGGTTAAATGGAGTTCTACACGAGAAAAACCCTGCCGAGGACAGCTAGCATTTTGGGACGTTCATCGCCATATGAATCATTGTTTGCAATTAATGATGTGGCCTTACTCTTTGTTTTTCCTCCTCATTATTTTCTAGTCACTGTGTGGAGAAGGTCGATGCCGAGTTTTGATGTTCTGAATGTTTCTAAAAATGTTCTCACCCAGATTCACAGGTTCAGTAAATGCACTAGATACATATGACTCTTTTATCAACATTCCAAATACTGACGTTATGAACAAAATAGACATCGATATATATATATATATATATATATATATATATATATATATATATATATATATATATATATATATATATATGTATATATATATATATATATATATATATATATATATATATATATATATGTAAAGTTCAAAACTAAAAGATTTATATATTGTGTCCTAGGCTTGTTACATGCATACCATTGCAAAGTAAATGATAAATATGAACATTTTCTGTGTAAATATGGCACTAATGGGAAATGGAAACACATTAAAGTTATGTCGTATCAGTGGGGATCTGTCCGTGAAAACATTAAAACATCAACAGGCAAACTTTTTTTCATTAAAAGATGATTCAATACTTTATAGTACTAAAAGATTTATGAGATTAAGGATCCAGTGATGTAATAATCAGCTCTATTTTGCCAGATGCTCAAAGTAATCTCTTCTTATTTGGTGTGAATGTTCCAAGAATTGTACTTTTGTTCAAACATCTGGAATATATAGATATATAAACAGTATATTTTTGAAGTATGCTGCCTTTTTGAGGGAGAAAAAAATATATTTTAAGGGGGCTATTAAGTCAAAAGGCAGGTTTGTCATTGTTGTCAAATGGTAAGAAAAACGATCCTGTCACCAGACACTGACATTGCGATTCTTGCTTTGAAGTGATTTTCAAAAATGTGCTGTCATATTCAGTGGGAACAGAAGTAGGGGTAAAAAACTGTGTGAATTCTATGAAAGGTGTCAGTTTACATTTAGTCTTACAACCTTTTAACAAAAAAACAAAGTGAATCTGAATCTCAATGTACCTGAGCAGAAAGCATCCACCATATTCTCCCCAAAAACAGCACTGATACTGTATATCAAAAAGGCCTACTGGGGTTTGGATAATGTTGTGACAGAAGTGTGATTGTTAAGTGTGTGTGTGTGTGTGTGTGTGTGTGTGTGTGTGTGTGTAGCCTACATGTACAATACGTTTGTGTATGACATTTTTAGCTATGGTTGGGCGGGGAGGGGATTTGGTATCAGGGAGAGACCATTTCAATGACAAATGTAAGCTTCAGATGCAAAGAAATGAACAATGAAAAAGAGTAGCACTTCACAGAGACATGCAATGATGCTTTTGCTGTGTCACATGACTTTGATAAACCATTGTGATTTGATCACCTCTGGAATTAGCAGAGCTCTACTTCATCTCATCACTGCTTTGATGTAAGGGTCACCTCCCTTTGTAGACTGCTGTGAGGTCCAGATATGCTAATGCTGTGCTTGTTTCCTGATCAATAAAGCCACTTCAATTTTTACCGCTTTCCACATTTGTTTTCTCAGTGTGTTGAGGACATCCACCATGGTTAAAAAATGAAAGGCATGTTGCAAATGTGATCCTTAGTTAAGGATAGTTAAAAACATCTGAGTTAGTTAGTTTTATCAACACAGGCTTTTTAGACATTTCTGACATTTTGCTTCAGGTACCTTTTGCAATTTAATATCCAACGAGTGGCTCTAGAAGCATGTTCAGTTTTATAATAAAGAGATGAACATGAATCTGGCAATGTTTTTTGATGTTGGTTGTGGTACGAATCGCTGCAAGTTGGAAATGAAATGTCCGCGTGGCACTAAAAGGTTAATGCTCTATTATGTTTTTGAAAACACCATACCAAATACACTAAACCATTACCAATAGTGTTAACAAAAGCAAATAAAAACTAATTTGCTAAAGCAACCATGTAATTTTAGTTTGCTTTAAGTTATTGAGCTCTTTAATCATGACCTGTACCCAAGTGCTTCACATTGCATATGCAATTCTGTACCAGGTGTGCTACCGAGCAAGTTTACTATATCGGAAAAGCCATACATATGGAGCTGGTTATGTGACACACACAACAAAATGTATTATTTTACAAATCACACACTATAGTAAACATGTTTTGAGGTCATAACATAGTAATATGCAAGTAACCACTCAAAAACAATCTTTATAATTTACAAATAACAAACATTATTTGTACAATCTTAATAACAAACAAACAAAAAAAGTCATTGGTTTTTACTGCCATTCCTGTTTTATTTCTTCTGCAGTAAATTGAATATATAGGTACTTTTTTCCCCAAAGAATCTAGGTAGAGGCACATTTTCTAATTATCCTGTGTTTCTTTCAAATTTACATTTATAATTATACATTTACATGTCTAATTTTTGCGTCACTGTTGTCACCAAAAAGAACAGCAAAAGATGTTTTGTTTTTCTCCCCCAAACAGGCTTCATAAACATGTCCCCTCTATTGGTCAGTCAAACAAATAACCATGCCCCAAATTCACACTATTGGTTGAGTTGTTGCTGTTGTCAGGCAGGTCAGGATATTCAAACAAACAAAAAAATGTTTTGAAAATACCACAGTATCACAATATAGAAACACTTTCTCTCTCTGCATATTGAGCTGGAATAAGAGAAAGTATTTTAAGCTTAGCATGTGAGTTAACTTTTAATATAAAATAATAACCCTATTAGTTAAACATTATAATACATTTTTTTGTCATCAATATTCCTGTTTTCAGTCAAATCATTGGAATTGCCTGATAGGATGTGCAGAACTATTCATGATGGATTCTAGCTTTGCCAACGTCTGCCACCAGTTCTGAATTATGTTTTATGACTGCTGGTCTCAGCTTTTTATATCATACTGATATAGAGTAATATATGCCTCTGAGACAGTCCCATCTAGTTAAACAAAGAACAGATTGCATCCCACTTTCCTTTATATCCCCCAGCTCAATAAGCTTTATCGCACAATGTTAAGATGTTATCAGGTCATTTTGTCCAAACTTCATCTCAAGAGACATTTTCATTTGTGAGCAATTTCTTCATTGGACATTTTTTAAAAATCTTTGCACACACACTGTTAAAACCAGATTCGACATAGCTTTGAGGATCCATTTGGGATCCAGCCTCATTATACGGAACTCGGTCCGAGAAGGTAATTAAGTAACCTTTCAGTAAATAAGTCTAAAAATGGATAGCTTGTGCTGTACGTTATGGTTATATATCCTTTGTAATTTAATTTCTCCATTTTATCCCCGAAATGAAATACATCTGCACGCAAAACACCCAGACTGAGGCTCATACACTTCTCGAATATCAACAAAGTACTTTTTGATTTCCAGCAGAATTCGAGGCCTTTTCATAAATGAGAGGCTATAATTAGTTTCTACAGCATACAAAGTGTATTCATACACTCTGTTCTCCCACTGTACGTGACACCCTTATAAAGCAGCCTGTTGATACTCCAGACAGCAATACTGAGGAAGAGATAACGCTCTTTTATCTCGACTTTTATTTATTTTATCAGTCAAATCTAAATATGTCTTGGAGAGTGGAGACAAGAGGCGTGTGATGTAAAACTTCCAATCTGAATAAGAGTTGAGATTTTGCCTGTGCTTGAGTTTAATGGCACTGTCAAAAGAGATAAAACAAGAGACAAAGCAATCCAGACCCCCTTGCTGTTCAGGCTGTGTTTGGTTCAGCGTGTGACAGCTGCATTTTTCACTTTGAGGTCCACTCAATTTCTATCCAACATATCTGTGTATTCGCCATGTCTGATCTTAAAGCACAGATAATATGTTCAGAGATGTTTCAAGAATCTGAAAGCATTCCAGTGCTGCCAGTTACTAATTCTTAGTGAAGAAGTGAATGGTTAAAGGCTTTCCAGTCACCTTCGAGTCTGATATTGGCGAGCGTTGGTGACGAGCTTTAAGACTTTCCTAAGATGTCTTACCATCTAAGCCAAGCTCTGCATGTCTCTGCCTTTGCTCTTTGCCAGCTATAAGCTATAAGACTTTGCAAACTCTGTAATTTCCATGTCTATTTCATATTCTTTCAGACCTGCCAGAATGAAGCTCTGGAGCAAAAGCAATTCATTTTGAAACGACTGGTTACACAGGTTATTTACTTGGATATGGATTTCTATGTTAACTAATATTTATTAGATTTGCATTTCTTTATCTGATTGAAGCAGATACAGATACCTTTGTTGTTGTGATGTTGAATCACAGGTGAAGATTATGGTGCTGATTGGCTGAGCTGAAGATAAATTGTGTCTCTGTTCAAGTGTAATTGCTTGGAAAGTGTTAAGCATTTCTTTTAAAATCCAGGTTTTGTTCCTCCTCGAATAATTTGCTGGCCTGACTCTCTTTGAGTGTTTAGAATGTTGCTAGTCAATTTATGTCCTCCAAATAGAATTTTTTTTTGTTTTGTTTTGTTTTTTACAATCTCCTGAAAAGCCTGCAGTTCAATCTTTGAGGTAATTTGTTCCACTGGCAAAGCCACATAACAACCTTCAGCATGCTCCTGAAAACACATTATCTTCATAATAGAGGTATTTTTATTCATATTTTTTTTTACATCATTTATTTATATATTTTGTCTGTGAAATAATTCTGATAATTATATATTTTCTTGTTAACTGAACCCCAACTAATTTTTTTTTTCTCAACAATATAACACGATGATGATAATAAAGCTATTATGAAATGCTATTTTTCAGCTAATCAACAATAATAATAATAATAGTAATATTTTTATTATTATAAAAACATTGTGAAAATAAATATAGGGTTCAGGTAGAATGTGATATAATACACACACACTAGCATTTTTCTTTCTTCTGTTAATCAAATCTGATTTGTACATAATGATTTATCATTATGATAATTAAAAAATCTGTTAAGAACCGATTATCACAACTTTAAATACTTACCTTCCTATACTGAATTCATCAGACAATCTATTTCTTGGATGACTGAACTTTCTTTTCAGAAAACAACCTGCAAGACTGTGTCTAGTGTTGACAGGGAGCAGTGTTGTGTGGGGAAGTGCAATGTTGTGGCTTTAATGAGTGTTTATGAATATGTGCTGACGCATGTGATTAATGCAGTGGTATTCTGGGTAGTGAATGGTGCGGACTAGGCATGTTTTATCCAGTATATATCTGAACTAATTAGCACTTCATCTGCCCTCTGAAACCATCGAGCTGAGTCAGACAGATACACACAGCCAAGATATACAGTAATGTGGCAATTCACATTCACACAAGCTACATTGACACACATATGCAAAAATCAGCAGTTCTCTATCAGGCCAATCCACTATCTAAAATACTGACAGACCAAAAGTGCTGAAGCCCATTTAAATTGCATAACAAATCACATAAAATAGTGTGGAGAGGGTGATTAAATAATGACAGACTTCTCATATTTGGATGAACTATCCCTTTAATACAGTACATGCCTTTAATCGTTCTGTGCTGAAAACTCTTCACCTACTGTAGTTTGTGTTCCTGGGACTAGCAAGGACCACAAAGGACCAGCCTTTTAATATTACTTGTAAATCTCTCATTATGCAACATTATCACCAAATTTTGAATTGTCTTTTTTTGTCAACTTGTTTTCTTTAGCACATGTTTTGTATTTCATTTTGGAACTTATTGGTAGGCCATACTCATCTAAGGCCCTGTTTACAAGATGTGTTTTTGTCAATCCAATCACAAGTGCACAACGCTAAATACAGATGTCTGAAAGGTTTTGAGCTTGTCCGTTTTTAGCCTCTTCCAGAGGTAGCTGAAAACACATTTGACCAAATTGCTATCGTAGTGAAAATGCTCATGTGGTTGAATGCGTTCAAATAGGCACATAAATACCACCTCCTTTCTGCCTACTGACCTAATTCCTAAACATTACGGGGATGTGTTGTTCAAGCACACTAGCCAGACAGGATATAAACTTGTGCTTTGTAACTTCGTAAAGCGCAATGTTCTCTTACCAGTCCTGATTCTAACACAAACCGACAGCATTCTGCATAGTTTTGTGGCTAACAGAGCAGAAACGAAAGTATCGTGCTGCTCTCGGTATCATTTTCTGTCACTCCTTTTGCATTCATAAGTAAATTGTGTGAGCTTATTTCACAATATTAGATCTAAAGATCGAAAAAAGCCCATGCATACATCCGCCCATAGACAAAGAGGTAGCGTGTCTCCATCTTCTACTTATGATCTGATCAACCGAAACACATATTAATATCAAGTGTAAACATGCCCTCAAGTTTTTGAGTGAAAATAACACTATTTGTGGATAATTTTGGCAATGTTCACTCAAAAGTAGTACATAAGGTCAGATCAATGAGGCCTGTGAATAATTAAATCCAAAAAGAAATGCAAAACAAGTGAAAGAAAACAAATTGATAAAAAGATTGCATCCAATATTTGTTAATAATATAGCATAATAAGAAATTTATAAGCAATTTTTATAGGCCATAGGTCATTTTTAACCCAAAGCATCACAAGTGCAACAAGTAGGGGGGGAAACAATCACAAAAAAGTACAAAAAGTATTGGTATACCTTCTGTGAGTATGTTTTAGTCCAATGCAATACCATTAACTTTCATTTATCGGAAAATGAAAATCCTCTTCAGGTCAAAATGGCCGGAGTTCATTTATGCATGTTTCCTGACCCACACTGCTGATATCAGCTGACAAGGATGACATGTATCTCGGTATCAGCCATTTTTGTCCGTAACAACCAGAGGAAGGAAGGAAAAGATCCTCTTGGTTCTCCACCTGTAATGTCACATAAATGTCTGATGACATCTGCAAAACAATAGTCCTCTTACTGAGGGCGTTCCGGTCTCAGTTCTGAATAATTGATTTGCGTTTAACCCTCATGGGAGGAGTGTGTGTCATGAGTTCGTTTAGCTCTGTGAGCTAGAAGAATGTACGATGCATCAGCGTGTAACTAGAGTCAGCCATCTAGTGCAGAAACAAGGAGATAAGCCCTATCATGTCCCGCTTACTAAACACATTTTCTCTTATTTACTTTATCTCTGTCTCCTTTGTAGCCCCATACCTCTGATCCGCAACATACCACATCAGTGACGCTCTCTTGTGTCTGATAGCGCAGTGTGACCGAGGTGTTTTTTGGGGGGTTGGGAATGCACCATTTCAAATGCCAGGCTGAGGCTACTTGCACATCAAACCCATCTGCTGAAAACAGGTTCAATATGGTGCTTTAAGGTTTAAAACTCTGTGAAATACAAATCTGAGTTGTATGTCTTTTAGCCAATGTGTGTTAGCTTTAAAGCCATCTGCACTTGTACTCCTAAACATTAGCAATTAATTAGCACACAAATTATACACACAATTAAACCGACCAAAAAAAGAATTCACCATTTAAAATCTGGCATCTTCGGAAAATGATTGTGAAACTCTATTTCACACATTGAAGTCTCCCAAAAATAATCATCAGTATCAGCCTTATAAAAAAAAAAAAAAAAAAAAAAACAAGAAAAAAACCCATTCCCTTTAGGTTGAATGAATGAATGAATGAATAAGAATAATTAAGAATAAATAATCTTAAGAAATTAATACTTTAATTCAGAATGGAAACATTAAATTGACCAAAAGTGACAGTAAAGAAACTGTTACGAAAGATTTCTATTTCAAATAAAAGCTGTTCTTATCCAGGGCTGCATCCGAAAACTGAAAAATGCTGCCTTCGGAGGCAGCATTCCAAGGTAGGAAGACGTCAAGGCACGTCCGAATCCAAAGTTAGCTTCACTTCCTGTCTCCTGAGATGCCTTCATCTAATTGATTTTTGAAGGCAGCATAGATGTATCCTTCGCTGCCTTTGATATCCCACAATCCTATGCGTTCCATTCCGTGACGGTTGAGCTAAAAAATAAAGATGGCATCTGAAAGTTGCATTTGGTGGTCAGTTTGTGTGTAAATGTATATTTCTGATTAACTTTTTGCACTTTTGATGTTATTTCTAGCGAGAAATTAGTATTATAGTAATTAAATATTCGTTTAGTTATCACCAAAACTCGTTCTATTTTGTTGTAGATCATTAAACCGTTACGCTGCCTCAGAAGCCTGTCCGAAATCAGTTTCGTGAGGTGCCTTCGTGCAAAAATGCTGCCTGCAAAGTCATTGCCTCATAAGGCAGCGAGGCAGCAAGGCAGCTGCCTAAGTTTTCGGCTGCAGCCCAGAATCACAGTTTCCACAAAAAGTATTAAGCAATATTACCAGCAGCTGTTTTCAAAATTGTTAATAATTGTTGTTTTCAAGAATCGTGTGACACTGAAGACTGGGGTAATGGTCCTTTCAACTTGATTATATTTTAAAAATTACAAAATTATATTAAAACAGAAAACAGCTATTTCAAATTGTAACAGTATTTTATAATATTACAGTTTTTATTGTATCCAATAAGTGAAGCTTTTGTGAGCAAAAACTGCACACATCAAGCGATTTTGTAGGGCTTTTAAAAACATGCACTATAACTGCTGTTGGACATTTTCCCACTTGGTTTCACCTGTGACTTACTTTGGCCATTTTGTGTCTACAGCTGTCCATTATGTGAACTGGATACGGGCATTAATGGCATTTTGGCGTGGGCGTAATGCCAGAGCGTTTAGGTCTAACTGCACAAGGAGCTGTGCTGAGTGTGTGTGTCAGCACTGAGCTGAACGGGGCAGACGTGCAAATTATCGAGCCGAGGCACAGGAAGGGCTTGTAAAGCCTGTAAGCTGGCACAGAGCAGGAGCACAGAAAGGCAGAGCCTGGCTGGGATGGTAATACATCTCAGTGAAGTCAAGATCCGTAAGAGCTGCCACCCACTGCTTGTCAGTATCAGAGATGCAGGTGACAGCACAGCACTAGTCAATACACCTCTGCAATAAGAATTAGCAACTTACAAAACAAAGCCTCTCACTTCTCATGTGACAGGCAAGGTTATTATAGTTTTGCATTTAAAAAAAATGCAAAAAAATGTTTATTTACATTTTTTTTTTTTTAATTTACTTAGATTTATGAAACATATACACAGAAAGGTTATTATATACAGTAGCTATAAATAATTTATTTCAAAATAAATAAATAAACAAACAAACAAACAGAACCTTGTTTTGAACCTTAAAGCATCATTTATAGTAAGCATTTATACTAAGTGCATCCCAAGTTCAAATCCTGGCGTTTGTTACTTTCCAGTCCTGAAAAACTTTAACGGTGTGGAAAAAGTATAAAGTATGTTTAAATTCACTGTTTGAGTGATAACATTTCTAAAATTTCTTCAATTGTACTGAATATATAGAACTTATATAACCTTTTCAGTTTGCTAAACAAGCTAAAACACAAGTTAGACAAACTCCTCCTTTAAAGCAGTGTTCAATAAACTTTTTTAAGCCCAAGATCCCTGACCTCAGCCTTTATGAAAGACAAGATCTACCTATAGAAGGACTGATAGAAAAAGTCGGCCCATTTTAATACTGCTACAGTATTTTCTCCTCATCTTCAATGTCCTGTTTACAGACTCAGGCATGATGTATTTTTCTGTATCACTGTTCCAGTAGCTCCCGAAAATAACAGAAAAATAAGTACAAAAAACACAGTACATAGATGAGAAATGTAATGTACTTTTTGTACTTATTTTTGTTATTTTAGGAAGCTACTGGGACTGTGATTAAGATTCACCATGCACTGTTATTGTTGTTATATGTTATTACTCACCCTCAGGCATTCCAAGATGTAGATGAGTTTGTTTCTTCATCAGAACAGATTTGGAGAAATGAAGCATGACATTTCTTGCTCATAATGGATCCTCTGTAGTAAATGGGTACCGTCAAAATGAGAGTCCAAACAACTAATAGAAACAATAATCTACAAGTAATCGATATGACTCCAATGCATCAGAGAAAAGCTGCACGTTTTTAATAAATAAATCCATCATCAGTCCATAATCTGTAATATTGCTTCTTCCAGTAAAAAGTAATCTTGTCTGAACCAGGGGAGAAATATGCACAGATCAAGCACTATTTACAAGCGAAAACAGCTCTAAATATTTCTGTCTGTGGATTTTGATTTGAGAATAGAACAAGGAATGGACTTTTTCAATGGAGGAACCATTATTATAGATTTTAGACTGGTATTTCGGCACTGTTTAAAGTTAAAACATCTTATTGATGAATTTGTTTATTACAAACATTTCACTTCACAGGACATTACTTGTGGATTATTGTAATGCTTTTATCAGCGGTTTGTTTGGATTTTCAGCAAGTTTTCATTTTGGGGTGAACTATTCCTTTAAGATGAGTGTAGCAATGTTAAAAAAAAAAAAAAAAAACAAAAAAAACAGCTGCTTGAATGCAGAATGAAAAATACTGTCATCAAACACAGCCTGAGCAGCAGGGGGCCTAAAGTTGCCCTGAAATGTTTTATCAGTTTTGACAGCACCATTAAACTGCTTCAAAATCAAAACCACAATCCATATTCAGATTTGTTGTGTATGTGTGTGTGTGTTAGTGCAAAAGTGTCACTCACTGCGGTTTCAGAGGGCAGGTGAAGTGCTTAGTGTTCATTTCAGATATATACTAGATAAAACATGCCTAGTCCGCAGCATTCACTATCCATACCCTGCATTAATCATACGTGTCAGCACATTTCCATAAACACTGATTATAGTCACAATATTGCACTTCCTCACGCAACACTGTTCCTTGTCTTGCTGTGAGGAGTTTTTTGTAAAGCTTTGCTCGATTTGCATGATGAAAAAATGAAGATGATGTTTAAATCAAACATATGACATTATATTGGATATTGCATGGATTTACATAATCACAGATGACTTACCTGTTCCTGCAAAATGGATGCATATCAAACTGTCATTTGAAACAATAACAACAATAAAATTATATTAGTAAGTGGCATATGGCTTAACTAATGAGGAAGGTATGTGCAATAAACAAACTGCATGATGGATGGACGGACGGACGGACGGACGGACGGATAGATAGATAGATAGATAGATAGATAGATAGATAGATAGATAGATAGATAGATAGATAGATAGATAGATAGATAGATAGACAGAAAATCTGGAGTAATGATGCTGAAAATTCAGCTTTCCTATCAAAGGAATAAATTACATTTTACAAAACATACAAAACAGAAACAGTTATTTTAAATTGTAATAATATTTCACAATATTACTGTATTTTTGATCTATTAAATTCAGCTGTAGTGAGTTTAAGCGACTTTTATTGAAAACATTTTTTTTCGTTTTATTTTGTAATTATTTTGTAATTTGTAATTCTTTTGAGTGATTACCATATTCAATAAGCCCAAGATATTAGTTATGATTATATTATTATATTATATGATTATACAAAGTATATTATTTTGGTTTGTTTTTCAGCAGAAAGAGAACAATCTGTCAATGCAAAAAAATAAATAAAAAAATAAAATCAATAAATATATTGTGCTACTGAGGTCTATTAGGTGGTTTTAGTGCTGTTTTGGAACTCTGCTCTGCTGGGAAGGGAGAAAAAAAATGCTTCCAAATCAAGTCAAACAGTGTCTTACGGGCCTTTCTGAAGAATTGGACATAAAATGAATTATTTATTTGGAAGGGCAGAAATAAAACCACTCATTCCTGTGCTCACTCGGGAAGAAGGAAAATCTAATTATTTTACACAATGTACACAAATCTTTTCCATTGCCTTTATTTTTCTTTGCTCTCCTCCACCACATTGTTGTATCTCATATAGGCGGTGCAGCATAAGCAATGTTCTTTAGTGTAATTAAGTCTTTCAGAAAGATGTCTGCTTTTGACTTGGCAGACCCCTCTATGCAACAGGAGGCTAAGGAAGGACCAATTAATGAGACCCATTTGATCTGAAGTCACTTACTCCATCTATCACTTACCCATCCCTCCATTAAATATGTTTAGGTAATTAGGCTAAATTAATGAGCAAAGCTGGGGCGCAGCCTACCCGGAGTAATTGCCTGAACTAATCCACTGCCTCTACATCTGTGACAAATGAAACACTGGGAAGGCATGGAGTGTCAATATTTGCTTTACATTCACACATGCATATTTCACTTTCAAACAAAATGGGAAACATGCTATTTCTTGTGACGTTTTAATTTTATCCAGTTTAAAATATTCCATGGCTATTCTGCCTTTTTTTTTTTTTGGTTCCTTATTTATTATTACAGTCATATATTTTCTATCATTCTAATATTAACAAGCATCTGTTTATATTCTCACCAACTGCATCAACATGCCCTGCACAATAATGACCTCATGAACCATGCAAGAATACAAAACCTACTTTACACTCCAGCACTTCCTCCCTCTGGGTAGCATGGAGCTGTTCCTCAGTGTTTTTTAAAAGAAACTTCCCTTCACACCAATGAAGGGAAAAGCCCAGAGGGTCCTCATTAACTCTGGGTTAGAGGTACACTACACCCAAATCCACTCCCCCACACTTAGTGTCAAGACCTGCGAGGCTTTTTCTACACGCTCAGCATGCAAGGAAGAGCTCTGGGGCAGGCCAGCACTAAAGGCCAAATTCAAACGAATGTTACTTTGTGCCTTTGTAGGTAATCTAAGCTCACAGGCAGGGCCGATAATGGCGTAAATTAAAAGTGTTAACGGTTGTAAGATACTGCTGAGACACTGGGCTTCCAAGGAGGAAAGATATTATCTGTTCATGGGCTGAAAATCACAGCAATTTGCTTGTCTTTGAAACCTCTAGGATTTGAATGTGTAGATCTATAACGTTTGTCTATGCCTCATTAAATATCATTATTATGCAAGTCATTAGGTTAACATCGTATAGTGTACATGTTGTGACGGCTAATTGTTTTCAACAGTTTTTAAATGATAATTCTACCTCTCTTTAATAGCCTATTTATTTTTTTATAGATTTATTTATTTATTTGAAGAGAGTAGTTCTCTATGGAAGCTTGTTTCCAACACGGCATAAAAATAAAAAAATAAATAAATAGTAAAAAAGGTAATTGTAACTTTTTATCTCACAATACTGCCTTATACTCTATCACAATTCAGACTTTTTTTTTTTTTGAAGTTCGAAATTTTGAGATATAAAGTTAGAATTGCAAGAAAAAAGTCACAATTACCTTTATTCATTCATTCGTTCATTCATTCATTCATTTCGTTCATTCATTCATTCATTCATTCCGCGGTTCTCAGTATATTTGTATGATATAAAAGTATAAGTCAAATGTAACAGTTTAAGATTAAAGGGTATATATGAAAGATAATATTTTTTTTTATTTATTTATTTTTTTTATTAAAATTGTGTTTAAACAATTTGTATTTAAACAACCAATAAATATAAATGGACATGACATGTCTGGATGGACCTATATCCTTCAGCAGTACATTTCAATCAAAAATATATTTATTCTTTTTCACTGCAATGATTTGCCAACAGGTCAGCACCCTGAATATATCTCAATATAACTATTCTCACATACGTGTGAATATAATCACTAGAAAAATAAATAAATAAAAGACACAAAAAGATAGAACACAAAGATAAATGGGAGAATTAATGAGACTTCTTTTTCCATTGTCACTCTCTGCACTTCATTTTCAAAATGTTCTGGTGGTCATTATTGAGGCCAGAAAAGAGCAAAATGCTTCATAACAAACTTTAATTTTCTTTATAAAAAAGTTCTTCTGGGAAATGTAAGATGATTCAGCTTTTTCATGAGTACATTTAAGGTAAATGATTTCTGCTGTGAAATCTGCAGTGCCTAGAGCTTTCATTATCAGCTAGTTGACTATGTGACAATGTTTTGGTGGACTCAGTCCCATCAGTTTTTATTTATTTGTTTTTTTAAGTCCTCAAATTTACTTTGTAAAGCTGTCTTTAATACACGCAATGCTTTTGCATCAACTGGAAAGGCATTTAAAATCAGATACCATCTGATACCATGATAACACCATAGTACTTTTTTCTAAACGTGTGTTGGAATAGTTGCAGTAATGAATGAGAAAAAAAAAACGATGTTGATAAATGAACAAGAAAAAAATAATATACTGCAATCTTAATTAAATTCATTTACTAATTAAATTCACCGAGCCTCAGGAAGTCTGATAAACGTGTCTTTCCTGTGGGGATATAAAAAGCCACAATCATCAATGGCTCTGAGAAATGAATGACAGAGGGGAGGGGAAAGAGGGTGGCATAAAACGCTCTTGTCAACCTGTTTACAGGTGACAGCAAAATACACACTAATAACTACCCAAATGTGACAAAACATTCACTACCCCGTGACAAAAGCTCTGTATATTTACTCTTACAGAACAAGAAAGGCAGAAAAGTGGGTGGAATACATTACCTGTGCTATGTTTGTGCGGTAGAGAGGAAGAAAACCGCTAGAACCTTATCAGACACTGTCGAAAAAATACTTGAGAGGCCTAATACATTTGAAACCTCTTGAAAGTTAAAATTAATCCGAGTCATAATAGACCAAATGTGATTGATTGAGACAAGTGTTCTTCAGAAATTATAATGTAGTGTCTGTGATTGTTGTAAAGAAGGTGCTCCTAAGCATGTTTTAGTGTTGCTGAAGTGTGGAAGCACAATTGTGTGTGATTATCACAGACGAGTTCAATATCTAGTAATTAAGGCGTCAATGTTTCTATTCAGATTCGACAGCATTCTGTTAATGATTTTCTGTTTAAAGGACAGATTCCCAATGAAAGACAAATGAAACACGACCTTTAAATGTGTTTGAGAGGACCTGGCTTTAAAAATACTGCCGTGTTTAAGCATTTGAGCACTTCATGCTTGCGGTTCGAGGGCTCTGTAATAAAAATGGTACACCTGATGTAGGAGACTGTCAGAAAATCTCACACACCCAACCAATCGAAGTGTCACAATCACACCCAAGGGAAAAAAAATGAATAGATAACATCAGAAAATTACTCGAGAATCAGGTCATTTGTATGTTTTAAAGGAAAAGGGAAGTGTGTTTAAAGCAAAAGCTCTCCCCAGAATGAAACTTCTGCCATTATTTACTCACCCTCATGTCATTCCAAACCCGTGTGACTTGCTTTCTTCTGTGGAACACTGTATCTGAGATATTGAAGACTGTAATCTTTGGAAGCCACATGAAAAGTTTTAGCTCTGTTCTTCACATGAAAGTAAGTTGTTTTTCACTGATAATATAGCCCTCAAAAGAGCTCAGCAAATGAGATGAACATGAGAGCTGTATCAGATCATATGTGAACGAATCATTCAGGGGTGCATTTCCCAAAACCATTGTTAACTATAGTCGTTAGTTCCATTAAATTCTATTGGTAATGACAGAACTTGCGACCATAGTTGCTTTTGGGAAACGCACACCAGACATTGAAAAGTTCAGTCTCAATAATTTGCAGCAAATCAGACATTGTTACTTCTCTCTCGAGCATTTAAAAAAAATAAAAATAAATAAATAAGGGTGTCAGTGACAAATGACAAGATTTACAGTGGATAACAACATAAAGTGTTGTCAATTTCTCACACACACACACACACACACACACACACACACACACAGTATATAGCCCTTTCTATTTCATTAAAGAATCCTGAAAAAAAATGTATGAGGTATACACAGAAATATTAAGCAATACAACTTTTTAGTATTGATAATAATAAGAAATATTTCTTGAGCACCATGTCAGCATATTAGGAATGATTTCTTAATCATGTGACACTTTTTAATTTTTTTATTATTATAATTTATTCATAATATTCCTGTATTTTTGATCAAATAAATGCAGCCGTTGGTGATGCTAAGAAATTGTTGTTGTTGTTTTGTTTTTTTTAAATCTTACCAACCTTGCATGATCAGTAATGAGCCAAGTTTGTTTTTCATGGACATAAATAATAACAGAATCTTGATTGGGTGAACTATCCCTTCAAGCAATGTGTAGTTTATTTACTTAGTTGGGTCTTCAAATTCAGCATCAAACCGTATCCACAGTTTAATAAATTCCTACCACCATTGTTGACTGAAAGTCTTATAGCATCCTCATCAAAATTCCTGTCCAAAATCTAGTGAACTGTCTACTGCCTATACATATATAGCAGTCTTCGAAGGAAGTATCTTGGCTGTCGTTGAGTCCTAGTGTATACATTAAGTCTCTACTTGGGAAGCAATTCTGCCCACATCACTAATAGCACTCTGCACTGGAGTGCACTTGCTTTTACTGCTTGTCTGCAATGCTTTCTGTGATTTCCTTCACCATAAAGGACATATGCGGCCAAACACTAGTTTGCCCAAAAGTGGCATCTTAGAAATCAGCATGATTAAGTTGTCTAGCTTTTCAGACAGACTTTATGTTGGTAGCGCCACAATAATGGATTAAAATGCTGTCTCTGGTTATAGAGCACATGACACCACCCCTCGTCTGTGCTCTGGCTCCAGAGTACAGCATAAGCACCTCCAGAGGCTGGAGATTTTATGGAATCCTGCTGTCAGGCCAATCACAGACGGTCTGTGTGACCATAATTACTTCATGTGGCTTAATAATAAACATTGAGACTCTAGCCATGATCCCGGTTCATTTGCCCCCCTGCTGTTCGACTGGAGTGCACTTTAAATGACTTTGTGTTACACAACGTTGCACTTACTAAACACATGTCAGTGTGTACAGTGTAGTTTCCCACTGCAGCTGCATTAATTCTGCATAGTGCTCCTATTCCTGGTGCATGCAGCTGTAATCACAATGTGTTCACAATGAGCAGATATTTCACTTACTACTGCTTTATACTTGTTATATGGTAAAGATTTGAACGTCATGTACAGATGCTTTACTTTCCTTTGTCATACTAGAGTAGATTGTTAAATCTTGAATATACTACACAACTTTTGCCCAGATTTTAGCCACAATTTACAGTGTGGACAATTCAACATTAGTTACTTTACAGTCTGACTTGCAGTCTGCAGATTTGAGTTGACATATTTCACAGAAAATCCCATAAAGCGTGATTGGCACCGACTCCAATTTTTAGCTTCAGACTATGATATATCCAGGCAGAGGAAAGCAAAGATTTTTGACGTTTTTGAGATTATTTGTTTCTGCATGAGTTTGTGTTCAGAGCAACACAAACTCATGTCTGGTAGTGTGTGTGATCCTCAGTTGTTTAGTGTCTGATGTCTGTTTTTCCTCAAAGTTAGCAAATGTGTGATACCTAGAGTGGCGTGAACCTATTCATTAAAAATAAAAAAATAAAAACACTGAATCATTCAGGAACTATACAATTGACTGACTGCAAGTTATTAAAACATTCATTCAAATGATTCGTTCAAAAATGCTGACTCGTTCAGCAACTAAACGACTGAATGCAAGTGAGTTATTGAAACGTTCATGATTCATTCAAGAAATACAGATTCTTTCGGAAACAATACAATCGACTGACTTTGCGAGTGAGATATTGAATCATTCATTCAGCTGATTCATTGAACAGACAAATGGGCAAATGTTGTGTCTTTTTTGTAAATTGAACTGTTATATACAATTATTGTCACACACTCGCAATCATGATGTTTTTCTGAATATGGCTTTGATTGTGAGTGACAACTCATGAGTAGATTTTGTCAGGAAGACTGATATATAAATGAATATCGATTGTACCAATAAAAATTATATATTTGTGCGGTAAACAAATGATTGAACTCTTTTGATACCTTAAAATAGTCTTCATAATTAATGGTGCATTAGGTCACTAATATCCAGGGCCGATGCCAAGGGGCGCATTTGTGGTCCTTGCCCCCCATGATTACTGGGCACCCTTGTCCCTTATAAATTTTGACACATATGAAAGTGACTGCACATGATTGCAGAATGCACGCTTCCCAATCAGCCCTGCCCCCTGCAAAAAATAAAAATAAAAATGTACTGCAAATACAACTTTGTTGTTACCTTTCATTTCAGCTTTGCTGATATTTTAAAACAGCACTCTTGCTGGTTAAATATTTTGTATTCTTGGTTAAATACAATGCATTGACATTCATACATTTTTAAGTACAGCTTAGGTGTCCAAATACATTTTGGGGACACTGTACAGTGCTGTCAAAAAAAGCTTATTTAGAGGCAAGACAAGCAACATGTGCTTTGAATTCTTAACATTTCTTCAGGTCTTAGTTCACACTCCTACCTGACCTTCCATTTGCCTTTTAAGAACAAATTCACAAACTACAAAGTCCTCTGGCCTAACCTGGTGACTGGTGCCCGGTGCCATATTCCATATTCCATATTCCATGTTCCATATTCTGGCCTCTTTCCCAGGAAGAAGTTGGCCTCTCGTGTTGAACGAAACAGAAGTACACGCTGCATTCTGAGTACTGCATCTCTCTCCTTGAGCTAAAGAAAGGCACTAGACTCTGTCTCACTTTCTAATTACATAAGTTAAATGCATTTTTGAAGGCAGCTGTTTCATGATTCTGCCACATACTGAAATTAAAAACAATTGCACATGCTAATGATCCGCTTTGTTGATAGAAAAAGCATATTGCTGACTGTAGGATACAACCCTGCATGCAGTGAATGTCGCTGTTCATCATGATGAATACTGGCAGATAATTTCAAAATAAAAGTTTTTTTTTTCTTTTTTCTAATGGAATCAAAGATTGCATTGCTTCAAAGATTGCATCAGTCTGACTATCCATCTTACAGAAATGATATTATTTCATGCAAAGTTATTTTGTTACAGAACGCTTGAGATTGGTAATTACAAAACCTCGTGCCAATAGACTGAAGGTGGTATTTACCTATCTGTCTGCAGGTTATTTCTCATATAGAGAATCACGGGAAGTTTAATCTTTTCCTTATACAGTTATTTTGTTGAATATTCATCCTTAAGATAACCCACTGACATGAAGCTAAATCCAAACTGCATGACTGAAACTCTGCTTGCATGTTTAAAGTGCATTTGGGAAATACACAGACTGAACTGCTGATGCAGCAGTGCAGCTTTAAACTCCCTTTCAAAAAATATACTCAATAATCTGGCAAATATCAAACTACTAATCCTTCAGTATTCACCAAACTTACTTACTAAACCTAAATCAACATTGCTTTTTAGAGGCAGCACTACTAAGACGACATGGTAATTAAAATATTAGTGATGAGGAATCAGTATTTTTTTCTTGTCAAATTATCTCAATGCAAACAATGTCTTAAAAATGCACTCACTTAAAAAGACAAAGTGTATAAAATAATAAGACTTGCTTTCAGGGAATATATAAGCATAACCTCATTAAACCTCATGAAATTATGTTAAGTTATGATTTATGCTTAACTTAGTTCAACATTCTTTGAAAATAAGCAGTAATATTTTATGCAATGTTTCAGGTTGTTTATTTAATGACTTATGTATGTGTGTATGTATGTATTTATTTATTTATTGTGAGTTGCATTCGAAATCCGCTTGGTTCAAAAATCTATGGATGCTCTGATAGTTCACTCTGAATGTGCTTGAAGCCCACAGACATGCAGCTTTTCACTTCACCAGATGTTAATTGATGGATTGGAGTCGTGTGGATTACTTGTGGATTATTGTAATGTTTTTATCGGCTGTTTGGACTCTCATTCTGACGGCACCCATTCACCGCAGAGGATCCATTGGTGAGCAAGTGATGTTATGCTACATTTTTCCAAATCTTTTCTGATGAAGAATCAAACTCATCTACATCTTGAATGGCCTGAGGGTGAGTACATTTTCAGTAAATTTAAATTTTTGGGTGAACTAATCTTTTAAACTATTGTACAACATGCTAATGTCGTGCACATGTGAGAAACAAAGGTGGTGGTGCAGAAATGTCTGCTTGCACTAATGAGAATGGATAGCTGCAGGCTGAATGTTTTCTGCTCTAGTCCAGAGAGGAGAGTCTTTTTCATCCCAGTCGTTAATTGCTGATAAATTGCTGTGGTCTTCCCACTCACTACCTTCTTTCATGCATGTTAAAGTGGTAATCCTCTCTCACCGCCTCTTATTGATTTTACTGATGGCAAAGGCAATTATAGTTTTTTTTTTTTTTTTTTAGACTTTCTTAACAATGACACAATCACAAACCTGCATAAATAACTATAAACCTATGGAAACCAACCACTTTCTTGACAATATGCTACTTATTTAATGGTCTAAGGAGTCATTCATGTTATTAATGATGTAATGCTTAAGTCAACAGGCCTCATTTTTAAATTGTACATTAATTTTAGTTTGCATTACTTTTTAACTTGTTAAGCCATGTTCACTCTGTAGGCATTTTCAAACAGCAGAGTATAAAGGAAGATGAAAAAGAAAAGAACATGAAGATTGCCTCTAGTTATAAAGAAAAATCTTATCTAAATAAATGTAGCTCAAAGTTCTCCTCAAATGCCACTGAATAAAGGTAAAGTCCATCACCCTAAAGCAAGTTAGCTCGCTCTGAGGAGAATGTTTTAAGACAGCTTCTCTTTTCAAAGAAAAGCCTGGGAAGACAAGCCATTAAAAAGAACAAACCTTTTTTCTATTACTTGTTACTTTCTTTTTCTGCATATTTCAGCTGAGAAGTACCAGAAATGTTACATAAAGCACTTGCTTTAATTATTTTGCAGATCATTTCCTGTAATATGCCTGGAAAGGTCAGCATCAAATAAGCATGAAAAAGATGACAGGATAAAGGATCATGCTAATGAAAATTTCTGTCGCTGATCATTTTCAAAATCCAGAGAGACGTTGTTTAAGAGCCTCAATGAGAGAACTGAGCGATTCCAGGAGATGATAGAGATGATTAAAATATTAGTCATGAACATTCAGCGCAAAAATAATTGTTTTAATAAGCATTTTCTTGTTTTCCTCTAAAAAAGGATAATTAAATGATTAAAACTGGATATATTCATTTGAGACTTATTTTTAGAGAATATATCTTGAATAAACATAAACCTTTCTTAATTAGGCTTGATTTATGCTTACAGTTAAGCAAGAAAAAAATCTAATGCAGTAAAAAAATAAACAAATAAATAAACTTAGCTGAAGGTACATTTGTTGAAAACAAGTCACTCACCCTCAGGCCATCAAGATGTAGATGAGTTTGTTTCTTCATTGAACAGATTTTAATTAACGTACCATCACATCACTTGCTCACCAATGGATCCTCTGCAGTGAATGGGTGCCGTCAGAATGAGAGTCCAAACAGCTGTCCAAATCATAGTCATCCACAAATAATCCACATTATCCAATAATCCACAGTCCAATTGATGGACTCCAGTAGTATCCTACTTTTTTATTTTTGGGTAAACTACAGTATTCCTTTAATATTTCATACAACATTTCAGAACACTTGCACACTGCACAGATTCTCATTGAAATTTCACAGAGCAATCATAATTATTTTTGCAGTGTTATTTTATTCATATAAATAACTCAAATATAGTGTATTTGTTTATTATGGATATAATATTCATACTATATTACATAGTGCACATGGCAAGTAACAGATCCCAATTATCAGACGATTAGAGTACATAAACTGCACCACTACGGTTATTTTTTATTGAACTCTACAATTATAAAAAGGCCAAATCTCTGTTCTCATAAGCATGTAATTAGATATGTTCTACCTAAGCTGGGACCAAAGGCTCCTAGACCATTTCCCAAATGGGATCAGAAAGATTAAATGGCGGGATGCCCTTCCTAGTGATTTAAACATGGGTGACAAAAGAGCCTGGAAAAATGGTTCCCTCGAGGGCTCAATTCACACTTTAATTACTCTTTTAATTAATCACATACAGTACATAGAGGTGCTGTCGAACATCAGCTCTCAAATGTGCAGTACTGCTTTTCACCTGCCACTTTTGACACTAAATATTCAGAATGTGATCAAACAGACTGGAAAGGGGACGAAAGAAGAAAAAGAGCTCAAAAATGTATCATACAGTGCGCATGAATAAACTGCATACAATGACAAATAATATGTGCAATCACTGGAGCATAAAATCTCCTTTTTAAAAATCCACATAATTAGGAGTGCTGACAAGGTGCTCTTTTGTCCATGCAATGAAATTCAATTAAAATAACGGAAAGAAAGGTGTAGGAGATGTGCAGAAACTTCAAAACCTCAGTCTGGGGATGAAATAGAATGTTTTTAAAAGTGTCTGTTATCATACGGATGCACATGGCTTGGAGTACTGGCAGCATTCTGCAATTTGTCACAGAAATAGTGGAAAAGCAAAACTCTCAACTTTTATAACCAAAGTGGACAAAATGCTTTCAAAGTGCAAAAAGAAAGAAAAAAAAGAATAGTCTCTGATTGTGTGAACCTAAAAGGACTGAATTTGTTTGTGGCCAGTAGACTACCTCAGTGCCAAACAACAGACAGATATTCTGTGTCAGCAGATGTGTAAGACCAGCAGAGAAACTGGCCAGGATATTCTCATTTAAATCCAAAAGAGTCTTTGAGGTGTCAGCTGATACACAACGGGGCCGAAATGTGCCGGATACTGACCTGTAATATTAAATATTCATCTAGTCTTCATTCCAGCGAGCTTCATTTCCACTGCTGTCTGGTTAGTAATCTGGAATAGCATTGTGCAGTAATAAATCATGTAGTGTATTGGTTGCTGGTGTGATTGCCTGCGGATATCAACACACTAATGCATTATGTTATAAGAAGGCAATTGTTTAAACCCGATGCTAAAATGAAGAATAGCAGGTGCTTTACGAAGGTTCATGAATGCTAAACTCATTGATATGCAGTTGCTTCTGTCTTCTGTATAGACTCTCTTTAGCATTCATCAGAGGCCTCTGATGACAAACTGTCCGGCTTTCCTCTCCATCAAACAAGTAGATTAATGACTTCAGTTTAAATGCATGACTGTTCTGACCTATTGCTCTTCACCAGACAGCCATCAATAAAATGTGCGTGTCAGTAAGTGAGTAGTTACCAAACCACAGAGAATACCATACGTAAAAACACATTATCGTGATCTCAGATTAAGGACATATTTTGTCTTGGCTGGTGGGATCTGTTTATTATAGTTATAGGCTGTGAGGATTCCTGCAGAAACATCAGACAGCGGCAGATTATACACTTTAGTGCTTAACATTAGAAAATAAAAACAAATTTGTTGCTCTTTTAATAAGGCTACATAAATATTTAGTATTCATGTTTGGAAAGGCAAATAATTACATATTCTGCAAAAAGAAACTTTCTTAATAAAAACAAGGCCTCACGAGTGATAAAAAAGTACATTGAATGTAATACAAGAAATACCCGTCATTTTATCATTGTCATTTGACCTACAGGAGCCAGTTGTGTCAGCGTCTCTCTATTGCCATTTACGTCAAATGTCAACTGGATGTGCACTTCAAAATCAGAAGTACTAGGTCTTCCAGGTACTTTTTGCCTATGCTGTTTTACTATGAATTCAGAGTATTCTATACAGTAGGGAAATGTGTATTCAGATGCAGCTCAAGTGTTTTTAGTGTGTGAGACAATGAATAATTCCTACACAATTTCATGTCAATTTCTAAACCTCATGGCGAATTGCTGACTACTAATCGGATGAATTTGTACGATTTCAATAATACATTTTCGTACAATCCACTTATGTCCCAGTGATGGTTATGTTTGCGCCAGATTAGACATAACAAAAAAGTTCAAAAATGTTATGTTTTCACATGATTCACATTGTATGAATTCTTACGAAATCGTCACCTCGTAAAAAAATTATGTTTTCCCATGAGATCAGTTTAAATCATGTACAGAACCGATTCACTTGAAAACACTGATTCCTCAGTAGATTTGTTTGGAACTGTTTTCTGATAAAATTGTCTAAAATGTAAATTACTCAGTATTAATATAAAAACATATACATACATATATATATATATATATATATATATATATATATATATATATATATTGGTCACAGTTTATTTTAAGATCCAATTCTTGCTATTAACAAACCATTAACTACAAATTTGCCTCTGTAAACTCATAATTTGCTGCTTACTAATAGTTAGTTACTGTATGTATTTGTTAAGTTTAGGTATTGGGTAGAATTGGGGATGTAGAACATGGTCATGTAGAAGATGTGCTTTATAAGTACTAATAAACAAACAACATGTTAATAATAGGCATGCTAATAAACAACTAGTTAATAGTGAGAATTGGCCCCTATACTAAAGTATTACTGAAATATTATCACAACTGTGCTGATATTCGGAATAACAGTGTTCTTGCTTGTGTAATATAGAGTAAGAACTGTACATGTACAATGAAAATATAGCTAAATGTATCAGTTAATAAAACTATTTGTAATGTCTGTTTAATACTTTCTTCTGCTACAGTAATTTAAAAATTCCAAATCTTTATTTGGGGTTTTTCTCAGTAAATTTTGATACATTCAATTAAATAATCAGTGAATATAATAAATTAGGTTTTGATTTGAATTGATAAATCAAAAGGTACTGATTATGTACACTTTAGCTATACACACTTCAAAGTACTAATATGTACCATTTATTTGAAAATAAGATACAAAGATGTACATTTTAGCTTTTGTATTCTAGGGGACCGCCCCACTGACAACTTTGTGCCTTGTGTCATTGTGATCTTTATTTACTGTTATATATGGTCTGTATGTTTGAAGTATTCCTAATCGATTCAGTTCCAGTGACCTTTGTAGAAAATGCTCTTTCAAAGGGAAAACTGAAGAATGTGTGTTATTATAGACTTGAAAGATGTATTTGTATGAGAATTGGATGGGACACACTACATAACATTAGATTTATTATGACACACTATGTACCAACAGGAGTTCATGTGTTATTCAGTTTAATTCAGAGTTCAATACATCTAGAACTCTCCTTACCTCTGACCCCCAGCCCACCCGAGTTTGTGTAAGTGTTTGTGTGTGTGCAGAGATGACCGGCTCCACTGAGACACATTATAGCTGTGCATTGAGTTGATGATTTATGTGCAAGCTACAACCTCTCCTGCAAAAACACAGGCAGAGAGCAGCTTTAGGAAAGCTTTCTATAGGGGAATGTTTTTATTTATGTATGTGTGTGTGTGTGTGTGTGTGTTTGTGCATATACATGCAAGCAGAAATGAAAATCTGAGTCTGTCTGGATGGAATTTCACTTGACTGGACTGTGTACATGCAAGGAGGAATCTCTGATTTGTGCTGACAAGCAAATTGGCTGAAAAATATGCAATGAAAATACAGATGACATTCACTGTGGGGAAAAAAAATAGTTTAAGTATTTTTTTTGTTTGTTTTCTTATTGCTTCTTTATGACTTCTTTATAACCATGTGCTTACGGAGACGTACGCTCTAGATTCAGCAAGGTGCGATGATAAGCTAAAAAAGATCACAATATGCCAGGGCTTTATTATTCTGTGGGCTTGGTTGTCCCTGATCAAACGTGTTCTCCTGGATTAAGTCAACAGCTTTATCTTCTTCACACAGCAGGTGTCACAAAGTTGCGTCATTACTTTAACCAAACACATCTGGGTCTACAGCACTAGTAATGAGGTGTGTGTGCAGGTTCCCTTTAAAAGCGCAACTTTATGCAACTTTCTCCACATTCAGTTGACGTACATCAGCTGTGCTGAATAATTTTATGCCAACTATATATTACTGTTGATGCACAAAAACATGTAAGCCGTAACCAGAGGTTTATCATGTTTTTTGCAGAAACAACTGTGACTGTTTGTCTTAATATGCATTTTGCTTTGTTTTCCAGTTAAAATATCTAAACATACTCTCCCAAGATAAATTTGAATACTGTACATTTTTACAGTATGTGTAATGTATTGTTGTGTGAACACTGGCATTTAGGAAAAGAGTTCACCCAAAAATGTTGTTCCAAGCCTGTATACAAAAGATTGTTTTTTTTTTGTTTGTTTTTTCATACAATAAAAATCAATGATAATCAAACATTCTGGTAAGGTTTGGTTCCTGACATTCTTAAAATTATAATCTTTTATGTTCCACACAGAAAAGTAAATCATAACTTTGAAACAATATGACAGTGAGTAAATGATGACAGAATTTTCATTTTTGTTTCACTATCCTTTTAAAAATAAATGCAAAATATATTCGCCAAAGCAAGCCTTTTTCACTGGAATATACAAAATATTGATCAAGACTGATTTTTGAAGTACATTTTACCCACATACCACAAAATTCAATGTGTTTAACAACATCAGCGTTGCCCCAATTAGTTCAATCAATATTTATAGTTCATTTACTATATTTCTTTGTTAACCAAGCAGCATACTGGTGATTATCAGAGGTTTATACTACATCATGGTAAGGTCTATTATATCAAGAGTTTGTGACAGCTGATTCAAGACACATGATGGCTTTCTGGCCCTTTAAGAAAAAATCTTAAAAGATGTTATCCTTCAGTTTGGATTCCTCTCCAAGCTGCACTATTTTATTTCCACAGTAATCGTGTTGATCAGGGGATCACTGGGAACCTTATGCAGTTGTGAGATAAGAACAAGAGAGATTAGTATTTTAGTTAGTTGTTTGTTTTAGAAATACAAAAGTCCCTGCCATCTGCATGCCAAACTATGTCTTGTTGTTTCTCATGGTCACACAGCCGGTTTTATTTACTTATGAGCTGGATGGGAAGCCAAACATTACACCTGAGCTATTCACATTATTTACAGTGCTGCATGTCGGTTCAAAAGTTTGACAGTTAAAAAAAGTAAACGGTTTATAATGATTTGCAGCACAATACACGTTTCTTATTATCAATTTTGAAAACAGTTGTGCTGCTTAATATCACGCTGACCTCAAATTTTTAAACGGTAGTGTAGTTTGCTAGTTTTGTTGCCTTCAAAATGTTCTGCAATCTTTTAAACCAAGGACCTTTCCAGAATTAGAAAGACAACAACTCATGCTGACTAAAAGTGTCTAACACCGCTTACACAAACAGTTTTTTTATGAGGTCAAGTGAATTAGGGCTAATGATGGGTAAACTATGCCATTGCTACTGGTCCACAAACACTGCTTTGGCATTCTGAGACCCTGAATTTATAATGCAGATTTTAAAAGTTAAAATTCTTACATGTTCAACAGAAGAAATTGTTTACCAACTACTGTACATGTAGTTTATGAGATTTAGATCAATACTATGGACTGCTGTATGTAGCAAAGTAAAAACTAAATTTTACTGTAACATTGAAGAATTTCTACTTTTAATGAATATTCCTATGTTTACACAAAAAAAAAAATGTCCTTTGTGTATGCGATACTATCCCATTGCACTTGACCTTGCAGTGACCTTTTTTGATCCAGGATAGCTGGATAGCAGAGCATGGCGTGTCTTTCAAAGGAAAAAGCCAGTTTGAGTCTGTCAGAGGTGATGGATACCAGCAGTGGAAAGCGGAGAGCTGACTGCATGAAGGACTCAGATTGAAGGTGAATGAATGTCTTTATATAGCTGCTCTTCAATTTGAGCCTAACACTCGCAGGAGGAATGAGTGAGAGAAGCTGATGCCATTATGAATTGATATCATTTTTCTTAGACTGCCATGTGACGTCCTCCAATCCAATGTTTAGTGCTTTCTTGGGTGAAATGTGTTTCAACGTAATCAACTGAGAGCTTTAATCGTGGTGGGCAGTGTTTTAGAGGTCAATCTTAAAAGGGATGGTTCACCCAAAAATTTAAAATTACTGTTTATGTCTTTCTTTCTTCTATGGAAAATGCACACACGCACAAATTGAATCGAGGTTTTGAACCCCATTGACTGCGTGAACTATCCTTTTGAGTCATTCAAAAGTTGCCAACTCTTTAAAATACATCCAAGGCTAAACGACACATCTTTACATGAGTTCATCACTCAGTTTCTCACTCCTCAACACACACAAACACTCAGTGCCGGAATCAATCATACATAAAGGTCAGTTACAGTATGGCCATCACCTACCCACCTAATGGGGTCCTAATGGAGAATAGCTCATGAAACATGAAACCTTTCCACAAAGGAAGTAGATGCATGGTTCAAAACATTTTAACCTTGGACAAACTGTGCAATCAATACTATATATCCCAGTGCTCTCATTCATCTATCAATCCATCTATTCTGCAGAGATATCCAAGCATTACCGCAGAATTAAAACAGACAGATTAAAGGGAAACAAACAACCACTGAGTTACTATGTTATTGTACAGTGGAGTTATCTCCTTACCATAATACTTTTATTGCAATGTTTTTTACTGCAGATTTTGCAGATTTTTCTTTAATCTTCACACAGACATTTTCCAAGCTCAAGAAAAAAAGGAGAAATGTGGTCCAAGTCTTTTCTAGCCATGGAATAGTTTTGTGGGAAAAATATACTGAAACAAATATTGAAATTACAGCCCTCTGCTGTAATTCTTAAATCAAATAGTTTGATATTGCTGCATGATTTCATCTCATATCAAAGTTAACATATATTACAGATTCATTACAGATATGTTTAAATACATAACATCAAAGTTTCAATAGAAATTACGGTCCCACTTTATATTAGGTGGCCTTAACTACTATGTACTTAAATTAATAATTTGGTACAATGCACTTATTGCGTACATACATGTTCTTACATTGTACTTATATTGTTAATAATACCTTTATGTAATTACATCTGTAATTTATTTTTTTATGTACATTTATAATTACACCTACCCATACCACTTAACCTGTCCCTAACCTTACCCATATCCCACCTTAATAGCAGCAAAAGTGTTCTGAAATACAATATGAACACAATACGTATATTGTACTTATTTTTTGATGTAAGTACATAGTAGTTAAGGCCACCTAATATAAAGTGTGACCGAAATTACATTAAAGTACTTTAACTGTATGTCAAAGACAACAGAATTAAATATGCATATAAAGATGTACATGAAGTACTACTTAAATGGATCAAAAATGCACTCTAACTGTTTAGCCAAATGCATTTAATAAAAATGCAACTGAAATGCAATTAAGCATCAAAAAACATTACATTCATTCTACACGCAAGTATATTATTTCCGTAATAAGTACTCTTTTTAAAAAGTATGCCAATGTGTACTCTTTTTTTTACAACAGATATGGAATAGAAAAGAATTGTGTCAAGATTAATCAAAAATTCTCCTTTTCTGTTCCACTGAAACGATAACAATATGTGAGTTTGGAATAAATATTTCCAGAATATTTGTTTAATGAATGCTATTCATTTTTAGGTGAACTATTCATTTAAGATCACACCTTTAATGGTTCAAGAAAGTGAGGGGAAAAGTTCAATAAGTAGATTACAATTACAGATCAGATCCTCTCTCTCTCTCTCACTGTCTCTCTCTCTGTCTCCTTCTTTTTCTTAACTCCAGAGAATGCTGAGCTGCAGAGATAACGGGAGCTGCAGGAGTAGAAAATCAGCTTCAAAGAGCTCAGCCTCTTTTCATCTCCCACAAACACTTCAGATGAGCAGCTGAGAGAGGGAGGAATGAAATGTAACCTTGATCAAAATGATGCATGTTCTACCGGTGCAATTTTGTTTGTGTGTGTGGCTTGTGTGTGCACAGCATTGCAACATGAGATTCGTTTTAAGCATTCAGTTACACTTTAATGTGTTTGATGGAAAATGACAGTTATGGTGATGCTGATGTTTATTATAATTAGAATTATATTTTGGCCTTATATGTCAAAAGTATCATGCCCCCCTCAGAATTTGAGCCAAGTTTTTGAATGCTTCAGGGCAAAATGCTTAGTTTAGTGTTTAAGTTGCACAGTAACAAGGTTTACAATTCACACCTTTTACAAATCTCACTTTTTTTTTTCACCCATGATGTTTTGCATAATACAAATGACTGAAAACACGTATTTTGGCATGTGCCTCCTTTTCTTAATTGTACAACTTAATCGCAATGGCAACCTAAAACATATCAACAGTAATCAACAGTATAAAAATGCTGATTTAAACAGCTTTACAGCTCGAATTAAACACATTTGAACAAAAGTGCTGTAATGAAATTATAATCTTCACATTTCAGTTTTTAAATCCTCCACATATTAAATTATATTAATTATATGTAATGTAATAGATAGCATACAAGTTTCAATAAAAGTTACATTAAATTATATTTTAATTTATCATATGCTTGTCAGCACATTCAGCAGTACACTTTAACCATATTTCAAAGACAACAGAATTATAAAATTACATACTGTATAAAGATAGATAGGCCTAAATAATTGCATTTAGTATAAATTCAAACTATAACACTTTTCCCCCCCAACACTTGGCCATTTTTATTCCATTGCAGGTGCCTTAACCTCTATTTTAATATATTTATAATTTATTGTTTGTAGTATTTTCTTTTTTTCTTTTATGGCAATCAACATTACATGTAACAAATGCTGTTGATAAAGCTAAATATGTATTGAACCCAGAATATTCCATTAAACTGGCAATTCTGTCATTTTATGCCATGGTCTGTCTGAATACTCGATTCTGATTGGCTGGCAGGTGTTGATTAAATTCGTTGAACCCCACAGGTAGTTCCAGGTCAGTTTAATCATGTTCTATATTAATCCGCTTCCTATAAACATTGGTAACCATAGTAACATACAGTTACAGTTAAATAGTAATACAGACGAAAATAACCGTCATTTTTATCGTTCCGGTCAAATATTGCAGAGCAAATATTATTAACATCTTTAATATGTGAATGCTGGCAAATGACCATGGCATAAACGGGATAATCAACGGCTAGCTGTGCATTAAACAATTTGAATGCACTTCGCGGAGGCAACCACCCTCCGCTGCACGTTGGGTGGTTCTTCGCCTCCACGTCGTGCATTCAAATCGTTTAATGCACAGCTAGCCGTTGATTATCCCTTACATACCCCCCTAACATGTTACTATAGTCACAACCACACAAATGTAGAGCAAACTCAAATGTGCCTGTTCAATTTTCAAGATGATCTAAAGGCTAAATGCTATCGTTGGACACGTCAAGAGAAGCATCGTTGAGCGACAGCTGTAACCCAACCAAACACAATGTCACTCCAGCTGAAAATAAAGAGCAGCGAGGCACCAGACCATTGTTCTACAGATCAGCATCAGATGTCCACTCTTGACGGGAATAGATACGTCAGCTGCGAAGTAATCAGAGTTGACATTTAATCAAGCTCTTAAAAGCCTTCTCTTCTCTGTCTGAAACAGCCATAATTGATTCACTATTGTGGATTGACTAAGTTAGATGTTGTGAGAATACCAGATGTTAAACTCTCATTCACTAAGCCTGCGACTAACAACTGGACCTGAAAAGCTGGATGACTTTTTGAACCATTTTCCATTTAAATGCAGTAGTGTGAAATCTTTCTTTTAATATTTTGTTTACAATTCTTTATAGCAAGTCTTCACAGACTTGAACGATGCTACAATCAGGGGTTCTTGAAAGAGAATCTCTTATATCTGCCATGTGCTCTGCTCGATAAATCCTCAACAGCCGTGTAGGCCCTACAAATCCAATCACAGTGTTGAATAAAAGAGATTGGTTCTGACTCCCGTTGTTAGTCCTCTGAAAGCGATTGCTTTATCAATAATCATTTGAGCAGGGAAGCCAACAAAGTAAGACACAGGAGTGGACATATATCCACAGCTGAAGGATGAAAAAAAGAGAAGCCATCTGTATTATTGTTTCAGTGCAGTGAGCTTTCATTCTTCAAATCCAATGTCCAGTCTGTCTTCAGTGGAGCAGAGAATTACACAATGCAGAGCACCAGCCCCATTTCACTTTCTTTTGGCTATAGGCCTCAGTGCCACCATGACAGAAACAGAGTCAGGTGCTGCTTGACCTGTTCGTGCTTATCACTATTTCAGTAAACAAAAATCTTTATACGGCATTCAGCTACTGCACAACAGATTTATATTTATAGTTTAGGGTCAGTGCTTTTTTTTTTTTTAAGAAATTAATACTTTTAGCATAAACGCTAAACAGCAAAGTATACTGTTATTTACGTTGGCCGAGAGAGCTCAAAGCGCTGCAAATAGGAAAAACACCTGCAAATTAAGAAGACGACTTCATCAATTTGATGTTTTCTGAAGTTGCAGCGCGCTGAGCTCTCTCGGCCACCGTAGTTATTAAAGATTTCTGTTTCAAATAAAAGCTGTTCTTTTGTTCTTTCTGTTAATCCTATTTTTTTCTCATAAATATGAAGCAGCACAAATGTTTTAAACATTTATCATAATAAAAACAGATGTTTCTTGAGCAGAATATCACCATGTTGAAGATGTTGTCAGAATGATTTCTGTAATGGCATGAAAATAAAAATTCAGCTTTGCAATCACAGGAATAAATTATATTTTAAAATATATTAAAATAGAAAACAACACACGTGCTGCAAATGCTCACAACACAACCAAATAAAGAATAATTAAAAAAAAATTACAAATAAAGCACGCCTGCACGTAACACATATAACATTGCTCATTTTAATTTGGAATGATGTTTCTAGTTTTGCCTCCTCACTCAAGTTGCTTCTTTTTAGTTATTAAAAAACATATAGCGCAACCAATGAAGTTAAAGAATTGTTTTTTTTTTAATCATTATTATTATTATTATTATTTTCCCACACCTAGCTATAAATAGTTATTGCCAGTCACAATTCAGTAAACAGATCAAAATGTATATATAATTTCTTGCAATATATATATATATATATATATATTGTGTGTGTGTGTGTGTGTGTGTGTACATACTGCAAGAACTTTGCTGTTGGTTGTTTTGAGAGCTGCACATTTCATAGTGTAATTCAAAGGGATAATTTCAAACTTTTCATTTCAAGTTTATTAAAAATATAAAGACTACAAAAAAAAGATTTAAGAAATCGCATAATTATCTACAAACCAGAGTCTAAATGATGCTTAAAGGATGATTTAATGTTAAAACACTGCAGAAATCACTTTAGAGGTTTAGTACAAACCTCAATTCAGAATGCTAGAGGAATATCAATAAATCTGCCTCGCAAGCACTAAGCAAACAAGCACTCTTCAAGCTGATTCCCATTGGTCCATTCTCCAGGCCCTGTTATGGTGAGCACTAAGTGGGGGGAGATGAAAACAGAGGGGGGCTGGTTGAATGCAAATGCACCGCTTGATGCACACAGTACCAGAAGAAATGAAGTGAAGAGGAAAAAAGAGGGGGAGAAAGAGAAGGAGCGCCTTCTTTACATTAATTTAGAAACATGTGCAGTGCAGTGATAAGGAACATCATTCCTCTAGCTCATTAATCTAGTGTAAACGCCAACCTGCCATTTCGTGTTGTAACCCCCCACCCACTCTCCATCCTCTGCTCCACCCCACTAAACTGTTTATACAGGCACATATAGTACCTGACTTCCTCCATTAGATCAAGAGACATGCATGTTCTCCTGTCTCATTACAAAACTCCTTTTCTAGCAACTTGAAACTAAAGGCATCCAGTGAGAGCCAAGTTGTATTCTACGGTTAAATATGTCCCATAATGATATAGCTCTCAGTGGAGAGGAGAAGACTGTATTTCCTCAATAAATATGCCAGACTAGTGTGATTACGGCAGAAAAAGATTAGGTAGGCTACAAACTCTCACATCTTTCTCTCTGAAAGCGTCAGTGGACACTTTCATTAAAACCCAGCTGTAGGCAACCAGCAAGGTGGCAAACACAAACAAGCACAAGATGGTTTTCGAGAAATCATATCTGGAATTTTAAGTTTAGAAAATGCAGATTTAGTGAAGAAAAATTTTGGTCACACTTTATATTAGGTGGCCTTAACTACTATGTACTTACATTAAAAAAATAAGTGCAATGTACTTATTGTGTTAATACTGTATTGCAAAACACTATTGCTGCTATTGAGGTGGGATACGGGTAAGGTAAGGTTAGGTGATATGGGTAGGTTTAAGGGTGGGTTAAAGTGTAAGGGATGGGTCAACAGGGTAATTATAAATGTAATTACAGATGTAATTACATATAGGTATTTTTTTTAAATACAAGTACAATGTAAAAACATGTACACAGTAAGTGCATTGTACCAAATTATTAATTTAAATGTAAGTACATAGTAGTTGTTACAGGGCTGACGAGACGTGAGACGTGTGGATCCATCTGCAGACTTTTATTGACAAGAGACGTGGTCAAAACAGGCAAGGTCAAACAGTGGCAAACAGATATAACATGGGCGAGACAAAGAGTAAACAGAGACAAGCGTGGGTCGACGATCGGCAAACAGTATCCAAAGGGGCGAGACAGGAGAGGTAATCCAAAACGTCAGCGATAGTCCAGGCAGGGGAAAACACAATCCGACAAAGGCAAGGCTAGGCTAGGCGAGACAAGGCAAGGCTAGGAAAACTAACAGGGCTCTGTAGGGCAGCGATAATGCATACAATACTCGGCCCCGACGGAATGAAAGTCCAGGGTTTAAATAGAGTGTGTGATCAGTGTGTGCGTAGGAACAGGTGTGCGTGTGATTAGTGCAATGAGTGATTGGTGACAGCTGTGATCGGTAATGGGTGATGGGAGTTGGAGTCCATTGTGATGTGTGGTGTGAAAGTCAATGTGGTGAGCGAGTGACCTCTGGTGGTGAATGAACGGAAGTGCAGACCAGATTCGTGACAGAGCCCCCCCCAAAGAGCGGCTTCCAGATGCTCCACACAGTCTATAATCAGGAGGGAGGTGGAGCGGAGGCGGAACAGGGGGAGGGATGGAGGGCCAGGTCCGTGTGGAAGTGGAGTGGTCTGGAACCGAGGTAGAGCCGGCAGAGCAGGAAACCTGGGCGGAGCTGGCCGGACTGGAGTCCACCAGGGAGGAGTAGACGAGACCGGAGCCCACCAGGGCGGAGCAGACAGAGCTGGAGCCCACCAGGGCAGAGCAAACGGGACTGAAGCCCACCAGGGCGGAGCAGAAGACCACCAGAGCCAGACAGCAGACCACCACGGTGGCGCAGATAGAGCAGGAGCCCACCAGGGCAGAGCAGAAGACCACCAGAGCCAGATAGTGGACCACCACAGCGGAGCAGACGGAGCTGGAGCCCACCAGGGCAGAGCAGACGGAGCTGGAGCCCACCAGGGCGAAGCCGAAGACCACCAGAGCCAGATAGTGGACCACCACAGCGGAGCAGACCGAACAGGCGGAGCGGAAGACCACCAGAGCAGAGCAGACGGACCTGAAGACCACCACGGCGGAGCAGATAGAGCAGGAGCATACCATGACGGATCAGGAACCCACAGCAGAGACTGGGACCTAAGGAAACTGAGACACAAGGAGGAGACAGAACATGCACAAACACAAGGACTGAGGTAGGGAACACAGAAAGTTCATAATTAGTCCCCATAGCTGTGACAGGACAGAACGAGAGTTCATTGACGCCCTCCATAGCCGTGACAGAACAGAACGATTGTTCATTGACGGCCTCCATAGCCGTGACAGGACAGAACGAGAGTTCACCGACGGATACCGCTGAAGCCTGGTTTATACTCGACGCGTCCGCAAGTTCGCTTGGGTGAGCGCCAAATATGACGTCATCGCGGTGTTAGCGGAAGTTCGCTTTGGGTGAGCGCGACCTCATTTCGCATGGTGGTGTGCACGACATTTTTTGTGACTCGAGCGAACATTTCACGCGGAGCCGCAGTCAATATGAACAGCTTATATTTTCTTTGTAATTTTTATAATAGTTTTAAAATAATTATTCACATATGCCTGTAGCACTGTAACTATAGCAAAGTATTCTATGCACCACATAACAATGTGTCTGTAATATATTGTATTTAGAATAAAACAATATTGATCAACATTGCTCTTTTGAACTGTTCTTATATCTTCTCATTTTATATAACATAACAAAGACATCACATGGGTTAATCTATGGCAAAGTACATTTTGCAGTCCCTAACCTTTATAGAAGTGTTACATTTGCAAAACACTGTAGGGTTTCAACTTATATACATTATAACATTAATCTGGTATTTGAACAGTTACACCTACTTGAGCCTCAACGTGGCAATATTTTTGTCTAACTTGTACTCTAATAATGTGGTCTAATTTGAAATGTTAGAATAAAAAAAATAAGACATCCTGTAAATTCCAACACTGTCGAATAACCCACATACCGTTAGCTATACTACAATATGTAGAAATGTGTCTGCATTATGCACAGAAATGAAAGAGTGAACAAAAAGTTTGATGTAAAATTTTATTAAATCAACAAACAATAGTCCATCTTGAATGATCTGACGTAATTCCGGTAAAATTCCTACTTCTCTTCTACTTCCTGCGGATTTAAAGGACGATTTCGTTTGTGCGCCCCCTGTCATTTCAAAGAATATCTCAACAGCGAACGCGTCAAGTATAAACGCCTCGTCCGTTTGGGGAGGTGCGCGCGCAGTCAGCGGAGGCTCGCGAAGCGGAGCCAGGCGCGAGTATAAACGAGGCTTGACACCTCTGGAGGTTCTGCAGCAGTTGCCGCCACCTCTGGAGGTTCTACAGCAGTAAACTCAGGACACAAGGAGAGTTTAGTAATGGTCTTTTCAACCGCAACACAACAGGCTGAGTGTACATTACTGAGCGCCACCACCATACAAGGGGCTGAGGTGAGCCCTGCTGCTTCTGGAGGTTCTGCAGCATGTGCCACCACCTCTGGAGAAGCTGTGGCAGCAGTCGCCACCTCAGACAGTGCTGCGGTGGTGTACGCCGCCCAAACACAACATAAAGCGATCCCCATCATGGGAAGCACTTCAGACAGGGGAATCAGTTCAGGAACAGGAGGGCTAGAGTGAGTGGGTTTGGGATACCAGCTGTGCGTGCAGACACCAGCGGTGAATCCCTCACACTGGATATCAGACTGGGATAATGAAAGACTGACCTTGATGATCTGGGTGTGTCAGCGGAGACGTGACCCGACACTGGACGGTCAGCGGAGACGTGACCCGACTCTGGACGGTCAGCGAAAAAAAAAAAAAAAAAAGATAATATATGAAGTCTGATTTACATTTAATGACGGTAAGATAGACAAGCAAAAAATTTTTGAATTTTACAATAACAGTCTCTGCAGCTAAAAAATCAATGTCATTTTAAACAAGACAAACATTTACAAACCCATTAACCTTTAATGGGTTGAACTTAGTAAGATGAAAGATGGTCCAGGAAGATTTTGATATTGTATTACCATATGAGGTCAACAAAAGAACCCCCACATACTAAAGATGTCTCTAAGAATGGCAGCATGTCTGGTACGTGTTTCAATATCACTTACTGTTGCAATATCAAATGTTATTTTAGCCATAACATGATGTTGCCCTCTAAAACCCAAAGCAATTCACTTTATTACAGACTTTCTGTGTCAAAAGCAATTTTACCACTTTTTCAACTGAGGAAATTTCAAAATAAGGCCATGACCGCGAAATGGAGTTTGCAACTCCATTTTACTTGGGATATTTCTGAAACAACTAGGAGAAATATAGAGCGGTACTTGATTCAGAAATGCAATGGGTTATGACAAGGGGGTGATACATTCTACACTAAATGGGAGAGCTAAAATAATGTGTAAATTGGTTAACACTATCCGGTAGCCCACATGTGCTGAATGATATCAGTCGATAGGGAAAAATTTTAATATTATATAACCAGGAAAAAAACAACACACAGAGAGAGATTTTTTTCATTACTCCAGTCTTCAGTGTCACACAGTTCTTCAGAAATTATTCTAATATGCTGATTGATGCAGCTCAAGAAACATTCCTTTTTTTATTATTAATGTTGAAAACAGTTGTGCTGCTTAATATTTTTGTGGAAACTGTGATAAACTAGCATTTAAAAAGTATCTTTTGAAAAAAAATAGATATACTTTTTATTCAGGAAGGACACATTAAGTGACAGTAAAGACAACTATAATGTTAAAAAAAAAAAGATTTATGTTTGAAATAAATGCCATTCTTTTGAACTTTCTATTCATCAAAAAAATAAATAAATTAATTAAATGATCACCAAATCAGCATATTAGCATAATGCCATCACAGGAATATATTACATTTTAACATATACTACAATACGGAAGAATTATCAATATTGCTATTTGTACTGCATTTTTGATTGAATAAATGCAGCGTTGTTGAACATTAGACTCTGATATATCATTTTTTATAGATGGATATGACAGCATTTATGTTGACACATTAGCCTCTAATATGTGTAAAAAAAAAAATTAAGTAAAAAAAAAAAATTAAATAAAAAAAAACGAACATGACAGTTGGTTTCACTTTGTTTGTCCAATTAAATTTCCCCATGTATATTTTTCATTGTAATTATACTTATTATGTATAATTCATATCCAAAGGCACATTTTCTTACTATATGAAAAATCGTCAGTGAAATGCCACTGAATTATGGTCATTAAAATCATGTTAATCACTTTAGCACCAAACCTCCCCGTTTTTCTCTCATCATTTTTCTCCAGAGGGAGGAATGTAATTCAATTAAGGATTTATTAACATCTCTGCTCTTTGTCCTGTGTTAACGAGAGGCTAATGAGGGCACTTTGGACTGTGCGAACCCTAAATGGGCCAGTCATAAATACTGCATTAATATGCTGTTGGACTCCTGTTAAAGGCTTCTCTAGATGGGGATGAATTCAGGCAGTGTGAGGGAAAGCTGAGGCTAAATGGCCTCTTATTTCTACTGGGCCTGAGCGATGCATCTCCAAATTCATTCCTATTACAGAGACGGGTAGCTCAGACAGTTATGCTTTTGTGTTTGCGACTGCACTGATGTTGTTTCAAATAATCAGATTGCGAGTCTTCTGAACAAGAGTGAAGGGGGGTGAATCTTTTCTCGATGTTCGTCCGGCTTACGTTTTGACAAACGCAACAGCGTCGCTCCTCAGCGCTCTCAATTCCTCGCTGGATTCCTGACAGCTTATAAAAATCATCTTTTACATGGCACTAATATCTTTATGAATAATGGAGTATGAGGAAATGAGACGCACAAGTGGAAAGAAGTGTTAGAAAACGGAGAGCAAAATGAGATAATAAATCCCAGCCATCCTTTAATGTTAGCACAGTTAAAAATTTAAAATGACAATTGTGTCCAGCCTTAGCCATGAGTTTTGAGCATCCACCTGTCAAAAAGCAGTTGCCATAGATAAGTATAAATCAACTTCATGGTATTGTGAAAATCAATTACAGCAACACAAAGTTACAGT